>NW_022631014.1:7464340-8086957 GCF_010015895.1 Lontra canadensis
TGTTCCCTTTGCCATATTGGGGAAATTCTCTCCAATAATTCTCTCCAATATACCTTCTGCTCCCCTCTCTCTTTCTTCTTCTTCTGGAATCCCAATTATTCTAATATTGTTTCGTCTGATGGTGTCACTTATCTCTCGAATTCTGCCCTCGTGGTCCAGTAGTTGTTTGTCCCTCTTTTGTTCAGCTTCCTTATTCTCTGTCATCTGGTCTTCTATATCGCTAATTCTTTCTTCTGCCTCATTTATCCTAGCAGTAAGAGCCTCCATTTTTGATTGCACCTCATTAATAGCTTTTTTTATTTCAACTTGATTAGATTTTAGTTCTTTTATTTCTCCAGAAAGGGCTTTTATATCTCCTGAGAGGGTTTCTCTAATATCTTCCATGCCTTTTTCGAGCCCAGCTAGAACCTTGAGAATCGTCATTCTGAACTCTATATCTGACATATTACCAATGTCTGTATTGATTAGGTCCTTAGCCTTTGGTACTGCCTCTTGTTCTTTTTTTTGTGGTGAATTTTTCCACCTTGTCATTTTGTCCAGATAAGAGTATATGAAGGAGTAAGTAAAATACTAAAAGGGTGGCAACAACCCCAGGAAAATATGCTTTAGCCAAATCAGAAGAGATCCCAAATCGTGAGGGGGGGGGAAGGGGATAAAAAGAGGTTCAGAAAGAAAAAAAAAATAATAAAAAAGAAAAAAGAAACAAATAAAAAAAAGAAAACCAATAATGAAAAAAATATAAAAAGGAAAAAAAATATATATATATTAGATAAACTAGTTAAAAAACGTTAAAAAAGAAAAGGGTAAAAGTTTAAAAAAATTTAGCAGAAGAAGAGAAAAAAATTGAAAAAGAAAAAAAAATTAAATTAACTGCAAGGCTAAAGAATCATGGGGAGAAAGCCATGAGTTCCGTGCTTTGCTTTCTCCTCCTCTGGAATTCCGGTGCTCTCCTTGGTATTGAAACCGCACTCCTCGTAAGTGAACTTGGTCCTGGCTGGGTTTCTTGTTGATCTTCTGGGGGAGGGGCCTGTTGTAGTGATTTTCAAGTGTCTTTGCCCCAGGCGGAGTCGCACCGCCCTTACCAGGGCCCGGGCTGAGTAATCCGCTCGGGTTTGCTTTCGGGAGCTTTTGTTCCCTGAGCGCTTTCCGTAGAGTCCGGAGGATGGGAAGGAAGATGGCGGCCTCCCAGTCTCCGGCCCGGAGGAGCCGAGAGCTTGGGGTCCCACTCCTCAGTGCGCCCTCAGGGAACAGCGTCCAATTGCTCCCGTCTGCCTGGCCTCTGGCTGCGCTCCGAGCTCACCGAGCCTGTGACCGGTTCAAGGTAAGCCCGAGCTGTGAGCTCTCTCCTCGGCTCCGTCTCTGTAGCCGGCTTCCCTGTTCTAATACCTGCGAGCTCTGCGACACTCAGACACCCCGATCCTTCTGTGACCCTGCGGGACCTGAGGCCATGCTGACCCCGCGTGGGCTTCACCCCAGTTAAGCCTCTGGAGCGATGTCCCTCAGCGGAACAGACTTGTAAAAGTCCCGATTTTGTGCTCCGTTGCTCCGCCGCTTGCCGGGAGCCGGCCCCTCCCCCCGGGGTCTGTCTTCCCGTCCCTTTGGATTCACTTCTCCGCCAGTCCTACCTTTCAGCAAGTGGTTGATTTTCTGTTTCTAGAATTGCTGTTCTTCTTCTCTTCGATCTCCCGTTGGATTTGTAGGTGTTTGCAATCTTTAGATAAGCTATCTAGCTGATCTCCCGCAACCTGAAGTAGTCTCAGCTGCTACTTCTCCGCCATCTTGACTCCTATCTATAGGTCAATTTCTTAAACCAGAACCCCTCTCTTATTGTCAGTACCACTATTGCAAAGTAACTACAATGGACAGCTTGTTTAAATGTGTCTTATATTTGTATATATATTACATATAAACAAATAATTTGAATGCATATATATCTACTCACACACACAGTCCCCTTATAGATTTCCTTTAATTTACCCAAATTGTATCATACTATATGCATTTTGTGTGCCTTGTTTTTGTTTTTTACTTAATAATATAGTTTAGCAATCTATTCATTTTAGCATGTATGAGTGAACCACATTTTTACAATGTGGTTAAATAAGATTTCCATCATTTATGTGTCACACTTTATATAACTAGTCTCTTACTGACTCAACAGTTATGTTGTTTCAAATTTGTGGCATTATAAACTCTCTTCAGTTAACATCTTTGTAAATGTATAGTGGTAAAATGTTAAAAGTATATTCTTAGCTGTAGAATTGCTGGGTTAAAGGATCTGTTCATTTTCAGTTTGTACAGCTCCTGCCAAATGGTTATTCAGAAAGCCTGCGCAGACTCATGGTGTGTATGAGGTTGGTTCTCACGCTTTCTAGACCATCATCAACCTTTAATTTTGTTAATTCAGTGGACATAATGTTGTATCTCATTTTCATTTGCATTTTTTAAAAAATGTGAGCGAGAAAGGACATTTTAAAAATGGCATTCATATTATATATTCTATAAAGCATCATACATATATTTTGCTAATTTCCTTTTTGAGTCATTTATTTTTTCTTATTCACCTGTAGAACTTAAAAAAAAATAAATAGAGGATGGGTCAAGATGGCGGAGAAGTAGCAGCTGAGACTACTTCAGGTTGCGGGAGATCAGCTGGATAGCTTATCTAAAGATTGCAAACACCTACAAATCCAACGGGAGATCGAAGAGAAGAAGAACAGCCATTCTAGAAACAGAAAATCAACCACTTTCTGAAAGGTAGGACTTGCGGAGAAGTGAATCCAAAGCGACGGGAAGATAGACCACGGGGGGAGGGGCCGGCTCCTGGCAAGCAGCGGAGCAACGGAGCACAAAATCGGGACTTTTAAAAGTCTGTTCCGCTGAGGGACATCGCTCCAGAGGCTTAACCGGGGTGAAGCCCACGCGGGGTCAGCGTGGCCTCAGGTCCCGCAGGGTCACAGAAGGATCGGGGGTGTCTGAGGGTCACAGAGCTTGCAGGTATTAGAACGGGGAAGCCGGCTACAGAGACGGAGCCGAGGAGTGAGCTCTAAGCTCGGGCTTACCTTGAACCGGTCGCAGGCTCGGTCAGCTCGGAGCGCGGCCTGGAGGCAGGGTGACGGGAGTAATTGGGCGCTGTTCTCTGAGGGCGCACTGAGGAGTGGGGGCCCGAGCTCTCAGCTCCTCTGGGCCGGAGACTGGGAGGCCGCAATTTTCATTCCCGCCCTCCGGAACTCTACGGAAAACGCTCAGGGAACAAAAGCTCCCGAAAGCAAACCCGAGCGGATTACTCAGCCCGGCCCCTGGTAAGGGCGGTGCAACTCCGCCTGGGGCAAAGACACTTGAGAATCACTACAACAGGCCCCTCCCCCAGAAGATCAACAAGAAATCCAGCCAGGACCAAGTTCACCTACCAAGGAGGGTAGCTGAATTCCAGAGGAGGAGAAAGCAAAGCACGGAACTCATGGCTTTCTCCCCATGATTCTTCAGTCTTGCAGTTAATTTAATTTCTTTTTTCTTTTTCAGTTTTTTTCTCTCTTCTTCCACTAATTTTTTTTTAACTTTTACCCTTTTATTTTAAGGTTTTTTAACTAGTTTATCTAATATATATATATATTTTTTCTTTTTTATATTTTTTCTTTATTCGTTTCCTTTTTTTAATTTTTTTTTTCTTTCTGAACCTCTTTTTATCCCCTTTCTCCCACCTCACAATTTGGGATCTCTTCTGATTTGGTTAAAGCATATTTTCCTGGGGTCTTTGCCACCCTTTTAGTATTTTACTTGCTCCTTCATATACTCTTATCTGAACAAAATGACAGGATGGAAAAATTCACCACAAAAAAAAGAACAAGAGGCAGTACTGAAGGCTAGGGACCTAATCAATACAGATATTGGTAATATGTCAGATCTAGAGTTCAGAATGATGATTCTCAAGATTCTAGCTGGGCTCGAAAAAGGCATGGAAGATATTAGAGAAACACACTCTGGAGAGATAAAAGCCCTTTCTGGAGAAATAAAAGAACTAAAATCTAACCAAGTTGAAATAAAAAAAGCTATTAATGAGGTGCAATAAAAAATGGAGTCTCTCACTGCTAGGATAAATGAGGCAGAAGAAAGAATTAGTGATATAGAACACCAAATGACAGAGAATAAAGAAGCTGAGCAAAAGAGGGCAAACAGCTACTGGACCACGAGGGCAGAATTCGAGAGATAAGTGACACCATAAGACAAAACAACATTAGAATAATTGGGATTCCAGAAGAAGAAGAAAGAGAGAGGGGAGCAGAAGGTATACTGGAGAGAATTATTGGAGAGAATTTCCCCAATATGGCAAAGGGAACAAGCATCAAAATCCAGGAGGTACAGAGAACCCCCCTCAAAATCAATAAGAATAGGTCCACACCCCGTCACCTAATAGTAAAATTTACAAGTCTTAGTGACAAAGAGAAAATCCTGAAAGCAGCCCAGGAAAAGAAGTCTGTAACATACAATGGTAAAAATATTAGATTGGCAGCAGACTTATCCACAGAGACCTGGCAGGCCAGAAAGAGCTGGCATGATATATTGAGAGCACTAAACGAGAAAAACATGCAGCCAAGAATACTATATCCAGCTAGGCTATCATTGAAAATAGAAGGAGAGATTAAAAGCTTCCAGGACAAACAAAAACTGAAAGAATTTTGCAAACACCAAACCAGCTCTACAGGAAATATTGAAAGGGGTCCTCTAAGCAAAGAGAGACCCTAAAAGTAGTAGATCAGAAAGGAACAGAGACAATATACAATAACAGTCACCTTACAGGCAAGACAATGGCACTAAATTCATATCTCTCAATAGTTACCCTGAATGTTAATGGGCTAAATGTCCCAATCAAAAGACACAGGGTATCAGAATGGATCAAAAAACAAAACCCATCTATATGTTGCCTACAAGAAACTCATTTTAAACCCGAAGACACCTCCAGATTTAAAGTGAGGGGGTGAAAAAGAATTTACCATGCTAATGGACATCAGAAGAAAGCAGGAGTGGCAATCCTTATATCAGATCAGTTAGATTTTAAGCCAAAGACTATAATAAGACATGAGGAAGGACACTATATCATACTCAAAGGATCTGTCCAACAAGAAGATCTAACAATTTTAAATATCTATGCCCCTAACGTGGGAGCAGCCAACTATATAAACCAATTAATAACAAAATCAAAGAAACACATCAACAATAATACAATAATCATAGGGGACTTTCACACTCCCCTCACTGAAATGGACAGATCATCCAAGCAAAAGATCAACAAGGAAATAAAGGCCTTAAATGACACACTGGACCAGATGGACATCATAGATCTATTCAGAACATTTCATCCCAAAGCAACAGAATACACATTCTTCTCTAGTGCACATGGAACATTCTCCAGAATAGATCACATCCTCGGTCCTAAATCAGGTCTCAACCGGTATCAAAAGATTGGGATCATTCCCTGCTTATTTTCAGACCACAATGCTCTGAAGCTAGAACTCAATCACAAGAGGAAATTTGGAAAGAACCCAAATACATGGAGACTAAACAGCATCCTTCTAAAGAATGAGTGGGTCAACCAGGAAATTAAAGAAGAATTGAAAAAATTCATGGAAACAAATGATAATGAAAACACAATGGTTCAAAATCTGTGGGACACAACAAAGGCAGTCCTGAGAGGAAAATATATAGCGGTACAAGCCTTTCTCAAGAAACAAGAAAGGTCTCAGGTACACAACCTAACCCTACACCTAAAGGAGCTGGAGAAAGAACAAGAAAGAAACCCTAAAACCAGCAGGAGAAGAGAAATCATAAAGATCAGAGAAGAAATCAATGAAATAGAAACAAACAAACAAAAAAAAAAAACAATAGAACAAATCAATGAAACTAGGAGCTGGTTCTTTGAAAGAATTAATAAGATTGATAAACCCCTGGCCAGACTTATCAAAAAGAAAAGAGAAAGGACCCAAATAAATAAAATCATGAATGAAAGAGGAGAGATCACAACTTAACACCAAAGAAATACAGACAATTATAAGAACATACTATGAGCAACTCTATGCCAACAAATTGGACAATCTGAAGAAATGGATGCATTCCTAGAGACATATAAACTACCACAACTGAACCAGGAAGAAATAGAAAACCTGAACAGACCCATAACCAGTAAGGAGATTGAAACAGTCATCAAAAATCTCCAAACAAACAAAAGCCCAGGACCAGAGGGCTTCCTGGGGGAATTCTACCAAACATTTAAAGAAGAACTAATTCCTATTCTCCTGAAACTGTTCCAAAAAATAGAAATGGAAGGAAAACTTCCAAACTCATTTTATGAGGCCAGCATCACCTTGATCCCAAAACCAGACAAAGATTCCATCAAAAAAGAGAACTACAGACCAGTATCCTTGATGAACACAGATGTGAAAATTCTCACCAAAATACTAGCCAATAGGATTCAACAGTACATTAAAAGGATTATCCACCATGACCAAGTGGGATTTATTCCAGGGCTGCAAGGTTGGTTCAACATCCGCAAATCAATCAATGTGATACAACACATTAATAAAAGAAAGAACAAGAACCATATGATACTCTCAATAGATGCTGAAAAAGCATTTGACAAAGTATAATATCCCTTCCTGATCAAAACTCTTCAAAGTGTAGGGATAGAGGGCACATACCTCAATATTACCAAAACCATCTATGAAAAACCCACCGCAAATATCATTCTCCATGGAGAAAAACTGAAAGCTTCTCCGCTAAGGTCAGGAACACGGCAGGGATGTCCATTATCACCACTGCTATTCAACATAGTACTAGAAGTCCTAGCCTCAGCAATCAGACAACAAAAGGAAATTAAAGGCATCCAAATCGGCAAAGAAGAAGTCAAGCTATCACTCTTCACAGATGATATGATACTATATGTGGAAAACGCAAAAGACTCCACTCCAAATCTGCTAGAACTTGTACAGGAATTCAGTAAAGTGTCAGGATATAAAATCAATGCACAGAAATCAGTTGCATTTCTCTACACCAACAACAAGACAGAAGAAAGAGAAATTAAGGAGTCAATCCCATTTACAATTTCACCCAAAACTATAAGATACCTAGGAATAAACCTAACCAAAGAGGCTAAGAATCTATACTCAGAAAACTATAAAGTACTCATGAAAGAAATCGAGGAAGACATAAAGAAATGGAAAAATGTTCCATGCTCCTGGATTGGAAGAATAAATATTGTGAAAATGTCTATGCTACCTAAAGCAATCTACACATTTAATGCAATTCTTATCAAAATACCATCCATTTTTCTCAAAGAAATGGAACAAATAATCCTAAAATTTATATGGAACCAGAAAAGACCTCGAATAGCCAAAGGAATATTGAAAAAGAAAGCCAAAGTTGGTGGCATCACAATTCCGGACTTCAAGCTCTATTACAAAGCTGTCATCCTCAAGACAGCATGGTACTGGCACGAAAACAGACACATAGATCAATGGAACAGAATAGAGAGCCCAGAAATAGACCCTCAACTCTATGGTCAACTAATCTTCGACAAAGCAGGAAAAAATGTCCAATGGAAAAAAGACAGCCTCTTCAATAAATGGTGTTGGGAAAATTGGATAGCCACATGCAGAAAAATGAAATTGGACCATTTCCTTACACCACACATGAAAATAGACTCAAAATGGATGAAGGACCTCAATGTGAGAAAGAAATCCATCAAAATCCTTGAGGAGAACACAGGCAGCAACCTCTTCGACCTCAGCCGCAGCAACATCTTCCTAGGAACATTGCCAAAGGCAAGGGAAGCAAGGGCAAAAATGAACTATTGGGATTTTATCAAGATCAAAAGCTTTTGCACAGCAAAGGAAACAGTTAAAACCAAAAGACAACTGACAGAATGGGAGAAGATATTTGCAAACAACTTATCAGATAAAGGGCTAGTGTCCAAAATCTATAAAGAACTTAGCAAACTCAACACCCAAAGAACACATAATCCAATCAAGAAATGGGCAGAAGACATGAACAGACATTTCTGCAAAGAAGGCATCCAGATGGCGAACAGACACAAGAAAAGTGCTCCATATCACTCGGCATCAGGGAAATACAAATAAAAACCACAATGAGATATCACCTCACACCAGTCAGAATGGCTAAAATTAACAAGTCAAGAAATGACAGATGCTGGCGAGGATGTGGAGAAAGGGGAACCCTCCTACACTGTTGGTGGCAATGCAAGCTGGTGCAACCACTCTGGAAAACAACATGGAGGTTCCTCAAAATGTTGAAAATAGAACTACCCTATGACCCAGCAATTGCACTACTGGGTGTTTACCCTAAAGATACAAACGTAGTGATCCGAAGGGGCACGTGCACCCGAATGTTTATAGCAGCAATGTCCACAGTAGCCAAACTATGGAAGGAACCTAGATGTCCATCAACAGATGAATGGATAAAGAAGATGTGGTATATATACACAATGGAATACTATGCAGCTATCAAAAGAAATGATATCTTGTCATTTGCGACGATGTGGATGGAACTAGAGGGTATCATGCTTAGCGAAATAAGTCAATCAGAGAAAGACAACTCTCATATGATCTCCCTGATATGAGGAAGTGGAGATGCAACATGGGGGGTTAAGGGGGTAGGAGAAGAATAAATGAAACAAGATGGGATTGGGAGGGAGACAAACCGTAAGTGACTCTTAATCTCACAAAACAAACTGAGGGTTGCTGGGGGGAGGTGGGTTGGGAGAAGGGTGGTGGGATTATGGACATTGGGGAGGGTATGTGCTATGGTGAGTGCTGTGAAGTGTGTAAACCTGGTGATTCACAGACCTGTACCCCTGGGGATAAAAATATATGTTTATAAAAAATAAAAAAATAAAAAATAAAAAAATAATAAAATGTGACAGGACGCCTGGGTGGCTCAGTGGGTTAAAGCCTCTGCCTTCAGCTCAGGTCATGATCCCAGGTCCTGGAATCAAGCCCCGCATCAGGCTCTCTCCTCACTGGGGAGCCTGCTTCCCTTCCTCTTTCTCTCTGCCTGCCTCTCTCTCTCTGTCAAAAAAAAAAATTTAAAAATCTAAAAAAGAAAAAATTTTAAAAAATAAAAAAATAATAAAAAAAAAATAAGAAACAGGGTGCCTGGGTGGCTCAGTTGGCTAAGCAACTGCTGTTGGCTCAGACTATGATCCTGGAGTCTGGGGATTAAGTCCCGCATCGGGCTCCCTGCTCATGGGGAAGTCTGCTTCTCCTTCTGACTCTCTCCCCTCTATGTTCTCTCTCTCAACCCCTCTCTCCCAACTAAATAAATAAAATGTAAAAAAAAAAAAATAAGAAACAGAACATTGTACTATATCATGATAAATATTTTCTATAGCTTGTCTTTTGTCTTTTTTATCAACATTTTTAGGGGATAATTACATAGAACAGACTGTATGCATTTAAAGCATACCATTAGATAAAATTTAAAGATGTACATAAAACTGCTGTACATAAAACAACTAAATTTTGAAGATGTCATAAAACTACTGTTATCATAAAAATACAGAGTATTTTCATCAGTTAAAAAAAAGGACTGTACGTCTTTGCTGACCATCTCTCCTCCCTTCCCAATTCCGGGTAACCACGAGTATGTTTGGCAATGTAGGTTTGTTTTCATTTTCCAGAATTGTATATAATAGAATCATAGAGTATGCACTATTGTAACTGTCCTCTTTCTCTCAGTAGAATAATTATGATTTTCATACATATTGTTGGGCAAAAAGGAGTCCATTTCTTTTAATACTATTGTATTCCATCATATGTGTTTACTGCCTTTGGCATTTGTTTCTTCATTGACCTATCGATGGATATCTAGGTCCTTTTAGTTTTTGGTTATTGTGAATAGATATGTCATGAACATTTGCATATGACTTTTGTGTGGTAACAGGTTTTTATTTATTTTTGATGAATAGCTAGGTATGGAATAGCTACAGAATGCACAATGTACAATGTACAATGGAATAGTGTTGGTTCATGTTTAACTTTAGAAGAAACTGTCAAACAACTTTCCAAAAGTGTGCATCATTTTGCTTTCTCACTAGCAATATATGAGAGCTATAGTTGCTTCAGCATTTGCCAACACTTGGTATTATCCATCTTTTAAGGTTGTGTATCTTATGTGGCTTTAATTAACAATTTCTTCATGATTAATTCTGTTGAGCACTATTTTATATGCTTAATAGTTTTTGTATGTCTTATAAAGTTTCCATTGAAACCTTTTGCCCATTTTTTATTTATCTTCTTATTGAGTTCTAAGAGCTAGCTCTTCATATATTTGGAATAGAAAACTTTGGTCAAATTGCATGTATGTAATAATTATGATATTACAGAATATGTGCTATTTTCCATTCTACAGCTTGTCTTTTAATTTTCTTATTAGTATATTCTGAAAAGCAAAAAGCAAGTTCATTGACTCTTTCCTCAGTCATCTCAATTCTGCTGTTAAATCATTTCAATTTTACTAATGAGTTTTCTGTTTTAGACACACTTCTAGAATTTTTGTTTGATTTTTTTGGATAAATTTCCTTTTTCTATGCTAAATGTCCTATATTTTCAATCATTATGATATTTTCCTTTGTACCTTTTCTTTACTCATATCCATTGTAAAGGTTTTGATCTCATTACTTAGTAATTGTAACATTTGAATTGTGTTGGAGTTTTCCTCTTTTGACTATATTTTCTCTTGAGAATGACTTATATTTTCTTGGTTCTGTATGTTTTTATTGTTCTGGTTTCTATCTTTAACATTGTGAATATTGTGTTAGAAAGACTCTAGATTTTGTTATATTCTTCTAAAGAGTGTTGATATTTTTGTTTTAGAAATAAGCTTGGTTAGGGGCACATGGCTGGCTCAGTCAGAGGATCACGAACTCTTGAGCTCAGGGTCATGAGTCAAAGCCCCGCCTTGAGCATAGAGATTACTTAAATAAATAAACTTAAAAAAAATCAGTTTGGTTAGACTCAAACTGAAAACTCTGTCTTATATCTGGTTAGTAGCAGATCAAATCTAAATTCAATTCCTATAACATTAGCTATAATTTACATTGAGATTCTCTCACAAATACATAATTTAAGGATAGCCAAAAGACTCGGATGTAGTATATGTTCAGAATTTGAAGGTTCTTTTCTCTGGCATTCTCTTTTCTAGGATATTGTCTTTGCTTTCAAATCGCTCATGTTGTCCCTGACTGTTTAATTCTTTGGGCCAGAAAAATGACAGGTTTCCTGCTAGAATTTTAGCTGCACCTTGCCATATCTTATTTCTTGTCTACCCACGGCCAAAACTATAACAAATGGGAAAATTTACCTCATGCCAGTCACTTCTTCTAAGTCTCATTTCCCCTTCGAAATATAATTTATTTATTTATTTTTTTACTTTTCAGAAGATGAAGGCAATTGATTTCAATTTTGTTCATAGTTTATAGTTGTTTCCCATAGAAAAATCAGTCTCTTAGAAATTTCCTTAAGAGCCTGACTCCCAGTTAACTCGAGTGGCTGAAGTCAGCCCAGAACAAAATATAGATGGTGTTGTAACCCATGTGTGTGTGACTCTCACACCTAAATTCTCTCTCTCTTTTTTAAAGATTTTATTTATTTATTTGACAGATAGAGATCACTAGTAGGCAGAGAGAGAGAGGGGAAGCAGGGTCCCTGCCAAGCAGAGAGCCCAATGTGGGGCTCGATCCCAGGACCCTGAGATCATGACCTGAGCTGAAAGCAGAGGCCTAACCCACTGAGCCACACAGGCGCCCCTAAATTCTCTATATTTTATACAAAAGCAGACCCATCAGGACTCAAGTAAAATAATAGTACTCTAGCAAGAGGCTGCTGAGTAAAAAACCTCATTTGTCAAAATTTCTAGAACAATTGGCTCTGAATCACATCTTTTGGCGCCATCTTTTGGTAGCTTTTTTTGAATTGCTGACAGCAGGTAACTGGTGAGCCTCTTCTCCAGTGTCTCACCTGACTTAACCTGACATCTGTGTTACTCAGAGATTCTAACAAAGATTAAAGAACAGTTATTAATAACATCTGTGTATTTCTAAATTTAATGAAAACAAATACATAAATGAGAAATCTACCAAAAGAATGATTTTTTCTCTTAATATCTCATTTAACACAATTAATTTAGAGGATATAATCCAGAATGAGGTCCCAGGTAGAGTATTTTATTTAAATAATTAATTATTATTTGTGGTGATTACATTTCCACAGGTCCCTCCTCTCGCAGGGGTGTTAGAAAAGTTTGTAATAATTGCATCATTTTTTACGTGTCTACAGCTTAGGAAGTATTGGAGACTAATGAACCAACTGCTCATATTCTCTTTTATTGCAGTTCTCTTACACTAGGGATTTCATACTGACAAGAAGGTTGTAAGATTTTCTTCTTTTGGAGGTAAGTGTAGGGGTAGGAAGGGGTGGAAATTTAGTTTACTTCTGCACATGAGGCCATTAAAGAAGTCATTTCACAAGTGTGCCTGTGGGAATGTATTACATTCATTCAAGTCAACCACTATACATTCACCATCTCCTAGGCGTTCATTAGGTGTTTTAAAGGCACTATCTTCGTACGAAGAGAGGATGCTACTGCCTTTTAAAACTAGTCACTTGAAAGAGGTAGAGTTCCAAATACTGTTTACACCTTTGTGCTAGAACACCACAGAAGTGCACTTGTAGATTACTTTCTACACTTCAAATAAATGGAGGGCACAGAACTGACAAATCTACCAGGGCTTTTGTTTCCCACTCTCAAAATGCTGCCATATGATGTGGCATCATGGGATTTGTCCATATTTTAGATTAGTCTGAATGAGGAAAAATGTGTTGGACCTCTTTGTATCTTTCATTTAGGAGATCTCATACATACACCACACAGCACATGCTGTTTGCACACTTAGACACCTCTTCAAAGAGCATTTGCTTAATATTACTTTAAAAAATGCACAATGGGACCAGCCATAGCTATCTTTCTTAAAGTGAGTCTTATCTACAGAACAAGTCTATTTGCTTGATCCTAGAAAGATCTAGTCCAGCCCTGGGTTGCCTGGGTGGTTCAGTGGGTTAAAGCCTCTGCCTTCAGCTCAGGTCATGATCCCAGGTTCTGGGATCAAGCCCCACATCAGGCTCTCTGCTCAACAGGGAGCCTGCTTTCACCTCTCTCTCTGCCTGCCTTTCTGCCTACTTGTGATCTCTGTCTGACAAATAAATAAATAAAATCTTAAAAAAAAAAAAAAAAAAAGATCTAGTCCAGGCCTGGTCCATCATCCACTGGTAGGTCCCTGGGATAAAATTCAGAAGGGCTTATCTGAAGAGAGGTAGTGGTCAACAACAGTTCTTGGATGACAGATGCCTCACAAGAGACATGCCTCTATCTTCCTGCCCTAAGAGGTATAGGCAAGTTATTGGTAAGGAGATTCTTATCAAGAACAGTAAAAGAGGTTTCCCACTCTGAAAATAAAGACTAAATTGCCCAGTATGTTTTGAGAGCAAAAGAAATGGTGGTTTAGCCTCACTCCTTGGCAGCCGTCGAACCTTTTTCCTCTATGGGATGGAAACAAGGATCCATCTCTTAACAGGGCCTTCTACCCTTTCCTCACTACCTATCTTTCCTGGCTCAGTCCTGCCCCAGCTTGCCAAAAATGGTATCCTCACAGTGATGAAATGCAAGATTTTAGTCCTGTGTCTCTACATGTGTCCTGTACTAACTCACACACGACGAGAGAGCTGGGGGTGGTCTGGCTAAGTGGCACTACCTTGGCATTCTCAGGAACCTCCCACCGCATTTCAGACTGCTCTAACTCTGTGCTGATGTGTTCGACAGAAATGCCTCTGACGCTGCTACTGAGAGCCTTCAGCTTTTATACATTGCCAAAATGATAGGTAATTAAGTTTTAATAATTAAGCTCAGGGATCCAGAGACAAATACCAAAGTTAAAAAAAAAATGATTAATCAGAACTTCTTAAACTTCTGTAAGTAAAAAGAACACACAAATATACTATACACACATGCACACACTGAATGACAAAGTTATGTTTCAAAATAAGTTTTAAGACCCTTGACTCCAGTTGGAGGCTCTCAGGAATGTCTGTTCAATTTAAGGTGTGGTGGTATGAAAAGGAAGGAAATGGTGCTGTCGGTGGCAAAAGCCTGAATGTGACTAAGAGATGGACATTATATTGTTTCCCTCTTTTGAGAAGGGAACTGAAATAAGTACATGGTGTTTAAAAGTGGCAGAATGTTTAGATATGCCTGGCAAAGAAGTTATATAATGGTCTAGCTTAAAAGTTATATAATGGTCTACCTATACTGTCATTAAAATGTTTAAACATATGTACTTTTCCTTCTTTATGTCTTTCCAAATACTATATTCATCATGCTATACACCTACTCAAGAATTTCAGAGGCTAAGATCTGGAGTAAAATATTTAAATATTCAAATATTAAATATTTAAAATAAACAAATATTTATATTTATTTTAAATATTAAAGTATTTTTAATATTTTAATATTTAAATATAAATATATATTTAAAAATAAATATAAATATAAATATATTTGAATATAATAAAATATATAATAATATAATAAATGTTTAAAATATATTTAAATATTAAAATTATAGCTATTTTAAATATCAAATATTTAAAATAAATAAATATTTAAATATCAAATATTTAAAATAAATAAATATTTAATATTTAATATTTAATATTTAAAATAAATAAATATTTGAATATTTGAATATTTAAAGTCTAAAACCTGGCCAGTCACCAACTACCTCAGTTTACCTTCATATTCTCTTTATGAATTTACATTAACAGTTTGCTTTGATTAAATGTCCCATGTACTCTCACTGAGTCATATCATGTCTATTTCTTTTTTTTTTTTTAAGATTTTATTTATTTATTTGACAGACAGAGATCACAGGTAGGCAGAGGCAGGCAGAGAGAGAGGAGGAAGCAGGCTCCCTGCTGAGCAGAGAGCCTGATGCAGGCCTTGATCCCAGGACCCTGAGATCATGACCTGAGCCGAAGGCAGAGGCTTTAACCCACTGAGCCACTCAGGCGCCCCTCATGTCTATTTCTATCCCTGAGCCCCCTTCTAGGACTTTTCTGTCATCTTCCAACCAATCTAAACCTTATGAGCAGCAGAATGCTGGAAGCTTCGAGTCAAAGATCAGACCTGATCCTGACTCCACTCCCAGCCTTTGGACCTTGGACAAGTTACCTAATTTGGCTGGACCTCAAATTTCTCATATATAAGATGGAAATCATAATGATTAATAATGCTGAATGAGATCATGCTTATAAAGTAGCCCAGTAAAGGGTCTAGTATACAGTGCTTAATGAATCCTATTCATCTCCTTTTGAATTGAGAATAAATTCCACCTTAGCTATAAAGACCACTCCCTACCTCCCCCTTCACTTTAGACTATGCTAATTTCTTCAACTATGTTGCTCTAGGGCACTTCTTGTCAGATACATTCATTTCCTTTAACTTAAAAAAAAAAAAAACCTTGAGGTCTATTAAATGGCAAAAATCATGTAAAGTGCTTCACACAAAACTTGTCACATAGTAAGTGCGCCATAAATATTTCTGTGGCCGCTGCGGCTATTGCAAAGGCAACAGTCACTCACATCCCTATAGCAACAGCTCTTTCATTGATGAATTACATTTGTTCCTGGAAAAAAAGGCGGGGGGCAGTAAAGAGTCCTGGCTAAGGGTTCACCCTCTGGATCTTGATTGCCTACATTAAAATCCTGGCTCAACAATTTTGGGCAGTGTGACCTCTGGCAAGTTACTTCACCTGTTTTGATTTAGGAAAACCGTAACAGTTATCCATCCATAAATTTGTTTTGAGGATTAAATGAATTAAAATGTAAAAAAGATCATAAACACCTAACAAATAGTACTTTATGTGTATTTGCTATTGCTAACACGTTTTTAGGCTTCTCAGTCCTGACCCCCACCCACCAAGTATTTTGAAAGCTCCTAAAGACAGAAATGTATATTCATACTGATCTTATCATCTCACAAGGAAAAACTGAAATAACAGATGGCATAGGATAGGTCTAGTACAAAGCCTGGAGCACTGTAGAGCTCTAAAGAGTTAGTTGCCTTCCCCTTATCTTACCTGCCCCACCTAGTAAGTAGTACTAGGAATTGTTCTTTGAGCATTTTTTGAAAGGAATAAATGAATATTGATTTTTCCCATACACCAAGGAGCATCATTAAATATAGAGCATTACAATTTAAAAGACTTCCAGTTATTCTGTGGAAATCTGGTTTGGTAAATTATGTCATCTTCATTTTATTACTTATATCATTTACTGTATCCTGATTGTCCCAAAGCCTCTTGACATTTTGTTCTGGAGCCCTGAGTTGAAATATACTATTTAAATCAGACATTGTCTTAACTTTCTTTTAGATTCACCTTCATTTCCCTCCACTAGCTCTTTTCCTTTCCTCCTCTCTGCGTTCATATTTAGATAATGGAACTGTTACTAAATGGCAAAATAGCTTTCCTTTACATAGGGTAGCTAGAATTGTTCTCTGCTGCTTCCATCTGTAGCATTTTCAGCATTTCCAACATTTCATAGGTGAAGCTATGAAATCAGCATGGGGGAAGCAACTATCCTTCTTCATGCTTTGATCTTAAAGTCATCTCCAGTTTGACAAGAATAATTTACAGTTAATCCCTGAATAAATCTGGAGGGTAATAACGTATAAGATGACTAAGATATGGATTGTTAGGTAGACTTCATAATCTTTTCTCCCTCCAGCATTATTGAGCTGGAGTTGACATATAACACATGTAGTTGACATATAACATATGTAAGTTTAAGGTCCAGTGTAATGATTTCATATGCTTATTATTGCAAAATGATTAACAAAATAAGGTTTTATTTATTTATTTATTTTTTTAAATATTTTATTTATTTATTTGACAGACAGAGAGCACATGTAGGCAGAGAGGCAGGCAGAGAGAGGGGAGAAAGCAGGATCCCCTCTGAGCAGAGAGCCCAATGCGGGGCTCCATCCTAGGACCCTGGGATCATGACCTGAGCTGAAGGCAGAGGCTTTAACCCACTGAGCCACCCAGTGCCCCCAAAGTAAGGTTTTAGTTAACATGTCCATCACCTCACATAATTGCCATTTTTTCTGTGGTGTAACACTTAAAATCTATATTCTTAGCAACTTTCATGTACATAATATAATATTGTTTACTATATACTGTATTACTATATGCTGTATATTAGATCCCCAGAATTCATCTATCCTATGACAGGAAGTTTGTACCCTTTGACCAATATTGCTGTTTCCCCCAATCCCTAGACACCGACACATTTCTATTCTCCATTTATTTGAGTTTGACTTTTTTTAGATTCCACATATAAGTGGTAATAATCAGTATTTCTCTTTCTCTGCCTAACTTATTTCACCTAGCATAATCACCTCAAAGCCCACCCATGTTGTCACAAAAGTCAAGATTTTTTATGGCTGAATAATATTCCATTATATGTGTATATCACATTTTCTTTATCCATTCACACTTTGATGGATACTTAGGTTGTTTCCATGTCCTGGCTAATGTGAATGATGATGTAATGAACAT
The DNA here is from genome assembly GCF_010015895.1 of Lontra canadensis. Classification (NCBI taxonomy): domain Eukaryota; kingdom Metazoa; phylum Chordata; class Mammalia; order Carnivora; family Mustelidae; genus Lontra; species Lontra canadensis. Next base: position 7,482,021 of record NW_022631014.1, read on the forward strand.
GGTAGTGCTGTTATCATTTTGAGAGAGCAATTTCCTTTCCTTTGGATGTGTACCCAGGTAGGATTGCTGGGTCATATGATAGTTCTATTTTTAGTTTTTGAGAAAACTCCATAGTGGTTTCCATAGTGGCTGTACCAATTTACATTTTCACCAACAGTGCACAGTGTTGCCATTTCTGCACATCCTCATCAATGCTTGCTATTTCTTGTCTTTTTGATAATAGCCATTCTAACAGGTGTGAGGTGATATCTCATTGTGGTTTTGATTTGTATTTCCCTTATGGTTAGGGATATTGAGCAATTTTTTTTCTTTTAAGATTTTTATTTGTTTGACAGAGAGATAGAGAGAGTACAAGTAAGCAGAGTGGCAGGTAGAGGGAGAAAGAGATGCAGGCTCTCCACTAAGCAGGGAGCCCGATGTAGGGCTCGATCCCAGGACCATGGAATCATGACCTGAGCCAAGGACAGAGGCTTAACGACTGAGCCACCCAGGTGCCCCTTGAGCAATTTTTAATGTACCTCTTGGCCACCTGTATGCCTTGTTTTGAAAAAGGTCTATTCAAGTCTTCCGTGCATTTTTTATTCATTTTTTTTTGTTTTTTGCTAATCTGTTACATGAGTTCCTTACATATTTTAGATATCAACACCTTATCAGATAGATGGTGAGCAGATATTTTCTCTCGTTTCTTAGGTTGGCTTTTCATTTTATTGATTGCTACTTTTCCTGTGTGGAAGCTTTTTGGTTAGATGTAGTCCTACTTGTTTACTTTTGCTTCTGTGGTTTGTACTTTTGATATCATATCCAGTGTTTGTTTTTATTTTGGGGGGGGGTGATATGATGAAGATCAATGTCAAAGAGTTTTACCATGTGTTTTCCAGGAGTCCGTAGCTTTGGGTCTTATATTTAAGTCTTTCATTCATTTCTAGTTTATTTTTGTGTGTGATATAAGGTAGGGGCTAATTTAATTCTTTTTGTTGTAGCTATTCATTTTTCCCAACGCCATTTATTGAAAAGACTATCCTTTCCCCACTGAGTATTCTTGGCTCCCTTGACCCTATCTTTGTGGGTTTATATCTGGGCTCTCTACTCCGTATTGGCATATAGTTTTGATTATTATCGCTTTGTAATGAGGATTAAAATCAGGAAATGTGATGCTTCCACTTTTGTTTCTTTCTCAGGAATGTTTTGACTATTCAGGGTATTTTGTGATTTAATATTATTTTTGTACTTATGTGGAAAATTAGAATTGGAATTTTAATAGAGAGTGCATTGAATCTGTAGATAATTTGGGGTGGTATGGGTATTTTAACAATATTAACTTTTCCAATCCATGAATTTAGGATATCTTTCCATTTATGTGTGTCTTTTCAATTTCTTTCATTATTGTCTTGGGATGTTCAGTATATAGACCTTTTATCTTGTTATGAAATTTCTTCCTCAGTATTTATCTTTGATGCTACTTCTAATGAGATTATTTCTTTTTCAGATAGTTTATTATTAGTGTGTACAGCACAACTGATTTTTCTATGTTGATTTTGTATTCTACAACTTTACTAAATTCATTTGTTAGTTCTAACATTTTTTGGCAGAGTCTTCAGGATTTTCTCTATATAGATCACCCGAACCAAGAAGACAATTTTACTTCTTTCTGGTTTGGTGTCTTCGGTTTTTCAATATTACGTTGAATACGAGTGGTGAATGTGGGCACTCTTGTCTTATCCCTGTTGAGTATGATATTAACTTGTCAATTGGTCACATGTGACCTTTATTTTGTTGAGCTATAGTCCTTCTATACCTAATTTGTTGATAGTGTTTATCACGAAAGGTTGTTGAATTTTGTCAAATGCTTTCCCTGCATCTATTAAGATAATCATATAATTTTTATCTTTCATTTTATTAATGTGGTGTATTTCTTATTTGTTGATTTGCATATTTGAGCCATGCTTACATTCCAGAGAGAGAAACCCTGTTTTATTGTGGTGGATGGTGTTTTAGTGTGATGTTGAATCCAGTTTGCTGGTATGTTATTGAGAATTTTTGCTTCCATATTCATCAGGGATATTGGGATGTAGTTTGGTTTCTTTGTAGTGTCCTTTTCTGGCTTTAGAATGAGGATAACTCTGGCCTCCTAAAATGACTTTGGGGGTATTCCTTCCTTTTTTTTTTCTCTCTCTCTCTTTTAGAAGAGTTTGAGAAGAATTTATATTAATTCTTCTTTAAATATTTGGTAGAATTCACCAGTGGAAACATTTGGTCCTGGACTTTTCTTTGTTGGAGTATTTTGATTATTGATTCAATCTCCTTACTTATTATTGGTTTGTTCTGATTTTCTGTTTCTTCAAGATTTAGTTCTGGTAATTGTATGTTTCTAGGAATGTATCCATTTCTTCTAGGTTGTTCTATTTGTTGGCATAAAATTGTTTATAGTAGTCTCTAATGATTTTTTTGTATTTCTGTGGGTCAGTTGTAATATTTCCTCTTTCATTTATGATTTTACTTATTTGAGTCTTCCCTTTTTTTCTCAGCATAGCTAAAGATTTGTCAAATTTTGTTTATCTTTTAAAAAAACTGGCTTTTTGCTTTGTTGATCTTTTCTATTGTTTTTCTAGTCTTTATTTCATTTGTTTATGTTCTGATCTTTGTTATTTCCTTTCTTCTGCTAACTTTGGGCTTAGTTTGTTATTCTTTTCCTAGTTCTCTAAGGTATAAAGTTAGGTTATTTATTTGGGATCTGTCTCTTTCTTAATATTATTTACATAGTCTTATATGATATTATTATATGTCATATAAGTCTTATATAGATATTATTTACATAGTCTTCCTTCTGAGAGCTACTTTTACAACACCACATAAATTTTGATATGCTCTGTTTCTATTTTCATTTGTTTCAGTATTTTAAAAAATTCATTTTGATTTTGCTTTGACCCATTAGTTATTTAGGAGTGTGTTGTTTTATTTCTACACATTTGCCAATTTTTTGGTTTCCCTCCTGTTACTGATTTCTAGTTTCATACTATCGTGGTGAAAAGGTACTTGGTATGATTCCAGTCTTCTTAATTTTCTAATGCTTGCTTTGTGACCAGAAAGAGTGAGGTTCAAATCCTGGCTCTGCCACTTGCAAACTGTATGTTTAAGGTCAAGTAACTGAAGCTTTTAGCTTCCAATGAGGTATCTGTGAATGGGGATAATAATAGTTCCTACTGTAGGAATTAACTAAAACTACACACATTTATAATGTACATGAAGCACTTAGTGTATTAGTTATGACACTGTAAGAGCTATACAAATGAAAATTCCAATAAGAAAAATAACTCATCTTTAGTTACAGTTAGGTTAGATTGCTTGAAACACAGACTCTAAGAGGGAGGTTTGCCTGCAGATAATTAATTAAGGAATCACTTATGGTCAACGCCCATGGGGGAGTGAAGAAGAAATAAGTTTGGATAAAGTGGAACTCTGATTTAGTCTCAATAGAGACCTCAACTGGACTTATAGGGAACTCTGAAACTGGGATGATCTTCAGAGTGGCCGCCATTGAGCCAAGAGGCCTCGCCCTTTTTACTCCTATGTAGACCAGATTTGAGTCTGAGCTTGCCCCCAAGAAAGGCCAATTCTTGTGTAAGGTAGTTCTCTGCTGCTGAGGGTAAGCCCCAAAGAAATATTTAGCTGTCAGATTTCAGCCATCAAAACTTGGGAAAGTGAGTGTCATGGTCCTGAAGGGGGACTGGGTCATGCCCACAGTGTCCACCAAGGGTTCTTAGTGGTAAATATGTAATAATTATATATGGCACACAGCTTTATTTTATTACCTTTTCTAGACAGTATGTTCCTGGTAGGTAAAAGGTGTGTCTGTCTTCATCGCCTGGCACACAGGAGGAACTCAACTTATATGTCTTAAAATAAATGGAGTTGTTTATAGAAACTATCCTTTAAAAAAATATTCTATCCTCCATTTAAGGAATTATAAAATATATCTTCAGATATGGAGAAATTACTGATATTTTCATACTGCAGTATTAATTTTTAATAATTTTTAAAAAGATTTTATTTATTTATATGACACACACAGAGAGAGAAAGCATAGGCAGGGAGAACTACAGAGAGAGGGAAAGGAGAAGGAGGATCCCCACTGAGCCGGGTGTCTGATGCAGGGCTCAATCCCAGTACCCTGGGATCATGACCTGAGCCAAAGACAGAGGATTAACTGACTGACCCACCCAGGCACCCCAATTTTTTTATAATTTAACTAGAACATAAAATATAGTGAGCAAAGCATACCCCAATTTCCCTATTTATCTATCTAGACAATGGCAAAAGATAAACTATGAATCTTTCCAGTTTATTATCATTTTGTTAATTTAATCATATTTGTGGTATTGTTTTTAAAATCTCTGTCTTCTGAATAGAGAGGTGGGTGAATATTAATGTGGTGTGGTAAACTGTTATATGGAAAATCTAAGAAGTACCCTTACAAGTGATCAATATATTATTCTTTCATCTTTGTACATTTGAAAATTTTCATAATAAAATTTTAGGGGAAAAAAACCCATTATAATTAAGTTGGCTATCTATGAAAATATTGAACTAGGATAGTCCCTCAATGAAATAAGAGACAAGACATACTAATTATAAGCCAAGCATTTTGATATGAAGAAGGCTATAAAAAGGTAAGGATATCTCTCTTTAAACAGTGTTCACCATGGGTTCCTAACAATAAATGTATAATAACCATATATGACATATTGCTTTATTACTTTTTCTAGATAATATGTTTCTGGTAGGTAAGAGCTATGTCTGTCTTAACTGCCTGGCATATAGGAGGAAGTCAGTAAATAGGTCTTAAATAAATGGGATTGCTTATAAAAAGCTATCCTTTAAAAGAATTTACTCCAGAGTTTTTATTAATTATTTCTTTTGGGGGTGCTAGATGAAAAGATGTCTTGTAACAGTGACAGGTGTACTATGGAAAGAGACAGAAAAAGAAGATATCTCATGTTGAAAAATGACAATCCCAAGACTAAATAAAGATTTAGAAAAAGGCTTCAAGATAATTGGCTCTAGGTCACTCATGTTACCGTGTGGAAACAGATTAGGCAGTTGAAGCAACTTGTTCAAAATTGTGCAAGTAGTTAGTGTCAGAGTAAGACTTTATTTGGCCCAGAAGCACCCCTTCCTCCCACCTCTCACCAACACAATAAGGATTGTAATGCCACAAACTCTCATAAATTATCCATTTGGTGAAGTAGCAGAGATCCATTGGGTGCCATATGGAGCTTTCCTAACTGAATATGTCACTCCAAACATAATTACTTAAATTATTAATTTTTTTCTGGGGGATACAAAGTCTGATAAATATTAGTTGAGTAAGTTAGTGATTATGCAAATGTTTGAAGGAAAAATTGGTTATTTATTAAGCCATTATCACTCTGGGCCAAATTGTTTATGAAGTAAACTAATAAGTCACAAAGAAATGAGGAAATGGGTCCCAGGGCAGGTAAGTTTTGATAAGGAAGAAGGAAAGAAAGTAAGATTTAGTGGAAGCTTGGAGTGATGCTGGGTGGAAATAGCCACTGAAAGGCTTTGAGAAGTGTGGGTGGTAATGGTGGGGACTATAATGAGGTTGGGAGAAAGTTACAAAGGCAGTTGGACCCAAAGCAAGGAGATAGAGAAGGACTTCATCTATTTATTTTTCAGAAATCTCACTGTGTTCCAATACCTACTATCACTGTGGTGAACATCCTTTGAGAACTCGTGTTAGAGGAATGCTGATTTTCTCAGAAGCAGAATTTGCCATAGAGGGCAACTCTAGAAAGGGTTGCTCTCCTTCACTTATTCTATTCTTTCAGTCAGTGGTTTTGTTTTTGTGTGGGCCACAGCCTTAGTTAAGTGGTCTTCTAACTTACTTTTAGCTGGAACTACTCTTTTCACGACATCTTATTTAAAAATTCCTCATGTAAAGGGTACAATTGAGGTAGTTCTTTTTGGAGTAGAAAAAGGTGGGATTGGAGAGTGCAGACCCAACTCTTTCACCCCAACTTTGCCCATTCTTGAAGAATTCTGAGGAACATAGGGAGCCCAAGAAGCATGGCTAGAAAAACATGGTCTTAGAAAAACAAAATGCATCATGGTCTCCTGAGTTCAGGAGAGAAGCCATTACAATGTTACTTAAGAACCTTGAGTTAACTCTGTATGAAACTTATTTGACGGGAGGTGGGGAGAGGAGAGGGAGACAGGACCGGCTGAAGTTGGTTCTGGGTTGCATGTATGAGGAAAACATTTTTGATATTCTGAGAGGTTAACAGTGTTAGTTCAGAAAAAAATTTGAGAAGATTTTATTCATCTCTAAATAAGGACTGTTTTAGTGGTAGTAGAATTCAGTTCAAGAGTTTGTAGCAGAAAAATGTTACCACTAATTGAAATACAGTTGGAAAAGGAAGGAATTTAATGAGCAGTTACACCATATGCTCAGAGAAACTACTGAAGAGTAAAAATCCATGGTTGTGTAAGACGAAAAATCTAACTGTACTTGAAATACTGGATTGAAAAGCAATACAGAAGGTCTTAAATCTTGTGAACACTGTTGTTAGTACTGTGCTAGCCAAAGAATATACAATATGATGTGGAGCTATATTTGGTATGTAAGTATTTGATACATTTAATTTTCATTTTACACAAGTCATTTTCTTTTTTTATAATTCTTTTTTTTAAAGATTTTATTTATTTATTTGACAGACAGAGATCACAAGTAGGCAGAGAGACAGGCAGAGAGAGAGGAGGAAGCAGGGTCCCTGCTGAGCAGAGGGCCCGATGCAGGGCTCAATCCCAGGACCCTGGGATCATGACCTGAGCTGAAGGCAGAGGCTTAACCCACTGAGCCACCCAGGCACCCCACACAAGTCATTTTCAAATTTCCTAATGCCGTATATTGAGGAATTTTACTGTTTTGGTGATACCTAATATCCAAACCACTGGTATTATACAAATCAAAATGATAAAACCCTACCTAACTCCTTTTAGGAATTTATTAGTTTTTATTATGTGTACTTTAAGTTGAAATGTAAACCAAGGTATCTTGACAGTCTCTCACCAAAGAGTAGGTTCATGAACAAAGGAACAAAGTATGACAATATGACTTTGCCTTCACTTTAATTTTCACCAGAGTGATATAAAACCAGACTAAAATGTTTGGAGCTGATTCATTCCAGTGGCAGCCCCAACAATGCTGTTGTGATGGTTTCAAAATATGTCTTGAAATCCTTCGACACTTCTCCCTTTAAAATTTAGAATTTCATTCCTTTCTCCATGAATTTGGGCCAAACTTAGTGGCTTGCCTCTAATAAATAGTATGTACAATTTCTATCTAAATCCAAAAGCTAAGACATAAAAAGTTTATAGCTTTTGCCTGTTCTTTTTCTCTCTTTCCCTCTTCCCTCCTTCTTGTTTTCCCTCCCCTCCACTCTTCATTTCTCCTCTCCTCTCTCCTTCCCTCCCCTCCCCTCCAAGGAGGAATCAGCCACCATAATGTAAGGATACTCAAGCAGACAGAGGAGTTCACATGAAGAACTGAGGCTCCTGCTAAAAGCCATCACCAGTTTGATAGTCATATAAGTAAACCAAACTTGGAAGTGGATCCTCTAGCTCTGATTAACCTTCAGACCATTACAGCTGTGACCAACATCTTGACAATGACCTTGTGAGAGACCCTGAGCAGAAAAACTCAGCTGAGTTACTCCCAAATTACTAATCATTCAAACGATGAATGAGTAGTCACGATTTGACAGTGACAGAAGCTTCTTTGCTTCTTTCCATTTCTTTGATCACCTTCAGTCTTCCCTATTATTCTATTAGCATCCTCCCAACTCCATTCTGCTAAATCAGTTTCAATGGCTTATTATTAAAGAACACAACTATAAAACAGTGTAATTTATTATTAATTTTAAGAAATTGGTCTGAGAAATTTTAATTCAATATCTTGGTTTACTGTGGATGTACCTACGCATTACACATTTTCACATGAGGGGTAAAAGATTGCTCTTTATTTACTGGCATTTTATAAGTCAAAAGTGATTTACTACCGATACATATGTCTCTTGATGAATATTTTAAGATTATGCAGAAGTTCTTTATCACATATCATTTATAAAGAATTATGTGATCATCAGCTATAAAGAATGCAAGCATAAGCTTGTAAAATGAAATTAGATGCTTGGTAATTTGAAAATATGTTCATTGTAGGTTTAATTGTTCAACAGTTATTTTGATTTATCCACACAAGTTATTATTTCAGATTTACAACTTTGGGTATCCTGAACATGTTACCCTCATGAGTCTGTGTTAACACTTTTTTCTTTTTCACCACAAATAGATGAAAAGTTAAAGGAAAAAAAAAAAAAGAAATCCACATACAATGAAAATGTATGCCCCTTATTTTAAATCAAATGATTTTAAGTTTTTAAAAATAGTTGCATTTTCATCAACTCAAAAATTTGGGTCATTATTATTTAAGTATTTTTTATTGCACTATTGTTTCTCCTCCTTCTCCTCTGACTTCTCCTCTCTTCAAACTCCAATTATGTTTGTCTTTTGATATTGTTCCATATGTCCTATGTTGTTTGTTTTCTTTTATCTTATTTTTCTCTGTGTCATTCAAATTCACAATAGCATATTGCTTTCATTGACTTCAGTGGTATTTCTTATGTGGCCAATCTACGATTGAAGCTATCAATTTTTTTTTCAAATGCTATACTTTTCAACTCTACAACTTCCATTTGGTTTATGTTTATGATGTCCATTCCTATTCTGAGATATTCTATCAGAGTTCATTCATCATGATCATATTTTCCTTTAAAATATTTATAAAAGCTGCTTTAAATTCCTTGTCTGCTAATTTTAACATCTAGATATTTGGTATTGACTTATATAGGTTACTTTTTCTCTAAAATATTGTTCACACTTTTTTTATGCTTTCTTACTTGCAGTAACTTTTAATTGTATGCAGGTCATAATGGATCACAAATGATAGAGAATCTGGATTATGTTGTCTTCCTTAAATAATGCTGACTGTTTTTATGGCTGACATACAAATCACAAGTAGATACTTTTATTCTTTTCAGGCTTAGTGTTCTTTATTAGAGTTTATTTATATTTAGTTTTTAACTTTATCCTAGGGAATTTCCTTACTCTACAACATGATCCTTACACTTATGATATAATTTCTCTGACTGTCAACTGAATGATGAGTAAAGTCTCTTCACTTCAGCTGGGCTGGGACTCCAGTGAATTCTGGCATGGTACGCCCTCTAGTATTATGGTTTGGCTGTCAGCCCTGAAAAAGTAAACTTGGTTAGGCCTGCACAGTCTCACTCTGCATATATGCAACCCAGGCCTTGGCTAAGGACCCACAGTCAATCCCCCCACACACTGTTGGTTCCCCCTCAGCATAGTTTCACCTCTCAGGTAACAGCCTTGTAAATGCCAGATGTTTCAGCAGCCTGGATCACCAATCTCTTCTTCTGATCAGTTAAGACCATCAGTCGTATTAACTGTACTTTCCCAATTTGAGGAAAGATGAGGTGATTGTGGAGTGATCATGAGGCTCATGTCTTCTATTCGTCTTGTTTCAAGGTTCACAGTTCTATCTAGCCTTTGTTCAATTTCTGACACGGGGACTTTGTATATTTTTTTTCCGATTTAATAGTTCTTTTTGTCAAGAGGACACATCTGGTACCAGTTCCTTTTGTTGAAAGTTGAAGTTGCTTTCAAATGTATGTCTTAAGTCAGTTTGCTATAACACTCCTGGACTTAATAGTAAATCAAATAGCAATGTTAGGATGTTTTAAATAGTCTTCCAAAGAAACAAACAAAACCTAATAACCCCTAGTACATATACACATGCTATATATATTATCAAAATAGAGAACTCCTGCAGACTTCTTGTATAACAGGAATTAAATACATTTTACTAAAAATAAATTAGCCTACAAATTGCTTACAATTTGATTAATGTCAATATTTTGTATTTATACACAAAAAGGATAGAAATATGTCATGGGAACCCCATATATTTATAATTATGTGTTAGAGTATTCTTTATATCTTAAAATATTAATACTTACTTTCAATAAGAAGAACTCAATTACTTTGTTATCTCTGCATATTACCTGCACAGAGTCTACAAATTATGCCTAATTTAGGTGTAGACCTTTGTTTCTTAAAGACAGGGTTCTACTTACCAAACCAATTTCCACCAGGACCTTTACTCTCAGTAGAGAAATACTCAATAAATGATTTCACCATTAAGCTTTCTGTATGTCTATATTATAGTAGCAATTTATTGAAAATTTAAACCAATACCAAAAATAATGTGGTATCTCAGATATCCAAGCTGAAACTTAAGTCAGAACACTACCTGAAGGAGTTTCAAAAGTATTTACAATATATTTTATAGATTGTAGCTAAGAGCTTTGCACAATACATCTTCCTGATGTAGACACATTAATGAATTTAAGTGTATTAATTTTCCTCTAGCATTTACAATTTTTTATTGGCTTGGTTTGGCAGTGAGATGTTAAAAGGGGTTCAAGGTCCAAGTGAAATGATTTTTAAGTGCATCAGGAATGATGAGTTATATTCATTTTAACATCAGCACGTCCTTTTAAAGGCTCCGTGTTGTCAATGTTAAAGTTTTTAAATCAGAATTTCCTCTGATAAATGCCTCACTGAAACACAAAAGATTAGGGCAGGCATTTAACAAACAAGGAAATACATTAGGCCAATAAACTTATGAAAACTGCAATATTTTAAACATCCCCATCAATAACGAGGAAAATGCAAAGTAAAACTAGACTGATGGATCTTTGCCTGCTCAACAGGTAGGCAAAAGATTCTTAGAGTTTGACAATATGGAATGTTGCAAAGACGTGAAGAAAATACAAATGCTCATGCACTTCTTTGGGGAGTGTAAATTGGTAAATCACTTTGGAAAATGATTAGGTTTTTTCTTTTTCTTTTCTTTTTTCTTTTTTTCTTTTTCTTTTTTCTTTCTTTCTTTTTTGCTAAAATTGACTATATCTATACCCAAGACCTAGGAAATCCACTTAATGTATATATCCCTGGAAAAGTGATGAATATTAAGATCAGGATACATATATAAGAACAGCCATAGCAGCATTGTTTGCAGTAAGCAAACCCTAGGAATAATTCACTGTCTGTCCATAGCACAACAGGTAAGGAAATTGTATGATATACATGCATTGGGGTACTAAACTGAAAAGCAATAAAAAAATTAACATCAGCTGCTTAAAATAACATGGATAAATTTCAGAAACATAATATTGAGTGAAAGGAAGCAGTCTTAAAATAATATATGTTGGATATTTACGATCATTTACATTCAAAAGAGGTAAATCGAACTACATTATTTAAGTATGCATGCATAAGTGGAAAAATTCTATAGCAAAGCAAAAAAGTGAGTATCATTGAATTAGTGAGTATCATAACTATCACAGAAGTTAGGAGAGTGGTTGCTAACAAGGGGAGGAAGGACTAGGGTCTTATTGGAGAGTGATATGCTGAGGCTTCTGATTGGCTGGCAGTGTTTTATTTCTTGACCAAAGTTTTTGTTAGAGTAGTATTTGCTTAATGGCAATTCATTATACCCTACATTCATGTTCTGATCATTTTCTGAAACTATGTTTCCTTCATAATAAAAAAACTCATTACTTTCCAAGAATGAGGAGTGATTCCATAAATATTAGTTATTTTAATAATTGTTTTTAATATGTTTTTAAAATCAACTTTATTGGAAAAGTTCTAGGTTTACAGAAAAATTATGAAGATAGTACAGAGAGTTCCCATAAATGAAGCACCTAGTTTTCCTATTATTAAATTCTTATATTAGTACATACATATGTTACAATTAGTTATCCAGTATTCATACCTTGTTTTTTAATATTGATACATTATCGATATTAGTGGAAGTCCATACTATTCACATTTCCTTACTTTTTATGGAATATTCTTTTTCTGTTCTAGGATGCCATCCAAGATAGCCCATTGCACTGAGTTGTCATTGTCTTTAGTTTTTCTTGGCTGTGACAGTTACTCAGACTTCTTTATTTTTGATGACTTTGACAATATTGAGGAGTGCTGGTCAGATATCTTGTAGAATCCTCCTCAGCTGAAATTCGTCTGATATTTTTTTCATGATTAGACTGGGGCTATGAATGTTGGAAAGGAAAACCACAGAGGCAAAGTGCCACTCTCATCATGCCATATCAAGGCTATATGCTATCAACATGGGTCATGACTGTTGATGTTAGCTTGATCACCTGGCTGAGGTAGTGTTTGTCAGGCTTCCCCACAGCATAGTCACTTTTTTTTAACAGCCTTATTTCCTTACAGTTTTTTAAAAGAAATCCCTATGAATAGCCCACCTTTAGAGTGGGGATTTATGTTCTTCCTTCTTTTCTATAGGCAAAGTAATCTACATAATGTATTTAGAGTTTTTCTAATGGGAGATTTGTCACTTCTTGCATTTATTTGTTAATTCAATTATATATTTATATTTGTACAGATATATTATTTTGTATGCTGATTTTTGGTGATAATCTAATAATACTTTATTTTGTTGTTCAAACTGTTCTAGTTTTGGAACTCTCAGCTGTTTTCTGTGCTCCTTTTACATACCCCCAACATTGTGGGTTTTATTTCCTTTTTCTTCTAGCACTTCCTTGCTTTCTGGCACTGAAAGATACTCTAGGCTCTGATGCCTGGGTTGCTCAGTTGGTTAAGCGACTGCCTTTGGCTCAGGTCATGATCCTAGAGTCTGCTTCTCACAGACTCTGACCCTCCCTCTTCTCATGCTCTCTCTCTCTCTGTCTCTTTCATTCTCTCTCTCTCTCAAATAAATAAATAAAATCTTTTTAAAAAATTAAAATTAAAATTAAAAAAATACTCTAGGCTCATCTTCTATATTTTCTTTCCCAATCCTAGAATCATCCATTTTTCCAAGAAACCCTGATTCTGTTTACAGGGGAATGCTATTGGAAACCAAGATCTGGGGGTGCCTGGGTGACTTGGTTAAACATCTGCCTTCAGCTCAGTTGTGATCCCACAGTCCTGAGATGGAGCCCTATGTCAGGATCCCTGCTCAGTGGGAAGCCTGCTTCTCCCTATACCTCTCCCACTGCTTGTGCTCTCTCTCTCTGTCAAATAAATAAAATAATAAAATCTTAAAAAAAAAAAAGGAAGGAAGGAAGGAAGGAAGGAAGGAAGAAAGAAAGAAAGAAAGAAAGGAAAGAAACCAACAAACCAACCAACCAAGATCTAGGAGCTAGGTGTGCTCATTGCTACTAGGGTGTCTTTGCCTCCAGTCCCACTCAGAGTAAGATACATAAGTGTATATTATTCAGTATACATTAACATTTCTCTAAATATTTTTAAATGTAACTGTGTGTGTATGTGTGTGTGTGTGTGTATATATATATATATATATATATATATATATATATATATAGCTAAGCGGGAATTTATACTGATGTCTCCAGCTCCAATCTATTACCTCATGAATCATTCAAGCCTCCTCTCCTTGCTTATCTATAACTTCCTACTCTAATGATGAGAAAACTTGCTCCCACCAATCTGCCATTGATTTACTTAGTTGTTTAATTCCAGTATACATGTATAGTAGTAACACAGTTGTTTAATCTGTACTCCAATAGTAGGATTTTTTTATATTTATTGTTTCAATTTCAGTATAGTTAAGATAGAGTGTTATATTAGTTTCAGGTGTACATGTAGCCATTCAACAATTCTATACATTACTCATTTAATCCCTACACTTATTTCACCTATTTCCACTACCCACCTACCCTCTGATAATCAGTAGTTTGTTCTCTATAGTTAGAGAGTCTATTTCTTGGTTTGTCCCTCTCTCTTTCTCTTTTTTCCCTTGGTTCATTTATTTATTTATTTCCTCAAATTCCACATATGAGTGAAATTATATGGTATTTGTCTTTCTCTGACTGACATTTTTCTTAGCATTTTGCTGTCTAGCTCCATTCATGGCAAGATTTCATTCTTTTTTATGGCTGAATAATATTCCACTGTATATGTGTATACCAATTCTTCTTTATCCATTCATCTGTTAATGGACATTTGGGCTGCTTTCATAATTTGGCTCTCATAAAAAATGCTTCAATAAACACAGGGGTGCATGTATCCCTTTGATTTAGTGTTTTTGTATTTTGGGCATAAATATCTAGTAGTCCAATTACTGGATCATAGGGTAGTGCTATTTTTAATTTTTGAGGAACTTCCATACTAGTGGCTGCACCTGTTTGCATTCCCAACTGTGTACAAGATTTCGTTTTTCTCCGCATCCTTGCCAACACTTATTGTTTCTTGTATTTCTGATTTTAGCCATTCTGACAGGTGTCAGGTGATATCTCATTGTAGTCTTGATTTGCATTTCCCTGATGATCAGTGATGATGAGCATCTTTTCATGCTTCTGCATGCCATCTGTATATCTACTTCAGAGAAATGTCTGTTCATTTCTTCTGTCCATTTTAAATTAGATTATTTGGGGGTTTTTGGTATTGAGTTATGTAAGTTCTTTACATATTTTTGTAAGTCCTTTACATTTTTTGCTTCTCTGTGATACTCTTTATCTCTCCTTCTATTCTGAATGATAGCCTTGTTGGATAGACTATTCTTGCCTGCAGATTGTTCCCACTCAGCACTGTAAATATATTGTATCACTTTTTTGCTGGCTTGCAAAGTTTCTGGAGAAAAATCTGTTGATAGCCTTATGGGGTTTCCCTTGTATGTAACTGTCTTCTTTTCTCTTGCTGCTTTAAACTTTTTTTCCATTTTAATTACTATGTGTAATAGTGTGGAATCCCCAGGGTTGTTTTTTGTTTGTTTGTTTGTTTGTTTGTTTTTGGGGGGATCTCTGTGCCTCCGGAGTCTGGATATCTATTTACTTCCCCAAGTTAGGGAAGTTTTTGGCTATTATTTTTCCAAATAAATTTTCTGCTCCCTTTGTTCTTTGGAATCTGGGTCCCTATAATGGAAATGTTATTACACTTGATTGAGTCACTGAGTTCCCTAAGTCTGTTCTCATTTTATGTATTTTTTTTTCCTCTCACCCACTCAGCTTGATTATTTTCCATTAATCTGTGTTCCCTGTCATTAATTTATTCCTCTGCTTCCTTTAGCCTGCTATTTATTCCATCTTGTGCATTTTTTATTTTATTTATCGTATTCTTCATTCTGACTGGTTCTTTTTTATCTTGTTGTTAAGGTTCTCACTGATATCCTCCAGTCTTTTCTCAAGTCCAATGAGTATCTTTATGATCATTATTTTAAATTCTCTATCAGGCATATTAGTTATATCCATTTAGCTTAGGTGACTTACTGTGGTTTTGTCCTGTTCTTTCAGTTGGGACATAGTCCTCTCTCTCCTCATTTTGTCTACCTCTCTGTGTCTGTTTCTGTTTGTTACGCAAGTCAACTATGTCTCTGGCTCCTCCTGCTTGAAAGAAGTGGATTTTTTTTTTTTTTTAAGTAAGCTCTACACCAAACATGGGGCTTGAACGCATAACCCCGATATCAAGAGTTGCAATGCTCTACTGACTGAGCCAGTCAGGCACTCCTTGGATGCACACCTTTAACAAAGTGATACTGGTCCTTTTCTATATGAGATGGGCAGCTGTTGTGGAGACCAAGGCTGGTCAGGGCTGCTCTGCAAGCAGGTGGGAAGATGAATTTTTAACAAGGTGTGTTTGTCCTCTCTGGGAGGTGACCAGTTGCAACTGTTGAGACTGAGGCCTCACAAGGGCATGGGTCGGGAGATATGGTGTTGGTGAAGTTTTTGCTGTTATTCTGGGGGAGGGGACATGCAGTTCCAGGACTGAAACAAGCATTACTGGGAAGGGCAGATGTTTGGAAGTAAGGGGGTGAGTCTTGGTGTAAGCAATTTAGGTAATGGGTATAGGCACCACGGTTTTTCTCTCAGGTGGCTGTGTGTTTATGGTGACAGTTGGTGAGGGAAATGGTGCCTGGCAGCTCTTTTGTTCCTGGAGATTTCTCCCTTCAATCCCTGCCTCTCTGGATATGCTCTGAGATAAGGAAATAACTCTCTCTCCCCTTTGGCCTGTGTGCTTTTTGAACTGTACCTTCTATGCTCTATCTTAGTGAGCTATTTGTCATGCTATCTCTTTAAGGGCCAGGGCTCAGCTTCCTACCACCCTGGAGCTCTCCAAGACCCCAGCTCACTGTGTTTTAAAATTCCGGGCTTTAAGTCCCACTGGTTGTAAGAACTCATGAAATTCGACCCTTCTCACTTTCAATATCAAATATTATGGGGATTCATCTTCCCAGTGTGGACTGCCTGGTGTGATACCCTGTTTTTTGTCCTTCTCTGTGCCTGCAGTTCCCTCCCCCACTTGGAGGGCCACAGTTCGTTTCACTCCCCACCACTTCTCTGCCCTTCCTACCCTCTTTGATGTGTGCCCTTTTCCCTACCTTTAACTGTGAAGTTTGTTCTGTCGGTCATCATATAATTTTCTGGATTATTTATCCTGATATAAATGTTATTAAGTTGTATCTATGGGATGAGGTGAGCTTAAGGTCCTCCTACTCCACCATTTTCCTGGCCTCCCGTCCCTATAAAAGATTTTGAGAATCAAAACAGATGTTAAATGTACTTCTTAAAAGAGCATGTATAGAATTCAAAATATAATAATAAATATCTGGCTTCACATTCTATAATTTTCTTATTTTTTTTAATACCTTGTGGAAAAGAAGAGGGTATATAAAATTATCATCTCTCAGTATCATCTTTGTCTTTAATAGAGATATTTTATTCCTGACAAAGATAAATATAGAATAAGATGTGAATTAATAATGTAGAATAAAAATTGGTCATTATTGCTTCAAATCCCTAGGGAGAATGAGAGGAGGAATATTTAATCCTTCTAGTGAAGAATAGGAATTTAGGGTGCCTGGGTGCCTCAGTTGGTTGAGCAACCAACTCTTCATTTTGGCTCAGGTCATGATCTCAGGGTCATGATATTGAGCCCCATGTCAGGCTCTATGTTCATTACAGAGTCTTCTTGAGATTTTTTTCTCTCCCTCTCCCTCTGCCCCTCCCTCTGCTCATGTGCTCTCTCTCTGCAAATAAATAAATAAATAATTTTTTAAGAAGTAGAAATTTAAAAAATTAACACAAGATTTTAATGTCAAAATTGTTTTTTGTAACAAATTAATAAATAAAATTTTAGTTAAAATCCCTGAGAAATATTTTTTGGCAATTTACAGTTATAATCTTAAAGTTCAGCTAAAAATAACCCCACAAAATCATTATAATTGTGAATGTAAAGAAAAGGTATCATTTTGGAATATGCCAATTATGATGAATTACCATCTTCATCTGTGCAAGAGTTACGGTTCTAAATCCATAGTGAATGGGGAGGGCTATCTTGTTCATCTTTGTGATAACAGCCATGCACACAGTGAGCACTTAGTGAATGCTAAATTGAAGATGGCTTTCCTTTATTCCAATTTAAGCAAAGGTGCTTGATTGTTTATAGCTTTATGTAAAATCAAGGTAATCGTCCTTGTGGATATATGTGTTGCATAAAATATATATAGTTTAGAATCACCAGAGATTTGTGATGGGCTTTTACACCATTCTGAAATCCAAGCAGAAAAGTGTTTATAACTTAGAAGTGATTACTAACATTAAAACAGAATTTACTCCTGGGACCTTTTAAATTGGTGAATACCACAAGTGCATTTATGTGTTGGTTTTACAGATCATTAAATACTTCACGAGGAAACTTGATTTGATTGTAGGCAGATGTCTGAGAAGTGGAGAAGGAAAAAGGAAAAAAAGCCACTTGAAGATGAATCATCAAAATTTGAATATTGTCTTCTGAAACTCAAGTTAAATTACTTGAGTATTATAATAGAAATCAGTTACATGACTAGTATATAATATAGAAATTGGACAAAGGTTCTCAGATACATCTTTTTGTGTTAATTGAAATTGACTTAATTTTACCCTTTTCTTAATAGCTAAAAAAATAAAATAAAATAAAATAGGGGTGCCTGGGTGGCTCAGTCTGTTGAGCATCTGACTCTTGGTTTCAGCTCAGGTCATGATCTCAGGGATCGTGGGATCGAGCCCTGCCTCTGGCTCTGTGCTTAGCAGGGAGTCTGCTTGATGATTCTCCCCTCTCCCCCTCTTCCTGACTTTCTCTCTCTCTCAAATAAATAATTTTTTTAAATAGATTAAGGTCTTATTAATGTATTGGCTTTGTTTCTTCTCATGACCAGGACAGTGCAAATCAAGCATGATTCATGGACTGACAACATCGGCATGATCTGACTTGTTAGAAATGCAAATTCTTAGAACCTCCCCTAAATCTGCTTTATCAGAAACTCTGGGGTGGGATCCAGGTGTCTGTACCTTAACAAGCTTTCAGGTGATTATGATGCATGTTAAAATATGAGAAAAACTGGCTTTTTATATGTCTAGTTCTTTTCCAAACTTCATATTCTGGCATAAATTTCACCTCCTCAGAGAGGTTATCCCTGATCATTTTCTCTAAAGTAAAGCCATTTCAATCATTTTTTCTTCTTTATTTAGTGATTTTAAATTTTTGAAATAATTTTAGATTTACAGAAAGCTGCACTAATAAAAATAAATACTATATAATGGAGCATCTGGGTGGCTCAGTTGGTTAAGCATCTGCCTTCAGCTCAGGTCATGATCTTGGGCTCAGGTCATGATCCTGGGATCGAGCCTCACATTAGGTTCCTTGCTCAGTAGAGAGCCTGCTACTCCCTCTCCCTCTGCCTGCCACTCCCCCTGCTTGTGCTCTCTCTCTGTGTCAGATCAATAAATATAACCTTTAAAAAATTCATATATACACTTAGATTATCTAATAGTTAGTATTTCACTATATTTGCTTTATTACTTTTCACATACACACACATGCACATATACCTATATAAATATTTGAGAGTATGGTACATACATATTCCTTCTCTATCCCTAAAGACTAGGTGTGCATTTTCTAAAAACAAGATATTGATCTTTCATAACTATAGTATAATTATCAAAATCAAGAAATTAACACTGATATAACCATTTAATCAGTAGACTTAATTACCTCATCACTTATTTAATATCTTATCAAGCAAAAAGAAAAGGACTGATCCCAAATAAATATTATGCTCTCAGTTTTTATTGATAATTAATAGAAGGATAGGAAGGGAAATAATTGCTTCTTTATTAGCTATAAGGTTATTATGAAGAATACAATCCAAACAATTTTTAATATTTCCTCTCTAAGAACCCAATAATAAGTTGCTTTTAGAGCTTAGTACCAGGAAAATACTTGGATCTCTTTAAAAATTTGTGCTTCTTCTAGAGGAAGGACAATTTCCCTTTTTGTCCTGTCAGGAAGCTCAAAACTAATTTTGTGGCTTAAAAACCTTAGCAATATTATCTTTTTCTGCTTTTTCATAGTTTTGATATTATATTTCTATTTTAACAGTAATCATCTATCCATTTATCTCTATGCATTCTGTTGTGAGCTAGCTCTAACACTGACAGAAACAAATACAAGAAATAATAATAATAAAAAATAAAAGTCCCACAATTCTACATATTGTTCTTTAAGTTAGAAAAATACTGAATTCCAGGGATTGCTTTGCATTTTAAAAATCTTTCTCAAATATTTATTGAGATTTGAAATCACCAATATGCCTTTTAAATCAACTTTAAAAATTAGCACATACAAATGGTCAGTTTAATAAATAAACAGTATTATTTATCAATTGTTGCATGACATATTGCTGTGAAAGTTGGCAGCTGAAACAAAAAATTATTTATTTTCTTGCGTCATTTTCAAGGGTCAAGTATATGCAGTAGATGGGTAGTTCTGGCCCAGATTGTAGCCAAAGCTGCAGTCATCTCAAAAGGGGCCAAGGCTGGAGAGTCCATTTCTAAGGTTACACAGGTGGTTGTAGGCAGGCCTCAGTTCCTCACCACATAGGTGTCCCTAGAGGACTACTCATGATGTGACTGCTTACTTCTACCACAGAAAGAGAGCCCAAGACAGAAACTGCTGTGTTTTATAATCTAATTATAAAGTTTGACAACCATCACCACCTCTAATTTCAGAAGTTTTATAACTCAAAAAAAGAAACCCCGAATAAAAGAGACACTGTCAAGAAAAACACAAGAAAAAACACAAGCCACAGATGGAAGAAAACATTTGCAAAAGATTTATCTGATATTCAAGATATACAAAGAAGTTTTGAGTTCAAAACTCAGTGATAAAATGAACAACCCATTTAAAAAATGGGCAAAAGGTCAGAACAGACATCTCATCAAAGAAGAAATACAGATGACAAATCCGGCTGGGAAAAGATGCTCCACATCTTAAGTAACCAGGGAAACGCATATTAAAACAATGATGGGATACCATTACACATTTATTAGAATGGTCCAGATCTGGAACATTGAAAACACCAAATCCTGGCAAGGATGTAGAGCAAAAGAAATTCTCATTCATTTCTGGTGCTTTAGAAGACATTTTGGCAGTTTCTTATAACATACAAACACACACACAAAATATTCTAAGATATGACTGAGCAATTCTGCTCCTTGGTATTTACCCAAAGGAGTTGATAACTTACATCCACACAAAAACCTATACATGGATGTTTATAGCAGCTTTTTTCAAAATAGTCAAAACTTGGAAGCACCCAAGATGTTCTTCAGTAGGTGAATGGATAAATATACTCTAGTTCATCCAGACAGTGGACGATCATTCAGTCCTAAAAGACTGAAAAGTCATGTAAGACATGGAGGAAGTTTAAAATGCACATTTATACATGAAAGTAGCCATTCAGAAAGGATATATATCATATGATTCTAACTATATGACATCTTAGAAAAAGCAAAGCTATGGAAACAATGAAAGGATTAGTAGTTGCCAGGGGTTAGACCAGTGGAAGGGAGCACAAACGATATTTAGGGCAGGGAAATGACCTGTATGCTACTATAATGATGGATATATGTTACTGTATATTTGTCCAAACCCATACAATGTACTATAGCCCAAGTGAACCCTAATATAAAAGTATGGACTTCAGGTGATAATAATGTGTCATGTTCAATGTGTCAATGTGACACAATAATGTGTCAATGTGTAGGTTCATCATTGTAACAAACGTATCACTTTAGTGCAGGATCTTCATAATGGGAAAGTCTGCATATGTGAAAGCAAGAGGTATATAGAAAATCTGCACCTTTTGCCCAATTTTGCTGTGAACCGAAAACTACTCAAAAAATAGTCTATTTTAAAAAGAAAACAAAGTGGAAAAAGAAAGAAAAAAAAAACTTTGAACCTATTAACAAGTACTCACCATTCATTCCCTGCTACCAGTAGCCCCTGGTAAGCACGAATTTACTTTCTGTCTCCTTAGATTTGCCTATCCTGGGCCTTTCTTGTATAAATTGAGCTAGACAGTATGAGCCATGTGTGTCTTGTTTCTTTAACTTAGTGTAACGTTTTGAAAGTTCATCTATGTTATAGGCTGTATCAGTACTTTATTTCTTTTTATAACTGGAGAGTGTTCTGTTGTATGGAAATGCCACATTTGTTTATCATTCCTCACTTTATGGACATTTGTTTCCACTTTTTGACTATTGTGAATAATGTTTTCAAAAACACTCATGTATGCATTTTTGTGAGCATATGCTTTGTATTCTCTAGGGTATATATCTGAGATTAGAATTGCTCAGTCACTTGGTAACTCAGTGTTTAACATTTTGAGGAATTTCCAAACTGTTTTAAATGATGGCTGTGCCATTTTGTATCCCCCACCAGCAAATGTATGAGGGTTCTGATTTCTCTAGATCCTCACCAGAACTTGCAATGGTCCATCTTCATAAAAGTATTATTATTCTTATTATACCCATCCAAGTAGATACAAAGTGGTATCTCACTGTGGTTCTGATTTGAATTCCCCTGATGACTAATGATGTTGAGCGTCTTTACCTGTGTTTATTGGACATTTGCAAATCTTCTTTGGAAAAATGTCTACTCAAACCTTTTGCCAACTTTAAAATTTGGTTGCTTTTTTTTTTCTTTTGGGTTGTGCTATTTATATCTTCTGCATACAAGACTCTACCGAACATATGATTTCCAAATCCAGTATCTCTAAGGGTTAGTGGAAGATTATGAAGGAAGTAGGAAACAGCCAATCTTTATGGCATTTTAATAATGCCACAAAACACTCTACTTTTACTTTCATGATTGATGACGCTACTGAACACCCTCCATGAGACGACTGTACTTTCTTGAATCTCAGACTGTGGAACATTCATTATGCTGTATATTTTCTACCCTGCCCTGATATTGATGTACACTGTGTTTAATGATTCATATTTATCACACTTGGGTTTTGGCACAGGATGTACTGGATATCTTAGAGTCATGGTTCAGGTGGGAAATGGAGAAAGTGAGGCCTGGGAATAGAACTGGCTACAAGGCCAATGAGGGAACTCGGACAGGAAGGAGGAAGAGAGAAAACTTGAGCTGGAATGTCCAGCTGGACTTTGCAGAGCATGCCAAATACTGGTGAAAACCAACAGTGGGCTCCTGCCATCTGCATGGTGGCAAAATGACAATGTCTGCAAAACCGGAAATCCTCCCAGCTTCAGATTAGCATCTGAATCAATTTCCAACTGATAGTTGTAACGATTTCCCCAAGCGTTGAACCCATGTGCATATAACCAGAGCCAAACATTCTAAGCAAAATGAAAAAGTATTTATATAAACATTCTAAAGGAAATTACAAATGAAAAGTAAGAAGAGGAAGCCATCCTATGCAAATTTCTGAACTAATTTGTTGGGAAAAAAAGGCAAAATAATTAGACTTACACATGGTGTTTAAGCACTTATATTATAGCTTTTCCTTTGTGCCTGGCCTTGTGAATATTTCCAACATTTCAGGGCACATGATAATTGGGCAGGATATGTCCTCAGCCAGTGGACAAGCCTTGCCAGGCCACAACCATCCCAGCAAACACTGGTGTGGAGGCTCACCCAAGGTAGAGGAAGTTACTTGAGGACACATCACAGGAGGCAGCCAGGAAAAGTAAATAATTCCAAATATAACTAATTTATTGTACAAACTGAAGTGTAAACATGAAATGACTATATTTTTCCTCAAACCACTGGTCCCAAATGCACATGTCAAATCTCTCTTCTTTACCTGGTGCAAGACCTCTTAAGAAGACCTTGGGTAGATTACATAACTTCTGGGTCACTTTCACGCATTCACCTTCACCTATTTAAAATCCATCATGGAAGGGTACCTGGGTGGCTCAGTGGATTAAGCCTCTGCCTTTGGTTCAGGTCATGATCTCAGGGTCCTGGGATTGAGCCCCCCATCGGGCTCTCTGCTCAATGGGTAGCCTGCCTCCCCCTCTCTCTGCCTGCCTCTCTGCCTACTTGTGATCTCTCTCTCTATCAAATAAGTAAATAAAATCTTTAAAACAATAAAATAAAATAAAATCCATCATGGAAAGTTTAAATTTCCATGTATCTCCAATTCAGAACTCTGTCCCTGATCACAGGCCAGGCTTAGGTCTAAGGAGCTTTAATTGGGATGGGGCCTAGCCTGTGCTCATTTCTCATCTCAAAGGAACACCTGGAATTCAATATTTGGTTTAGGGATATCCCTTTTTTTCTTCCATTTTCAAGACATCTAACTCCCTTCTCCTCTGGTCTTGGGGGCTGGGAGGGGAAGAATGAAGGAAGGGTAAATTCTCAAAATTTAACTGCTTTTGTGTGGGTTATCGCAGCTTCCCTGGCTAAGGTGGGCTGGCCATCCATACATTCTCATGCCAGGCATCCAAAAGCAGGCTCTCACTGACAATGACGTTAGGACATCGCCAAATCAGCCAATAACTCAGAGGCCTGTCAGGGCTTGAGGTTGTCCAAGCCTCCTCAATACCCCTACTTCCTGAACCCAAAGGATATCCCACAGCTGTCTGCTGCCTTCCCCGTATTGACCCCTCTCGGCTGGGGTTTCAGGCACACAGCTCATGTTTGGTAAACAAGCTAGAAAACTGCACATATCAGAAGTCACATACTGAAACAGACCAAGTCAGTGCTCACCTCAGATACTCTCAAATCCTTTTTTAGTATTTCTCTGTGACATCCCACCTCCTCCATATTTCTGAGTCCCATTGCTTTCAACAGCAACACTGACTTTTCTTTAAAGGACTACCCTCCAGCTACTAGAGCCTACTTAAGTGCCAAGGAATTTATTTCCTATGGGAGGTTGTTAACCAATAAACTGTCCAGCAAAGGAATATGAATGCCCAACCCTCTTAGCTCAGTTTGAGACAAACTAGAGGCTAAAACCCCAGAGCTTCCCTGCAGAATGAATCCAAGCCCTACTCACTGTGCAACTTCTAGACCCTTGGTTCGTTTTCTCCTCTTCCCAGTTCTGCTCCCCCCACACCTACCCACAATTCCCTCAGTGGTTTCCCCTGAGAGTACTTTCTTCATAAATCACTTGCACATAATTCCTCGCTCAGGGCCTGCTCCTTGGAACTTGACCTAAGAAACCTACCCTTGACAAGTAGTTGGGGAAGAATGGAGCTCTGCTCCCTTGTGCCATGATACTTTGATGTGTCGGTTTGACTGGATCACTTGGTGCCCAGATTTATGATTAAATATTACTTCTGGGTATGCTTGTGAAGGTGTTTCTGGGAAGAGATCAGCATTTTAAGGGCAGGTCTGGAAAAGCAGATGGCCCTCCCCAGTGGGAGTGGGAATCCTCTGATCCCATGAGAGCCTGAACAGAACCAAAAGGTGGATATTGGAGCCTTTGGCTCCTCTCTGCTTCACTGCTGGTGCTGAAATACCAGTCTCCTTCTGTCTTCAGTGCTACTAGTTCTCAGGCCTTCAGACTCTGGCTAGAATGTACACCCTCATCTCTCTAGTTCCCAGGACTTCAAACTATGCCCCTAGGTGTCCAGCTTTAGATGCGAGGTGGTGGGGCTTCTCAGTCTCCATAATCAGGTGAGCCAATAATTTATAATTCTCTCTAGCTCTCTCTATCTCATCTCTCTCTGTGTCTCAGTCTCTATCCCCTATTGGTTCTGCTCCTCTGCAGAACCCTGACTTAAAACACCTCCTTTCTTTACCCTGTCACCTCTTTTCTTTTCCTTTTTTAAAAAAGATATTTATTTATTTATTTATTTAAGTATCTGATAGAGACAGAGAGCCAGTGAGGGGGGGTTTGGAGGGGTGGGAAGGGGCAGAGGGAGAGGGGAAAATCTCAAGCAGACTCCCACTGACAGCAGAGCCCAAATTGGGGCTCGATCCCATAACCCGGAGATCATGACCCGAGTGAAATCCAAGAATTGGTTGCTCAACCAACTGAACCACCCAGGCACCCTCCACCGTCTCTTTTAAATTTTCATTTTATTTAATTTCTGAGACCTGAGTAGCAGCTACTGGTCCTTCCTCCCCTCTTCCTTTCTCCTTTCCTCCCTTTCTCCATTTCTTTTCCTTCCTTCCTTCCTTCCTTCCTTCCTTCCTTCCTTTCCTTCCTTCCTTCCCTCCCTCCCTCCCACTCCCTTCTCCTCCTCCTCCTCCTGTCTTTCTTCTCCCTTCTTATTCTTACTCCCATCCAGAATAAGCCCTGTGATGCCAGATTTCTAGTTCTTTCTCTTACAACACTCCTAGAGTTGGGGGTAGGGTGGAAAACTAAACTGTTCCAATTTTTTTGATGGACTGGTTGTCCTGATAATGTTGTCCCCCTTTCATTACTTAAAATGGTACTGTTATTAGTGCTGGGAGAGGGTTGCCATTTTTGATGAAAAAAGAACATGAAGGGAGTGGAAAAGAGGTTTCCTGAAGATCCACCTCTTCTGGATACAACTGACCAGGCTTCATTGAGGACCCAAACTTCTGGTTTCCAAATCTACCCAAAATAACAGTTAAAAGCCAGAATCAATTTCTAGAGCTAGCAGTGGAAACCAAGGCAGTCCTCTCATGTCCTCCCTCTGACAAGCCTTCCCCAGTTTCTCCAGTATTTACTAATGTCTGAAGCTCTGGAAAGTGAGTAGAAAGGATGGGGGAGCTCATGACAAATAAAATGGTAAGGTGAATAAACAGCTAACTTTTATTTGGATTGTAGAGTTTCAGCCTGAGTTTGCTCCAGGACATTGAAAGAAGAAGCCTGGACAACAGTGGGATGATTAAAAAGGCTACATTGGCAGGAGATGGTTCCCCCTGTCTCTGATACAGAGCATTTATGAATGAAAGTGCTGTGCATCCCAGTGGCTCTCCTTTTGAACTGGCTCATCCATTACTGGGGTAATGATTTTCCATCTGGGCAACAGCAAAGCCAAAGGCTTATTACACAGGCAACATAAAGTTAAAAAGACATTATGAATAAAACGTTGGCTCATGCCGGCTTTTGCCAACTCTTCTTCTGAGAAGATTGTCTGATGCCGACACGTGTTTATTACACTTAATAATGTTTACATAATTCTTCCTTGAGCTCATTAGAGCTGTCAGATCAGAAGTAAATGTGTTCCCCCCTCTGTTTATCTCTAAAGACTTCTCAGTCAATAAAGCAAGATGAATGACATCCAGGGCGCAGACAGCGTACTCTCGGGCTTTGCAAATGCTGCCAAGTTAAATCTTCGGTTCGGGTGGGCTCCTGGATCTTAGGACTGCATCTGATCAACCCCTTAGTTTTCTGTGCCTCTCCAACTTTAATGTGCTTGGAATCATCCCAGGAGCTTGTTAAAATACTCATTGCTAGGTCTTATCCCTAGAGACTCTGATTCCGTTGATCTGGGATGGGGCCCAGAAATTTGCATTTCTAGCAAGCTCTCTGTTTATACTGATTCTGTCTCGCAGGGGCCATACTCGTCCTCTTCTAGAGGTCATTTCAATAATCTCTCTTGTTAGGGGCTACCTACCCACTGACAAGTCGGGACTTCTAGTCTATGCAATGCATCAGCAGCAACAGCCACAACTGCAGCAAAGGCACAAGCAGGAGAAGCAGCAGGCGCCGCGGTCGTCACAGCTCGTGTGCAAACCACAGTGGGCCCGCGTGGCTCCGCGAGGTTGTCGGCCAGCGTGGAGGGGCGGGGCCTGAGCCCAGGGGCGGGGCCTGGCCTTGGGGGCGGGGCTTGGCGCTCGGGGGCGGGGCGCATCGAGCCTGCTCCGGCTGCCTGCTCTCGGCGGCGGCGGCGGCAGGGGCTGAGGGCACAGCCAGCGGGCGGCGCGCCGCGGACTCCAAGACAGCCCGCGGAAAGGTAAAGCCAGGAGAGCGCGCTGGCGGGTGTTCCTGCCGGCAGCTGCTGTCCAAGTCCCGGAGCGTCCCTGGCGCCCTGAGCTGCGTCTGGGCTCCCAGGGTATTTGCATAGTGTCCAAGAACCGCTGCTGAGCCAGGGTTTTGCGTGTAGAGCGGCGGGGCCCAGGGCTAGGGGTTTTGGGGTCTGCAGCGGGAGCCTGCGGCCATCCCAGGACATTCGGACTCGGAGACAACTTTGCGCAGCGGTTCTCTTCCAAGTTCCTTTTATTGCTATTGTCTTAGCACCTCCCGGCTGACAGTCTCCCCGGACTCCAGCTTTGTTCTCATCAGGCCAAACCCGCCGTCCCCTAGGGCGTGAACTCGGGAGTCGCTGGCAAGTGACACCTGCCAGCCGGATCCGCCCAGGCTCCCCTCGCATCCCTGCTAGGTCCAGGGCTGTCCTGCACTGGGGGCACCGCGAGACCTGGAGCCCACAGGGGCAGTGGTATTCGCCTCACTCCCCAGGGTGGACTGGGATACCCGCTAGGGCGTCCAACCTCTGGGATGCGCGTGATTTGGGGCTGGAGAAAGGGCGAAAAAAAGTTTGGAGCCTCGGCTGGGGCTAAGGAGCCGGCAGCGCTGGGCTGCACATGGCAGGAGTTGGAGAGAGTGCTGGGGGCCTGGCGCCGGGCAGAGGGACGTGGACAGAGAAGGAACCCCGGAGGCGGAGGTTACAAGGCTGGACCGTCAGCAGAGATGGGGTGCTTGTTGTGTGAGCGTATTAGCAAGAAAAGGCCAGGTGTGATTGCAGAGAACATGGGCGAAAAAGAGGAAGAGAGCTGTAGTAGGGATATATGTAATTGCAGTGTACCTAGTGTGCACTCCCCCCCCCCTTCAGGTATTTTGGAAAAAACTGTGCTATAGGATGCCTTCTTGAACCAGAACTCTCTTCGGAGGTGTGGGTAGAGGTGGGGGAGGGATAAGTTTCACCTAGCTCTGGAGCTGGCTTTGAAAGCGAACAGGTGACAGAAGACTACTTAGTGTGTGTGTGTGTGTATATGTGTTCCTGTGTGTGTATGTGTGTTCCTGTGTGTGTTTGTGTGTGCGTGTGTGCGGGAGCGCAGCGGCCTGGGATGCTGGACTGCCCGCGGAGCCTCCACCACCCCCTGCCCCCTTCCATCTCGCCACAGCGCTGTGAGTTTTCCTGTCACTCCTCCTCGCCCGAGGCTGGCAGGCAAGAGGCTAAACTATGGTCTCAGAGTGGAGCAGACAAAAGGGTACACTTGGACGACCCTCCCAGGGAGGCGGCTGTGTGTGTGTGTGTGTGTGTGTGTGTATGTGTATGGAGGGCATCCCCTTCCTGCCAGCTAGAGAGAAAATGCTAGTAGCGGAGGGATGAGCTCGGAGCGGGAGAAAGGTGAGATGGAGCACGGGAGGAGAAACACAAGGGGAAGAAGGAGGACAGAGATTTAAAAGCATCTTGCCTGATTGGCTGTAAAATTATAAGTTTATCTTAAAAAGAGATGTTAGAGGTGGGGATCCTGAAGCTGGAATTCTAGAGAATGGGGGCACATTTAGTTTGATTAATAAAGGTATTGTAGTGAGGGGTGTGCAATAAGTCTGAAACCTTCGCCGAAGTTTATTGCTGGTTTTAGCTAACCTCCTTGACACATCTTTCCAGCACCTACTCTGGAAGTACCTTCGGACTGTCAGAAAGAAGTAAAAGGCATATATACACAAATAAAATGCAACTAAAATGAAGTTTAAATGAAGCTTTGAGCAGGATTAAATGGCTTGTGTAACTGCTGAATGTTGCTAAAGTACTGTCAGGGCTATAAAATAGCCAGACAAAAATAAAGGAAAAAATAATTGTAACAAGAAAATGAAGGCTTTACAAGAACTTCCGTAATGAACACATAACAATTGATGGTATGATGCAGTAATTATTTTCGTATTTACGCCATTAACGATTGTAATTTAACGTTAATGTCCTGGTATTTTATTCCTTCTCATTTGCAGACAAAAGCACATCTGAGACACCATCAGGGAGTAATTTGGTAATATAAAGTCATGAATAGAAAACACTAAACCATGCTCAGAACTCTGACAACATAAAGCGTGAAACAAAATAACCTCATTTGCTGTTTATTATCTGTCTTTATAATTCTGTTTACCATCATTTGCATAAATGAATAGCTAAATTGTATAGTATATCCTTTTTAGGAAAAAAAATACTTGATGCTTATACTTCGGGGTGAGACTAGAAAGTAATCCTTACACTAAGCAAGAAAAGGGTAGAAAAAAACTTTGTGGGATTAGAAGTCGTCTGGAAATAATAAGAATGCAAATTTAACCTACTTTAGGCATCCTTATTTTATTTAATTTGGTGCAAGTAGTTTTTAACAATAAATATGTAATTAGTCGACGGGCAGACCTTAGACTTCTTTCCTAGCTGATCTTAACCAAACCAAACCAAAATACTGTACCTTACATCATGAAACAATTTGGCTAGCCTGAAAAACTTTTTTTTTTCTATTCAAACTTTCAAAGGGTACATTTTCTAAAAAGAGAAGGAAGGAATTTATTGGAGGAAGCTCAAAACAAAATTCTTTCAGCAGAAACTTAAGTTATTAACATTCTGAGACAAATAAACATGAATTCGCACATTTCAAAATTATTGTGGATTATTTTAACTTTAGGGTCTTTGCTAAAAGTGCCTTGCTCATATGATAAAGAGAACAATTAAGAACTGTATTAAAAGGGCTCAGAAGTAACATGCGAGCAAAACAGCTGAGCAGAACATGTAGTGGTTGGGAGGAATCAGTCAATCACATGAATGTTTAAAAAAATCCATTTATTCTTGTGAGGCACACAGAATATCACAATGATTGAATGCCCCTTTTGCTTTCCATACAAATCCACTGGTTTCATGTGGAACAGCACAATTATTACCTGAGAATGGATTCCATGTGGGAATAAGGACCTTGTATGTATTTTAAGCTCTGGGGGGAAAAAACATAGTAACTGACAAGCAAGCTGTACATTATGGTGGAGACTGGTGATTGCGTCTGATTAGGCAAGTTCTTACAGTTTTGCTGGTTACAAACTCGGGAAATGCAACTATGCATTTGATTAATTTAATTAATTAAACCTGTGCCAAGCAGGTTTAATTACTCTACTTTTAATGATAGTCACTGCTCCTCTGTTACCATTTTATATTACAAATATCTCAAAGGCTCCCTGATTTCTCTATATTTCTATTTATTCTTTAAATCCCTGGTCTGTAGAGAAGTTCTGTTTTGAAGGCTAAAATCTGACTTTGGGTTCATTCATTCATTTCTTTGACATATTTACTAAGTCCCTATTATTAATGACCAGATATTGCGGTAGGTGCTAGGGATTCAAGGATGAATTAGACTCAGTTCCTGTACTTAGAAAGTGAGGGAGGCAGTTATTGGATAAATACATGTAATAAAATGCAGTAAGTAGCAATCTATCCTAGGGCTTTGGGATGAGATAGACTGGTCTCAACTTTCAGCTCTGCCTCTTACCAGCTGTGAGAACTTGATCAAGTTTTTAAACATTTCTGAGCCTCAATCTTGTTATCTGGTAAATGAGGGAAATAATACCTCCCTAGATCACAGAGTTGTGAAGATTACATGTCAACATATCTTGATGTCTTCCATCTTGAAAACAAATCCTGAATCCCACACTTCTTCACATCCCTCCCTTCATTTCTTTCCTCTGTGTCCTTGTCAAGTTTCTGGCGAGGCTCGTCTGTATAAGCCGTCTTCACTTTCTCTCTCCCTTGCTACAAATAGGACTCCAACATGGCTTCTGCCTCTACCGAATAGGACTCCAACATGGCTTCTGCCTCTACTGCTTAGAGAAACTTTTATGGAGATCAGCAGTGACCACTCTGTGGTCCAATCCCGAGAGCTACATTCTTATTCAACTTCTGGGAGAATTTGAAAGAGTTGACTGGTCCCTCTTCCTTCATAAGTTATCTTTTCTTGGCATCCATGACTCTGGTATGGTTTCTGTGACACTATCCGTCTCCAGTTTTCCTCGTTAGGCTCTTATTATTTCTCAGCTAGTTCCTCTTTCATTAGTCCATCTCTAAATGAAGGTGGGATCTTTCCAAACTTGGGAGTCTCTCCTGGGCCCTCTTCTTAGCGCCCCAGGCCCCTCCTCCCTTTAAGTAATTTCTTCCATTCTCATGGCTCTAAATCTTATCTATAGGCTGACTCATATAAACTTTCATAAAGAAAGTTTATTTCTTTAGTTCATACCTGGCCTCTGAGCTCCAGAAACATTTATTCAGCTCTCTACTTCTCCAAGCATCTGTTAACTTCTTACACTAGAAATTAAAATTTATACTACTACTACCACACTACACCAGATGTACTCTCCCTTCAGTCTTTCTCATTTTGGGAAATGGCATTTCAGGAACTTTACCCCTTTGCCAACAATATATTTCTTAATTAATCATGTACTTTGTGTTCTGGGTGGGTGTGGTGGTTTGTAGTCTGTGTCTGCTCTGATGTAGTGTTCTGGCCATACCAGCTGATAAATATATATATATATATATATATATATATATATATATATATATTTTTTTTTTTTTTTTTACTGTTACTCCTGCTTGTAGCTATCTGCCTCTGTCAATTTCCATTTCAACCTCCAGAGTCCAGGTCAATAACACCTTTCACCTATATTTTTGTCTGGATGTGATGGAGTTGTGTGTAAATTATTAGTATTACTCTTTTTAAAAAACGATTTTATTTATTTATTTCAGACAGAGAGAGAGAGAGAGGGAGAGAGAGCACTAGTAAGCAGGGGGTAGGGGCAGAGAGAGAAGAGCCCAATGCGGGGTTCGATTCTAGGACCCTGAGATCATGACCTGAGCTGAAGGTAGACTGAGCCACCCAGGGACCCTAGTATCACTCTTTAAAGTTAAACTGACTTGCATCATTTTGCATTTTGTATGAGATATGTTTTACACAACTGAGCACTACGAAGTTGGACATCAGTAAAGAAGGGCTTCTGCTTTGCCAGGTATCTCACCAATTTAATACTAAGTGGTGGGATACCTTGTAAGGAAGAAGTCCTTTATGGGAAGGGAAATATGCTTGATTGACTTCTATACTAAAACAACAATTTATGGAATTTTAGGTTGTTAACATTGTGCCAACTTTGGAATACTTTACTGCATTTAATTTTAGGAAGATGAAGTCAGGTAAAGTTCTACCACTAAAGAAAGTGAGCTTAGGTAATTATAATATCTAATGGTCTGTCTCTGTGTTTGTTTCTTTGTTAGTATTTGGCCAACAAAGTAGATCTAAACAATAGCTAATCTAGAAACATAATTAAGAGATTGAGTATAAGGCATGTTAAGTATTGATGTACAGATGTTCTGGCAAATAGAAAGAAAGACAGAATAACTGGGTGAGATGAGATGTATGATCAGTCAACTCCAGAACCACTTGCTGTTGCAGCCTCGCCTGTTTTGGCTGGGAGCCCGGTGTTCTTAGCAAAATGGGCATCCCTTCACTTTGTATTCACTCCCTTCGAAGTTATGAAGTTTTACTTGAACAGGGTAACAATGACATCCATGTAACCATGTAAACAAGATTCAAACGGTCACTCCTGTCCTTGGAACTCAAAGATCAAGAGAAGTCTGAGTTAATTTTCTAGAGATAGAGTCATTTCCTTTTACAAAAGAGGGACAGGAATGCAGGAATTGGTTCAATTGTAAATGCACGTCATATTCTCTGGCAGTTTTACAGTCCTGGTCCTGGCTTTAACCTTTGATGACGCTGGGTGCAGAGTCTGTCTTCTTGGAATTCTCTTCACTCACTTGCTTTTTTTTTTTTTTTCATTTTTAAATTTTATTTATTATTTATTTGAGAGAGAGAGAGAGAGAAAGCAAGAGCAAGCATGAGCAGGGTGAAGGGAAGAGAGAGAAGCAGGCTCCCCACTGAACAGGGACTCTGGGATCATGACCTAAGCTGAAGGCAGACCCTTAACCCACTGAGCGACCCAGGCGCCCTTCACTCACTTTCTTTTTGCTCTCTTCTTTCTTGCTTCTCTCCCACTAGTATGTCTTTCCTTCTTCTTCAGTGCTTCTCTTCTTACTTCATTTTCTCTTGGTCCTTTCCTTTCTTACTCCCCTTCTCCTTTCCCTCATCTTTTGTGTTTTTTCATCTTCCTTTTATAAGCAAAACCGAACAGAATAGAAAGATGTACTAGAGCTTCTGTTCCTGGTATTACCATCATTCTAGCGTTTAATTTGCCACATTGCCCCTGTCTTTTGTACTTGGTGGTCTTTGCATCCATCATTTCAAACTTCTCCCCAGAATAAGTGAGATCTTAAGGCATCTTAAAATTCTTGCCTCATTTCCCTCTGTCAACAAATAAACATGTGAGAGGTAGAAGAAAGGGATTGCTAAATTATTTTGTGGATCCATGCTACCAAGTTCTAGAGTGACCTTTTCGCAAGAAATGGTTTTTATTACCAGGTGATACAAAGGTAGCAAGCCTGCTTCCTGAGCCCAGGTACCATTTTGGAAGATGCATCTCCATCTTCACAATGATGATGACAACTTGAATAATGGCCTAAATGATAGTAACTTATATTTATAGATTGCTTGGTATGTGCTAAACTCTGTGCTAATGCTTGATTCATTTTGTTGTATTTATTCCTCACTCTCAGGAGGTCCATATTATAGGCGAGGAAACATTAAACAAGGTTAAATTACATATGCAAAGGTTGCAAGATTAAAAGCATGGGAATGACGACTCCGATCTCCTGAGCTGTCAAGCTCTATACTGCAGAAGAGACACTAATTCAGCAACACCCAGGTTTTCTGTCTATGAATACATTCGTGTTGAGTGAGTTTCTGAAATGCCCTGAAGGCATAGTATCTGCTTTGGTGGTATTTTTAAAGAGATGGTGAGTGAGGGGCGTGTCATTAATTGGTCTCAACCAGTGTAGGTGAGTTGGGTAAATCTTAGCTTGGATATTTCATTGGAAAGCATGACCAAGGTAGCTCATCATAGTTCGTCTCTCCAGTGTGGTTAGTGGGGAAGCCTTAAATCTCATGGGATTTTTAGGGTGGGATGGCATACACACCATAGGCTTTGGAAAAGACAAGAGATTTAAGTGGCTCCCTGCTCTTCGTTGTCTCTCTCAAGGCAATGTGCTTTTTAATGTGGGGGTACCCATGTTATAGTCTTCAGTGAGAATGAATGCTATAAAACATTGGGTTTGAGCCAGTGGAGAGATGAAAGGTCATTATGTAGGGGAAATGAAACTTGATCAAGGAATGAGGAAAATGGAACCTCTTCTGTAAACTGAGGTAGTTGCTATTAGTGTTCTCTTTGGTTCTTTGCAGAGGCCATGCTCTGTGATGTTATACACAGGGAGGGATTGAGTATAAAGGAGATAGCAGTTGGCATTTGGTGCTGTGTGTCTTACAAGGGACTCCCAAATGAATCCCATGTTCTAACAAAGTTCATCACAGAGCTTTGTTTGAATAACATGAGAACACGGGCAGTCAAAAACATGAGTATCCCAACAACTTCCTGATTGGTCACCTTGTTTCTCCCATGCCTCATATAGTAACTAGGTCGCTGTTTTTCAAATGTCACTCAGAGTATGACACTGTGTGCAGGTCCTCCAGTGGCTTCCCACCTCTCACTCTTACTAAAATCCTGAGACCATTCAGTAGACTAGGAGACTTCATGATCTAGCCCCCTGTAATCCTTCTGACTTCATCTGCTGATTTGCTTTGTTGAATGATGACGTTTGAGTAAGCTGAGGAATATCCAGGGTGCTCGGTCCTATTGTTGAATACATAACGAAAGAGAGACTTACACTTTGAATGGGGACACTGGAGAAATGTAGGTTAGAAATGAAAGTCATAGGAACAATTTAGTGAGTTGATAAATGAGGATAAAATTAGTTTATCAGAAGGGCTGGATGATGACCTCAAGTTTTCATCATTTACTTTTTTATTCATTTAACAAGTATTTATTGAGAATCTACTATGTACCAGGCACTGGTGTAAAGGTTAGATTCCATCAGTGAACAAGAACGTGTGGCTGACATTCTATTAAGAGACAGTAACGTGGACACATAAAACTAGAATTTCAGGTAACAATACATTTTATGAAGAAAACTAGCACCAAATTAGAGGAAGATAGGTTTAACTGCAGATCCCATACCTTCCTGGTTTTAAACACTGAGTAATGTGGTGATCTGTCCCCCTCTCCCCTGTGCTGAAAATGGTGCTGCTCTCACAGATGAATCCAGTTTAAACAGTCTTCTTTGAGTGAATATATTGTCTTGTCATCCTTAAGATTTTTCTGCTGGTAAAATAAGGCTTACTTTTAAGGTATTTAAAAAATAGAGTTTGACGAAATAGGGTCCCAAATTGATGGTCTGTGAATGTGCTCTGCATTTAATTTTAAAACTGTAGCAAATGTATTACTGATACAATGGCAACTGTGGTATTCTTTTGATAAATAATTTAATAAAGAAGTCAAATTTAAAGAGCTCTTTCTTGCCAAACACATTAATACATTCAACGTTATGGTTAAAAGAGATAATTCTGAAAAATTTAATTTGAGGAGGTTCAGTTTCCATGTGATTTATACATTATTTACTTAATTTTCTCAGTATCAATTTCAGCCCATTTGTTTTTTTGGTTTGTGTTAATTTGTTATGGCAGGGATGGAAAATGGATACAGGCTCCAAATCAATATGATTGGCTTAGAAACATAAATGATTAATGACAATGTCACATCAACAAAGAAATAATGATTGCTATGGTTGAAGCATTCAGACCCTGTCTGATGATATCTGCTGGGGTCGCTGGTGACCATGGGACCTGTATTAGTTTTCTATCACTGACTTAACAAATTAACACAAACTTACTAGCTTATAACATCACAAATTTATTATGTCAGTTTTGGTAGGTGAGAAGTCTAGGCATGCATGCATGGCTGATACTCTGTTCAGCGTCTCACAAGACCAAAAAAATTAAGGTGTTGGCCAGCCTGAGTTTTTAGCTGAAGTTCTGGGAAAGAATTTGCTTCCAGGCTCATTCATGTTGGCAGAATTCATTGGCAGAATTCATTTCCATTGGTTGTGGGACCGAGGTCCCCATTTCCTTGCCGGCTGTCAGCTGGGGATAATTTTCAACTTCTTAAGGCATTTCTTGGCTCATGGACCCTTCTGTCTTCAGAAACAGCAATGAAGACTTCAGCCCTCCTTTTGCTTCACATCTATGGCTTCTTTTCCTACATGTCATCTACCTCCAAGCAGAGGAAGTTCTCTGTTGATGGGCTCATGTGATAAGATTGAGCTCACCCAGATAATCCAAGATAGTCTTCCGATTATAAGGTAAACTGATTAGTAATCTTTTTAAAAAGAGTTTATTTATTTATTTGAGAGAGAAAGAAAGAGAGAGAGAATGCAGGAATGGGGGGAGGGGCAGAGGGAGAGGGACAAGCAGATTCACGCTGAGCTTGGAGCCAGGGGAGGGGCTCGATACAAAAACCTCGATATCATACCTGGGTCAGATGCTTAACCAACTGAACCACCCAGACACCCCAAACTGGTTAGTAATCTTAATTACATCTGCCAAGGCCTTTTTTCAAACAGGGGAATGTATTTACCAGAATGACATCAGGAGTAAATGATATGGGGGCCAAAATTTTGCCTACCGCAGGGTCTATGAGATCTGCCTCTGGGAATGTACTTGTCAGCTGGGACAGAGTAGATGATCTCACTGAATTAATTGGAAACCTGTAACTTTTGGTGAAGGGGAAAGTGGTGTTATTTTTGTACATTCTGTAACAGAGCCACTACAGATTAAAAACACCCATAGCATTAAAGAAAACAAAACAAAAATTGATTATTTAATTTTGGAGGACATGGTCTCCAAAAAGCAAGCTTAAATCAACAAGGAAACTTTTTGTTTCCTGGGGGAGAACATTCAGATGCCTTCAAGAGTCAGAAATCAGAAAGGGAGGCAGCCAGGATGTGTAATAATAATAGTAGTGCGGACTAAGGATGTGAAAGAAGATAGCCCTAACTCAACTCCAGGTACTTGTTTTGCTCTCCAGCAATTTCTTTCCTTCTTTCTTTTTTCTTCAAAGATGCTATTTTTAAGTGATCTCTACACCGGACATGGGGCTCAAACTCACAACCCCGTGATCGAGAGTCACAGGCTCCAGTGGCAGAGCCAGCCAAACGCCCCTCAAGCAATTTCTTCCTGGTAATGGCAAATATCTGACTTGAAATTGGGGTTTAGAAATCTGGAATTTTGTGTGAATTTGGAAATCTGTATGAAATATCCAGGGTTTTTTTTTTATGCAGACAAAATAAAAATTAAAAATAATAGGAGCATGAAAACCAAATATATTTGAGATTAAATTGGCCTTGTGGGCTGCCAGTTGGCAAATTATGGTTTTACTCATACTAAGTGCATATTTTAATAAAAAAGCACTGAATCTGATAAAAAAAATACTCAATTTAGGAATTGCCATTGACAAAGGTATTAGAATACTCCAATATGGTAACACAAGTATCTTTTTGGCTACTGCTTCTGGATGTAACAGAATGAATTATGTTCTACTTATTTTAACCAAAAAAAAAAAAAAAAAAAAGAAAATAATTAATGCAGTATTGTTTCTGGAGTGTTTGACTTTACACAAGTGTTTAAGTACCACTTTTTCTTGGTTTATACTCTACAAGTTTGCACAAGCAAAAGGAATCCAGAAAGGGTGTGATGAATTATCAACTGAATTTTAAAAAACATGAAGGAACAGTTTGGATACTTCAAGCACAGCTCTCAATCTGGACAAAATTGCATGTATCTTTAATGTTAACCTTAAAAAGAAAAGTTGGTTATTTTACCAGTAAAAAAATAGATTTATTTGGGAATAACAGAAAATTGCAAGTTGGGACATGCAAGCTATGGCAAAACTACAAGCAAGTCCAACAACCAAGGCAGAGAAACTTTATTTTATAGAAAAGAAGGAGGCAGTTGGAAGGGGTTGGTTGTTTTGAAGGAAAGTCTATTGGAGAAAAAGCAGGAGTTCAGGGTGAGGAGGCTTTCACACTGGCTGAGTTACCAGGTAGTCAATTTCTTGTAGGAGATGCAATGTACATCTTCACCTTTTGGGGCCTATAACTGATGATTCTTTATGTTGAGATTCTTCTGTTAGGGCCTGCAATTGACAATGTTTCCTGTGGTTGACCTTGCGTGGTATGCTCCCCCTTCTAGCCTTCTGATTCCTCTTAGGAGGTTTCCCTTTATTTTCACAAGAGACAGGGAGAGTACCCTTTGAAAAACTGACTTCAAAGGAGAATTTATTTTACAGTGTATCAAAGTGCAGCATGAAGAGACCTAGAAAATACATTCTACAGATTGAGTTTGAGTCTCCACCTGGGTGGGAGCAGGGGGTGATAAGATTGTGGAAAGGTTAAGAACACAACTCCATCCGTCAAACTGAGTGGACTTTGAATTAGGGTGGACTGTTCACCAGACGTGTGGCCCTGGGCGAGGGGTATTTCTCGTCTCTGACACTCAGTTTCTTCACCTGCAAAATGGGATCATTAGCACCTAACCCTGAGATGGTTGTGAAGATTAAATGGACAGAAGCGTATAGAGCTCTGGGGCCTTTATTACATGATTCTAGATGGGAGCACCCGGCATTTCATCATCGATCATCCACTCTCGTGCTGTGGATTTAAAAATGACTGAATTCATAACTGCTTGGATTGGAACAGTGTTTATCTCTCCCTTATTACATGAAATGGTGAAGTTGTAAAGGAATGCAATAGTTAGAATTTGAATCCTGGGTTAATGGTTCATCGTGTCCTGGCCCCTCGCTGCCCTCTTTGAGGTGGATGGAGGGTTTTCTGTTTCCCAGAAGTTCCCTGTCCTGTGGACCTGGATGCAGGAACTGCTTTTACGATTTTCCAGCCAAGCCGTATGAACATGGGCGATACACACATGTTCTCTGAGCTGTAGAGTCCTTTCGTATGAAAGAGAAATTCAAGTTTCCTAACTCACAATGAGTTTCAGAGGATTGCTTGACGGATGTATGTAAATACTTTTTATAGATTTG
Source organism: Lontra canadensis (assembly GCF_010015895.1). Taxonomy (NCBI): domain Eukaryota; kingdom Metazoa; phylum Chordata; class Mammalia; order Carnivora; family Mustelidae; genus Lontra; species Lontra canadensis. Next base: position 7,521,520 of record NW_022631014.1, read on the forward strand.
GAATCTAAATGGTTGGTATTTGCCACTATTCCTACTAGGCCACTTTCTTTGATCTGGCATGAGTAAGAGGAAAGAAAAATGTGACGGTGACACCCAACACAGCCACTACTGAATCATTTAATTAATATTTATTGAGCATCTATTCTGTTTCAGCTAATACAAACAAAACAAACAAATGCAAACCAATTACACAGTGCTTTTTGGAAGTCGTGTTCTAGCTAGGAAGATAAACATCATAATACACACTGATTCAGATTCTTGCCAAGTATTTTGTAGAGCAATAGGGCAGTAGTGTGGAGAAGGGAATCCAGGAAGACACCCTAAATGAAATATTACAATACTTTTTGGCTGGAGATCGGTATCCAGGAAATGTCTTTTTTATTTATTTCTATATATATTTAAGTTTATTTATTTATTTTTAAGGGAGAGCGGCAGCAGCAGGGAGGGGCAGAGGGAGAAAGAAAATGGGGGGGGAGTCTTAAGCAGACTCCATGCTGATCACAGAGCCCAATGAGCGGCTGGATATCATGACCCTGAGATCATGACCTGAGCCGAAACCAAGAGTCAGATGCTTAACATACGATAGCATCCAGGTGACCCTCCAAGAGATGTTCTAAAAGATAAAAGCAACCAAACTAAACCAAATGTTTCCCTATTTGGTTTCTCAAACTTCAGATACTATATATTTAATAGAATGAATCCATGGATATAGTCTCAGTTTTTCCACCTAAGGTCGTATTTCTAAAAATGTTATGTAAGATTTAAAAATACAGTGAAAGGCTCCCCTAGGTGTCTCAGTCGGTTAAGCATCTGCTTTCAGCTCAGGTCGTGATCCCGGGGTCCTGGGATCGAGCCCTACACTGGGCTCCCTGCTCAGCCTGGACTCTGCTTCTCCCTCTCCCTCCCCCTGCTTGTGCTCTCTCTCCCTCCAATAAATAAATAAAATCTTAAAAAAATATATACAATTAGAAAAAAAAGGAATTTACCTGCCATAGCCCTAGTAATAACATCAACATAGATTGTACATAAAATTGCATACACAAACCCTGTTCTTCAGTCTTAGCATGTAGCCAAATGCTTGTAATTGGTCACAATTGCTGCTTAGATGAGGGCTACTGTAACCTTGGTAGACTACAATAGTGAATCAGAAAGTCCTCACTTCATGTGGATATTCCAGCAGGTGTGTTGTAGTTTTTATGACTGTAAAGTATTATACAGGTAAAGCTCATAGCTCAAAGAAAAAAAACAAACAAACCAAGTTTATAGTAGTCCCTTACATCAAAACTGGACACTATGCTGATATTTTAGATGAGTAGAAAAATTAGACCAACAGGAGGCAAGATAATTATGTAATTCTAATCCTAATAGTCTTTTTTAATATAGCAAATAACAATACAATGGCTTACTATTAATGAAATCATTAGCAAACATTTTGTCATTACAGATAGGAGTTTTATACTGATTAATGATAATGGTTGTACAGCAGAGTTAGAAAGTATAGAAATTCTAGAAATTATTTTAAGCTTATTAATGCATATATTTTGAGAATTTTATATCTCTTGTCTGATATATTATTATGTGGAGATAATACATAAAATCATATATGAAAAATGCTATTAAAATATGGTACTTTGGGAATTTTAATAATCAGAAGACAGAAAATATATTCCAGGACCCTTGTTTTTAATTGATGCAGTCTGTTTTTGTGTTCCAAAGGCCTAATGATGCATTAACAATTGTCCATTTTTGTTGGTTCGATTTTCTATTGAGCAACATTCCTGGGAGTAATAGAATGAAGTAGGGAGGCACAAGATTGAGGACTGCCCAAGACTGGCTACAGTTATGGAAATAAGCAAATGATGGGAAATAATTCAGGTTATTTTCATTTTTAGTTCTTATCAGAGATTCATTGTATTTAGATATAAAGTATGGAAACCATCCCATTATAAATTCAAAGCTATAGTTAGATCACTGTATTAAAAAATAGTTCAGAATGAAATTATTTTATCATTTTGAGTACTTTATTTTCCTTATAGAATAATAAATGCCAATTGGGCTGCAAATTACAGAGGATTATCTTCTCTCCTTTTAAGAGTTACTATTATGAATATTATTTTGTGGGGGCATTTGATTTGGGGATTGAGGGAGTGACCTTATTAGCACCAGACTCCCCTGGCCAATAATCTCATGACTATGAGATATATTAAATCCTTTTCTATTTATATTCTTTGGCAGGCCATTATTCATTGTTATTGTGGAAATTTTGTTAAGTAATAGTTCTCTTGAGAAATCATGGGTGCTTTTTCGAGGTCACAATTTCCTATGAGCTTAAAGAGTGGGCCATCCATCCTGTCTTCAGTTAAGAATCCACTCTGTACCCATTTTCTTTAACACATGCTTTATTTGTAAGGTTTCTGACATTCCTTTCTTCCGAGAACTTGAGAGTGATATATCACACTCTTTATTTTGTGAAGTAAAATTGATTAGAGGAAACAATAAACATAACTCTTTAAGCATGAAAGTCAATATATTTTGAATACTGGGCTGGGCTGCCGTGGCAGTCCACGCAGCCATTCTCCGGAGAATGCTGGGCTGTGCCTGAGGCCTCCCAGCAAACAGTCCTCACAGGATTTCTTCTTAGGGCGGAAAGAATTTCACCCTTGACCTTTACTATTATTGTTTTGCTCTGACATGACAAAAATCCATCACTTCTAGATATTGATACCTGCTCATTGCTGTCAAGTTATGGCCAGAAGGGGAAAACCAGCTCATTTGGGGTGTGTAGTGTGTGTGTGTGTGTGTGTGTGTGTGTGTGTTCAACATCCATCTAGAGGTTTTAGTGGTAGCCGTGTTTTAAAAATTGGATTAATTGGGCAATGCTGTGGAGCAGAGATTTACATGCCAAATTTTACTGAGTTTCACGGGGCACGTGAAGGCAGCTCCCATTTCTAAATCCATGACACGTCAAACAATCTGTTCCCACACAGAAGTCAGCCTGAATGGATGAGAGGACAACAGAAGGCAGCAGGTAAAGCATGTATTTTAGAAGATAGGGAGACTTCATTTCCAGCCTTATATTCAGTCCTTCCAAGATGTGGGACATAGACAAGTGGCTTCACTGCTCTGAATTTAAGTGTGTTCACCTATAAAAGAGAGGCAGTGGCACCTACCTGTGCGAATATGTTGAATTTACATAGGCAAAGTACCTGGCACCTTACACGCTCATTATATTGTGAGCTACGTTTGCTCATTTCCTTCGTGGGCACCTGTTGGTTTGAGTCCAATATATATACCTCCCGCCTGCTCATACAACCGCAAGCTGAGAGATCACATCAGCATAAAAATTAAGTGTTTTATTTCTCTAAGTAGGGTCCTCACGTAAGCAGCATCACCTGAGAGCTTCTTAGAAATGGAGACCCTCTGGCCCCCCGCAGACCTGCCGAATCAGAACCCGCCAGCCCCTGCGGGACTGCGCGCGCAGCCAAGTTTGAGAAGGGCTGACATGGATCATGACATTTTTCTCCTGGCAAAGTCGATCTGTTGTGCTATTTGCTGTTCATTTTTATTATTATTATTTTTTCCCCACCATTCACCTATCGTTTTGGTGATGTTTGAGGAGATAGGTATCCTCTGGGCACCGGTCCCCCTGGGGCACATCTGTGCACGCACCTCCCTACACGTCAGTGGGACGTCCCTCAGCAGAGGGCCTGGCACAAGTAGAACCTCAATAAATGTTTATTGAGTGAAATAAAACAGCCCACAGTCAGACGGGCAGACTCTCCCATCTGTTCTGCAGACGCACAGCAGCCCTAGAAGGGCCTGGAGAGAGATGAATGTGCTTGAGGTCTTTGCCAGGAGGCATTACCCATACCCAATGGGGAGGAGGGGTTTGCTCACTGCTGTTCTTGCCAGGAGATCTGCTGAGGTTCGGAAAGCCCGCAAATGTGTGCAGCCAGAACAAAGAACAGGGAGCTTCCTTTCCTTTTTATGTCCCTTGCCTGGCAGAGCTCATGCCACAATGCTTGGGAGCAGTTATCTTTTGGTGCTAGTCTTTCTTGCTCACAAGGGCCAAAGGAATAGGTACGGTGGCAGTGCACCACGGCCATATTTTTCTACCCCTGTGACTAACTGGCCTAGGTCTCAGAATGTCTCTATTGATTTCAGATCATGAAGCTGCTGGTTGACAGGCTGGCATGGGGTATGGTTGCCGTAGGGGAAGCTGGGAAGCTGATATTACCCAGAGAAAGATGGAATGGCTGGAAAAGAGCTTGCTTGCTGTCTGGGGCACCGTGAGACACCGGAAGCTGGGCCCTCTTCAGAGTTTGGCTCTGAATGAATGTACTGCCATGGTCTTGGACAAATAAGACTTGGCGTCTTCCTGGTCTATCAAATTGTGATAAATATATTGAGATCAAGTTTTGTCGGCCTAAAGCCAGAGGATATTTCCATGGAGTTCACACACTGAGGTCCTGGACCCATGAGATCTGCAACCTGCTTCCTCAGTGGTTAGTGGTCTACCTCCCCTCTATTCCTCTTCTCAAGGCCTGTCTTGGCAAAACTGTCAGGCAGAAGTCTGCTTTTTGGAGCCATCCCACCTCACTTTCTGACTGCTCAGTTTTAGAAACCTGGTGAACTCAGAATGACAACTGTCTTCCTCTTCAGCAGACTCTTCCACCATCCTCCTTGCAAAATCTCTCCTTGTTCTTCTGTCCATCGAACTCCCATTTACCCAGCGGGGCCGATCCCAGTGTGGAGTTAGGAGGAAAACAGTAACATTAACATACATTCAAGAGTAAAATCTCCCCTAATCCTTTTAAGGACATCTTTCCTTTTTAACCTGGGTGGAATCTTTATTCATGGGAATTTGCAGTGATCTCAGTGACATTTAAACGAGCATATAGCAGATTTTTAGGTAAAGGGGATATTGATCGTTACCATCTTTTGGCTAATGCCACCTACAAACAGACAAATGCGCCTATTTCAGTTGCTTAATAAAATTAACTTTATGGGGGCACCTGGATGACTTAGGGGGTTAAGCATCTGCCTTCGGCTCAGGTCATGATCCCAGGGACCTGAGATCGAGCCCCATATCAGGCTCTCTGCTCAGCCGGAGGCCTGCTCTTCCCTCTCCTACTCGCCCTGCTTGTGTTCCCTCTCTCGCTTTGTCTCTTTGTCAAATAAATAAATAAAATCTTTTAAAAAATTAACATTATGGGATATGTAGGTAAAGTGTAATGGAAGCATTGGGCTGGGGAGGTAAGAGGATTGCCCCATGCACTTCTTCAGGGACCCAGGGTGACAAAAGCTCTGCCATCTATGCCTGGTTTGCTAGGCTGCCCCAGGTATTGGCATCCACTTGGCAGATGGGGCAAGAGAGAGGATCATGCAATTGGGAGGGAGGATTTCATGGGGTACAACAACAGGAGCTGTGCATGACTGCTGCTCACTTTCCATTGTCAAAAATTGAATCACGTGGCCATGCTCATCTGCAAAGGAGGCTGGGAAATGTAGCCTCGCTGGGTCCCAGATTTGGTGATCATCCATTCATCCTTGCTGCTGGACGTGTAGGAAGTGCTCTGTTCCTGTTCTTTCCTTCTCCTGCAACTCCTCAGAGGGGTTTGACATTCCCTCCCCCTCTTGAGAGGCAATTCTCTGCAGCAGAAAGCCCCCCTCCACCCACCTGAAGAACAAAAATAGAATCTTGGCATGCCACATTTTGATGGTTGCCAGCAGTTAATCCAGACTCAATTTCCTGTATTTCACAAGGATGTTGTGAGAATTAATGAATTATTTTAAGTGATTATCATCCTTTTGATCATTGTCTTTGTCCTCTGCTATTACAGTTTATATGAAGCAGGCACAGACTTACACAATACTTCAGTTAAAGGCAGAGTGCTTTTTTATTAACCCACGTACCACAGGAGGAAGCAGAGATGCACATAGGTCAAAAGACATTTTTAAGAAAATTTTTAAAAGATTTATTTATTTATTTTAGGGACGTCTGGGTGGCTCAGTTGGTTAAGCAACTGACTCTTGATTTGGGCTCAGGTTGTGATCTTGGTTGTGAGATCAAGCCCTGAAGTGGGCTCAGAGACTGTTAGTGCCTCTCCCTCTACGTCTCCCCTGCTCACTTCAAATAAATTTATTTATTTGAGGGAGATGGAGTGCAGGGAAGAGGGGCAAGAGGAGAGAGTCTTAAGTAGACTGTGCTGAGTGTAGAGCCCAACTTGGAGCTCGATCCCACAACCCTGCGATCACAAAACCTGAGCTGAAACCAAGAGTCCGAGGCTTAACCAACTGCACCATCCAGATGCCCCTAAAAAACATATTCTGTCCAATCCAATAAGGTTTCTCCTGCATGCGACACCCTCTCCACTATTATAATTTTTTAAAAACTAGAATTTTATGGAATGAAAAGATAAGACAAAAATGATTGTATGTCTTTTTTTTATTTGTGTGCTGGCTCTGGAATCTGCCTACTGGGTGCCTTTGAGCAAGTTAATTAGCTACTCTGTGTCTCAAATTCCCTTATCTGTAAAATGGGACTAATCATAATAGCTGCCTCTTGGGTTGTTTTGTGGAGTAAATAAATGGCCTTTAAGTGTTTAAGATAATATCTTGAACCTAACATGTGCTTTGTAAATATTAACTATTACTATTTTTTAAAAGATCTATTTATTTGAGAGAGAGAGCATGAGTACCATTTTTTTTTTTTTTAAATTCCAGGAGACTTGGTATCTAATGCAGGGAATCCAAAGAAGAAATTACAGGGTATGTAGCCTTGTGTTCCTGGCGAAGTGGAAATGGAGGTAGAGAATGTGACAGCAGCATTACCAATTTGCAGAAGGGAACACACTGCTTTTTAGTAAGTTGTTCAGATAGGAATCAAACCTTCCAATGAGCTGTAGCCAACAAATGCTGCCCCTCCTTTGGGAGGTACAGAAACTTTTGCAAAGAGCAGGGATTTCTAGGTCCACCTACAGCCACCAACTGTGTCCAGATTTCCTTAATGGGCTGTGGTGACGTCCCCTGAGTGGTTGAATCCCTGGAGAGACCAGAAGACCTTCTGTTGCTTGGGCTGGTGTTCGTGCTCCTTCACAGTCAGCAACGGGGTTTTCTGTTCTTGGTGTTGAAGGTAAGCTATTTTAGCCATTCTGATCAATGATTCTATGCAGCTGTGGGAAAACAAAGTGTCTTCTTCTGTAGTTGAAATTTAAAAAAAAATTAAAAAATAAAGGCAGAGAAGGGCATAGAATCCAGGTTCAGAGGACTTTAAGCAGTTGTATTTATATATAAGATGCAGATTGAACAACCTCTTCACAGTCCCTCTATCAGGGCTTCTCCAGCTTTATTGCGCCAACAAATCTCTAGGAGATCTTGGTAAAATACGCATCCTGACTCAGCGATCTGCAGTGGGGCCTGAGATCCTGCGTTTCTAATAAGCTCCCACTTGATTTTGTTGCTGCTGGCCCAGGAGTAGCAGAATGCTACATTGCTTTGTTGATGGGGTTTTGTTTTGTTTGGTGAACAGGGCATAGAATAAAGCTGCTTCTCCCAGAATGGAGAAGTTGGGACCTTTAGAACAGCGGTTCACTAAGTATGAGCCCCATAATTCATCATGTGCATCACTGGGGAACATGTTAAGAAGGCATAATGTTGGGCCCCTCCCCAGATTTCCTCAGTCAGATGGCCAGAGGGTGGAGTCCAGCTCTCTGTTAACAAGCTCTGGGGGGGGGGACTCTGACATAAAGTTTGGGAACCATTGTAGGAGAGCGGCCGACCCCGGCTTTGAAAGGTCTTGGTGATAATGTCAGCAAGCCTATTGAATGGCTCTAGGCTCCTAGAGCATGTCTCCTGTCCTCTTTCTGCTCAGTTTCAAGTTGGATTCCTTGGGTTATTACATCCAGGTTATTACATTCTTCAAAGTCTTAGCTTTTTATATGAATCTTTCTGGCCTTGTTCTGCATTCTTCATGTGAGAACCACACAAAAGCAAATTTGTCTCCAAAATAAAGCCTGGGAAATTATTTCAGGGTGCAGTGCTCTCCAAGTGGCTGTGATTCTCAAGTCTCTGTTGAGAACTCCCTTTGGTTGTGGTAATGGGACCAGTTGTCCGGGTTGGCTTGAGGTTGAGAGGTTTCCCACAGCATAGGACTGTCAGTATTTACACCAGAGCCCGGATGAAGGGTCCCCCTAGTTGTAGGCTAGGTTGTTCCAGCTTTAAAGTGTGAATCCCCTGGAAATTCTGTTAAAATGCAAAGTCTGCTGATTCAGCATTTTTAGGTTGGAGCGGGAGAGTCTGCATTTCTAGCAAGCCCCCAACTGACCTCCTGCTGCTGATCTGTGGACCACACTTGGGCAGCAAGGCAGTATATCATCCTTGGGGTACAGAGCTGGCCTAGATGCAGATAAGTCGGGTTGTCCCACAGCCACTCATACCACAGATGGGCTCCTTGGCCCTGACAAAAAAATCAAAGAAAATTGTGGAGCCATCTACAAAGCCGATTCTGGGTTTTGCCTACAAATATATGGTATCAATGCATCTCTACCTTTTTGGACTGTGGTTCTTTAACCTGTCAGATCCAACACCTTCTAAAAAACAATGTTCTTTATGAGGACAGGTGACTGCTGTTGGCCCATGAATAGAACATTGTCAAGCCTACCGTTTTCTCAGTTTGTGTTTGAGGACTACTTACTAATTTTCCTAGTTTGGGCTAAGCAGCTGCAAATGACCTGGGTATATCTGTCATTTTTGGTCTTGTCTCTGCCTCACAATGGTTCATTTGCCCTTCAGTTTACAGCTGTGGTCGACCACAGGGTCTTTTGCTATTTGCAGGGTTTCTGCTTTTCAGCATAATGAGTTTTGCTTTATCCATATCCCCCTTTACTAATTGCAACACAGCAGCACATTCTATATCCCATCTGTTTCCATGATTGATTGTCTTTTGCTTCAGAGTGTCCTAGAGAGTTATTAAAAAGAAAAAAAATCAGGCTTCAGTGTGACCTTTAAGATCATCATAAATTGTGTTTGTGTCCAAGTATACTAGTCTACACATTATGACCCCCCAGAGCACAGAAATAATTTATTTGCTGTTGACTATGTGATTTCTCCTTACTCTTCACTCTGGATGGGCACACACTGAGCCTTTTTGCTTTGTTATGTCTTCTTTCTGCTTATATCCCCCCATAATTAGTGTTCTCGTCTACATACTTCATCTTTTCATTGATGAAGACATAGAGATGGTGCCTATGGCAGAACTTAGTAATGGCTCCTAAGCTGCTGGTGATGAGTTCTTGGTAATGTACAAAGTTGTTCGGATGTATAGTTAATTCTCATTAATGGTCTATAAAAAACCTCAAATCCAGAATTAGTGAATACTCAACAGTAGCCCTTAGCAGAAATATAGGATTAGGTTCCTGGTCTTATGGTCACAACATTTTCATCAGCTAATTAAATGCATAACCTTGTGTTACCTGCGCTTCTGTTTAAAGACAGCTTCTTAAATATATATTGTTGATTAACATTGAACTCATGGCCATTAGCACTATAACTCATGCTTGAACAAAGCTCATCTAATAGGCGTATTTTCTCTGTGAGACACTTTGTACCCTTTTTGTACTTCAGGCCATAAGACAGCACATAGCACTGGGCTTGGGAGCTATTTTAAACAGCGAAATCGACCAAAAGCGCACAGAATGTGAAAATCACGGCACTAAAAAGACCATGAGAAGGATATTTGTTTGCTGATGGGAGGTGAAACAGGAAGGCAGAGTGTTGCCTGTGTTACCTCACCCGGTGTGTGCACACGGTGTCTCAAACTTTGGCCATATTCACAAATGACCATGGAAGTGCCACAAGCATTGGCTAAGGTGTTACAATTATAAGTAAACGTTAGCAAGTAGGCAAATTCACAAGCATGGACTCTATGAATAATAAGATGGATGTACGTTGACATACAACCATCATTTTCATAGTTGTCTCTGGTTAGTCTATGAGAAGGCAAGAATTCATTGATTCTACTTTTCCTTAGAGAGGTAAAGGCATTGAACTTCAACCATTGAACAACGGCTGGAAGCATGTTGGTAAAGGCCTTCCTTTTATATAAATAAGGATACATCATGACCTTGGCAGTGCCTGAGCCTATACAGTATATATATGTATACAGTATATACAGGGACGCCATTTATGAACAAACATGGCACCAGGCTTTTTTTTTTCAGATACCACGTATGAGGCACTGAGGCCAGTGCATGGATCCTTGTGTTTCAAGGAGCTTGCAATGTCCATGAGAAACGATGTTCAAATGCAACATGGTCAACACTAAGAGCCTAATGGATAGTACAGATGAAAGGTGTTAGAGAATTTCAAAACCACCAAGGGTTGGCTAGTTTTTGTTTCCTGTTAGAGCAAAGTTTTGGCTCTGTCTTTTTACCATAGTGTCCCAGTGCCTAGCATATAGTGGGGTTTCAAAATTTTTTATTGAATGAACATGAAAGTGTTTGAGCTGGTGTCTTAGGACCTTACATAGGTCAGTTTCCCAGACGCTGCTTGATAAATTTTCATGGGATAGTTATCAAGTAGAATTACATTTCACAAATCAATTGATTATACTTAACACTTGTAGACTTAGCAGTCTAGCACATAGGAATCACCTGGCGAGATTATTACAATGCAGATTCTGATCAATAGGTTAGAGGTGAGGCTAGAAATTCTGTATTTAGTTTGCTTCCCCTCAGACATTTAATTATAAAGAAATTCAAATATACAAGAAAGGTTAAAAGAATTTTACAGTGAATTTCTACATATCCACCATCCATATGTTACAATGAACATGATACTGTCTTTGCTTTTTCACATACCTAGCTACCCATACCTTTACTGGTTGATTATCTCATTCATTAATCTATCTTTTTTTTATGCATTTCAAAGTAAATTAAAGACATCAGTGCATTTATCCCTCAATACTTCAACCTGCATAACTTTAGCTAGAGTTCTGTTTATGTTTCTGGACATGACTTTTTAATTGGTTTGGGTAGCAGTTTCTTTATGCATAAAATTATAGGGTGGAGCTAACCTTTCAGGTGAAATTTCTGTGATTTTGTGAGAACTTAATTCCTGGCTTAGTTAGAGGGGTTAGAATCTGGGACAAGTTAAGAATAACCCCTATGTGTTGAACCTTGATCCAGGAAGGTGTTATTAGAACACAGCCATGCTCATGCATTTGTAGTAGGTTCTCACTGTGCTTTCATGCTGCTATGGTGGAGGTGAGTGGTTGTGAGAGAGACCATATGGTTTATAAAGGCCAATATGTTTACTATCTAGACATTTGAATACATCTGCTGATCCCTATTGTAAAGAAATAAAAATTATTATGCAGACTGGGAGGGATCTGGAGATTAGAAGAATGATATTAAAAAAAAATTTAAAAATGGCAGAGGAGAATGGGATGACCTAATTTCTAGAGAATTCAGGTGTAAATGCACCTCTAAATAATACTTCTCTGAGGTCTGTTCCCCGCCCCCATTTTTTCTTTAACTGAGAAAGGGAGAAACAAAAGTGATTCAAGGTACATCAGTCAACTTATGCAAATGTGTGCTGTAACAAATGGACCCCAAATCCCTCTTTCAACAGCAGCTCTGCTTGCCCTCTATAGGTCACTTTTGGTTCTGCTCTATGTTGTCCTCTCTGGATTCAGAACCTCCACCATCTGGGCCAGTCTTGTGATAGTGGAGAAAGAGAGACAAGACATTAACGGACTCTTAAAGCTTCTGCTTAGAAAGGACACGTATCACTTTTGCTTGCATTTCATTGGCCAAAGTAAGTCATGTGGGCAGACCCGGGTTCAGTAGGATGGGGCTCTCTAACACTCCTCCAGAGAGAGGAAGCAGATGAATATCAACAGTAGTGCACTCTTCCCTATAGGGTAACACAGTCAAGAGATTTTTGTCATTGTTTAAAGAACTTGGCTTCACTATGCTTGGAACTATGCTTGGAGGCAGAGGGAAGAAACACAGAAAGAAGGAGTGTTTTCTGAATGATGAAGATCCCCTGCTGTTTCTCATGGTAGGGGCAGATTTTCAGGTTTGTGAGGTTCTGGGTATGGGAGTTAGACCTGGGAGTCCATACCAGCCCAAGTTAATGATCTAGCACCTAAGAATCATTGGGGGAGACTGTTACTATGCAGATTCTGATCTATAGGTTAGGAATGAGGCTGGAAAACCTGCAATTCTTACAGGTTCTTGGGGGATGCTGATGCTACCAGTCTGTGGACCATACTTGGAGTAGTAAGAATGATTTTCATCACCAGATATCCTAAAACCAAACACAGAAATGGGTATTCATTAACAAACGATTTGGATCAAACAGGTGAAATAGTGGATCCACGGGGAATAAAGGTAGTGTCAAAAACTTCTGGTCATTGTTCAGAGCATCTCCAAAGCAGAGAAGAACCAGGTATGGAGATAGCAGGATGACTTTTCCAATGTTGATGAGGGGATCACTTGGAGTCATGACTGGTGGTAGGGGACTGGGTAGACCAAGAGGTATGGCCAGAGAAGAGTGAGTTCCAGATTTTGAGCTAGTTCTACCCGGTGACTTTGGCCATCGCCATTCTAGAGTGTCTTTGTAATGGAATATGAGTAAGAGGAAACATCAGCATTTTTTAGTCACAAATGGGACTTCAGAAACTAGCAATAAATGCTTTCTGAGCACTCAAATGTGAATAGCAGTTTTGTCAGAATTCATATCTTTAGATAGTGGAGGAGGATTCAATACAGTTAATAAAAACTATTCAGCAATTTCATTGCTATGAAGTATGTTTCATTTGAGTTTTGATTGTCGTAAATATCTTGCTAGTTAAATCCGAAGCAGGACTATAACTTTGAGATTTGATGTTGGAAGAGAATATATTGAGGTGAAATTTTTCTCCAGAACTTCAGTGTTGTTCCTTCAAAGGAAAATCTGTAGTTATTAGGAGCAATTGATTTTATTGTTTATTGATTCCTCTTTTTAATGACATTGACAGAAGGGTTTTGGTCATGATTAACAAGATAAGGCCAATAAAGCCGACTCAGATAAGCCTTGACTTTTGTATGAATCACTGCTGTATTTAGGTTTTGTGTCACACACATCCTGCGTTGAATTCAGATGGCCACCTGCTTGCTAGGATCCCAAATATGGGCAAATATTTAAATTCTCTGAGCTTTATTTCTTTATTTGTAAATTATGGGTGATGTCTTACTGCATTAATGATGGGCCAAGAGTAATATATATATATTTAAAAGATTTTACTTATTTATTTGAGAGAGAGAGAGGGATTATGAGCAGGGAGAGGCGCAGAAGGACAAGCAGACTCCCCGCTGAGCAAGGAGCCCCATGATACAGGGCTCCATCCCAGGACCCTAAGATCATGACACGGGCAGAGGCTTAACCCACTGAGCCACCCAGGTGCTCCAAGGCTAATAGTAACATATTTAAAGGAGTTTACACAGAGTAGGCCCTCAATGAATGTCAGCTGTAGTTTTATATTCATGGCCCAATTTTGAAATCACTCTTATTTCAGCATTTAGAGGGAACCGTGTATGTGGCTATAGTAAAAAAAAAAAAAAAAAAAAAAAAGGCAATAGCAAATATTGGACAGGATATGGAAACACTGGAACCCTCATACATTGCTGGTGGGATTTTAATATAGTACAGCCACTTTGGATAACAGTCTGGCATTTTAAAAAAATGTTAAACATAGATTTACCATATGACCCAGAAATTCTACTTCCAGGAATCTACCCAAGTGAAATGAAAATATGTTTACAAAAAGCTTGTGTGCCAATGTTCATAGAAGCATTATTCTTAATAGACAAAACAACTGTCCATCAACTGGTGAATAGATAAATTGTAATAGATCTATACAATGATCTATACCGTCTGGCAACGAAAAGGAATGAAGTACTGCTCTTTGCTACACCATGGATGAGCCTCCAACACAATATGCTAAATGCAAGAGGATAGAAACAAAAGATCACATACTGTATGATTCCATTTATATAGCATTGCCATAAAAGGCAAATCTGTAGAGACAGCGAGTAGATTAGAAGTTGACTAGCTCTGGCAGGGGGTGCCAGTGGGGAACTGCACATGGGCTCGAGGTTTCTCTTTGGAAATCGTCTAAAATTAGACAGTGATGATGAGTGCACAGCTCTGTACATTTACCCAAAATCATTGCATTGAACGCTGAATTCCATAGCATGTAAATTACAACTCACTGGTTGCTATTGTTTAAATAAAGCATGAACTGTAAAGCATTTCTTAAGATTTGGATTATTTCTGGGTAGATTCTCATTGTTGTGAGATGAGGACGATCAGTGAAACACCGTTTCACTCTCTGACTTGAGGTGGATTCTGGAGCTATCGTGGAATGCTTCAGCTTTCTCAACTCAGTAGGGGACGCTTTGGCTTTTCAGGACAGCAAGCTGACCCTCCTGGAACTAATAGCCTGCAGGCACCAGCTGAGGATAGTAACATCTGAAAACAATAGAAAGTCCAGTCAGTAAATGCAAATCAATACCCCTGGCTGATGATTCCTTGTAAGTAAAAAGAGATTTTTAAGATGGAGTGTCTTGACTCTAGCCATTAAACTTCTCATTCACCAGTTCTTCATTAAATGCCTGTCTTAACCGGGACAATTGAGTCTAAGATATCAGACATTTTTGAGTTATGGAGATCACCTGCATCATTTTTGGCCTTGGGCACAGGATAAAAGGAGCTGAATTGAATATTCCCCCAGAAAGTGATGTAAGGAGAGGTAATTGACAGCACTTGGAAGATACCATCTTAGAACGACGGCCATAGATGTGGTTATGGAAGTGCAAGCGTATTCGAGAAGACACACCAAGTCCCACAACACCAAGTTGTGTTCAAATTCTAGGGACCTCCTTCAGGCATCAGGTTTAAGACATACGTGTGTGTTTGCGTGTGTGTGAGAGAGAGAATTCTCTGACCTTATTTTTTGAAAATGGGAATTGCTTGACACATAGTTATAGGACTATGTAGTTCCATCATAAATAAATAGAAAGTGCAGAGACTTGGGTGTGATGATTTGTTTCTTTTGTAGGGATCTCATTGTGGAGATGCTATCCTAGCGTTCTCCTGGCCGACAGAAGAACACATGAACTTCATCAGACTTCTTTGGTTGGTAGTAAACAAGCTGAGGAGTCTAAGGAATAGAAGACATTCCAAAGTTGCTGCCCCAGCAGCAACAAACAAAGAAAAACAACTCCGGTTTCTCAGTGTGCAATGCAAGGATCGTGGGTAGCAAAATCACTTTGTGGGGAGGGAGAGTGGGAAGTGTGGGCATCTTATTAAAAAATTAGACATGTGAGTGACTACTATGCCATGAGACAGCAGTGAATAAAAGAGACCAAGATCCCTGCTTCATAGAGTGCTTGTTCTACTAAATTGTTACCCAACAGTAGGCCCTGAACCAACAGCATCTCCTTTACTTGGGTACATAGAAATGTACAGTTCCTGGCCTTACGTTCAACCTACCTAACAAATCAGAAACTTTGAGGATGCAGCTTGACCATACAGGCCCTGACAAGCCCTCTAGGTGTTGACACAGGGTGTTTGAGAAGCACTCTCCAAGGGTAGGGTTTCTCAACCTCAGCGCTGTTGACATTTTGGACTGGAAAATTCTTTGTTGCCGGGCTGTCCTGAGCAGTACAGGATTTTTAGCACAGAGATGCGAAGTAGCTATCCACCCTCATTCTGATGATAAAACTGTCTCTAGACAGTGTGAACTGTCCCGGGGGGGCGGGGGCAGAATTATCCCAGGTGAGAATCAGTGCCTTAGGGCAAGGCTGTTCAAGATGGTCTGCTGACTGGTACTATTAGCATTACTTTAATCAAATCTTTTAGGAGTGAAGTGAGGAATCCACATTTTAAAAAATCCTTCTGGTGATTCTCATGCTGCTAAGGTTGAAGAACCACCATCCTGGTGGAAGAGATAGACACTTGTAAATCATTCAGAGCAAATAGTATACATCACTCATGGAACATCTTTCAGAAGGATAGGGAAGATAGGGAAGGAGGACAAGGTATTTCTAGGAAGGGGGGTGTCATTTAAATAATATAGTCATATAGAAGTTGTCATTGAGAAGGTGACTGATCAAAGAGTAAAGGACGCGATGAGCAAGTGAAGAGAGAAGGGGAAGAATGCTCCAGGCATGGAGAAGGGAAAGAGCAAAGGCCCTGGGGGCAGGCAGGTATATGTCTAGTAGGTTCAGAAGCTAGCAGGTGGCCCAGGGTGACCAAGTGGAGGAGTTTGGGAGGAAAGTAGTTAGAAAACAAGTAAGAGAAATAATGAATGAATGAATGTTTGTGGCCTTGACTTCTGTATATACAAGCTATGTGGTTTTGAGTATATTCTTGTATATTCTGTGGTCTCTTTGGACCTCAGCTTTCTCTTTTATAAACCAGAATGAGGGACACCTGGGTGGCACAGTCAGGCATCTGCCTTCAGCTTGGGTCATGGTCCCAGGGTCCTGGGATTGAGTCCTGCATCTGGGTCCTTGCTTAGCAGGGAGCCTACTTCTCCCTCTCCCTCTGCCTGCTGCTTCCCCTTCCTGTGTTCTCCCTCTCTCTGACAAATAAATAGATAAAATCTTAAAAAAAAAAAAAAAGGCAGAATGAAAACTTGTTCCATAAAGGTTTGCTCTGAAAAATACAATGCTCAAAGACGGTAAACTTTTGAGAGATTTGGCAGGTTACATTGCTTATATTATGTGATCAATAAATATTACATGTGTTATAAAAAATAAAGCCTAGAAAAATTTAGATCTACCATATCTGAATCTCTGTGATGGGGACTGACTGGTAATGTGCACTTGTAGGAAGTCCTGCCAAGTGATTCTTGACTATGTACACTATTTTGAGACCCTTTATTTTGCTCATATACAGTATTTGTATCTTGGTCCCCAGGGAGGATTTCAGATGCCTTGGAAGTAGAATTTTCCAGGTGTGAATATTCACACGTACGTTTCCAAGGCCTTCCTAAGAAGAGACCAAATTGTAGACCAATATGGCATGCTCAGGGGATTACATTGAGAGGCCTTTAACTTCATGGTGAAGCTTCCTGGGGTGACCATTCAGAAGATGACTCCAGGGTAACAAATCCCTTTTTGGTTTACTCCAGCCAATGACAATATTAAGAAACAGAAATACTTCCTGATCCGCTGTGCAATGAAAATATCTGTGAGGTAAATAAGGTATTATGTCCATGATGAGGTTGGTGTAGTTATCCAAGCAAAAGTTTCCTTGTACCCAGTTATCTAAGTTTTTGTTTGTTTGCTTGCTTGTACTCAACTCACCTCTCCCTGACGAGTTGCCTGTCTATGTTGTTATCCTTTGGTAACTTAATATGATCACCTTGAACTTCTGTAACATCTTTCCTTTTAAGGGTTCAGTGTTTGGGGCCATTTTCAGTTTTTAAAAATAAGCTATTCTTCAATATGTTACTCTCTGGTTATTTTGCTCCACCTTATTTGCCTTCGGGAAACTCACAGATTAAATCTTACCAAATCTTCAAGCTGCTGTGATTTGAACTGCTAGGTTTTTGTGCCTTAATTTCCCCTCTGTGAGTTCAAGAGGTCGGACATAGTCTGAGGCAACACTTAAGGAGTCTGTATCTTCGAGAAGCAATTGGATTAGTTGGGTTGAATCTCTTTCCTTTTTTTCCACATTGAAATGATGGGGTGGGAGAGTGTCAAGATGAGTTTTAAATTGATTTATTTGGTAGATAAAATGCACCCAAGCTGAAGAGGTAATACCTTCTCATTATTTAGTGGCTGAGCTGCACCTGAGAGTTCATGATGATGCCAAGAATGGAAGGGAAAGCACCCAGGTTTGTTCACTTAATTCACACACACACGGGATAAGTATTATAATTTAGTTGTGATCCTCAGTAAGATACATACCCAAGCAATGTAAGGATATACAAACAATCAAGGATGTTGCAGTTTGTCTTTTATCTACTGGACTGTCATTACTTTCAATGCCTTCTCTTTGCAGGCCCCTGCCGTATTTATCACACCTCCCATTTCACAGACTGGAGAGCTGAGGATTAAGGATATTTTGGTCCATTCCAATGCTTTTGTGAACTTTCACCTTCCAAGATTAGGCACACCACTCACCAAACTTTTTTCCCACTATGTGTCTGCCAAGAAACATTTTCAATGAAAATTGCTCCTGAGATTGTCACAAGCAAGGGGAGCAGGAGAGGGAGAATCAGGCTTCCGTCTGAGCAGGGAGCCCGATGCGGGGCTTCACCTAGGTGGGACCCATGACCCGAGCACCCAGGCAGGACCCATGACCCGAGAGGAAGATAGACGCTTAAGGGCTAAGACTCCCAGGTG
Organism: Lontra canadensis; assembly: GCF_010015895.1. Lineage (NCBI taxonomy): Eukaryota > Metazoa > Chordata > Mammalia > Carnivora > Mustelidae > Lontra > Lontra canadensis. Next base: position 7,539,924 of record NW_022631014.1, read on the forward strand.
CCCCTGCTTTCCTCAACTTTGACATTTAAGGCTTCAAGCGAGGCAGTCAGGCTTGGTTTGAGATTTAGCAAAGGGGCTTGGTGATTTCTTCCCATTATGACAAGGATAAACTTGTCACATCATGGAAATCCTGGAAAAGGAGGTATTGTGGAGAAGCAGACGAAGACCTGGAGTAATGAAATCTACTTTTTTCCTGCATTGTTGCTTGAGACTCCTAACTCAAGGTGTTTGTTATTGCAGAATCCTGCCTATTACCATGAAGTGACGGTCACCCATCCTTTTCACCTAGTAGAAGTGATCTCAGGATCTACAGAGGAGAGGTATGTGTTCAGAGGTACTCCTTTTAAACTCCTTAATACTCTTACTAGAAGCTACATTCCGTAATTCCCTTTGTAATCCGCCTTATCTGGCTTCTGGAGCATTTATTTTGATTAATCACTTTGATCTACGGTAATAATTTCTTGCCAGGAAAAACTCCGAGGAAAGAATTGATGTGCTGTTTTATGTTGAACTATCTCCTGAAGGAGCCGTGGGTTAAATAGCTTGGAGTCTGTTGAAGGTGGGGAAGCGAGTTGACATTGATAGAAGGGAGGGTGGATACTGGGAGGGAGGCATTTTGTGTTAGAGCTCTATGATAAAATATGAACTGAGTTTTTCTTACAACTCCCATGTAGTTACAATAAACAGTTTAACATTAAAATGACTGTAGGCATCCTTTCATTGTATTCAGTTGGAAGTGAAACAAAACAGTTTTCTCACTTTAGAGGATTTTGGTTTCAAACTGTGATATTTTGGCTGTTCTAAAAAGATTTAGAAATCTAAATTTTGGGGGGGTGTTTACCAGGTCCTACAAAATCCTAAATTCAACTGATATCCATCTGCTAAATCATAAAATTTTCCAGGGTGAAATAGCAAAAGATAATAAAATCTGAAACCTGAGCTTTATATATTTGGGATTAGGGGTGGGAGGGCTCCGAAGTTTAGATTCGATGATTGCAAACTTCTGTGAAGAGACCAGAGAGTAAATAATCTAGGCTCCGTGGGTCGTATGACTTCCCTTACTCAATCCTACCTTCATTGTAGAAGCAAAGCAGTTTTAGACCATATATGAGTGAATGAGTGCAGACACGGAAATCTGATCTTGACAGTCTTACATGTCCTGAAATTTTATTTTGCTTTTTGTGTTTTGTTTCATGGTTTTGTTTTCATGCTCAGCTGAAAGGCTAGATTTGCGCTTAGGTTGTAGTTTGCCGGCCCCTGCTTTCGATTGCTAAAACAAGGCAAGGTCTCCTGCCAATCTCTGCTTACTTTGTACTCATTAACACTGGAAATCTGCTATTCTCACATTCTAGTAATGCTTTCCCAAGAAGAACTGGGTGCAAGGTAGGGGGAGTAGTGCCTCATGGGGTCGGGCAGCGTCTCTTCAGCTATGCCTTGTGGGAGAAGGAAGGAGCGTCCACTATTGAAGACACCTGGGGCATCCTGGCTGTTGATGGTGCCTGGGTAGTTCTGCCTTCCCAGCCAGTGGCCTTTCACCTGCTTTCACCTTCGTGGAGGCTTGTTCTAGCTCTTAACCCAGTTATCAGAACTTTAGGGAGTTGTAAGCTTGGCAGCTGCTTTTTAACATAACAGAAGGTCATGAGGCAGAAGGTTTCTTTATATTCTGTTTTTATTGCTTCTCTGTGATTAAAGGGTTTGATTTCAAACACTTGGCAAGGATTGGTTGAACATGGATCTGCTTCAATGTAGGCAAACACAAGTGTAAGAAACTAACAAACCCATCGACCCCCGCCTCCATCCTTTATTCTCTACACATAATAGACAAATCTATTGGGGCATGATAATTGAACAAAAAGAATTCTTGACAAAGGAAATAACTGTAAGCAGTCCTCAGATATTCTCTTAAAATCACTGAAGCTTTCTCTAAATAATACACTTCCTGAATATTGAGAATAAGACTATATTTAGAAATTAAAAGCATTGCTTCCTTGTATGAACCAGTAATGTGCTGTGTGACCTTAGACAGGTTATTTCATCTCTCTGTACCTGAGTAAAATGAAGAACTTGAGCCATGTGAATTCAAGGGGCTTCCTGTGTACACGTAGAAAGATGAGCTAGTAGAGAATAGGGTGTAAGATTTTCATAATCATGAAGTAGAAGAACATTATTTTCTCACCATGGTGTTGCAGGCTTAGTTGTGTTCCTCCAAAACTAATATATTGAAGTCCTAACTTCTCAGTACCTCAGAATGGGACCATATTTGGAAACCGGGCTTTGAAAGAGGCATTTAAGGTTAAGTGAGTTCACATGGGTGTTCCAGGTGACAATATTTGGAGATAGGCCTTCAAAGAGGGGATTCAAGGAGACCAGTAGGGTGGGGTCTTAATCCAGTAAGACTGGTGTTATTAGCGACTAGAGATATGCTAGGACCAGGTGAAGGGCATGACCAAAGAAAGCTTCTTGCAAGCCAAGGGGACTGACCTCAGGAAGAAGTCAGAACTACTTAACACCTTGATATTCTAGCCTCTAGAACTTTGAGAACTAAATCTCTCTCTTTTTTTTTAAAGATTTATTTATTTATTTGGCAGATAGAGATCACAAGTAGGCAGAGAGGCAGGCAGAGAGAGAGAGGAGGAAGCAGGCTCTCTGCCGAGCAGAGAACCCAATGCGGGGCTCGATCCCAGCATCCTGAGATTATGACCTGAGCCAAAGGCAGAGGCTTTAACCCACTGAGCCACCCAGGTGCCCTGAGAACTAAATCTCTTAAGTCAGCCAGTCTGTGGTATTTTGTTAGAACAACCTTAGCACACTAATATATGTGGTATTGCAAAGGATGCGTATAGGGGCGCCATCCCTGAGCTGACCTCATGAAGCGGGAGAAGGAGTGAGAACTTCATTCCCTCCCTATTCCTTGTTCCATGTCGCTCATGGTCTGGAGCACAGAATGGGGTTTTTGAAAGCTGAGGTGATTGGATTGTGTGGACCCTACTGGCATTCTTTAGGGGAAAAATGCTCAGGGTTCTGGATATCAGTAAAAGATAAAATCTTAATCTGTTGTGAGTGTATTTTTCATATGTCTTAGAATTCAGAATTACACTTAATTCTTCTATTTGCCACGTACTTATTTCATACCATTATCGATCTAGAGAAGCAGGTCCCAGATGTCTTAGTCTGACTCTTTCATGCTCTTCAGTCATCGAGGACCTCCAGGCTCTTTTATATGTGGCTTATGGCTATAGATATTTACCATATTAGAAACTAAAAATGAGAAATTTGCTTATTGCTTCAGTTAGATTAAGCCTTTTAAGTTAATGTAAAATTTTTTATGGAAAAGGGATTTTCCCAAAGCAAACATGGTGAGAAGCGTAAACTTTTCTCCACATTTTTGTTAACTTTTAGTGTCTGTCTTAGTAGAAGGTAGCTGGATTCCCCTATCTGCTTCTGCCTTCAAGCCTTCGTGATGTCCCTTATACCAGGTTCCAGAAAACTGCAGTATACACAAGAGCATGAGAAAAGCAAGTGCCAACTAGTATTAGGAGAAAAGTAGTTAATATTTCGCAGATATCCTGTGCAGCCCCATCTGGACTCGCTAGATCAGTTTGAGAACCTCTGATACGGTAGTAGAAGAGGAAAAAGGTGGTGTATGGTTTCTCTAGGAAAACTTGATTATCAGGCACCTGGGTGGCTCAGTCAGGTAAGCATCTGCCTTTGACTCCGGTCATGATCCGGGAGTCCCAGGATGCAGCCCTGTATCCAGCTTCCTGCTCAGCGGGGAGTCTGCTTCTGCCTCTGACCTTTCTCCCTCTGGCACTTATGCTCTCTCACTTCCTCTTTCAAATAAGTAAAATCTTCAGTAAAAAAAAATAATAATAATAAATAATAAAACTTGATTACCTTCTCTGTGGACCAGGCACAGACTTCTCCCTGGGGTTGCCTTTTTAAAATTGTGACCTAAAAATGATTGTCAACTGCACACTTTTAAAAATGTAAGTGAACAAGTCAAAATGAGTGTGACTCCCAGTGTAGGACACAAGTGGCCCTGCACGGCTTAAAGGTATGGCTGAAAAGAAGAGAAATGAAGGCAAAGAAGAACTGGTGCTTGTGACCCACAGGGCCCATAAGGCGCGGTGGGGTTTTTTCATTTTGTTTTTTGCACTTGCTCTAGATGTACATTTACGATCTGTCTCTACCAGTCACGTGTTTGAGGGTCACTAGAGACTACAGTGTTCTTTTAAAAAGCTAAGGCAGAGAATTAGAGCTGGGTATGGCTTTTCACCTTACAAATGAGAAAGTGAATGTCCAGATAGGTTAGATGCAGTGCTCAGGATTACCCAACTAAGAAATCCGGCACTTGAAATAGGAAAGACTTTGATTTTATATGATACTGTGCTGTACCTGTACTATTGTCCTCAGCCAGCTTAGCATCTCCCGCTGAAGGTAATTATGAACTAAATCAGAGAATACAGAGTTCCCAGGGTGGTCACTCAGACGTGTAGAGACTCAGGAAGGTTGCAGTCAAGTGAGAAACATACTAGGACTTCGGTGGTTTTGGGGCCAGCTGTGTTGGGAGGGATTGGAGGAGAACACTAATTAGCCACAGTGGAAGGAACACTTTGGGAGAAGGCATGGAGTGCCATAACCTCGTGGGGCGCCTGGATGGCCCAGTTGGTGAAGTGTCTACCTCTGGGTCAGGTCATGATCTCAGGGTCCTGAGATTGAGCCCCACATCGGGCTCCCTGCTCAAGAGGGAGTCATCTTCTTCTCTCTGTCTCTCTCTCAAATAAAATCTTGAAAAAAAATAGCCTTGTGAATACCAGGGGTGGGGTGGGTTGGGGGGTGGTACGCGGCGGCAAGTGGGGAGGTTGTTGGGGAATAAGGAGCAAGGAGGCTGAGGAATGGTATGGTGGCAGCTATACCTGTATGAATCCAAACTTCCATTTGTGAGGTGCCTCATCTAACAGGGGTGACACCTAAGGGGCCTGTATCCAGAGCTTGGCAAGGATTCCTCTCAAGATTTTGGTCATTTAACTCCATCGATGAACCAGCTGAGCTAACCAGCCACAGATGTTTTGTTTACAACCAGAGGAATTCATGTGAGGTTGGTGATGACATTTCCCTGTCTCTAAAATGCTGATAGTTAAACAGTGATACTGTGAGCAGCTTTTGGAATCTCTATCCTGAGAGGCAGTTCTTAAGTGTAATGGTTTAATGGTCATTTAGCATGATGGGCCTTTGGAGTGTAATATCATTTGCCTGCCAGTTAAAATGAACGCTTCTCCGTGGGAAGTCAAAGATCATGTCAGCATAACTTGGGTTAGGTGAAGGAGCGCATCAAGATATGAATGCTAAAATAGAGAACAGGGAATAAAATCTCCTATATGCCTCGCCTGTTCATAAATCCAGTGTAATTAAAGAACAAAACTAATTCCTACTAAATGGGAAGTGCGCTCTGAATTGGTGAAAACTTTGACTTATTTTGAAAGAATGATATTTTATTATCTTGTCTACTGTTCTCCAATCCTCAGCCTAATCCTTTTCTAATCTAATTTGTTGATAAGGTTGAGGTTACCTCCATAATAGAAGCTGAACTTCTTGCCCACCCTGAAGCTTCAGTGTCCCTACTCTTCTGGTTGGTATGGACAAATGAGGTGTGCTTCCTGTTGTTTGGGACCAGTCCCACATTCTTAGGCTCTTGGTGGGAACTGTCCCCAGGTCAAGGACCTCATTCCCTCAGTTGACCTATCTTTGTCCTCTTCTCTTTGATCCATCTACCCACAGACTGTGTTTTTTATCAAAAAACATTTTACCCGCCCCATACATAACTTCAAGGTATGCATACAGTCACGGACACGCCGACTGTCCCTTCGGTAGCTGCGTTTTCATGCTCGTGGTACTGTGGGGACTGGAAATGGTCACAGCCACGTTCTTGGCTCTGTTGCCAGGTTCACCATCTTTCTTGGTGTTTGCTCTTCCTTGCCTGTCTGGGCTTGGTGGTCTGCCCTCTGGCTCATGCCCCATGCTCCGTGGGCATCATGGGCAGTGTCACCTGTACCCACCTTTTCATAAGCATCTTACACTGCCTTTAAATCTATACCTTCAGCCCTGCTCTTTCCTTTAAGCTCCAGAGCCAGATACTCAACTGAGAATTGTCCGTGTCTACCTCAAACTCACCATCTCAAACCCAGACTTCAACATTGTCCTCCGTTGTTGCCAGTCACAGCTGCTGTCCTCAGCATCCTGGTGCAGGGGTCCGTGAGATATAGGCAGTTGGCCAAATCTAGCCTGTACATAGTTCCATAAGTGATTTATTGGAACATACCCATTTTTTTTAACATTTTCAAGGGGACCAAGTGCCCTGCAAAAATATATTTAAATCTGATCCTTTACAGAAGGAGTCTGCCAGTTCCTGTCCCAGAGTGGCAAAACCATTTGAAGGGCATGATAAAACCCATAGGTGGGTACTATCTCCAGAGCTGTTTATTCAGAGACGAGAATTTGCGTTTCTAACAAGTTCCCAGGTAATGCTGGTCCAGAAGCGCCCTTGAGCAGATTCAGAACAATGTTCTCAATTACATTGTCATTCACTTCGATCTCCCAAATGAGTTTTAGTTTCTCCTCTCCAACCAATCTACTCACTGAAATGATTTTTCAGAAATACACATTTACCTATAATGTGACAAGTTCCCTGGGACTTGTGGGTATCATCACCTCAAACCAGGTATGGCTCCCAATAAAAGGAAAAAGGAGCCACAATAGTTAACAGCCGGAGCTGTCTTTATTTTCTATCAAGCACATGACAGCATTAATGCACGGAACGGATTCCTCACAATGACCCAGTGTGGTAGGAACTTTTATTAATTCCATTTTCACAGCAGACTGAGATTCAGTGACAAGGTCCTGGGGCCGGCAGGTAGTAGAGTCAGAATTTGAACCCAAGCAGTCTGGCTGAGAAGCCTATGCTCTTCCGAATCTTTTATCGCCCCTCACTCAACCCCTGTCCTGACCTTAGTTTTGTTACTTTAATAAGTACAATTGGAAACCTAGATACATTCTCCTGTGCTAATAGTGCCTCTACAACTATAAAATCAAAGTGAATACAAAGACACAATTCCAATAAAATCTAAGTTAACGTTACATTGATGTTCCACATGATGCTGAATATTTTACTGAATATTAATTGTCTTTTGCAACATGAATTGGTATCTGTTTGCTACAGAGAGGCTCTTGTGAGTTCAACCTAACTGCAGCCTGAGGCATGTTCTGTTATTACATTTCTTTTTCAAACTCCTCTGAAACCATTTTTACACAATAATATAATAATTTGCCTGAATGTGCATTACAAATATGACGTTGACCTCCTTTCCTCTCATTAAACTTTCTAGATAGTGGGACTTGCCACCCACACCAGCAAAAGGAAAGCATTGGCTCTGAATCCTAGAGGGATTTTATGTTTTCAGGTGGTTAGCCACAGACCCTTGTTTGAGGAACCCTGAAGTGGAGCTCCTAGGCTATTATCCAAAGCCCTTCTTCACACGGGATCCCAGAACAACCGTCCTTCTTCCCTCCCACTACTTTCTTGTCCGTTTAGTTTCCTCAGTACTAAATTGTCTATAAGTTGAGGTGGTCAGTGGCTTGCTTCATTCCTTCTAAGCCTTGGTAGGAACTCTTCTCTGAAGGACGCTTCCAGCTCTCAAGCCCACCCCTTAGATCCACTGTACTCCAGAGCCCTATTCATCCATTAAAATTCCACTTGAGCACAGACCTGTCATAAACCATCAAAATGACCTCTGTGTAGTGAAACCAATGACTCCATAATGCCTGGCAAGGTCCTCATGAACCACCTCCTGTCCTATACCATGGTTCGAGGTGGGCTCCATGAGGTCTAAACAAGATTTTGGAAATAGGCTTTGTGAGGAAAAACTTGAAAAGCCAGGAGCAACAAGGAAGGGGTTTTGTGGGGCCACTAACTTCCCCTCACCCCCCAAGCTGTGCTGCTGGGCCGCAGTACTTGCTGGCTTCCCACTGGGGGGTTAAGTTCCAAATGGAGTCTTCCCCGGCTGCTATTCCTTTTTCAGGGAAAGCTTGAGGGAGCATCTTTCTCAGGGGAGGAATAATCAGACATGCTTGGCAGCGGGCAGACTGGATTTTAAAGTAGTAGCTATTTGTAGGGTTGTCCTGGGAAGTCACCTGTCCAGCATCTGGATACCTTCAAATCTGTGGGAAGTTGCTTATCCCTCCTGTGGGAGAAAGGGAGCATGCTGAGGTCGGGTCATTGGTCCCAGTGGAGGCTGACTTTGGGTGCAGTCCCTGTCAATGGCTAAAGGGGGACCTGGCTCAACATCCAGGCAACTCGGAATTTGAGCTCTGTGTAGTTTTCGGATCTTCTTGCTCACTTCTCTGCCCTCATAGTGTTCTGGTCCTGTCGGGTCTTCAGTGGCCCATTCAACTTTGGAAATTCCTCAAAGAAAAAATGTACAAAGATAACAAAGGAATGTGTAGAGGCTTGAGATTTTTCCATTGACTACCACTGAAATCAAATTGAACACCAGGCAGATTTCCAAGTCAAGTGTCAAGTAATGATTCCCTATTGAGAGCGAAGTAGTCAACGGTGAGATTATAGGAGCCTATTGAAGCGATCAGAGATTGACAACTCATCTCTACTGAGGAAAGTGCAATTCTATATCTCTGGATGGGTTATACAGAAAATAGGGCTTGATAGGGGTGTTGTAAGAACTATCAAATTAAACTAATTTTGCTGGGCCATGTTAGCACTGAAAATTCAGTCTTTTCAATGCTGATTCAGTAACAGTATAAAATGCATGTGTTACATGTGGGTATTTGCCTCTTTTAAAATATATCCCGATACTGTCTGGATGTAGAAAATCAAGGTTTTTGAAATCAAAATAATTCATTTAATATACAACAAGATTGGAAGACACTTTGGGAACACATCTATAACAAATGATTGCATACTTCGTGCTGAATGCACTTTTAAGGCTGATAAAGCTTTCAAAAAGTAGATCGCTGTCAAAATACTTCATATGTTAATACCATTTGTGGCTACTTTCCATTTCTGTTTCTGTGAAGCAAGAAATCAATACTCTTATCTCCCTTTTTTAACCCTTTATACTGTATAGTCCTTTATTCACTTGAGTAGATGCTATTTTAAATGCCTTGCAGTATACTTAAATCACTAATTGCAATTGTTTGCATATGATTTTTTCATAATATTAAGTTGGCTTGTAAATCTGATCCACTTTGTCATTTGTGTGCATTATTTTTATATACTGGAAAAATCTTATATGAGGCGCAGAGTGCATGTATAGAATTCAGAATATGTGGCTCTTACATAAATATGAATCTAACTTAAACCAAATAAAATGCTTTATGATCCTTATGACATTTAATTTAACATTTCTTTTAATTAGATAATTATAAATGCTCAAAATGAAAATTTTGGAAAGGGGGGGAAATAAAGATGAGTCACTCAAAAAAGATTCCAGCTTTCTAGAATGTACCCATACAGCTTAATGTCTTCTCTCTAAATTAGCATTGTATAAGCCAGAATAAGCAATTCTCTACACAATAACCTGTTGTCTGTCATTAAATATCAGAAATTTTTTTTTCATGTCTAGATAATCATCTGTTTTACAGAGGCATGGTAGTGTATACTAACTACTCCTTTTGGTAGACTTAAAAATATTTTTAATTTTTGTATCTTAGGAAAAACAAAAAACATAGTATGTATTTATCATGATTATTCCTTTAGGATGGCTTCTTAGAATTGGAACTACCAGATCACTAAGTCAAAAGAGGAGCTTCATTCGTATTGATGAAGTGTTTTTCAGAGAAGGTAGATGAATTTACATTGCTATCAGTGTATTAAATTATTCAGTTTAGTATAAGATTATATAATTTTTAAAAGTACCATTTGGTAAGCCATCTTTGCCTTCTGCTGTGAGATACATTGTCCTTCTGTCTACTCTTGGTTTCTGTATTTGGTTCCATAGATGCATCTGTTGATCCCTTAATTATTATAATTTTATAACCTTTAATAATTGAGGGAGTCAGCCCCTCTCATTAATCCCTTTGTTGTTTCAGAATTTTCGTGGTTAGTCAAACCTGCCTACTTTTTCTTATTTGAAGGTTTGATTTAAATTTGAATAGTTCAGGGAAACTTGTTATCGTGGTATTCCGTTTCTCCAATCCAGAGTGGATTGGCCTTTCTACTTACCTCTGTGGTTGTCCATACGTATATTTATACACATATAAATATATTTATTTTAAATATTATATATGTGTGTGTGTGTGTGTGTGTGTGTGTGTGTATTTTTCTCCCCATCATCTTGGAAACCTGGTGACTTTCCCAAGATACGCCTTCTTGTTGATCACTTATTCTTTATCATCCCTCCCGCCTGCTAGGACATCATGTAGACCCTTTTCATTTGTTAGTTTGGACCTGCCTTTATCACAGAGAAAAATTTCTGACTGCTTTTGTTACTCATTTCATTAAGAATAGGTTTCTATTTTAAGGATCTTTAGAACATATTTGCATTTCTTGTATAACCTTCATTCGATTTAGAGATCAGTAATTTTTTCTCCATTTTTAACATGTAAATTTCATTTTGCTGTTTCTCTGGCCAGTTTTACATATACACAGAGTCTCGTCACCTTCACTACTATTAATCTGGTTTGATCCACTGCCCTCTCTTGGCTCTCAGTGGGCCTCTCTTTTGTACTCTTGTCCTTCTACCAACTATTTTCAACATAGCCATTGGTGTTTGAGTAATATAGGTCCTGAAACACTTCAAAATCCTGGAATGGTTCTCCATTTAACTTGGATGAAAGCCAGAATCCTTACAGTGGCCTACAAAGACCTACAGACTTTCAGTTGCCCTTCACTTCCCGTAACATACACATTACCTTTCTGACCTCCTCTTCTGGCAGCATTATGTGCCTTGAACTCTGTCCCAGAGTCCCATGGCCGTACTTTAATCACAGAAGGTACAGTCTTGCCTCACAGCCTTTTCCTTACCTCTTCCTTCTACTTGGAATGCTGTTCCAACCAAGTATCCATCCACGCAGCTAATCCCCACATGCCCTTTAAGTCCTGGCTCAAATCTCACCTTCTCTGTAAAGATGCTCTACTTGATGGAATGTTCTAAGCCATGAACAGCCCTTCCCTCCCTGCCCTCTTCCTCTCCTACACCCTACTCTGCCTTCTGCCATAGCTCTTACCTTCCAAGCTACCTTCCAGGCTTCTGTTTCGGAAGCTTTCTTTGTGAAACTTATTAGCAACAAACTTTCTCTAAGGGCCAGATGTAAAATTTTCTGCTTTGTGGCCTCTAACGGTCTCTAATAGCTATTTAGCTTTGCCCTTTCAGCATGAAAGCTGTCACAGCAGAGAAAACAGGTTTTATTATTATTTTTTTTTAAGTAGCGCTGTTCCAGTAAAACTTTATTTACAAAAATAGATGCCAAGCCAAATTTCGCCCATGGGCCATTTTTATTTAATATTTTGCATTGTATTACATTTGTCTTTTTCTAGGTTAATAGTATCTTGCATGAATGATTAGCTTATAAAACCATTTGGGCCTCGCATTTTCTTGATGGAAATATTTTTCTGTTTCATTAATGGTTTTAGGACCTTTCTGATATTGCAGTTCTTTTTGAGTCCATATTATTTATATTTAAATTGTTCACAGTTTTCTTTTTAATCTCTCTACCTCTGGTCATGTCTTTTATTCTCAATATTAATATATTCCTTCTCTTGATTATTCATGTCAGAGATTTTACTATTTTTAGTCTTTTCAGAGGATCAAAGGGATTTTAATACTTTCTATAGTATGGTTTTTTAATTTATCATCTTCTGTTTTTACTTTTTAATACTTTATTCTTTGAGCTTACTATTTTTTTGAATAATTAGCTCATTAATTATCAGCTTCTTTTCCCCCCCTAGAATTTATAGCTGTCATCTTCCCTCAAACAAGTTATTTTACTTCATCCTACATGCTTTGATATGTGGTATTAACATTTTTGCTTAGTCTTTTTTTTTTTTTTTTTTTGGCACTTGGATAAGGTATGTTTCTAAGTGTTATTTAAAAAAAATATTAACACTTAACTACCTTGTTTTTTTTCAGAGACTAGAGTGATAAGGAAATGCTGACTTTTTGAAGTTAGTTGAGGCTTCATGGACTAGTATGCAGTTCAGCTTTATGGGGTTTTTTGTGTGTGTGTTTATGTAAATATATGTTTCATGCTGGAAGTGTTCATTGAATTAAGCCTATCAATTGTATCCCTCATTACTGATTCTTTTCACTTGCTAATCTGTTACTAGGGCAGAGCTCTTGGAATCTTCCAGGTTAATGGTGATTTTAAATGTTTTTTTGTTGTTGTTGTTGACACAGTTATATTAAAATGCCCTTGAAGTACTTCAAAGTCACGTTAATAGGAGCAGATAAGTTTATAAGTTGTTTTATCTTCCTGATACATTGACTCTTAACATTTTGCTGTGGTACTGTTTATTGCTAGCAGTACTTACTGTGAAGCCTATTAACATGACCATATAAATCACTTCGATTAGATTTTGATGCATTTTTTTCTGCCTTTATGCTTTTGATCTTATTTTGCTTCTTTTATATTAGGTGATTTTAGGGGTAAATGTCATAAAACTGGATTTGTATTTTTATGACAGTCTTGGTCTTAAACTTTAGTTCATGTCTATTGATGGCAATTACTATAAAATTTCTAGCATATTTTACATTTGTCTTCATCTTTTTTTCACCTTTGTTAAAACTTTCTCAGTGTTTTTGTTTATTTTTTGTTTTTTGTTTTGCTGTACTCCACTAGAAGATCTTCTCATTGTCCTCCTCTTAGTGATTGCTTTAGAAAGGAATAATTATACTAATAAATAAAAATCTAATGGTAATGAAAATCTTTACCTCTTCCCAAACAGCATGCAAATGTTCATATGCCTTCTCAGGAATGAATGTCTTCCCAGTTGGTATTCTTTTGTTACATAGGATTTTAATGCTATCTTATTTATTCTAATCTCACAAACTTAACTAGCCGTCGTGGTCGTCGTCGTCTTCTTCCTCCTCCCTCCTTTTCCTCCTCTTCACATACATATGGGTCCTTTCTTCCATTTTAGATTTCCTTTCAGAGTCCTTTTCCTTCTTATTTTGCACATCTTTGTTGAGGGCTGTGTCGGCTGTCCAAGCTGGGTTTAGATCTAGGAACCCTGGGCAGTGGGCAGGGTCAGATCCAGACATTGGCCAGGCCCTAACATGCAGGTTGAGGCCATCTGTAAGTGATGGAGTGTGCAAAGTGAACACAGGGGCCCTGGGTTCAGGTTTCCTAGGATCACATGGCAACTGTGCAATCCTAAGCAGGTTCCCCCATGCTTGAAACTTCAGTTATTTTGTCCTAATAGTAGAGATAATTATGGTACTCATTCACAGGTTATTGTGAGGGTGGAGTAAGTTAATGCATTCAGAATGTTCAGATCATTACTTTGGCCGTGAACCCTGAAATGTCAACTACTACATTAGTAATATCATGTTTGTTAGAACTTTCAAATGTTTTTATTGTGAAATAGCTATCTATTTATAGAAAGTTGCAAAGATATTTTGAGAGGTTCCCGTACATCTTACAGAGCTTGCCTGATGTTAAAATCTTACATAACCATGGTACAACTAAAAAAAAAAAAAAATGGGAAAATTACATCAGTACAATACCGTTAATTAAGTTACAGATTTTATTTAGATTTCACCAGTTTTCCCACTAATGTCCTTTCCCTGTTGGAGAATACAATTCAAGATTCCATTTTACAGCTCAGTTGGCATGTTGTCTCAGGCTCTTCAACTGGGACTCTTTGTCAGTCTTCCCTTGTCCTCCAAAACCTTGACCCTTCTTCAGGTTGAATTTGGATCTATGATAACATAAGGTTGGATTGAGGTTATGTATTTTGACTAGAATACCACAGCGGTGATGTGCCCTTCTCAGTGCATCCAACTGGGGGCCGTGATGTCAATATGTCCTATTGTTGATGACATTAACTTTGGTCACTTGTTGAGGCATGGTGCCTGCTGGGTTTCTCCAATGTAAAGCGAAGTTGCTCCCTTTGTGACTAATAAATACCATAGGCGTATTTTGGGGACTATGGAAATATCTTGTTTCTCCTTCGAACTTTGAACCGCAAATTTTAATATCTGGTGATCTTGACTGAAACACTCATTACGAGAGTGTTTGCTTAATGGTGACTCTCTATTTCCCACACTTATTCTATGTTCAGTAATTCAATTTTTTCCTCAGAAGAAACAGTTGTTCCTTTTTCCTCATTTATTTAATTGAATTATTAGGGGTTATAATCCAATAAAAATAAGTTAAAGTATTGGTGTGGAGGAGAGAACCACAGACAGGTAGTTCAGAATTGTGGAGTATAATCAATGTTAATCAAATCAGAAATGTTTGAGTATGTGAACATGTTAGCAAGCATTTAACACTTAATTTTTAAATCCATAATACACTGGCATTCTAGGTATTATGAACTACAGATCTTATTTCTCAAAGCCTGTAGTATAAACCAAAAGTCTTATATTATAATTTTCTTATGTGGTTCTAAATATGCATAATATAGTCATTGCTTTGGGAAACAACACTTTCAATGTTCTATTACTCTAAAACATATATGAGAAAATTTTTCTCATGTATAAAAACATAGTACCAATTAGAAATATGGAATTTAGACAGTGACATTTTATTTATCAAGTATCTTTTGCTATGGATTGATGTAAGAGCTATAATATATAATCTCACTCCCAGGCCTAAGTATATTCAGAAGCAACATTTACATAAATTTATCATAGCATAGTAGCAAGAGAAATATAATTTTATTAATCCTGGGACTCTCCTAGAACAGTAATCAGAATATTTAGGACTGAGAACTAATAGTATTAATTGGAATGATATATCTCCACTAAATGCAAACACCTTTTGTTCTATCATGTGTTATTTCCTCTAATTTTTGTTAACAGTGCCTGAGTTGACGAATAGTTAATGGCCAGATGTAGTATGTAGTAGGTAAAGGTAATACCTATATAACTTTGAAAACAGTTTCAGTTTAAATGGAAGAATTACTTAGGTGCCCAGTGATTCTTAGAAGCTCTCTTTAACCCTTTAAATATCGTTCTCAAAAAAGATAAGTAGATTAAAATCAGAAGTTTTGATACATTTCCATGTGCATCTGCAATTTGTCATAATAAATTTTATATGACAGTGATTTTTTTTCAAAAACAGTAACCATACTTTTTTTTTTAAATACATAAATGTACAATCTTTCTAAAACTCTGTAAAGGCTTAGTAATAGAAAGTCCCAAGAACCTTCAAAAAGTGGAGTGTAGATGTAGTTTGATAGGAAATTTGTTGAGTCAGTGAAAAACAATTGCAAGTAACTTCCTCTGCAAAATAGTCAAGACACACTCATGAAGATGTTGCTGGAATGTGGTCACATGATCACAGCCAAGCCACCCAGCACAGCTGGGACTGACCTACCAGGCTAAAGGCTGGCAGTTGCCATGAAAATCTGCCTGCCTGAAAGGGAGAGTTCTCTCCGAGAAGGTCTCTCGGAGAACAGCAGCAGGCAGATGGAGACCTCCAAAAAGGGAGACTGAAGATCTCTGAGGGACAATAAAGTCCTGTAGGTAGTGATAATTGAGGGCCTGTTAATGAAATGGGAAAACTTCCTGTCCACAGGTCTCCAACAGGCATGCAGAATTTCAAATCAGCTTGCGAAGATATTAACACATTTTCCTTTGTATGTACCTTTCAAGATCTATCATTTACTAGGGAGTTTTACAACACAGAAATGTTTTCAGAATGAGCATATAGGTCCTGCTTATCATCCATCTAGCCCCTTACTGACATAAAGGAAATAAGAAGGTGGTACATATGCAAAGTTCCAAAATGAGAACAGTAAAGGGCACAAAATTAGAGTTTTGAGGATAACTTTTGTTGTGTACATGTTTAGAATGGTTATTTCTCTCCTCATGAATGAACTGTTAGCATAAAATGATAACTATCCTCTAGTCAAACATTTGGTTTATATTAATACCAAAGTTGGTTTATACTCGACCAATTTTCTTTTTATTGGTCGTTTCCTGGTATATCTTTTCTTGCCATTTATTAACTGTTCTGTGCTTTTATATGGGCCCCTCATAAATAGCATACAGTTGAATTTTGTTTGTGAAAAAAATTTTTTTTTCCTGCTTGTCGTATTTCCTTCATGTTGCTTTTTAAAAATTATCTTTTGCTTTCTTCATCCTCTGTTTTAAATTCCTTAGATGTCTCAACAAAGACTTGGTTGACTGTTGAGGACAGAAAATGGGGGAAAACCTGGCTGGAGGCTCTGAGAGGTAGCTGGGGCAAATGCAGGGCAAGAAGCACAAAGCAGAATTCTTAGTCGCAGTGCTACTGGCATTTGGGGCCAGATCATTGTTGTCAGGGGCTGTCCTGTGTACTTCATGATGTCGAGCGGGGTCCTTGGCTTTTACCCGTTAAATGCCATTAGTCCTCTCCAGCTGTGATAACCCAAAATACCTCCAGACTTGGCCATTCCTTCTCTGGAGTGAAAGGTAGAGGGTAAAATCCACCTGGTTGAGAGCCACTGCTGTAAGATGATCTACGTGTGCTATTTTTGGGGGCTCCCCCAGTGTCAGAATTTCTGAGGTTCCTCTTGGACTGATAGGATTTGCCAGAGGGGACAAAAGACACGTATTATCTCCTGCCTGTAAAGCCTGCTTGAAAATACTTTCTCATTCCCCATGTTCTCTTTGGTAGAAGCCCATTTTTGCTCAGTGTTCTCCCCCTCCTCCCCATGAACAAGGCTTAGCCAACACTGGCATTCCCATTCTCTCACCAGTGACCGGTTGACAAATGCCCATGTGACAGAAAACTAATTAGACCTAAGGGAGAGTTTTCACTGGTGATAGCAGAGTCTGGAATAGGCTTCCTTCTTATAGAACGCATAGATGGGCAGTTTTCTCATTGGACAGTGGGTGTGGGGAGGAACTCTGATGCCTGGAAATGCATACAGCACTGAGGGGCACTAAAGTTGGGGCTGTGGAGCAGAAAGAGAAATGAGGGGTCCTTAGAACCATGCGGATCCACTAACTTAATCAACCCTGGAAATTAACTCCAGATTTTCTTTTCTAAACTTAAATTTTATGAATCTCCTTTTTAAAGCCATTCATTTGAGTCTGGGTTTTTAAAAATTTGCAGCTGAAGTCCTTTTAACATTCTTCCCAGTTAGTTGCACTTTGTAGTTGTTGACCTCGAATAATTACATCCTTTTATATTCATCAGTCTGTACATATTCAGTGGTGAAAGCTCTGTGTTTACGTAGACATGTTTGAAGCTAACCTTTGAACAGTCTTCATGTGGGATTTTTTTTAGTCCACTAAAGGAACATTTTTCAACCCAAAATAATGGTGGGCTAAGAAGCAAATAAATTTTTAAATACTATAAAGTGCAAGAATCAAGAAACTGGGCAAAGCAGGAACACTATTGTTTTGACATTCTAATTATAAATACATTAGACTTGGTGCAGAAAATCATCAAACTATCAGTCTTGGCGATGGTTAAGTTAATTCACTTTTTGAAGTTCAATAACTCATCTGTGAAGTGTCAGCAGCTGGGTCTTGTTAATGGTAAGCCTTTCATTCCTGTTAAATCAATTGTAAATAATAGAACCCCTCAGAGAAAAATGATGAAATAAGCATTGATTTCCAAATTGGGTGTCAGATACAGCATTAATAAAGCACATTGCAAGCAAACAAGTACCTAATATACTCTGATCACTGAAATAGTAATCAGGAGGAAAAAAAAATCAATAATTTTTGTGTAAGTTGCTAGTATTTTTACATTTCATTTGTATCTATGTATCATCCAATCAGATTTCTCATTTTAGGCCCTGTATGGTTATTTGATTTTCATTATCCTCACTGGCAGAACCAGGTAGTTTTGTGTAATGTTAGATTTGCTTCTTTCTTCTAAATAGGTGACAAGCATCTGGTCACATAGTTTTGTTTTGTTTTGTCACCAGTGATTTTTGTCGTGTTTAATGCAATGCAACAATCATTTATAGCAAGTCACATAAAACTGCAGAAAAATGTAACCACTCTTAGAAAACTTTTAAGGAAAATAAAGCTTCCTAACAGGTGTATGTAAAAGTGCTTTGTGCCTACAGACTCCATTTAATGTTAATGCCAGTGTCTTTGAACACCACATACAGGGTGTGGCTGAAAGGAAAATATATCTGTGAACTTGATTATCCAGCAAACGGGGTTGGCAGGGCAATGCCATGTTATCTGTTGGACTGAAATACGAAAGCTGTTAGGAGCTGAATTCATTGAGCATTTTATGAAGGACTAGTTTGAGGGGAAAGTACATAAATTTGTTCTAAAGGTATCCATAGGACAGGTAGAAAGAGAAAGGGTGAAACCTTCAAAAGAGCACCCCAAGCTTCACCAAGTTAAATAACACAACTGTTTCCAGGGTTGGTGTCTAAGGATAAAGTAGCAGGGATGTGGTGGTTGATTTGGGCTTGGTTTTTCTGTTTGAGTGCTGTTTCCTCATGTCTCAGTACTAATCACATTTTGTCTTTTAGTCTATTGTGTTTTTCTCTTTATTTCTAGGTTTCTTTATAAAACCTCTTTGAAGTTATTCAAATAATGTTTTAATTGTTTGCAATTCCATGGTATTTGACCATTTGCTATCAACTGTTGTCCTCGACCTCAAGAGCAGACCCTGTGACTCTTCCTAGGAACTCCATTTTGATGTAGATGGGATCCAAGAGTAGATGACATTCAGGTGGTAATTGCAAAAAATAGAAATGGAAGCTATTACCCACTAGAAAGAAAATATTATGAGCTGAATACAAGACGAGAAGTGACAAATATAAAGCAGCATACATCAGAGAACAGAGAACTTGGGATCTGACATCCTTTTCCCAACACACACACAGACCAACTACTGTGTATCCCAAAGAAGAAAATGAAATGGTTACAGAACTTAAATTATGTCACATGAAGAATACTTGAAAGATCTGGAAAATTGTAGCTGGGCCTAAAGGAGACCCAGACTCGGTAGTCTACCAGCTGCTCAAGATATGTTGTATGAAGATGATTATAAAGTTTTCCAAATAAGGGGAACCTTTGAGAATAAAAGAGAAATAATAGTAATGCTTAGGCTGGGAGAACAGTCACATACAAGGACGACACTGATGGGTTGTGCGGTCATTCTAATTTTGAAGAAGTTGACTGCTAGCCTCAAAGGGTTCAAGTAGGATCAATGGGAAGGGGAGAAGGAGGCATTGGATTGCTGTATAAGGAAGGGATTTGTAAGGTATGGTTGGGTGGCTGAAATGGATTGCCTGTCTTTGGGAATTTCAGGAAGCCAATGGAATTCCTCAAATATGATTGTGAGGCCATTTAACAAGGACAGTGTAGTGGGAATTTGAGCTCAGAATTGTGGCTGGACCAAATTAACTTGAATATTGTTGCAAACCTTGAGAATCTATGATCCTAAATGTTAAATAAATTTCCATGGAAAGCTGTACTTTCTAAGGCAAGCTATCTTAAGATCCATTAGGAGAACTGTATTCTAGAGTGAACATAGTCCAGTATGGCTGGAGTGTAGCTCTGAGTCACTCATGTCTGAATGAACTAATGTTTTGGTCAGGAATGAGCTGGACAGAAACCTTTTAGGTAGTAGGACCCACTGTTAAGACCAATAAACTGATCTGGGTAAGACACAAAATTAAGGTATAGTTCGGAGACCTTGAGCTGTGAAGTAAAACACCCTCTGAAGCAGAGTCTGGGGTCCCTAGAATGTTCTTCCACTGGACTTGTGAGGAGCCAGGATGATATTTCAAATAGAACCTTTGAAGTTCTTTACAGGAAGTTGCATTATATGTGCATTTATGCTACTTGAGCTCTATAGATCTCTATTAAGTAGTATTATAAAACTGTCCTCTGTATTCATAGGTATCACATGCCACCTATTTCATATTTTATGGTACTTCATAGAATGATCTAGAGGATTTTCAAGAATGGTCTCGACATAGTGATTTTGGCCTCATTTGCTTATGCAGCTCTGAACCCCTGTCCTAGGGTAAGGCCCTCCAACCACTCCTTTTTTCTAGGTCAGCTCTAGCTTCATGTTTCTTGGGAAAGCTTCCCTGCTAGCCATGGCTGCACATGGGCAAAGCTGTCTTCACCTTTGGTGGCATTTCTTGTCTGTAAGGGAGATTTTAGCTTTGAGATACACCTGGCTCTGTTCTCCGTTTGCAGTCTGGCTACACCTGGCCTTGCTAATTAGACTCCACGCCTCTTACCCGAGGGACCAAGTCACTCATTTCTTTGGAATCCTCCAGAGTGTGGTGCACCCTGTGGATGGCTGTTCAGTTGAGCTGGGGTCCTCTCACCCTTAATTGGAGAGACTGTTGCAGGAGTCTCACGTTGCCAAGACCTCCCAGGTAGAAATATCTAGAGATATTGCTTGCTGCTGCTCTGGGGCAGCTTGATCCACACAGAAAGACTAAAGGGCAATCATGGGAAGGAGACCTTATTTGTTAATATAATTTTAGACTGCTTTCCTATGCTAGATTTCAGTGTCCATGGTATATAGACCATGGGACACAAACGGTTTCTAATTATTTTAGAATGTTCTCACTCCCTTTGGGAGTTTTGCATACAAACTGGCTGATTTCATAGTTAGGGATTCCTATTTGAGATTCCTGTTTACATAAAATACAGTATTAACAGTTTGAAAAGTATTCCTCACATAAGAACCATAACTTGATCTTCTCTAATTCCTGCTTTTTTGAATTACTGCCATGGAGGCATGAAAATTGGTATATTCTGAACACCTGCAGGTTCAGGTTTCCTAAGTAAGGACCATCAATTACAAAATACTCTGTGCATAACAGGATTGCAAAAGAATTTAAAGGCAGATTTCTTCTGTTCACTGGTATGCATGAGAAAAAATGATAACATGGAGAGGTTTTGGGGTAGGGAGAGACAGAAGGGTACTTCTAATACAACAGGAACAATTTTTTACAAACTATCTTCTCAGTGTATGATTTAGATCTGTAGTATATGGGAAGGTAAATGTTGGCTGAGGCCAGTTTATTATAGCACATCTCTATAGCGTGTTAACTGTGAGCAATGGTTCATAAATGTGCATGTTGAACACCACTTCAAGTTCCTTTGCTCCTTAGTGTTAGATTAGCAACTGCATCTTTGAGGCTCAGCACTGTGTTATGAAAGATGTCATGGTTTCGCTTATGTAGAGTATGAAATGGTTGGTAAGTACTGAATTAAGAGACCTAGCAACAACTGAACAACAGATTGTTTCCACTTACTGTAATACAAGGCTGTGATGTGCAGGCCAGCTTCTGGAATAATCTAACTGGCACAGCTGTCACTTCTAGAAATGATGCCTAGTGTTGTGGTTGACTGTGCATCATGACCTATTAAGTCACCTTTTCGCTTTCCAGTCTTTGCTTTATGATATAACCTTGCAGCTAGCCCCTTGGGAGAAAGCACATTGTTGACTTGTAGCAACTCTGGCAGGTTTTGGTTTTGCCAGTAGTGGTTTGCCTGTGGTGTTAGTACTCTTGGCCTTGGAGGAGAAGGCTGACCACCTCAGAGGCCAGGCCAGTGCAGGGAGGATTGAGGCAGTGTACCTCTGATGGCTGTTGCCTGGATCTTGGCCCATACGGGCTAGATCACTAGCTGGTCTGTCATCACTGTTGGAGTGCCCATGGCCCATGGACACATGTCAGTTACTGTTCGGATTACATGACCCTGTTAGTGCTGGAACTACCAGGGGTCTTCATTTTTAAGGATAAGAAAGCTTTACTACTTCTTCTTCTTTTTTTTTTTTTTTTTAAGATTTATTTATTTATTTGAGAGAGAGAGAGAGAGAGAGAGAAAGAGCCTGTGCACACAAGAGAGAGGGAGAAGCAGGCTCTCAGTGAGCAAGGAGCCCGATGTGGGGCTCCGTCCCAGGACCCTGAGATCATGACCTGAGCCGCAGGCAGAGGCTTAATCCACTGAGCCACCCAGGCGCCCCAAGAAAGCTTTGTTTCATGGTAATACTGGAATAGCCATCTATAATCCTTTCCCCACATCCTGAAACCTGAGCATGGGCTGTTACCCATAGGAAGTTCTTTTTCACAATGTAGTAATAGTAACGAAGCTTAATTAGAATAGCAAATACTTGCGCAGTTCTTGCTACCTGCTAAGTAAGTACTTCCTGTGTATTGATAAACTGCCACTGTAACCCTCTGAGAATTGAAGCCAGAAAAGTAACTCACTGAGGTTATGGGTCGAGCTGGGCTATGAACCCGGGCAATCACAGTCTCTTCTCTCACCGATCATGCATGGTGGCTAGAAGCTGAGGCCTGGTAATCCGTCAAGGTCGGATTTAAGCGCTGGCAACCTGAAACTCAGGCAAGTTTTCTGTGCCTCCTGTTTTTAATGTAATCTGTAGAATGAAGATGGTGATAGAATTTAACTCCAGGGTTTTGGGAATTGTGAGATCTCAGGCATATAAAATGCTCAATGAATGTTGCCTTAGGATTTATAATGGTGGAAATAGAAGGTCTATCAATTGATGGGTATAAAACAGTCTAGTGTATAGCCCATGTTTTATGGGCTTCCATGACCCACATGACTGTGGGCGGTGGGGAGGAGGGACTGGCCAGGAGTAGGGGAGGGGAGAGGCACCCATATTCTTGTTTTGGACTATGTAGTCTAATCTGCCCCATAGGGTTACCATCGTAGGAGTAGGTAGAGAAACTTTACCCCAGACCTTGGTTTTAACTTTATTTATAAGAAGTTCACTTCACTTTACAGCTGACAGTCCTGGATCTTATTTAACTGGAAGACAGCAACTGTCAGACTAATTTCCTCTTGATAATTTTATAAATTTCCTTCTCTAATTGGATAATAGAATTATTGGGAATTTTGCAAATAGAAAATGGGACAATCTGCTGAAGGCAGGAAGTGATAGCAATGCGTTGGACTATGTAAGTCCTTGCTGCACACAGTCTAAGCCACACATTGTGGATTCATCAAAATCCGCGGAGCTGCCATCTCGTTTCGTTTATTTTTACATCCTCTTCTCGCACTGCTGATGTGGGTCCATTACCACAAACCATCATTATCTGTTTTAGTAGTTCTGCTTTTCTTCACTAAATCCTCCTAGGGCAGATGAATTTCACTAATAAGATAGTCAACTATATGCATTCAAATCTGGGTTTTTCCACTGGTGAACCAAAGCAGGAGAGAGAAATTGTGACTTTTGGAAAAACGATGTGCTTGCAACATCTAGTTACTCCACTGTTGACATTTTCTCCTTACTTTATATTTGTTAAAAGGGGAGATAGTCACTCAGAAAATACCAGGAACAAGTCACAATTTGAAGTATTTCGGGAGATTTTTATGTTGATGAAATTCTATGGTAGAAGTTGTTGACTGCTTTTGGTGATCTTGAAATGGAAGCATTTCCAATGGCTTAGAATGCTTTTAAATTTTAACTTTCTGCTAGTGTTTGGGTAGTGTCTCCCTCCCCTCTCCAAATGTATTTAGTTACCTCTTAAAAAGAGCTAAGATTTTTGGCAAACCATTCAAAGAAGTTAACTTCAGGCTAAGAGTAAGAACATTAAAAAAAAAAAAATCTGAAAAGTTTGGATTGCCATGAAAGAAAATTTTAATAATGCATATTTGTGGAGCACATTGATATTTTATTATGATTGGTGGGTCACCCAGACATTCTGTTCATCACCACTCTGCCTTACCAGATGAAAACAGTGAAGAATTTGGGCAACCTAAGTGCGACTCTGGTTTACTTCTGTTTGTATTAACAATGATAGACTCTTTTCATTCTTAGAGGTTAACATTTTTCTGTCCTCTACGAGCAGTTGCCTTGCTGGTGGTGTCCATTATGGCTCAATGACAACGGCACTGATTTTTCTTCTTCCGGTTAGTGCCAAGCCTCAGCCCGAAGGTGTTGCTAACTTGTCAGGTCCCTGAGCATGGCTGCCATTGAAGTTCCTTCGATGGTTCTGTCCCGGTGACTGATGGGAGGTTCCAGGAAACTCAAGCCCCACTCTCTCATTGTTATTCTTCATGCTCTCAGAGTTTAGAGTTGTGTTTTTTGGGGAGCACCAATGGGAAATTGACTTTGCTCTGTTTCTGTTTCAATATGGCCTTGAAATGTGGGCCCCCACAGGATGTAGGAAAACCTAGCTGAACAGAAAAATGGACCATCTGGCCTTAAACCAGTTCTTGAATAGGGAGGTTTGTGTTCTATCTTCACCTGGGTGAAGAGTTGTTTGTGTGAGTGCTTCCTACATGCTTTGGCATTGTGTCATGCTGCATGCTGGAGGCTCTGGAGTCAGACAGATGGGGCTTGTGTTTGGATCTGTGTATCAGCTGTGTGACCGGGACAAATTCCTGGATGCTGCTAAGCCTCCATTTCTTCATCTGTGAAATGGGAATTATTAGGGTATTAGATATGTGCCCATCAGCAGCCTCTGTGAACTGTGGCTTACCACCTGTGAGTGAAGTGGCACAGTGAAGAGGCACATGGGAAAGCTCGGTGCCTTTACCTCTGTCTGCAAAGCTGTGGCCGATACACTCCATAAAATTTGATTTTTAGCAAAAAAAGTACTGGACATAAAATCTCCCCAAGGACTATAAATCACACTTTTTGATGATATCCTGTGACATCTTGCCATAGAAGTCTCTATGTGCACGTTTCTGTTTTTCATCTGGAGTGCCTTCGAAGCTCAGCTCTGGGTCACTCCTGCACACCATATAGCAACTCTCGCATGGGTTAGTACCATGGATTCTGGAGCCCAGGCTGCCTGCACTTGAATCTTGTCTGTAGGACTTACTGAAGGGCCTTGGTCAAGTTACTTAGCCTCCTTGTGCTCCAGTTTTCCCATTTCCCAAATGGTAAGAATAACAGCAGCTCCCTTGGAGGTTAGTTGTCAGTATTACAATGATTAAATGCTTTATCAGCATTTCTCAGTCTATGGTAAACATCCAGTCAATGTCACCTGCTGCTTACCTACCCCACCCTCTAAGTATAGAGTTAATGCTAATGAACGGTTGCCTTTATCAGAAATTTTCCGTATGGCTAATTAAACATGAGGTATTGATAGTGGGGGAAAGAGGTCAGGCAATAGACATAGGGAATAGTAGAGAACAGTCTTATGAGAAATGGGGAACAAAGCTGTCAAACATTCTAGAATTAGGTAAATTAAAGAACTGAAGACAGAGCTTCTACCTTCTTTACCTATAAAGGACCCTGGGGAGCATCAGGTCTCAGACTGCCCACAGCTGGGTGCATACCCCTAAGTTTCAATTGTTTTGTGTTACCTTTGATGTACCCAGAGAAGTAGGTGAGACTGTGGCTGAGGGCCTGCCTGAGGGGACTGCTGGCATGCAGAGAGAGGAGGGCTGCCAAGAAGACTGTTCCGAGGCCCAAAAGTAGCCCTGCTAGTCCTCTGAAGGAGTCAGAAGTTGTGGGGAGACCAAAGCTGGGGTAAGCCATCCCTGCAGGGGATGTTCCAGGACTAACATAGTCAGCCAGACCAGGACCTACCCTCCAAGGAGCCCGATGACTCCACCCTGAGACAGACACCCCTTCTCCAGTTCACTTGAACGCCATCTTAGGAACAAAGAGCAGTGTGGGTGGCTGTCTCCAACTCCACCCCTGCTGCTCTCTTAAGGAGGAAATAAGTTGGAGGTGGGGTGCTGAGGGCTCTGAGAGACGGTATGTTTTTATCCAAGGGAACTGAACACTGTCCCTGAGGACATCCCATTGACAGTGTAAACCAGTCAATTATTTTCCTCCATCAACCAGACGGAGGGGACTTAAGGAGGAAGCTTGTTTAATCGAGGCTGAATAAAAGATACCTGCTTTTTTGACTTACACTGTATATTAAACTTAGAGATTTTGATAGGCCACATATATGGCTTTTGTGAATTTTTCTGTGAGTCTTTTCCAAGGAGAATGACCAAAACATAATCATTTCCTTGTCAACGTTGTCAATGACTCAAAATCCAGAGTTTTCTGGTTTTGCCAAAGATTTACCAAGCAAATGTGATTGTTTTCTTACCGATAAAATGGTTACTTCTATATTTTCCAGCATGTATTCATATCCTATATGCCATTAAAGTAATATAAAAGAGGTACACTGAAAGCATAATGTTAAATTCAGTTGATTGATTGTAATAAGGGGATGGATGTTAGAGATCTGAGGCTTACTCTGTGATATAATGTTTCAAGTAATCTTCTAGCAGTTGCTTTTCATTCAGGATAGTGTTCTCTGAATCTTAATAGTGGTCACATTCAGAGTAGCTGTTTGATAAAACTCTAGATATTTCCTGTGTCAGACATGTAATTCAAGGGTGACATTCAGTTATCAATGGCTAGAGTCCTTTATACATCATCTCCCTAAAAGAGGAAGATCCTTTGAGTACCAATAAGGACAACCCCGTAATGACAACTTCACAAAAGTTTCTCACCATTCCCATGGGATTAATTTGCACCTGAACCATGTTGAAAGATGGTGTGAACCCATTCACAGTCTTGAGCTTGACAAACAATGAGGTAGTCCCATTGAGAAAGACTGCTGTTTTTAAAGGACATTATTTATGTGTGGTTGCCCAGATGTGTTAAGCAAACAAAGCCTCAAAGTAGAGAAATAAAATGAGCACTCAGAAGAGGTGGTCTAATACTTTAAATGTTCAAGACATTATTCACAGCTTTGATTGAACACCTTCTCTGTACAAGGTACTGAGAGAGATGAATAAGATAGGACCTTTGACCTTAGAGATCTTGCCTTAACAAAATAAAAATAAATGCATGTACACAATAGCTTTTATGTATGTAGTCACGTGCATTTTCTAGGAGCAATGTTTGAACATATTTGCTTTTCAAACAAGCCAGTGACTCCAAAAGGTCAAGAACAATTGCGGTTTTAGTCTACTTAATGTAAGCCTGTGCTTTTTCATGATAGAAAGTTCTGGGCCTTAGTCTGCTTTGGGCTAGCAGTGATAAGTTTATGTCAACAAGAAAAATTCAATTATCTGGCCTATTTATAGAGTAACCACAATATCACGTATGTGTTAGGTGCCAGAGAAACCTGTAAGGAGGATGTAGTACTTGCCCTTATGCAGGGAGGCCCAGGATCCAATGAGAACAAACCACGTGGTACAAGTTCTAGCAGAGGTTGCTGCTAAGTGAAAGGGTAAGAGCAGAGTCAGTGAGGCTTCACAGAGAAGTATCCTTTCAATGAACTTGAGCGTAGATGGAGAGGCTAGTTTTCCTCTTTCCTTCAGCCAGGAAGATGTACTTAATTTATCCACTTTAGTGAGTTAAGTAAGATGAAAAGGAATCATATAAGACTTAGTTCCCTTTATAACACTTGGGAAAGGAAAACTGACTATTGATTACCAGGTGATATGCTAAGTGCTTTCCTAAGAATTATTTGATTGACTCAACCATTTAAGATAAAGGGACTGAAGCTAAGAAACGGTGGGCTAATATCATGCGGCTAATTCATCGAGTAGGTGGAGTGAGTGTGAATATGATCCCTCTGCTTCCTCTGCTTAGATTACCGGCAGCACTCCGCTAGATGGGCATTGCATTTTTAAAAGCTGCTTCTCGCCAGCCCTGAGTTTGGGATTGGTGTTTCTGAAATTTCTCTGTGCATCATAATCCCCTGGAGGGCTCACGTGATTTTCTGATTCAGTGGGCATGGGGTGGAGCTCTAGAATTTGGGCCTAGAGAACATGCTTTGAGAACCAGTGCTGTAAAATAAAGGGCTCTTTTTCAATGTTTAATGCAGTCATGGAATGGCACTGGGTGGCACATTCGGTTAAAGCATTGGACTCTTGGTTTTGGTTTAGGTCTGATCTCAGGGTTGTGGGGTTGGGCCCTGAGCCTGGCGCCACTCAGCTCAGTCTGAGTTTCTCTCTTCCTCTCCCTCCTCTACCAATAAGTAAACAAATCTTAAAACACAACAACAACAATAACAACAACAAAAAAAAACCCACTCATGCATTAATGACAGGTGCACCATTTTTCTTTTCCCATATATAAATTCTTTCTATCCCATTTGATCCCTACATTTGGGTCTGACAAAGGAAACTGAACCCTTTAGGATGGATATTGAAAAATACACAGAGTAAGAAGTGCTGTTAAGGATGTAGAGGATCTGAGGCTCCTGGATGGCTCAGTGGGTTAAAGCCTCTGCCTTCACTCGGGTCATGATTCCAGGGTCCTGGGATCGAGCCCCGCATCCTGCTCTCTGCTCAGTGGGGATCCTGCTTTCTCCTCTCTCTCTCCCTGCCTGCCTCTCTGCCTACTTGTGATCTCTGTCTGTCAAATAAATAAGTAAAAGTTAAAAAAAAATTAAAAAGGATATAGAGGAACTGGAATGCCTGTCCATTACCAATGAGAGTGTAATGGTGCATCTGTAGTAGAAGACCGTATGGAGGCTTCTGCAAAAAAAAATTAAGCATAGAATTAACATGCGATCCAGCCATTCAATTCCTAGGTATATGCCCCAAACAACTGGAAGCAGGCCTCAGATTATTTGTACACTCGTGTTCATGATAAGAGCGTTACTAAGAGTAGCCAGAAGTAGTAACAACCCAGCAGTGTTTACCAGGGACTCAGGGGAGGGTAGAATGAGGAATAAAAATTTAATGGGTACAGTTCCAGTTTAGGGTGGAGATGGATACTGGGGATGGTTGTACCACATTATGGATGTGTTTAGTGTACATGAACTGCACACTTAAAAAATTACGTTGGAAATTTATGCCTGTTTTACTATAATAAAAAGGGACTGTAAAGAGGATTTCTCCACTCCTCCCTCACTTATCTTCCAAAGCATGCTTGAATAGTCTAGACCATCTCATTTGAATGATTGAGACCTAGAATGGAGCAGTATTTTCTACAGGGATAATAGACCTCTCTAATACCAAATTTTGAGCTGGTATGGCAACCTAACCTAGAAAAATAATGTGCACATTAAACTTTCCCAGAAGTTTAACCCTTCATATCCAACCACGGGCCAGGTTTCCAGGCAAATAAGTCTCAATTTGTCAGAATGGGAAGCCATTGTCTGTAAGGTTAGCTCATAGAAAATGGCTGCGAGTCAGAGGCTGTCTGATTTGGCATCCCTGATGTCTGTCTCTGACACTTAAAGCTAAATTATACTGCTGCTAATTAAATAAACGTGTAAAGCTAGCATCATCCCCTGCGTCTCCTCCTTCATAAAGCAGGGCATTGCCACTTTGGGTAGTTGTCTGTATCCATCATTTCATAATTTCTAACCTTAGGCATAGCTGTTTAACTCAATTAAATGTGACTGAAGTAAACTTTGTTGAAAAACCTAATAGTAAAATAAATATATGGAGTGAAATGCTCAGGGTGATTTCTGCAACTCAAGCTGAGGCTGTTAATTTTGGGCTGCATATGTGGTTCTTGATCATGACATTTTTCAAAAGAAATCTCTTCTGTCTGAATTATCCTTTTTGCAAAGGGGAAGCTTGTTCCTGAATTGAACACCCTACTTCTCCTTTAATAAAAGGTTCATCAAAGTGACCAGGTTTCTTAATCCTTGCAAATGCCGTAACTATATATTCTAGAAGGGTATTAAAAATTTAAGACTGCATTGTAAAATATAAGTTAGGTTCTTGGGTTAAATATTATTGGGTATGAGATTCATACTTGATAATTTGATGTTGTCATTCTTTTTCTGGGTCTTCTCTTTGTTTCACTCAATAAAATCTTAAAACCAGGAAGGACTTTTATCTCGAAGATTCCTTAGTGTGTTCCATAGAATACAATGTTCTGAGAGCTACAGACAAGTTTTCTCTTTTCAAGAAAGTCTTCTTTTGTTAAATAACTATGACAAATTTTGGTTTAAATAAAAGTTAAACCAAAACCCTATGACTTTTAAAGACCTTTACTTTTTTTTATTTTTGCAGTGAATTGCAGAGGAGAAATTTATAGAATTAGTCCTCCAAAACGTACTCTAGGAACTTTGTTTTCCCAGAGGCATCTCTTAGAAGTAGAGGAAGATAAAATGGGCTCTGAGAAAGACAAACTTTGATCCTAGAACAAATGGAAGAAGTGAAATCTTCAGGCATCATGGTTTATTTGGTATTCTGTGACCTTAACAATAGATTCATTTTTCACTTTGGTGTAGAAAGGCATGGGCTGGGGGCCAAGACCAGAGTTTGAAGTCCTCCTCTATTAGTTGGCTGGCTGGGTCCCCTCAGACATCTCTGTAACTCTGATGTATCCGTACTGGGTTGGGGAGTTGCTCCCTCCCATGCTTTACTCAAAGGACGGTTGACATAATGCTTCTGAAATAGTCTTGCAAACTGTGAAGGGCAATTGCAGATCATCGTCATCATGAGAATAAGTACATTTGACGACAGCTCTAGTATTGACTGTTTTGCTGATTACGTCAAGATGCATTTTGTATGTATATGATTACATAGTTGGATCACAGCAATATCTAAGAATGACCCCATGTATGGAACAAATAACACCAGAAGCCATGATGCCCAGATGTTAGCCATGTTTTGCTTTGGTAAGATTGGTTGGGTACCTCCACTTTTTAATTTTTATGTAATTGAAGTACAGATTTCTTCTGATTAGCTCTATCACCTAGGATTCCTCCTTTCCCTGCAGTAGAAACTTGTACCATGGCGGCCATTTTTAGCTTTCTGTTGCACCACATTGAGCATTTTGCTTTTGTCTTCCTTATTGCAAGATGGCTGCTGTGCTGTCAAGCCCTGCAACCGCATTCTAAGTGGGAGGGAAGGAGAAGCTACTTTTTGGAACGGTTGCATGGGCTCAGGAAGGGCGACCCTTCTCAGTGGAATTCGATTCATAATTTGTTGGTCACACTTCTATTTTGTGACCACCTCTTGGTTGGGGTGGCTTGGAAAATCAAGTGTTTGGCATTCTGACTTCCTGTACGTAGCACTTTAAGTGTGGTCCCCAGACCATCTGCGCCACCTGTGATCTTGCTGGAAATGCAGATTCTTCTGCCTTACCCTGACCCTTTGTCAGGACCAGCTACTTAATTTGTGTGGTCCAGTGCAAAATAAAAATGTGGGACCCTAGTTCAGAAGTGATTAAAAATTTCAAGACAGTAACACTGGAGCATTAAATCAAATGGGAGGTCCTGTGTAGTGTCAAAAGTCACAGACCTATGTGGCTGGTGCTACCATCTGTCAGAAAATGTAACCAGTTTTCTAGGTGATTCTGAGGCAAGATCAGGTTTGAGAACCCTGCAAGAGGTACCCAGAATAGGTACTTAATTATTTCCCAGATCTTCCACCTTCTTGAAGAAACTGATGGGCTGTCTGTAGAAAGATTCAGTTGCTGATCAGTCCTGTGAAAGGCATGTGTCCTATGATTTTCTTTGCCATTGGTGAAAAGCATCTCTTGATATTTGGGCACGAAAGCCCAGCGGGAACGGAGTAGGACCCGGAGGAGGTTCTGGCAGGCAACAGCTGTGACCGAGGGCAAATTTTAGACTGAAAATCTGGGTGGTGTTGCTCTCCTGATAAATGGTTGTTTCAAGGGGTTAAAAAAAATTGCAGATGAGCCTTCAATGAAAGTGAAATTAAAGTCATTTATCCCAGATCATTTGGAAATATCAACTCCCTTCTTAAAGAAGGAAAATATAATAAAGCTCCTTCATAAAGATATAAAATATTTAACATGTGACTTCTGCTCTGTACCAACATCACCCCTTAATGGTCGTGTTATTTTGTTACATTTAACTTCAATGAAAAATTCAGGAGGAAGGATGGGCAAATGTTTAACCCAAATCAGGGGCTTTTTTTGCCTGAAATCTGTGATTACATCATTGGCACATTTATATTGTAAGACATTTTTACGATATAAGCATTTTTTCATTTGGACAGCAACCATAATAAATTGAAATAAAATTCAGTCTTGATTGATGTTGTAAGTGTCATGTACAGGGCAAGTGCCATCTATTAAGTGTGGTTTGCCAGAGCAGCAATAATAGTAGCATTTGAATGTTTTTCTTATTAAGGAAAAAAATGGTCAGTAACATTGGTTTGGTGGACTCCAAGGACAGTGGTAAATGGAAAATGCCTGCGGCATGTGTGACTCCTTCCCTGGCTTGAGGACAAAGGTGGTCAGAGGGCTGCAAGAATTGTTTTTTCCTTTTTTAAAAATTAGGATAAACTATCACAGTTTGTGGAATGAAAGAGAGAGGCTGATTACAACATAATGGAGTGTACCATATTCATCTCTTTGAAATATGACCTCACCCGGCCTTTTCCATTTTACAATCGATTCTCTCATTCCCTTAATGAACCTTTGCATTCATGAGTCTTCCTTGGACGTATGCACATGAAGTATTGCTGGAGCAAAGAATAATTGTCTGCCAAGTAAGTAAGAACAAAGTGCCTCTCTTGTCGTTTGGTTCAATAACATTAGAAACTGTTAATGCATCATGTTGGGCACCGTATTGTTTTGCTTAATAATTATCTAATTTGCCAAAGCTTGCTTTAAAAAAATGTTTTCTGGAAACTGGCACAACAGAGTTGTTTGCCTATTTCTCTAAAGATGGGATGTGAGGCTGATGTGAATGCATTTAAGCACAATTTTTGTTCTTCAAAGTGTTTCTAAGCACGTCTAATTTGGGCAAAGTAACACATTCATTTTGAGCAGATACTGTGACAGTGAGGGTATAATAAAACTATAGGGAATAGTTGGTTGCTTGTAACAGAAAGGAACACAAAACAAATGTAATTGTTGGGTTTTTGAATAATAACTCATTTATAGCATTTGGAATACATACATGCAAGGTTCATCGATCCAGTATTGGAAGACAATATGACAGACTTTATATAACCCAAGACCTAAAATATATTCTAGTCTCCTCTTTTGATTTCTTCCCTACTGGTAGAGGGAGGAAAGGTTATTTGGCTCTGTTAAAGGTTAGGTATACAACTCTGTGTACATTGGGTATAAAAGGTGGCGTGAATTGATGGTATGAGAAAGGAAAGAACAGGATTGAGTCATGACTGTGCTTGTCAGTTGCAAGACTGTTTCAAAGACTCATCTTTCCCTGAGAAGCAGGGGAATGGGATTGCCAGCATGTGTTTGGCCATTTAATTGAGCTCAGAAGAATTTTGGGTAGACAGAAACCAGTGGAATTAGGAATTTCTTCAAAGAAAATAAAAGGGAGACAGAAGTAGTGGGGATTACTACAGGACACCTATCTAAAAAGAAAACCATAAGGGAACAGATGCCCAAGCCTATGAGGATAGTAAAAATTAAAAGGTAAGCGCAAAGTTACCGAAGCCTGTGAAAACCAGTTCTTACAAACATATAAAACATCAACCCTGCTCCTGTTTTATGATGGTGACTAAGGTTGCAAATACTCGTCCAGCATGACTTTTAGCCTCGTCTCTTCATCTAAATCTCAGGATGCCTCTTTCAGCTTCCTTCAAGGAGCCTTTTCTGACTAGCACAGGGAGGGAGCAATTCCTCTTTGATCTCTCCCTTCCTTAGAAGCACTCTGAAACTATTCAATCATTAGGCCTTTTTGTATAGCTGAGGGTTTATTGAGCATTTGCTACACCAGGTGGTAACTGTTTCTGCTTACCTTTCTATCCAATTCCAACCCACCATGGGAGATAGGTAGATGCAGGAGTGTTTAGCGGCTTGCCCAAGTTCCTACAGCTGGTGGGTGACAGATCTAGAATTGGAGCACAGATTCATCTGTCCCCAGAGAGTATGAGCACTGCTTCCCAAAATGCATCTTATGTTAGGGAGATTTTTTTTTTTTTTCATTAGGGAGAATTTTTTTATGTACATGGCGTGCCTCCCCACCAAACCTGTAAACCCTTTAGGAGAAAGTAAATGAACTGCTTTGAGTCTCCCACCCACCCTCCATTAGAAGGAGTTCTTTCCCATTTTGGGGGTACTTCACAAAAGAAACACCTCTCACCCTCCCGAATCTTGCCAGGGCTCACTGGTAAGTCTTTCAGATTTAGACCTGTCCTGTTGTGGGCACTCTGAGATGATTTAATTGGGCGGTGTATTGAACATTGTACATTGTAGACTCAACTGAGAATGTTGAAATGATTCCACCACCCCTTCTTTTTGTCTTCTGATAAAAATATTTATCTCCCTGTCTGTCTCCGATAGAAAATGACATGATGGTCAAAGGAATGTGTGGCACATTTATTTGAAATAAAGAATGAAGTCCTACCTTTGGTAAATCTAATTTTGCTTCTCGGTTTGAGGCCGAGGATGGACTATGCCAATCGGGTTATATAGTAGATGTTTTTACAGAAATTGTATACCCTAAATCTGTAGTTGAAAGGTTTTAGTAAAAATATAAAGCACAGGATAGGATCAAAGTATTTTATCATCCTTACATTGGGAAAGGTGTTTTTAATTAACTTACAAATCTTTCAAAGTATATGGCGATACATAAGATGTCTTTAAGCAGAAGAGTTAACAGGAATAATTATGTCATTACATCAAGCCTTAGAAAAAGAATTTGCAATGCTTCCAAAGTTTACTGAAAAACTTAGCTTCGCATCACTAAAATGTTCTAATAAAATTTCTCCTTATGTGCAATGGCTATAAGAACTTTTAATATTTAATTTTTAAAACAGGGTAATTGTAATAACTCAATCGAAAATAATTCTTATTTTTCACAGTAGGACAGCCTTTCGACCACTGGAAATACAATTAAAATGAGGTATTGTGGTGAGAAGTAGGATAGGGCTATAAACATACAAATATATTAGGACAAAATTCTGTGATGTAGGTCATAAGAGTGCAGTAACCACGGTCCAATGATCAAGAACTTCTCTAGAGTATACTGTGTTCTGTGTGAATGGTACAGACCTCTAGAAGCATCCCAGTGATTTGGCATATATGCTTCATATTTGTCCAAAATCCCTCAGATGCTCTGGGCAGGTGATGTTACCAGGTTTATATAGAAGGGGCTACAAAAGCCCAGGGATGCCCTGATTGACCAGGGTGATCTGCTTTGTGACAGAACCCAGCACCAGAAGCAAAGGTTCAGGCCCTTCCAGTTCTTCTCCCAAACCAAAACAAGTGTTTTTTGTTTGTTTGTTTGTTTGTTTTTAAGTCTGCTCCACACTGGGTGTGGAGCCCAATGTGGGGCTTGAACTCACAACCCAGAGACCAAGACCTGAGCTGAAATCAAGAGTCAAAGGCTTACCAGACTGAGCCACCCAGGCTCCCCCAAACAAGTTTTCTTTTAAAATGAAAGAATAGGGGCACCTGGGTGAGCCAGTTGTTTGAGAGGCCAACTCTTGATTTTGGCTTAGGTTATGATCTCAGGGTCCTGAGATGAAGCCCCAGGATCCTCTGGCTACACACTCAGTGGGAAGTCTGCTTATCTCCCTCTCTCTCTTCCTCTGCCTCACCCCTGCCCCCACTCATGCATGCATGCTTGTGCTCTCTAAAATAAACAAATCTAAAGAAAAAAAGATTAAAGGGGAAAAGTGGACATAAAATTGTTTTTTTTTTTAATGGCATAGAGTAACCATGAAAATTACCGACAGTGACAGAACCTTTTATAAAAGTCAATATATGAATGATGCAGCTCTTAAGATGAAAGAATCTGGGGCGCCAGGGTGGCTCAGTGGGTTAAGCCTCTGCCTTTGGCTCAGGTCATGATCTCAGGGTCCTGGGATCGAGCTCTGCATCGGGCTCTTTGCTCGAGGGGAGCCTGATTCCCTCTCTCTCTCTCTGCCTGCCTCTCTGCCTACTTGTGATCGCTCTCTGTCAGATAAATAAATAAAATCTTAAAAAAAAAATGAGAGAATTTAATACTAAATCTGTTCAGGCCCTTGATACTCAAGTGGAATATATTCTGTTTTTGATAAATTTCTAGGTCATGACCAATAAAAGAAACATATTTTAAGAAATATCAGTATTTTGTGTTTGGTAATATAAAACCTGAAATGTATAGAAGCTTTGGATTTAAATGGGGGAAAAACATTTTGCCACTATAATGTAAAATAGTTCTAATAAGATCAACTATAAGACATGACTTATCTAGGTGCTGAAGTCACAGGTCTGAGAAGGAAGAAACACAGTTCTAAAGGAATGCTGCTACTCTGTAATTGGTTTTGCAGGTCATGTTTGAAGTTGAAGTACAAAGTTAACCTCAATTTCCAGGTGTCTAGTGGAATCAGTCTTTTTTTCTTAAGGTGGGGGAAAGTCAGATGTTAATTCCAAAAAGCCAAAAATACTGGAATTCTTTACTCTGACCCTTGCTTACCAAATGGGGGAGCCTATGGTTGAGCAATTTCTTGAACTGTCTTCACCCCTAAAATGGGAAAGATAGCCTTGTTTGGGGGATTAAATGATGGTGTGTATGTTAGTCTGAGCCATCTGAGAAGCAGATGCCGAATGGGAGTAAATGTACAAGGATGTGAGGGGTGCCTGGGTGGTTCCATTAAGCCTCTGCCTTTGGCTCTGGTTGTGATTCCGGGGTCCTGGGATCAAGTCTCACATTGGGATCCCTGCTCAATGGGGAGCCTTCTTCTCCCTCTGCCCCTTCCCCTGCTTATGTGCTTCTTTCTCTCTCTCTCTGTCTCTCTCTGTCTCTCAAATAATAAAATCTTTAAAGATGTGCAAGGATGTGAACAGGGGACATGCCTGTGAAAGACAATGGGGAGGGAGTTAGGGAAATCGGGAGAGCCAGACCCTGCAGTGAGGCAAGGCTGTGACCCTCAGATGGCCAGAGGGAGGAAAGCGTTTAGACTTCAGCTTGGTCTAAGGAAAGTTCAACACAGCAGCTGAAGCTCTGGGAAAGGAACTTTCTGAGAGTTGGAGGCCTGCAAGGTACATTCGGTGGCTCAGAATTTATGAAGCTGTCTGGCACGTGGCAGGTACCTGGTTTCAGTTTACATTCCTGTTTCCACTTTGAATCAGGGCTCATTCTCCCATGGCTTCAGTTTAGTTTATTTTCTTAAGCTGTACTTCACCTTCCTCGTTTTTAAGAATTTAACTGAGGCCCCTCCCACAGTGCTGACTTAGAGGATGGTGAGCCTGTGATGTACTCATTTCACAGATGGTAGAGTGAAAAGTCATCTCTTCCTCACATGGGACCTTGCAGGTTCCTGATTTGGTAGTTTCAGATGTGATTGTATGGGTGGTAAAAATGAGTTTTCTAAAATACCAATCCAGTTATATCGGGGCACCTGGGTGGCTCAGTGGGTTAAAGCCTCTGCCTTCGGCTCGGGTCATGATCCCAGGGTGCTGGGATTGAGCCCCATATCGGGCTCTCTGCTTATCAGGAAGCCTGCTTCCTCCTCTCTCTCTCTCTGCCTGCCCCTCTAACTACTTGTGACCTCTGTCAAATAAATAAATAAAATCTTAAATATACAAATCCAGTTATATATATTTTTTCTTTCTCCTTGTTTTAAGGCTAAATCCAACCTTGTAGCATACCATGAAAATCTCTCTGCTTACTTTGTGTCTAACCACATCTGTTCTCACTTTGCCAGCTTTCTGCTCCAGTGATAGTGGTGATAGGACTCAGTATTCATGGGCTGACACATTCCTCTCTGCAGCCTCCTGCTCTCTGGGGATGGCCAACTGACCTCATTCTGGCCAGAGCAATGCTGGGGATATGACTAGGGTGGGGCTTGGGACAAGCTATCTCTTTTCCAATTAAAAAAAAAAAAAAAAAGACCTTTTTAGCTGTTAAGCATTGTGTCCCTTGCCTTTCATTCGCCCACTGGAAACCTAGAGAAGCAACAATCATTTCAAGAGAGGCAGCAAGAATGAGAAACAGTCTCACCTCATAGGGATGGTAAACCACAGACATTTCTAGATCCTGGATCCTTAAAAGTGTCATTGAACAGTTGTACCAGCCAGACACCCCCTGTCAGATTGTTTACGTGCGTTTGGTGAACATTCATCTATACTGGTCAGTGAGGTTGTTACAAATGCAACCTTGTCTATTTCACCATAGTTGAATTTCATATATCAAAGCATCTAAGATGTGATGTTTTGTTGGTTTCCTTGCCTAGACTAGACAAGACAGTGAACTTTTTTCTTTGCTTTACTATGTTCAAGGCATTGCGTTAATCCCTGAAATACAGAAATCCCCAGTGACTCTTAGAAAAATAGATGCAAGTCAACAAAAAATTAAACGGAAGGAAGGAATGTTGAAACAGCCTATAAGCAAGGATCTCATCAATTCAGAGAGGGTGTCCTGGATGCCTGAATGTGAAAGAGTCAGGTGGAGAGAGTGAGTGAAGGTGGTGAAGGGTTATGTGCAAAGTCTTGGAAGCCAAACTTTTAAGCACACTGTATTCAAGGAACTGGAAGAAGTTTAGGATAGTTGATGGTGAGAGCCAGAAGGAAACAGTGGTAAGTATGAAGAGAAAGAGGAAAAAGGGAGCCTTGCTGCTCATGAGAAAGAGTTTGGGTTCTTTCAGCAGTGTAAGTGTCGAGGATTCAGAAGGGATTGGTTAAAGAGGGTTTGGTGGCCCTATCTGTGTTGGAAAAAGCTTGCTGTGGTTAGTAGCTGGGCAAGAGGATGGAGTCTAGTAGAGAGCGTTTTGTCAGATTCCAGGGACAGATATTGGAGTTTGGGGATTAATTATGGCAGCGGGTTTGGGGAAGAGTAGATGAGTGCTAGTGTTTGGATTGATGGGGTGTAAATGATGGAGGCAGATGAAAATGAAGAAGTATAAACCAGAATGTGTCAAGATTCTTTGCTTAGACAAAAATGGCATTACTACCACTCAATGAGACAATTCATGTGAAGCTTAGAGCATAGGAATAACATTCAGTGTTAACCATTATTGTTGGATTGGGTTAAATAAAGGAAAAGAAGGAGATCA
Organism: Lontra canadensis; assembly: GCF_010015895.1. Classification (NCBI taxonomy): domain Eukaryota; kingdom Metazoa; phylum Chordata; class Mammalia; order Carnivora; family Mustelidae; genus Lontra; species Lontra canadensis. The sequence continues at coordinate 7,578,920 of NW_022631014.1, forward strand.
ATTTTGTACAGGGTGATGCTGAGAGGCCAAAAGATCGAATGTATGAAACCAGTTGGAGGATTTGGGGCTGAGCTGGAGGTACTCAGAATTACTCATGGAATTAGCCAATATTTATGGAACACCCACCATGAGATGGGTATTATACTAGGCACTGGTGTATCCATGGCAGTTGGCCATGGGCAAGCCCCTGAGGAAGGAGCATATTTGAGGGTGAGAGTGGGAATTTTTAAACTCGAGCATTAGAATCATCTGGAGGGCTTATTAAAACGAGTTGTAAGGTTTTCCCCCCAGAAATTGGATGCAGTAGATTAGGGCTGACACTCTGCACTTTAATAGTCCTCCTAAGAGATGATGCTGATTCTGATGGTCTAGGGCCACACTCCAAGCAGAATAGGAAAGAGACTTGGCTATAGAGGAGTGAGAAGAAAGAGCTAAAGGGGGGATATAGGAAGAAGCCAAAAAATGGACATTTTGAAAAGGAAGCAACAGTTCTGTTAAACATTGCTGACAGCACAAAAACAGTCAAACTAAATGAAAAGTCATTCCTGCCTTTAGTAAATCAGACAAGAGAAGCTGGTTGATGAGTAGGAACTAGAGGAATACGAGTAGTAAAGACATAGGGGATGATGTGGTTAGTCAACTTAAGAAATTTGCCTCTCTTCTAAATAAACATGCTTTGAAAACACAGTAATTCACCAAAGTGCTTGGGTGGGGTAAATGAGCTGTATTTACATGGGAAGATTCTATGGGAAAAACCTGGTAGACACTGTCCACAGTAAAGCTAAACAGATTAGTATATAGTAGCATTTCTTCATGTTGTTAATATGCAAATGAGTTGCACATTGCCATTGGAATCCACTAAGCAATGTTTTCCCAAATTATTTGACAATGAAGTAATTTTTGGTACAACTGCCTTTGGGACAGACAGGGCAGGAACACCCTTTGGAACTAGTCTCTGCAATTTGAAAACTGACCGTGGTTTGTAGAAGTCCCTGGGGATGAAGATCTCCTACCTTTATCAACCTCCCAGAAAAGCTTAGGATTTGAGTGGGATCTCTCTTCAGAAGCTAGGACTTTGCACAAGTCACAGGTGTCTGGCATCCTATCTGTGCAGTATTACAGTATTCTAAGTCTTTGAATGGATGGTAGACAACTTAGAGAAAACCTGATTGTTGTCAAGGTATTTGGTCTCCTGTAGGCATATTTGGATTTTTATCATTAGAATGATTTAGAGCATTTCTTCCCTTAAATTCGTCTTCTAAAAAGTGCCTAAACTTAAAGATAACCCCTATGTAATATATAGTAGCTATATATTTTAGTCTTAATTCTTTATTACAAACATCTCTTTTCTTTTCTTTAAAAGATGTAGCAGGATCTGTACTAGAAGAGATTGCAGTTACCATATGCTCTGTACATTGGAAGCCAACACACACACAGCTTCCGTCAAGGAAAAATCAATGAAGCAAGAACCTTAACAATTTGGATCTTTCCATTGATAAGACTAATATTTCTTGTGTGCAGCTTACTTCAACCTAATGAACAAAATTTAGCTGCTTTGGTTTGGAAATGGTTTTTAGAAGAGCAGAAGTAAGGTCAAATCAAGGACCTTCGTGAGAGGAGAATAAATTGGCTAGATACATGGAGGCCTTTACTAACTCTAAAATTCTGTAATTCTTGACAAGTAACCAGATCTTTGTATTTTTGGCTAACATAACAGTTAATTCACATTGTATAGAAGATTGGGGCTGGGGTAATGAAAAAGGAAAGGCTTTCACCTTTACTGGGCCTTAGTATACTAGCTCGATCTTAACTTTCTAGTCCTATAAACTATCAACATTGACAGAACTAGTTGAGTTACTATTGTTTGAGTAAAATGTAAAATTTTTTCCAGTGTCTTCCTCAACCTACCCTGCCTTCCCATAACTTCACCTATCTGTGGGTTCCCCTGTCCTGTTACAGCTGAATCCCAATCTTTCCATCAAGTGTTTCATAGAGGGCTTATTAATATTGACATCTATCACTTGTATGATACTTTAAAAATGTCAAAGAATTTTTACGAATAGTATCTTTATTTTCCATGATAACCCTGAGAAGTAAATTACTGCGATGGCCTGTTTACAGAGGAAGGGACCAAGATGCCAAGAGAGTAAAGACCAGTAAGTTATAGATTAGGACCAAGTCAGGATTTATGCTACCAGATTTATACTCCTTGCTCTTCCTTGCCTGGGTCTGTCCCCACTGGGCTACAGGTACTTTTTTATCCACATATTCATTAAAAAAAATTATTGAGCCTCTACTTGATTCTACTCTCATGCATGTTTCTATAGTAAGAATTAGCACATACAATTGGCAAAGTAGAAGAGTGACATTAATGAAACATTGTGGTAATCTTGCTTTTTTCCAGCCCATTCTTGTTTAAAATTTTCAAGTTGACCAACACAGCTGAATGCAACAAGCTATGATTATGCGGGGTTTGCATGTGGTGCCAGTTTCCTATATTGTTCCTGACTTGGGCGGCTACGTGTTCTGGCTTGGAAGAATTTATTCTAGTCTTCATCTTTCTGCATTTTTACTTCACCTCCAAGGCTCAGTTGTTTGTTTTTCAGAGTGTGAGAGTGCTTGTGAGTGGGGCGGGGGCAGAGGAAGAGAGAGAATCCTAAGCCAGCTCCATGCCCAGCACAGAGCCCAATGCAGGGCTCCGTCTTGTGACCCTGAGATGATGACCTGAACTGAAATCCAGAGTCAGACACTTAACCTACTGAGACACTCAGGCTCCCCCAAGACTCAGATTTCATGTTCTCTTAAACCTCCTTCCATCAAGCTACTGCTTTTTCTTTATGTTTGTACGTTAAAGTCCTTTTATATACTACTGTTTTATTTCCTAGGAATTCATCATGTCTTTTAACTGTGACAGTGTTTTTATTGGGATTGTTACTTTTGTTTGTTCTCTGGTTACAAGGTGCATACAGATGGAGTGGTCTTTCCTGACCTATTTTGTTCTATCCCCTCTGATCTTTGTGTGTCATTTTGTAGGGCATAAAGATTTTATTTTTTTTTATTATTTTTTTTTAAGATTTTATTTATTTATTTCACAGAGAGAGATCACAAGTAGGCAGAGAGGCAGGCAGAAAGAGAGATAGAGGAGGAAGGGGGTTCTCTGCGGAGCAGAGAGCCCGATGCGGGACTCGATCCCAGGACCCTGAGATCATGACCTGAGCCGAAGGCAGAGGCTTAACCCACTGAGCCACCCAGGCGCCCCGGCATAAAGATTTTGATAATGAGTATATGGCATACTTGCTTAAATGGCTGTATTTGCAGAGTAAATAATGAGTACACATGTGTATAGTTGTATTTGTAGATGTATTTGTTCTCCAGAATAAAGTGTCTAACTTCCATAGCTTTCCGTGAAATGTTTCTAACAAAAGTGTAAAAAAAAAAAAAAACAAATGTTGGCTTTCAACTCAATGTAGGAATTATGGAAAAGCTAGCAGGTGCTAGGTATTTCATCATTCAGTTCTCACAGCAAATGTAAATCTGCATCTTTCTGTTCCCATTTTTGGCAAAGGATTTGAACCTAAGGCAGTCTGACTCTATAACTCTTGATTTTATAACCTATAACCTACCATGTTTCCATTTTTTAAAAAGCTAAACATCGAATTTTAGAATACAAAAATTATTCTACCTAAGCCTAGAAACTGGGGAGATGTTGGGGGAAAAAAAAAAAAAAGTTGTTTCTTTTTCTACTATCCCTTCAAAGACTTCTTAGTAAGTTATATGGTTTTTTCCCTCGGGTCCAATCTCTTTAAACACAAATGTTGAATTCTTTTTATCCCAAACTTTCTAATAATGACACTGCTTAGTGGAAACTCATTCAAAGATAAACACAAAGCATAACCACAGGACATAAAATGATAAATATAAAGTACAGAGTAAATAAGCTTTGCAGTTTCTCAGGACCCATGGGCATCTGCTTATATAAATGGGAGCTGTGTTGGTTAAAATACTACTAGCTGCTGTAACAGATACCCCTCTGACCCCGTCAAATCTAAAGTTCGGAGAAATGAAAGAAAGGTTTGCCACTCACCCAACAGTCCAACTTAGGTGCCCTTGGTCTGGCAGCAATTCTCCAAGCTTGAATTCAGAGCCTCCATTTCTTCCCATTTTGTAACCCTACAATTATCAACATATGGATCTTTGATGGAAATGGAGCACACTCACCTCCATTATAGCCAACCAGAGGCAGTAAAGACCGTGGAGAGTTGGGAGGGTTTTCTGGGGAGACCCCAAACGACAGACATGACTGCTGCCCCACGGCCGTGACTAAAACTCATTCATGTGGCTCCTTCTACCAAAAAGAATATAACCTGTGTGCCCCCAAGGAGGAAGAACTGCCAGTCTGTGAACAGCTAGCTCGTTTCTGCCACAGGGTCTACATAAGTTCTTTAACAGCTCAAGTTTTACGTCTAAAGCTATTGCTTCCAGCAGAATAAATTTCTCCACGGCAAGCTGTGATAAATGTTATGACTTTATATTTTATTTTATAGCACCTCTGCTCCATTCCTGCTAAATTGCCTTACTGTGTTTCATTATGGGCACTAATGATGAATTAAGTTGGACTGCTTAATAATTAAAAGTATCTCTAGGATAAAACCATATTTTCTCTTGGAAGAAATCTATTTGGCTTTGTTCACAGCTATAGTAGTCAGTGTGAGAATTAGAATTCTTAAGAAATGAATGAACAGACTTCTCAGTGACATTGACAGGGTTATTCAGCTTGTTTGTTAGTAAAATAACTGTATAAAATATAAAGGGGAGGTTTTTACTAAGATAAAATTTAAAAAATGAGTGATACTAACTTTTAAGTATAACCCGGGGAATACTAACCCTTGGATAAACTGACATGTCCAAAAGAGAACTCTAGAAGCAACCACTTTCTGATGCATATTTGGAGAAAGATGGAGAAGGAATCGTCTCATGGATTGGGATCAAGCATAGGTAATATGTAATGTCAAAGAATTACCCATTTTTGAATTTTTGTTTTTGCTATAAAGTAGTATCATGCTAACATTGTAAAAATTTAAGGGATGCATGAGCGTCCAACTGTTGGTTTCAGTTCAGGGCGTGAGATCGAGCCCTGCATTGGGTTCCTCACTCAGTGCAGAGTCTGCTTGATATTCTCTCTCCCTCTGTCCCTCCCTCCATGCTGGCTCTCACTCTTTCTCTCTTTCAAATGAATAAATAAATCTTTTAGAAAAAACTGAATACACTTAGATCCTGTGGTCACTCCATGGATGGCATCAGAGGATCTACATAACAGATGGGTGTTAAAATGTGTCATTGGGGCGCACTTTCCTGAAAAGAGAGTCCATAACTTTATTATCTTGTCAGAGCATCTTGTGATACTCCCCCAAAGACTTAGAACCTGCTGAAGCAAGAAGACTTGAATCTTAAGATTGGCAAAAACACAGAACATATGGTTGCTTTAAAGAAGTTCAAGTCTACAGGCCTAGAAGATATTCCAGAATGTTCAACAGCATGAACATGGGATCTTAAAACCATTTTTAGTAACATTTACTCATGTACATATTCATCAAATATTGAGTGCCTCTTCCATGCTTCATGCTGTGCTTAGATATTCTAATGGATGAAGGGAGAGTTGCTAGAAATTTGAAAGTGAGGGAAAGTGGTCAGGAAATAGGGCTCTATATTAGTATCTGCAAGTTTAAGTGTGAGCATCAGGCACCCAAGGGTTCAAAGCCTACTTTAATTTATTCTCTGTGTCACCTCGGATGGGTTGGGGAACCTCTCCATACCTTCATTTGTTTTAATGTACCTATTTCTTTGTGTTGTTAAGAAGAGTAAATTAATAATACACATAACCTACTTAATATGGTGGCCCATATACAATAAAACCTCAACTAGTGGTAGCTGTCTTTGATAGCCCTTTAAATATTGTATCTGTCAGGAGTAAGATTGAATTAGGCTTACTATGGGTGGCACTGTGGGTAGGATGGAAGCTAAGTTATAGGAAGACACAGTTCAGCTTAACATGGAGAATCTTTTAATAATTACAAAAATGGATTAAAAAAAGAAAAACCCAGGGCACAAGATAATGAGTTCCATTACAGGGAGTATTTTAATAGAAGAAGCCACCACTTCTCAGGGGAAGAGAAAATCTTTATATGATTAAACTAAGTTGTATCTGACATCTCTTCTAAAATTAATATTCCATTAGTATTTTCAATAACTATCTTATCAGTGATGGTTATAGAAGGAACTTGAATGCAGTTTAGGTGGTGTCTCTCAACATCTCTAAGAAAAACAAGTTTTCAAAGAGTATAACTCATTAAATATTCCAACTCCAATAAGAGACTGGAAGATAGGAAAATTATCCCATACAGATAGGTCTTCTTTAAAGAATGTTTACCTCATGAATACCTGAAGAGACAGTACATACACATGGTAGTTACTGGCTGAACAGAGGTTTTTTTCCCCCGAATGGTATTAACTTCAATTTACAGACAACTCTATAGGGACATAGCAAATATACCAGGTTATTTTATTTTATTTTATTTATTTTATTTTTTGAGTCCGAGATCATCTATAGTAATGAATGTAGAAATTGATTTAACACATGTCTCATAAGAAAACACTGAAATATACACTTTCAGAATTTATGCATTGGTTTCTTTCTAGAACAGCAAGGTTGAAATTAAATGAAATACTACATTAGAAAATATTTACAGAGTAGCTTCTTACTTGTCTATCACGGTTAGTAGAAAACAATAAGCCAAGAATTTCATCAAAATGAAATCACATTTTTTTTTAAGATTTTATTTATTTCTTAGACACAGATCACAAGTAGGCAGAGAAGCAGGCAGAGAGAGGGGTGGGGAAGCAGGCTCCCTGCTGAGCAGAGAGCCCGATGTGGGGCTCCATCCCAGGACCCTGAGATCATGACCTGAGCTGAAGGCAGAAGCGTTAACCCACTGAGCCACCCAGGCGCCCCTGAAATCACATGTTTTAAAGTAAAATGATGCAAATCTGTGTCTGTTCAGCAGTCAAAACAACCCCCCAGTCCCTGGCAAAAACAAACAAACCAACAAACAAAAAACTAAGCCTGTCATGGACATTAGTCTTCGCAGTCCCATACTTTTAACTTTTTTGTAGAAAGAGGTTTCAAGATTAATTTTCATGATCAGGTCAATAATTATAAATTCGTAAATAAGCCCAAGAAGTAACATCGAGAATAGTAGATCCCCAGTCCATAGCAGTACCCTGAAATTGCCTATTAACATTAGGGGTTTACTTACTATCTCTTAACAATTGAATAATGTATTTTGGAAATTGAATCCACTTTGCAGAGTTCTTGGTAAAACCAGCTTGTCTTTCTCTATGCAGTGGAAGAAGGCACAAGTCCATCGGATGCTAAGGTAGTTACAACAACAGGGAGCTAGAGGGGCATGGTCAAGACAGTGCAAGCTGCATGTGGAATGGTATAGTCCATGACATTCGATACACAGTGTTAGGGAATCTGAGGTGCCATCATCCCAAATCCTGTGCCATTCTACCTTCTGTAGGCCCCCAGTTCAGGGATCTGAGGCATGGAAGGCTTAATTGCTTTAACATTCCTTAGCAGCCCTGGGAGGTCCCATATATGCTCAGATCTCTTGACCAGTGACCTTTTGCCAGGCTTTCCTGTGGCATGTCAGTAATGAGAGGGCCCTTGCATTTGCTAGAATATTGACATTCATGGAATCGTCGAAGTTTGTGAAGTCTCTGATGATGGCACAGTAGTATTGAAGGCAGGACAGGACAGGTATGGTGCCTTCTCAGACGGGCCTCACCCTGCTCACAGGAAGAGGCAAATCCTCTGGATTTGGTACCTACAACACCTTATGCTGATGGCGTTTACAACAGAGTGGTCAGAATGATGTGGAAATCTCAGTACTTTTGTAACAGAGGCACAACTAGCCTGTTTTGACCACATGTAAGTTACAAACACGTCTCACTGTGATCTGTTTCTGGCATTGCACATGGTTGTCTGACTAACTGAGCTGGATATAATACTTTTCCTTTCCATGGGAGACCCAGTTACTGTGTATGTAGCTCTGTGGAGATCCGTATTGTTTGGCCTTAAAAAGCTGATTTGAAAGGTAGAAGTGGCCATTTAAAACTGTGTCCTTAGGGAAAGGAGGGAAAAGAAAAAGACTTTCTATAAAAAGAGGTATTTCTGAAATGCTTACTCTTTTGGCTTCAGTGGAGAGATGCTGAGGTTGATGTCAACAAGGATAAACTATTTGGAAAGAAAAGGCCTTCTTTTAAAATGCCCTAGACCCATGCCATCTAATAGAAATGTGATGCAATTCAAATAGGTTATTTTAATTTTTCTAATAGTCACAGTGAGAAAAGACAAGACACAGGTGAGGTTAATTTTAATTTTACTTACCTTTAGGTGTCGAAATATTTTGGGTATACTATCAGTATTTTTAAAAATGGGTAAATTTTACCTTTTTTGTGCTCTCTTTAAAATCGGGGCACATGTCACACCTGCAGCACATCTCGATTCTGAGAAGCCATGTTTCTACTGGTCACTATGTGGCTAATGGCTGTCATAACATACAGGGCAGTTCTAGACCAAAGAAAGACTGTGCTCCGGAATTGCTAGGAAATCATGGCTGATCCATTGGAATAATTTCTGACCAGAGAGTAAATGCCCAAGTTTTGTTTTTTGAAAGGGAAAGGGAAAACCATTTTCAGGCTTTCTGGAGGTGCTTGCCATGCAGCATTGTCTGTGACACATAAGTCTGGATCTGCTCCAGCTGACAGGTGAGATTCCGTGACACTCTGAGCCATGGCGACCTCGTTGCACAGTATGCTTCTAGAAATGTAATCAGTTCAGCTGTGGTCTACACAAACACATGGGGAGGTAGAGCATTAAATGGAATGACCAATCTGTATAGATGGCTTCAAAGTCCCATTCCTTCTACTGGATGCTAAGAAACGAAGGCAAGGGAAGTACTTGTGCCAAAGGGAGAGGCCGGACAGAAGTGAGCTCAGAGGGCTAGGGGAGTGAGGCAGCTACATGCAAGGCCAGAGCAGAGTGTAACTGCGCATCAGAAGTGGAAGGCATTCAGAAGCTCCAAGGAGGTTCGTTGACTCTGTTTGACAAGGATAATTAATAAAAACCCAGGCTTGTCAATATCCGTTTATTTCTGTGTAATGAGAGTACAAGCAGAGATGTCTGTGTTTACGTCTGAGTTAAGAGCAAAGAAAAAAGTACTCCCAGAAAGCAGTAGTAGGTCACAGAAAAGAGAGCGCTGGCTTTATGATTAGCAAGGGTAGGATAGCATTCTCTCCCACCCCAGTCACGGCGAAGAAAAGAGACCACTGGAAATTCCAGAATTGTAGGGACAAGCAACATTTTTGCTCTTCTACCCCAATTTCCCTAGAGCCCCACAGAAGGGGAGTAGGAGAGCAAGACTAACATAATCTCATGTCACTTGATGGGTGATGTTTAATACCAGAGCTTGTGCTAAATCTTAGTGTCCCTTAGAGCACCCGGGGAGAAGGTTCTGGTCTCCCATTTGTAAAATGGAAGGCTAATCTAGTTAAATTACCCATTTCCTCTGGACATGCTATAGAACTATTCTTTTCCTCTGTGTGATACTGATGTTATCTGATGTTCTAGTGAGTAATATATGCTCTCTGAGAGTGGGGTTTTCCTCACTCAAAGTATGATGGTGGTGATGAGTAATAATTGGAAAACTCTGCTGCTGATGGGAGTATAGTATGGTTCCACCACTTAGGGAAAAAGTCTTGTACTTGCTCATAACATATGCTATCTATTTTATGACCCACCAATCTCATTCCTAAGTGTTAGTTATCCAAAGAATTGTATAAAAGGGTACACAGCAGATTTTTCCATACTTGTTCAAGATGGGAAACAGCCCAGGTGTCCAACAAGGGAATGCATAAGTGAACTACAGTATGCCCATACAATTAAATGAAATGCCCATAAGTGAAATTACATTTGTGTGAAGGTTTATGGAGATGAAGAGGAGGTAGAACTAATTTATGGGTAAAAACATCAGAACAGTGGTGGTTTGAGTTGGGAGGGATGTAAGGAAAACTTAGGGGGTGATCTGTATCTTTCCTATCTTGATAAGATTTGAGGGTAAAACAACTTTTTCAAAATATGGGAAACTGCGTGGACATTTTTTTCAATTGTTAATTTTCAATTTATACCTAAAATGTGTGCAATTCAATGTATGTGAATTTTACCTTGTAATTAGAATGAAAAACAATTTTGAACTCAGATGTATTATTAATGCGTTAAAGTTTAATTAAATAATTAAATTTACTTTGAAATGCATCAGAAAGATGAACTAATAGATGCTGGATGGATGAATCTTAAAGTGACTGCATCTAATGTTAATGATTACAGAGTATTAGTGCTTTATGGGTATACACAGTTTTTCAACTTTTCTGTATTTTGACAACTTTCATAATTCTTAGGAGGAGGAGAAGGAAACAAGATTATTTGTAAACTCTGGTACTTCAATGGGAACAAATTATTCTTACCCAGACCGTAGACAAAAATTAATTCCAAAATGGAGCACAGCCCTAAATATAAGAAAGAACACTATAAAGCTTACAAATTTTCATGACCCTTGGGTTAGTTAGAGGTTTTAGGTACGACACCAAAGTAATTCACAGAAAAAAAAAATAGTTGAATTTATCAATTTAATGATTTATCGATTTAATAAAACTTGAAAATTTTATGCTTAAATAAACATTAAGAAAATAAATGCAAGTCATAGAGAAAAAGTTTCCAAATCCTATATATAGGAAAGTACTTGTATCCAGAATATATAAAGCAGCATATAACTGAACAATAGAAAAACCCAATTAAATATGGGCAAAAGATTTGAATGGACACTTCACTGAAGTACACAAAGATGTTCAAGGTCCTTTGTCCTTAGGAAAGACCACATCTACTTCCCAGCCACTAGAATGGTTAGATGCAAGGACACAAAACAAGTAGTGGTCAAGATACAGAGAATCCAGAGACATCATACGTTGCTGGTGGTAATGTAAAGGGGTAGAGCTCCTTTGGAAAACAGACCATTTTCTAGAAGGCTAAATGTTCTAACTTTAGTATATATGCTGCTGAAGCGAACATTCTAAAACCCTAACTAAATATGCCATGCAATCGAGAAGTCTGTCCATGGGACTTTAGGCAAGAAAAATGAAACCACAAGTCCATGTAGAGACTTGAAAGGGAATGCTGAGAGTAGCATCATTAATAATAACAAAAACTAAAAATCATCCAAATGTCTAGCTGATGAAGGGCTAACCAAAATATGGTATAGCCATAAAACAGAATATTCAGTAATAAAAAGGAACAAACTACTAATGTGTGCTCTGACCTGGTTGAACCTAAAAACATTCTTCTAAGTGAAGGGGCCCCGATACCAAAAGACTTCATACTGTAAGTTTTCATTTACAGAGAATGTCTCGAAAAGGCAAACTTGGAAAACAGGTAAATGACGGCCTAGGAGGGAACAGGAATTGACTAAAAATGAGCACAGGGTATCTTTTTGAAGTGAGGGAAAGTTTTAAAGCCGGATTGTGGCAATGGTTGTACATTTTTGTATATTCACTAAAAAAAAAAAAATCACTGAATTGTACCCTTAAAACAGATGAATTGCATGTTAATTTCTCACTAAGAATAGCATATGAAACTTGAAGGCTGGTCACACTCAAAAAATAGATTCTTTCAGTGGTGGCTGAGTTTTGTGACTAGGAGAATGGAATATGATACAGGATTTCCTTCTTCCTTACTGGGTGACTTGGAGAAGTTAACCTCTCTGATTTATTTTATTCCTCTGTAAAATAGGAATAACAATAGTATCTACTTCATATTAACATAAGGAAATTAAATTAGGTAACCAGTACTTTCTCACAGCATTAAGCGCATAGAGAGCTTAATAAATGTCAACTCTTATGACTCTGATAATGGTGATCTAGGAGGATTGGCCATAATTTCCCTGTTTCTTTTTGGCTCCAAGATCATAAATGTATTTACTCCCAAGATTTGGGAAAGCCTGGAATAGTATGCTTTTCTGGTTCCTGGTCTGACTTTTAATTGTACTCTCTCCCTCTTGGCCACGGTGCCTTTAATTACTTCTCATCAGATTTTTCAGAGAGCTAACTTGAGCAGCTTCTTATTCCTCCTCATTTGTGGCTTCCTGTGGTGCAGCTTAACTGTGATTAGCCTTGATAGCGCACTTGTATGAAAGAAAAGTCCAGAATAGCTAGCTGTATGAGGGCCTGGGGTCTTCACCTACAAAATACAATGCATGGGCTTTAATACTCACTTGTGATGACTTTGTTTGGACACATTTATTTTTTATTATTATATATATATATATATATATATTTTTTTTTTTTTTTTTTTTTGTAACGCGATTTTCAGTTGACTTCTTTAGAGAGAGGGCCTCAGCTAAAAAAAAAAAAAAAAAAAAAACCTGGCAGAGTATTGTTAAACCTGGTTGGGAGCCCGTGGGTAATGGGGAGAGGGTAAGAGAGGGTAAGAGTTAAATTTCTGTTTACAGAATTGGGAGAATGCCAGTCATACAAACTGAAGGCTGAATTTAAGATTATTTGAAAATAAAAAGCAATTTTATTACTTTTCCAGAACACTAACAATGTGAACTAGCTGTTAACCAAGTGTTTTCATGAAGAGGTCCTGCTGGGACTTCTTTTAATTTGGCAATCAGCAGCACCATTTACATACAAACAAAGAATGCAAAGTACTTAAACAGTCCATCCCCACCCCCAATTTAGGTAATATCCTAAAGAAGTCTTCCTCTATTTGTGGAACAGATTACTTCCTAAATTTGAAATAGAGCCATCGCCTTAGAACCAGCTTAGGAAGGATGATCAAAGATTTAAAATGGGGAAACTTGGAATCAATAAATCTAAATATTGTAGCAAACATGGTCCTCATCTCCCCATACCCATTGTCACCTCCCCTTTCCAGGTCTCTGTCAGTCATTTCAGCTTGAGCATTTAGTTTCCTATGGCCTCATCAGGTAAATTTAAAACTGGAGGTTAAAATCTATTCCATTCCCTCATTTTCCAGGTAAAGAACTAAGGAGAAGGGGATGTGACCTCTGGCAAGGTCACAGTACTTGGTGGCCACTGCCATGGCCAAGAACTCTTCCTTCCTGACATCCGGTTGTGTTTTCTGTCCCACATATCGCGTGCCGTTCCATCCGTGACTACGCCACAGCCTGTGGCCTTGTTTTCAGATCATGGGTCATGAACTCACACCCAAGCCAACTGCTGCTCGTAGCTCAAGCTTTTATCAGCCCCCATTAGCTGTGCTCACCTTTGTCCATCATCTTTCAACTGGGTGCTGCCTTTATAGCGCATCCCCAGCAGAAGCACAGTGAGACTGTCCTGCTTAGGTGACATGATTTCAGGGCAAATCAAAGCCCCTTTCACTCCTAATTAGCTTTCTGAAGCTTTCTATGGAATCGCTTTCCCTCCTGTGGTCTATAATTCCCACTACTAGAGCCCTGCATTTAAGTCAAGGCTGGCTAGTGCAGATGCCTCCAAAAGCCAAGGCGGTGGAGACACGTCACGTTGGCATCTGCCAGTGTCATTAGATTTGTTTTTGAAAGATGTGTTAAGTCCAGGTTGCTATGGAAAGTCTCCCAATCAGAAAATGCCGGAAGGTAATTCCTAATTTTTTAAACCTCAAGCGGTCCCAGCAATTGGTGATTATCAACTGTAAGCTGATCAGCTGATGATTTAGTTCATGATTTCATTCCAAATCTATATATTGAGATCCTGTTATGTGTCCAGGGCTGTGCCACATACTTTCATTCTATAGCCATTGCAGTGGGGTGGGGGGATGAGGGACAGGAATACTGCTTCCCCCCCATGTAATGAACTTCTCTGCCTCCCTCTGCCCTTGGAAGCCAGCAGTTCCTGGAAGTCTGTGCTACCCGTACACCCTCCTTTCTTCCATCTTCTCGTAAGTTCAACCCTGACTCAGACGTTGGAGCACACTTTGGTTTGGGTTGGATGAAAGCGAAGTCTTCATGTGACCTTTGCATCAACATGGCTATCTCCGGTCTTGCTGACTGTGTGTGCATGTGGACCAAGGAGTTCCCTACCTTGTTTTTCAGCCGCATGTCGATTCCTCCCTCTCATCTCTGCACCCAGTCAGTGAGGAGCATCCCAGCGGCTGCCCTTCAAGTCTCTGAAGCTCCTTCGGCCCTCTCCACCCACCCCTCATGCTTTACAGTCTAGTGTAGACTATATTATCTGTCCCCCCAAAACTACTCTAGTTTTCTTCCTTAGTGATGTCAAGCGCTAGCCCCCCGCCCATTCATCCTCACTCTGGTACTCTAATCCCACTAAGACACATGGCCCCAGATCCTAGTGAAAAGAATTTCAGTGAGTTGTTATAGTTTGAGTTTTTTTATCAGCACACCTTGCCTTTTCCTGATGCCAGGACTCACTGAAATACTTCTGAACCAAGACCAAGAAACAAAAAGGGCAGGAAAAGAATTTGAGCAGAATCATTTGTGTAGAAGGATTGTAATTAGTGACCCCATGCAGCAATTCTTCAATAATACAACAATTCTCAGAACTTGCCTTGATTCTGGCATTGATTCATGCATTTGCCGATCAGGAGAGCTGCCCAACATTGCTGCTTTCCTAGCCGACCTCAGCTCAGTCCTGCCCTGTGGCCTGTATCCCTGGGGTCAGGAGATGTCATGCAATCCCTACTTCTACCCACCATGATTCTATGAGCTGAGGCAAGTTAATTTGGCTAAGATGCCATTTCCTCATGTAAAATGAGGATACACCACCTTCCTCTTCAAAGGAAAGTATTTCTGAAAGAAATTCTGTGTTTAATAACACACGCTCTAGTATACAATAACCCGGGTTCAGATCTGGTTCTGCCATTGCCAGTCTGGCTGGGTCAGCCTGGAAAATGAAGACACATGGTGAAAAAAACATATAGCTTGCCACGTTCTTGGCACAAAACCTGATACACAGAACTCTGTATTAGGGAAGATGATGCTCTTGATTTCAGCAGCATTTTTAAGTTACCTTCACAGCAATCCTATGCTGTATCCATTTATAGGAGGTGCTTATTCCCATTTCACAGATGAAGACACTAAGTTGAGTAGAAGTTAAGTATTTTGTCTTAACTCCTACATATCTTAGGAAAGCCTGGCTATACAAGGAGCCTACCTCCAAATCTATTCTCTTAATCACTGCATTAGACTACCTCATGGATGGCGGGAAACAAACATGGGTCAAGTCTGAGTCCAAAATACAAAGCCTTGCCTTCAGAAGGGAAAGATGAAACGCTCATTGCTACAGATGGCTGTTCCCAGGTCTGCTGAGAATCTCTTGCTGAAAGAGAGTGGGGAGGAGGGGGTTTCAGAGTATAAACCCTTAGGGTCTCCATGGTCAACATAGCTAGGGAAAATCAAATCTTGAGACAACAGGAGAAGGCTAAATGTTTCAGAAAAATCACTAGATAATTATAAATTTAAAAAATTGACAAAGAGACTATATTTTCTTTGTTCTTGCCTTCTTTATTTATATCCTGCTGACTTAGAAAATGATGACTTGCAGCAGGTTACAACAAAAGACACACAAACAATAGAAATGTTCAGACAAGGGTAAAAGGTCAAGAGACTGGGTATTTGAGCTATTCATTTAGTACATTATTTTCCCAGCTGGGAAATCTACTGCACAACTGAACTAAGATCAGAAGGGTGCTTCATAAATATATAGGTTAATTCTAGCAATATATTTGAAGTGCTTAGATAGCAAACCTCTCCCTATTTCACTATAATGGCCCAGCTTAATTTGTCATCCTTTTTTTTCCCCCTCCTTTTAAAGCATTGCTGAGACTTTAAGATACTCATTGTGAATTAATTTGGGATTTGGCATAATAACATTAATCATGCTAAAAGAATTCATTTGACAGTAATGCAGTATAATTAGTGATGTACTAAATCCATTGAGATCTACCAATAATTATAGAATCGCTATTTAAAACCTTATATAGGCATTCGTTTTTACTTGTTCTCCCCCTATTCTGAATGTGCAGCATGTAGAGGCAAAGTCTCAGCTCTGCCAATTTGTTTTTTGGAATCCTGAGCATGGGTATCCAGAATAAACCCTAGTAGACTTAGCTCTAACCTTAGAGGCCCCTTGCTTAGGGCAAGGTGTAAGGATTGCCTAAAAGATGACTATTTAATCTTGAAGACAGCCGGCCAGATCATGTGGAATTACTAAGGAGCCTCGAGAAAATAAATGGGTCTGGACAGGCTTACAGTTAAGAACTTATGAAGCTTAAAGATTGGTGGAGTAGGAGAGAATCCTTGTGATTCTTATCCCTGGATTGAGGCGAATGTTTTATCTTTCTTAAAAGTACTACCAATTTGGAGTGAGAAGAAGTGAGGAAGATGGTTTCTATGGCTGTAACTGCTGAAAAATCTCAACAGAAAGAGATTTTAGAAATCAACAGGCCGGGGTGCCTGGGTGGCTCAGTGGATTAAAGCCTCTGCCTTCGGCTCAGGTCATGATCCCAGCGTCCTGGGATCGAGCCCCACATCGGGCTCTCTGCTCAGTGGGGAGCCTGCTTCTCCCCACCTCCCCCCGCCTGCCTCTCTGCCTACTTGTGATCTCTGTCTGTCAAATAAATAAATAAAATCTTAAAAAAAAAAAGAAAGAAAGAAATCAACAGGCCAAATTGTACTACACTTGTGGCCCATTGAGGTGTATGGCATGTTCACGTACAAAGTCTGGTGACTCAGTTGGGTCTAGACTCCAACTGTGTGCACTATAGTAACCATGGTCATTTAGCCATGAGCTCTGCAGTTCTTGTAGTCATTCAGAAACCGCTCTTTTCGGTGGGAGTCAGTAGAGAGAAGCCAGCCCCAATGTCCTAAGGCATTTCTTGCATCTAGAATGGGAGTAAACTTGTGTCATCTTTGAGAAAATTGTGACAAGAGTCATCCAAATGAACTTTTACATTCTTGGACTTGCTGAGGGACCACAGTTGAGAAAACCTTAGCCTAGAATGGGATAGTCCAATAGACCTTTCTGTGGTGAAGGAAATCTTCTCTATCTTCTGTGTCTAGTAATTTAGCTACTGGCCACAGATGCTGTGGCACACAAGAAATGGGGCTAGTGTGAAGGAAGAAGTGACTTTTTAATTGAATTTTGAGACACAGGTGGTTGGTGGATGCTTTACTGGGCAGCATAGCTCCATGCATTTTTGTTCATTCACTATAAAGCCACAAAACAACCCTATTGCCAAGGGTGTGTGACTCTGTCAATGTTCTAGTCCCAGTCCTGTTTTTTGGGAGGAGCACTGCATTGTACTTTAAAAGACATGACCTCCGGGCTTGGGTTCCAAGCCTAGCTTTAGGAGCTGGGTATGATTTAGGCCAGTATCTTAACTTCTTATAGGGTAGTACTAAGGATACTACAGGAACAAGTATTAAGGATACGCTACAGGAACAACATGAAGTATGAGGGAGTTCATGGCGTGAAGGACTGTTCCAGTGCCTGGTGCATGTAAAGGGCTGTTGCTGCTGAGCCCTGTCTATGAAAAATGCATAGTGCTGGGCAATACACCTCGACTTCTGTGGCTCAGCTACAGCTTTCTAAGTATTTAAAGAAAAGTGGCCTTTAACTGCACAGACTGCTGGTATCTTGAAAGGGGGGGGATACTGTGGTGGCAGTTGGCCCCAGTGACAAGGAATGTTTTATCCCTGAAGTTGTGTAGAATTGCAGAAGTACAATGGCAATAAATTGTAGACTTTCATCTGGTATTTATTTAAGAGTTTTCTACAGATAAAGCAGAAGCATAACACCTATTCCTGGATTGAACACTACCGCTATCCTCCTTACTCCTGCTCCAATATCATCTCGGCACAGATGAGTACATAGTAATAAAGATCTAATTCAGAGGAGCATTTATCACTGAAACAAAAATTATATCCCTATAACCTCATGCTCTGCGTGGCATACCCAAGACATTCAAGTACTCACTAAGTGTAAGAATATATTGTTCTCACTTATTTTTAATTGTATAATTTTCGTAACAATATAAACCCACAGGAAATGGGTGCCTGGATGGCTCAGTAGGTTGAGCGTCCATTTCCTAATTTCAGCACGGGTAATGATCCTCAGGCTCACAAAGGCTCTACGTACGCTTAGTGGGAAGTCTGCTTGAGATTCTCTCTCTCTCCCTCTGCCTCCTCCCATGGCATGCGCTTGCAAGCACTCTCTCTAAAATAAATATTGTGGCATCTGGGTGGCTCAGTGGGTTAAAACCTCTGCCTTTGGCTCAGGTCATGATCTCAGGGTCCTGGGATCAAGCCCTGCATCGGGCTCTCTGCTCAGCAGGGAGCCTGCTGCCCCCTCTCTCTCTGCCTGCCTCTCTACCTACTTGTCATTTCTGTCTGTCAAATAAATACAATAAATCTTAAAGAAAAAAAGAAAACCACAGAAAACATGACAGATTCCACTTACTCATAACTAGGTTTATAGACAGTTAATCTTTTGCTGTATTTGTTTTTCTTTTCTCCTTTTAAAAGAAATCTCTTCATGGTTATAGAGTTATGAAAGCCCCTTCCACTCTTTTGGGAATGAAGCAGGTTATCAATAAAAAGATACCTCTTGGCATATTCATGTCCTATGGGATCCCAAGGCTGTCTTTCAACAAGGAGGACGAGGCAAAAGCAGTAGGATATTCATAAATTAGAAGATAGGCAGAAAGAACGATAATAGCGTTGGGCCAGATTCCAGTGAAGAATATAAAATTGAAACTATTTTTGGAGTATTGGTCACCTTAAGTGGTAGGAATCAAAGCATGCTTTCACAGCAACAAATTAATTCTCTATAACTTTTTAAATTCTGTAGTGTTTTGAATACAAATAATAAAGTCCTTGCCCTCAAATACAGTTTCAACTGAAGAAATAATACTGACCCATAAAAAGTAGATATACCCTGAGAAATGGAACAATTATTTGTGAATGGTGCTAAGATCTCACTGGAGATGTGAACAAGTCACCAGGACTTGGTGACTTGTGGTACAACCGGTATGTAAGAAGGAGGACTTAGTGTCTGAGCCTGATTAAGAAAATAGGGTTGCCAAGGAAAGTGGGGGAGATCAAGGCTAATTTTTGTGACAAGAATAAGGAGTTTGGTTTTGGGTTCATCAGAGCAGGAGAAGACAACAGGGAAAACATAAGTATATATGTTGCATGCTTTTCGAAAACCAGAGCTCCCGAGTGCTCTTAGGCAGCTGTATGAATAAATTACACTGTTGGGATAGTTGTATTGTTAGATAAAGGATCAATTATCCAAATGAAGCTTAATATGATACTCCCATCATTAACTTCTTCTCCAACCAAATGTGCTTGGCTTGAGAAATTAAGTGAAGAGGCCAGTCTTAATATTTTCTTGCCATAACTCAGCTGATCTTCCAAACAAGAGCCATGGGGGGTTGATTGCATTAATTTTCAGAGTACACACATGACTCTTAAAGATAAGAAGAATGGACTTCTGTCCATGACTACAGCAGCAGGGTACATGGATCCAGTAGTGCTCTTTCCCTAACTGCCCCCACCTTGAAGTTACACTTTGCAGAACCATATTTGTCCTTATGGTATCAAATCAAAAAATTCATTCAGTGTCTCTGATATTTAACTAGACCCTAGGATCTTTCTGGGAAAAAACAAACAAAAAAACAAAACAAAACCTGGAAATTTCCATGAAGCAGCTTAATTTTCATTAAACATATTTAGCAGTTTATAGGAATACCACACCTTGTTCTGAATTCCTCAGTTCTCAATCCTCAAAAAACAAACAAAAAACAAAACAAAACCTGGAAATTTCCATGAAAGAGCTTAATTTTCATTAAACATATTTAGCAGTTTATAGGAATACCACACCTTGTTCTGAATTCCTCAGTTCTCAATCCTCAAACAAACAAAAAACAAAACAAAACCTGGAAATTTCCATGAAGGAGCTTAATTTTCATTAAATTTATTTAGCAGTTTATAGGAATACCACACCTTGTTCTGAATTCCTCAGTTCTCAATCCTCAAGAAAGTATGTAGCAAGAGTACAATCTACCTGCTCTACATATTCATTGTCCTAAAAGAATAATTTAAAAATGCATATAATGCATTGGTTTTTATAAGGCAATCCTGCAGGCCCCACAGCCTCTGCACAGCAGTGGGATGCAGTGCCCATGATCTTTGTTTTTGGTTGCGGGATGTATTGGGTTGAAAGCTCTATCTAACGTCTGCTTATTTATCAGGTCTTAAAGACTTGAGTGTCTGCAGCTGTTCCGACAGAAGCTGAAGATATATGGTCAGAGCCCAGATACTTGCAAAGGAACCTGTGACATTGAAAGTTTCTATAGTCAAGGACTATTTATTCCCTAAACACATACCAAGAAATACTGTTAGCCACCACTGATCTGTGTATTATGGATAGAGACTCTCCAACCTATGCTTTTGTCTCAACATTCTAATCTTGTTAAACTTTATTTCTTAAAAGTATACCCTGTAGACTGATTTTGATACGCATTCAGATGAGTTGGTGTGAGGGGTTGCTAGCAATTTTGCATGTTTTCTGTACACACTGATGGGGGCCTGCAAAGGAAAAGGTAAAATTTACTGTGTTCTGCAACAAAAGTGACAAACACATCTGAGGGATTACTTTGTTTCCTGTGGTGTAGATGCATTCGCAAAACAGATCCTGACCAAATTTGTACAAAATGATAGCTTTATTGCTGGGCTTAATAGGGACAGGGGAGACTCCGAGGTGTTATAAATATTTTTGCACAGAGCATGTTAAGTCAGAGTTTAACTTTACTGAGACGAGAAGCAACTTGGAAAAGCAAAACTCACCTGATGGTAGAATTTTGAGGTGTAAGTGGATTTACGCTACTGGAAGTCCTGAGTTCATAAGGGTTGTCAACATTTCCATTGCTTATACAGTGTTACCAGTGACGGGGTTAATCGACCCCTTACAAAAGTAACCCTGATCTTAGTGGACAGGATTTGAACCATCAAATGCTTCTTGTAGCAAGAGTACAATCTATCTGCTCCACATATTCAAAGAACAATCTGTACTTTTACAGAGCATATCCCATCTATTAAGTAACTTGAATAGCTCTGTGCATTACCAAATATAAAGACAAAAAGACCGAAGGGCAACAGATAGTTCTTAATTCTGGAAATGCTTTTCCACTTAAAAGAATCCTTTTCAATTTTTAAGGATTTTTCTTTCAGCTAAGCAATTGTTCTTTCTCTTCTTACAGTCTTAATCATTTTTAATCTAGACTCAACCTCTGAAAGTTCTTTTTTCATGGTTCTGGTTTTTCCGTGTGAGGTGTTCTCCTCAGCAGCTGTGTGGTCTCACTGTCTGCTTGTGCTTCTGAGTTTTCTTAGACTGCCGCTAACTCTTGCCTGTCCCTCCGCAGGTGGATGCTGGTGGTTAGCACACTTCCCCAGCCCCTAAATTCTCAGAGTCCCTCCAATTATACAAGCATTTTTCTTCCATATAGAGATAATCTCTTGTTAGGGCTCATGTTGTGATCTGAACAATCTGGTTAAATAGATTATCCTTGTTATGCATTAATAATGCCTAGAAATTGGGTTGTTTTAAGAGCCCAACTAAGTACTGGGATATGACAAACCTTGAAACAGGAAAAAAAAAATCTTAACATCAGAAATGATCACTATTAGTATTTGGATCATGTTTTCTCCTAGTCTTTAGTGTATACATTGAAATGCCTTTTTTTTTTTTTAAGAGCTTTAGAAAATATGTGATCTGAAACCAATGATAGGAATATTCTCTTAACAATCTTGCCGAATTTAAAAATATCCTTTGAAAATGATTCTTAATTAGCATGCTCATTTATGAAGAGAAAATATTTCCAAGTATTTCGAGAGAAAACTGAGAGAGAACAATAGGTCACTAATGTAATCCCTTAAGAGATGAATGTGGGTCCTAGCCTTACTTGATATTTTAGTAAATGATTTGGAAGTTAGAGTGCATAGTGAAATCTCTGCGTTTGCACATTATGGTAGCTTTTCTTATGGATAAATTATAGGAAGATCTCACCAAGCTCTGAGAGTAAGCAGAAAAGTGACCGATGATTTTCAATAAAAATGCATTTTAAGGGGAAAAATGTCCAGAGCTATAGTTTATAATATGATGGTTTGGAGCTATCACCTATGAAAGAGCAAAGGAGAGCAATTTTATTCTGCTGTTTGAAAATATAATTTTAAGCAAAAAAATAAAGAGCCAATAAAACACTGGTCATTATTCATTCATTACACAAATAATTATTGAGTCCCTAACATAATTATAAACACTGTGTTAGATGCTGAAGTCATTGAGTTAAAAAAAAAAAATAGTAATTTATGGCTCATTTTTAGCAGCTAGGTTGTTAAACCCTGACTGTTGGCTCTCTCTTTTTACCCATCTCTAAGAGCTGTTCCTTAGCACTTTGAGAGGAAACAGAACTTCCAAACTCAGCCCGATGCCAAAATTTATGTTGTTAACATGGCTCACCTGTTGTGCCTGGGCAATGCTGCTACATGGGCTAACCAACGCTGCTTCTTGGAAATTGATTCCTTCAACATATTCTTAATAATTACAGAAAACAAGGCTGGCTCACTGTGTAGAGTGTGCTATCCTTGATCTTGGGGTGGTGAGTTCAAGCCTTCTGTTGGGTGTAGAGATTGCTTAAAAATGAAATCCTTAAAAAAATTATTATGGAAAACTAATTTATAATGAAGTAAATATGAATAATGGTTTTTAATGAAGAGGAATAATGTATATCATTCTGCTTATTTTAATATGCCATTCTCCTGTCTTTTCAGCCCTCTTTGTTAATAATAATCTAACATGGCGTGTGATAGCTTAGTAAGTTACAAATCTAGTTTCTTTTAAGCAAGTGACAGTGTTCTGGAGTCTGTTCAGACTTGACACAGTAGGCTCTGTATCAAGCAAAATTGCAACACCACAGCTGTCAGAATTTAGGCAGAGTGAAAAAAGCTCTCTTTTGGGGGCCATATGCTAGGGGTCTTCCCCTTTATGATTCTGAATGAAAAGGAAGTGGGTAGGAGGTAGAATGCATCTAGGGACGGAGGCTTTACCACCGTTAACTTTGTATCTATGCATCCTATTGGAATTGAAAATTATGGTTTTTACTTACGGTCTTAAAATTATCAACAAAATTCCCCAAACCAAAGTAATTTTAATTCAGTCATTAAAGAAAACCAATGAAAACCACTTGGTAGGTCTTAAATGCTGCTTTTTAGAAATTATGTCAGAGCAGGTGGTTTCTTCTTTATTTTTACATTCATGATGCCTGGAGCATGACAGGAGTTCAGTTAATACTTGTTTATTATCCAACACTTACTACAGGCTTACTGTGTGCCAGGCACAATTCTAAATGCTTTTCAAATAGGAACTGTTTAATTCTTAGAGTGACACAATCAGCTATACAGCCCCTTACTTAGGAAACTTAAATACATACCAAAATGTTAGGCATTTGCTCAATATCACCCAACTTGTAATTAGTGAAGTTGGGATTCAAACACAGGCAGTCTTGCTCCATAATCCAAGCTTTTAACTACCCAGCTATCCCTCACCAAATGAAATAGAATTTGTGAAGAGCCACTGACTTATATGATTAATGCCTTCATTTTTCATATATTTTTAAGCATGAACCCAATTCTCTTTCTTGTCTGAAAATTCTACTACCCTCCAAAAACATAAGGAGATGTCATTTATGACTTTTCTTAATTTGACCTTTTTCTTTTTAAAAATATTTATTTATTTGAGAGAGAAAAATGAGAGAGAGCACAAGCAGGGTGAAGGGCAGAGGGAGAAGCAGACTTCTTCTCCTTGAGCAGGGAGTCAGATGTGGGACTCAATTCTGGAACTCCAGGATCATGACCTGAGCCTAAGGCAGATGCTTAACCAACTGAGCCATCCAGGTGCCTGACCTTGTTTATTTTTCACCTTATTTCTTTGCTTTCTTCTATGGACTAGAAGTAAAATAT
The DNA here is from genome assembly GCF_010015895.1 of Lontra canadensis. Lineage (NCBI taxonomy): Eukaryota > Metazoa > Chordata > Mammalia > Carnivora > Mustelidae > Lontra > Lontra canadensis. Next base: position 7,603,069 of record NW_022631014.1, read on the forward strand.
CCCAATGACCTGTATAGGCTGTTTTTATACCTCAGTGTTCATGACTTTCTTTCGCCCAACCTCAGTTCTGCACATCTGTCAAAACCAGAGGAAAAGTCATCTGTTCAATGAAGTTTGCAGGGAGCTATCTAATTTGCATATATCCATTCAGAGTCTAGCGCTGTGTGTGGTACAAAGGAGGATGGGTGAAGACAAAGTATGCACTAAACAGCTCCTATAGTTTTCATATTGTGTGTTTATAGGAACCTTCACATATGCCTTCACTTACATTGTCTACAATGTGAATGGTAACCCCTGGATTTGGACAGTGCATGCTGGTACAACCCTATAAGGCTGTCCTGTTGGTAGAGTAGGGGCTCATTAAGGTTTTGTAGAATGAGCTAGGCACTTACTTTCTATCCCAAGATCAGAGAATGTCCTAGTAGTTGGGGGAGGATTAACCATTCCGGCCCTATCTGGACTTGTTTCTAAATTCATTCCTTCTTCCACAAAATTTTATCTGGTAGAAAACTTGATGAGATTCCAGTTGAATGCCAAACAATGTCCCGAGATACCTTTGATTTCCACAAGCAAAAAATCCCTTAATTTTGGAGTCCAACTGAAAGACAGTGTTTTTTGTTTTTTTTTTTTTATCTTTTACTTGTTCCATGAAAAATATGCTCTGCTATGCCTCAGAGTTTGGGCCTCTCCCCTAGGGTGGTGGATGCCCCTTCCTTGATCTATAAGACAAGCACAGGAAAAGAGGAGGAAGGCAGTAACCCCCAGCAGTGTCTCAAAGTCACAGTCACAGTCCTGATACTCTCCCACTGGAAATATGTCAGTACTTGGTGTGTGGAGCACTGGGTGACATATGGAAGTGTTGAATCCCTATATTGTATGCTTGAAACTAATATTACACTGCGTGTTAAGTAACTAGAATTTTAATAAAAACTTGAAAAATAAGCATCCCAGCACCAGAAGGAAGGATGTAGGAAGATCTGGCTTCGGTAGGTGTGGTAGTTCTTGTTTGTATATATTGTACCTACTACAGTGGGTGAAGTTGTTGATAGATTTATTTTCTTCTATCATTTCGATCAACATTAAACTAATGTTGGATAGCAACTTTGAAGAGCTCATTAAACATGTATTTTAATGTGTTCTAAGCACATATACACATTTATACATGTGCATAGATAAATGTAGATATTGAATCCTTCTGTTGTATTTTTTTCAGGGACCTCAAAGTCTTTTATATTGATCATGGTCTACGTTTATTAGATTTAGCTAATGAGACAGGTTTAATAATTACAAATATAATATAGGAACAAATGGTATTATATTCAACAAGTTATTCAGAGAGAGAGTGTTTGTTAGAGGCTTTTGATATGTGGCCAGGAAAATATTATTTATTAATGAGGAAACATCCAGTGGGATTAAAGCATAATTAATTGCTACTTTGAGAAAATTACCAATGATTGACAGAATTCATGGAGGTGCTAATCTCTCTTTAATTTTTATTTCTCTCATTGCTTAGAGAAAGTAATTAACCATTATGGAAAAGAGGAAGCCTATATAATTTGTTTACCAATAAAATATCCTTAAATGAGAGAAGTAGCAGATTCATTTAAATAGACCTAAGAAATCTATCTTCTTTCAGAAAACTGAAATAAAATATGATTCAGACTTGTGACATTTCAGTGTGTGGCCGGATCTCATGAAAGAGAAAAATAATTTTCTTGGAGGAATGAAGACACATAATTGAACACATAAACAACTTAAGGTTATTTCCCTGTATATGAATCTCCTTAAAAAAAAAAAAAAAAAAAGCGAGGGTAAAATACGTAAATCCTGCACAGTGTTCTTCCAGATCATTCTCTGCATCTTTTCAGTCTCTTAAAGGAGTCCTGTTGACTTTTCACTTGAGGAAAAAGACAAAAATATTTCACTTTAAATTTCCTTCACAGAGCTTCATGAAAATGTTTAAAATCTGAATGTATTAGGAAAGAATATTTTACGTCTTTTTTCCCCAAGCCTGTTTTTTAAAAGTCCTTAAATATGTACTACACTGAGAAGGAATTTTTCAAGAAGCTAACTCAAATAAAATTGAGTATTGACCCTTGGTGGCTTTCTTAGGCTTGTGAATGGCTCATCTTTCACTGTTCGTCATTGAGCAGAGTTGTAGGTGTTCAGAGCATGACCTCTTCCAGCCAGGAGAGGTAGAACGGTCTGATAGTTAGAGCGAGCTGGGACTTGATGTCTGTGCATGTGGAGCCACAGCGGACCTCATCAGGAACGGAACTGGTCAGAACACTGAGGGACAAATGCTCGACAAGGTCAGAAACCTTATTCTTTGGAAAATGGCCCTTTGAAGACTTCTAAAAATAATTTACTTGAGAAATAAAATATTGGTAACTAGGTTTTTCATGATCACGTTTTCCAGCATTACTTTGGATTTCTATTGTAGTGAATAGGATGTAGTAAGAAAACGCCAGACAAAATATTAAACTACTGACATTATAAACTGAAGTACCCAAAAGCATATATCCCTTTATATTTCTTTGTGCTTTCCAATTAGATAATAAATGACATACATTCTAATAAGAGAATAGAAACCTTTCTTAATATCCTTGGAACCTTTAGAGAGGACGTTTTTGTTTTCTTAAGCTGACTCCCCAGCTTCTCAATGAAGTTCCCTTTGAAGGACATAATGATAAATAATGGAGCCATTTCAATTGTTATTTTGCCAAAAGGTATTGTCTGAGTTTTTGTGTTCATCATGACTTGTGAAATTCAGCTGTGTCCTTGGTCCTCCTAACTAGCCAGAGGAGGGAAAAGGCAAAGCCATTCCATTGTGGCTCTCTCTAGAGTGAAAAATCAAATGCCATGCTTTAATGGTCGTTAGTCGGATAACTGCTTGCCTACCATTCTGGCTGAGGGGTGGAAAAGTTACCAGCACATCTCAGTCTGAATCATTGTCACCCAGAGATAATCTGGCAGATCCTTCTGGTAAGAATAGCTCTTTTTAATATACTGTTTGGATGACTTTGAAGATTTAAATTGCTTTTGTCTTTCTTACTTAACACATTTGCCAAAGGATCATTCCATATGCTAGGAGTTTCTTACTTTTATTAAGTTGGATTTGGTCTGGGTCTATAAATTGTATATGAATAAACCCGAAGTCTCCATTGATAGAAACCTCTGTCCTTTTGCAGTCTAATGCATGAAACTAATAATTTCATACCTCTTTTGCTGTAGCTCTACTTATTTTTAGTAAGTGTTTTGGTTGCTTTCTTAATCAAAATATGAACTTGTCCTGTCATGAATATATCAATTTTAATATCAAGGGAGAAAATGCCTGGCTATATTCCTTGTATTGTTAAGGCCAAATATCATTTTATTTCCAACTTTCTTATCAAGGAATTTGCTACACTGGAAAAAGTTTTTGAGTGAGCTATCATAAAGCATAAAGTGAATTTAGAACCTATGAATGACGAGTAAGATTTATCAAGCAGCAAAAAGCAAATTGGTACATTTAAAAGTTAATGGTATTTTGGAGTACCAAATTACAGTGGGGAGATGACAGAAATATTTTGCAATTCTGAAAAGCACCCTAAAGACTTAAAGTGTTTAACGAACCATATCATGTGGTATTATAATATTGGTTTACATTCCTTTTGGACCATGATTGCATTAACTTATGTTTTCCAGAGGTGGGTATTTTTGAAAGGCGGCTGTTTATTAATGTTTTGTCATTTTCTTCATAAAGCTCAGTAATGGGTTGTAGCTGGTTAATTTAATCCTTAAGGCACTTTCATACTCTGTTGCAGGTTTTAAACAGAAGTCCAATGGCTTTGTTGTATTTAGGAATAGAACAAAGGCATTATGTCATTCTGTATGTATACATCCCACTGAGCTCCCATAGTTAAAGGAAAGAGGACGTAATTCCTTTCTCTCTCTAGTCATGATAGGCATGCGACCTCCAAAGCAAACCGACAAAAAACTATCATGCCTTTAAAAACAACAGAAGACCAAAAGGCTCTTGCAATATAGACGAGCCTAGTAACCTGTCCTCTTCAAGCTATGTTCCTCTCTCCCTCTCCCTCCCTCTCTCTTTCTCTGCACCCCCCCACCCCTGCTTCAGCCCTTGCTCATACTATAGCCTGTTCTGATTTCACAGAAGTGAGTTTAATTTTAAAAATCTGTTAATGTTCTGAAACGTTCACACTTCTGATTCTATAGGCAGATACTGGAAAACTTGGTTTGTGCTGATTTTCCACAATCCTTGGGATGTGGAACATGCTGCCATATGTTAGGGTAAGGCTTTCGGAGGGGAAATCATTGGAGTGTTTTTGCACAGGGCTGGCAGGATGAGGGAATCTTGTTTAGATTCAAGAATTGGATTGTTTGTTTTTGCTTTCTTACGTGATTACTCTAATATGGCACAATCATAACAGAACCGCGGCAACATGGCAGTCTGCTGGCTTGTTTTCATTGCAGGTTCATTGGCAGTGAGCTCTGATTGTTCATTGTTGCCACTCGTTTTTAATCTTCTCTTGATTTCACCACTGATGAATTGGCACAGAGTAGGTGAATTTTGTTTCATGATATTTTGGGAGAATATATAAATGGAAAAGTTGACTTGAGAGGATCTGGATGGGTTTTGGAACTTAACTGTGGGAAACAGTGTAGTAGCTGAGGAACTAAATGTGCCTTTAAAAAAAAAAAAAAAAACTAAAACCTCTTAGGGTCCCAAAGTCAACGTCTTAGAGGAGTGTCTTCAGACTTATTTTCGTCTTGTAACCAGTATAGCCCTGTCCATGTTTGTGTGGAATACAGCACAGGTGCGAGTGCTTTGTAAATAGCATCCTAAATCTGAGACGGGGGATAGGGATGGGGGTCATGGGATTATTACTGAAATTCTGTCTTATGCATTGATACATTGAATAAAGTTTTCTTTATTTCTGAATAAAGTTGTAGGTGTTGGCACCTCGCGTCACACAATGACAGAAAAGCATCCTGAGGCTATGATCTATAGCATACTAGTAAACCTTCTCAGGATGCCCAACTTCAAATCATCTTTGTTAAAAGTCCTGGAGTAGTGGAGAGTCTCAAAATCCAGAAAGGCGTTTTTCACACCAGCTTAACCAAGAGTTTTATCTGAGGCAGCAAACAATCAGCCCAAATGACTAATTTGATTTTCTACTTCTCTTTCTTTCCTTAATCAGAATTCTGATAGAGGGATTAATTAGCAATAAAGCAACATGAGAACGAAGGAAAGAAAATGAGGGCATAGATAATCCACAAACTATATATAATCATCCCTGCGTAATCAAAAGTTAACTGTCATTAACATGACATTTGCTTTTAAAGCCAGGCAGAAAATTATGATTTTTGGCACTAACCTAATCTTTAATTATAGCACAGTACCGTTCTTTCCTTGTGTGAGTTCAGATAGCTATAAATTATATTAGTCTAGGGCTTTTGTGTCATTTCCTTTCCTTTTCCATGATTTATATAGTCAGAAAACTGACCTATAATTAAGTGTACTTGAGAATGGTCTCTGGTTAATTAAATGCTGTGGAGTGTGTAGGGTGTGTTTTGCTAAAATTCCAAGGGAAAAGGTTGTCCTTGGGTTAAATATTTATGAGGAGTCTGGATAAGTCTTCTCTGTTAGGGTTCTATGACATGAGAGGTAAAAATGAATTTTACTTGACTATTGTCTATAAAACAATGCAAGATTCATCTTTTTGTATAATTAAAGGATATCATTTCAAAAAGTAATTGTGTCACTTGAGGCATGCCCTGGTTTTTAATAACTGGTAAAACAGATAAATCCTGTGGAAACAAAATTAAACTCTTGTCTTCCTTTCTCTTTATTTTTGCCCTTTTATCTTTTTCTATAGTAATTCTCCATTCTCAGCAACAAGGAACTAGTTTGATTGGCTGTGTCTGAAAGTCACTAATCCATGTGCCGCAGTAATCTGGAGAGGGGCGATATCAAGGCTGGCAAATCATAGCCAGAGTGCCCACCCAGGCACCAGAAGTTGTCCTAACTCCAGAGCTAGGCTGAGACACTATCCTACTTTATGCCATCTTCCATTCCTACTGCCCACTTTCAGCAACATCTCCCCACCCAGATGCACATATGCACCAGATGATAGGAAACTTGTTTCTACTCCAGGATCCTCCAAACAAATCCTAGTACTTGGACCAACTAAAGACAGGGAGTGGTGGGGGGTGGGGGGGGGAGAATGTGGAAGATGGGAAAGATTCTCTAAAGGGGGTGCGGGGCGGAGGATGTGGGAGAGGGGAAAGATTTTCATTCCTCTGTGGTTTGATGTAGAAAGGAAACTCTAGAACCGTCCAGGGACTGCATGAAAACATTTATTCGGGCAGGGACTCTGTGTCCTTGGGTCTTCTGTACGCAGCAGAGGAAGAGACACACTGGCAGCTGGGTGGGGGGAATTGGGCCTACAGATGTTTTCCTTGGCATGCATCGTGTTTTAAAGAATTGAGCCAACATTTTAAAAAATTAATATTTCAATCCCAATCCAGAGTTTTGGCTGCTTTGGAAAAATTAGAAGATCGGCAATGTTGTATCTGTGTTCTCGAAGCCTGAGCTGACTGGCGGTCACAGGGTGGACTATAGTCTCTGATCAACCTGATGGGCTAAGTGGCTACTTGGCCCCTGTATGGATTACAGTTCACAACTTCTCCCCTCCCCTTTCTCTTCACACCCACATAGCCCAGTTAATGACCTGCAAGTTAGCAGTGATGTTTTAGACAGAGAGGTGGAGACCTTGGGAGGGGATCAGGTTAGGCTGGGCCGTTATTAAGTTGAAGGTAGGGAGAGTCGCAACATAGCCTTCAGGTGTTAAGTTGAACCAAATGAAACTGACCTCTTCATAGTTCAAAAACAATCAAATATTGACAGTTTTCATGTCTTCAATCCACCTTTAATTCCTTTTAAGAAATGTTTGCCATACCCCTAGAGTTCTCATTGCTCTGGGATTTGTTACAGAATGGTATGTTATCCTTTAGACCTCTAGGATTTCAGGGTTAGATGCTTTTGTTTTAGGGAATAGCTGACCCCTTCATCCCTCATAAATTTATGTTTTTTATATTCAGCCCAGTGGATGTTGTTTCTCTCTAATTTTAAAAAAAAAAGTAACTTATAGAAAGACTCACTGCCTTGTGATACTCAGCTTTAATAACTTCATACCCAGAAATACTATTATGTGCATTTGTTGTGGTAAAAGACACATTACAAAATTTACCATTTTAAACATTTAGGTTTATAACTCAGTAACATTAAGTGCACTCACAGTATTGTGTAACCAACGACATGATCCATTCCACAACTTTTCTATCATCTCCAGTAGAAATTCTGTACCAATTAATTCCCCATTCATCCCTTCCATGGCCTCTGATAACCCCCAGTCTAATTTATAGCTCTGTGAACTTGCCTGTTTCAGGTTCCTCCTTCAAGTGGAATCATACAATATTTTTCCTTCTGTGTCTGGCTAATTTTACCTTGCATAATGCTTCAGGGCTTGCTCATGTTGTGCCATGTATCAGAATTCCATTCCTTTTTAAGGCTGAATAATTCACTGTATGCATATGTCCCAGTTTATTTATCTACTTTCCGGTTGGTGGACACTTGGTTTATTTCCACCTTTTGGCTCTTGTGAGTAGTGCTGCATCAAACACTGATCTACAAGCATCTGTTCTAAGCCCCTGCTTTCAATTCTTCTGGATATATGTCTAGAAATGGAATTACAGAATCATATGTTAATTCTGTGTAACTTTCTGAGGAGTTGTGGAACTGTTAAATAGTTTTCCAGAGGTAACAAATGAAAACCACCTTAATGGTCCTATTAAATCCAGGTACTTACTCTCTTTTAAATGAAAATAAAACCACAGTCTTTTTTTTTTTTTCTTTGCCATTGAAAATATTGGTCAGAGAAAAGGCAGCTTTTTCCTAAGACACTTGAATCAGAATTTCATGCGGGTCAAATTTTGCTCTACACAGTTGCATTTTTCAAGCCCTTCAGCAGTACTTTTTGGTTTCACATTAACGATTTTGATAATGATTTCTTAAATTTCCTCACCATCATAGCTGATGAGACTGTTTTTTGCCCAACAAACAAAGGTTACTCTCTGATATTGGAAGTTAATTGGTTAGCGTGTTATAACTCATTCCACATAGATGCCTCTCTGGGATCATATGAACACACATGCTTTACTCCTGCTACTAACACATGCACACACACACTCCGAGGAAGAAGTTACCAAGCTATCTGTACACATAAGTAACAGCTGGTGCCATGGTCTTCATTGTAACAAACGCCATTCATTTTAGATAAATTTAGGGATTCTCAGCAAAAGGATTTTCTCATTCATTTAAATGCACTTTGGTTTTATTATATAAACGGGCTCTGGGAATGGCTATGCAGATTCACAGTGAGCTCTGAAACCCTTCACTGTTGACTTTGGCAGCAAAAGCCTGTCCCTGCCGGCAGTGGCCTCAACACATCTCCTTTAAATGGTGGCGGTGGTCTGTGCCTGGTCTCAAAGGTGTAGCACAGCATTTCGTCTTTCCATAGTACAAACGGAGTTCCGTTGGCCAATTTCATACTAACCAGTCCTTCTATTCAGCCCTGGAAATAAGTAGGAGCAGCTCAGCGGGTGGCAATTTCTTCATTGGTTCAAAAAGGTCTGAGGACTAAGATATAGTTCGGGGATGTCGACCATGTGGAGGGGAGATTCAACGTGGAAAGGAGGAGTTATGTGTTTTGTTTAAAGATCTAAATTCCATTTTCTCTGACTTCTTACGATAGGATAAGAGAATAGGAAGGACTTGATACCATTTTAATTTTCAAAATAATCACCCAGGGAACTGCCTGACTAATAAGCAACAGCTCACATTGCTCAGCCATCTAATAATGCCTTTGCTGGGTTTTTTTGTTTGTTTATTTTTTCTTTCTTGTCTGACTTCTCTATGGCAATATCCCCTAGGACGCCCTACTGTAGCTGGGACCAGAATGAAGGTATATCCATGCATGCTCCCAGTAACCAGTCAGTCTGACTCAGCACATTCTGGGGAAGGCATGGACCATAGGATTACATCCTGCTACTTGGACAGTGATGAAAGGTAGGGAAGCTGAGGACTCTGGGTTTGAGGCCTCATTCTGTTCCTGATGGACTTTAACGAGTCAATTCTTGGAACATTAAACATACTCCTCTCCCACATTCTTCATAAGAAATGCAGGAATTTAGGAGGAAAATACAGATTGGGAACCCGGGAGAGAAGGAGGTTCTGAAGTGGAGATGCTCAAGGGATTTTGAAGAGTAAATCCGGGCACATTAAATTTTAAGTTACCATTCCATACTGTAATGGAGCCCCTCTTCCATTGCTAACATCTTATTAAAAAAAAAAAAAAAAATATATATATATATATATATATATATATATAGATTGCTGGGGCACCTGGGTGGATCAGTGGGTTAAGCCTCTGCCTTCAACTCAGGTCATGATCTCAGGGTCCTGGGATCAAGCCCTGCATCGGGCTCTCTGCTCAGCAGGGAGCCTGCTTCCCTTTCTCTCTCTGCCTGCCTCTCTGCCTACTTGTGATCTCTGTCAAATAAATAAATAAAAATCTTTTTAAAAAAATTATCGCTGATACTTTAGAATGGGAATGAGTTAAAAGCGGTTCCACTTCTGAACTAACAGAGCCTGCAGAGAGAAAAGAACAAGCCATAGGTGAAGGATATAGGGTGAATGGGGAAGTCCCCATAAACAGAAAACTAAGTGATTTTTAGGGGAAATGGACCATTCCTGAACATTCTTGGAGATACTGGACTAACAATAGATTATTAATTTTTTTATAACATGTCTAAGAATATTTAAAAAAAATTACTCTTAAATGGTATTTTAACACACAAAAGTAAGAGAACAAAAGAGAGTGCTTTAAACTGAATAAATATAGCTTTCTGAAAATTTCACTCTTTTATCATCTTCGACTCATTTTTCTGTGCACTATTGAATCCTTAATTTGTAGACTAGCATTGGAGAATCTTGAGTCTAGATTCCAATGCCTTTTAAAACTCAGGAGCCTGGTATTTACATAAAGTAGCTTGCCTAACTTGCATGGTTGGGAGGCACAAAACTTAGGAGTAATTCCAGGTTCTGGATTTGTGGGTTTTTTGGTTTGGGTTTTTTTTTTTTTTTTTTTTCCTTGGTCTTACCAAACTTGCCCATGAGAGTAAAGTGTGGCTAATCAGGATCTCAGGCTGATGGATATAAAATTTTTTCCCCCCAAAGGGAAGTAAAAAATTCTACAGTCTAAGAATGATCTGGTCATTGATGTGGAAGTTTTTTAGATATTTTTGGTCCTACAGACTCATTTTACTGATGTTTTCATTTAAGTTTAGAAATGCAAAGTGATTTGTTCAAGGTCAGACAGCTATTTGATGGTACAGTGGTATTGAACCCGGTCTCATGGTTCCCAGTGCATCTAGACATTGATCCATTTGAACGCCTCCTGGATACTGTCCTAGCACTAGGTTCAACGAAATGATAATCAACCAAATATTCTGTAGCTGTTTTTAGAATTTTGGGAGTGGGAAGATGTCTAGAAAGTGGTAATTATAAATGTATTAAGCATTAAATTTGAAGTGGACCTTTGGGTTTATTTATCCTAATTCATGTTTGAGATAATGAGGCCCTAATCTAATGAGGTAGCATGGGATGAACAGACAGATGAATAATTTTGGTGGTAAGCATCAACAAGATGACGGCTAATTAACCATAGAGGCTGGAAGAGAAGTCAAAAATATACATGGAATTAAGAACTTGGGAGCAGAATAACAAAGTAATTAAAACCAGGGACTGTGGTGTTCTCTGCCTTCATGTGACTTCAGTTTACTCATTTGTGAATTAATGATTTCCATTTTAGGGGTTTTCTGAGCAAGAGTGACACTGATTAATGAGAAGAATGAGGTGTGTTGGTTTAGGGGAATTCTTTCTCTATTAAAGATGCAGGTTTTTCCTTGTAAAGCCTCTAGAAACTGGCTCCATCACTTAGCCATTGTTTTTCTTGACTCCTCCCATCTAAAAGGTTTTTAATTATGAAAATAATCTTAAGGCACCAAGTAGATTTGGACTTCCAAATGTTGGCCTCACTAAAACTTGGAACAAAGATTCACTAAAAGAAGAGCAGGAAGTCCATCTAGAGCAGTCCAGGGGAAAAGTGATCCCTGCACTTGCCACAGTGTTGGTGATGAACTCTTAAGTGAATGATACCAAGAGGGTTTCTAGACTTAGATACCTAAATCAGACCACAAGGGAATATTCTGTTGGAGTAATCTTAGTTGTTAGTTCTAGTTTGTAAAACAATTCTGAGTTGAGGGGGAGACTTAGTAACCAAAAGCATCACATAAAACAAACTTCTATTTTCTCTTATTGCACTTGGTGAAAGTTATTAAGAATGTAATTCTTTCTGCTTGCTATGTGATTAGCAGCCGAACCTTTTGGGGGTAAATTTCCATTGCTACGCTCTTGTTATCGCAAATGGAATTTGCATGCCTAATTCTCTTCCCTCCATATTGAATCCATACCCCTTTAGGTCTAACGGCATGCTAAAAATGATTCCAAATCTCCAATGTTGATTGTGGGCCATATGTTAGCACTAATTATATAAATGAGACTTGGTAGAAATGTGACATGCTAAGCATTCTGAGCTTAAGGAATTATCTAAATGAATTCTAGCTTGAGTTAGTGCTAGCAGAGGCAAGGAAATGCCAGCACAGGTTTTGAGCAGATGTTAACAGGTCTGCGTGGCTCTTCATTGTCATTATTTGTCTAACTACAAGGACTGCTGATGGAACATTGTGTCAGAATATTTTAAGGTGCCATTTTCCTGAAGATTGCATTTTGCACCTACAGATGGATTCATTTTCTGAATAAGCAGAATGGGGTGACAGAATATCAAAGATTAGAATCGGCAGTCTTGCTGTGAGTTTGAAAACTTGGCATTCATTGGGGTTACTCTCTATGGTCATTATGGCCTGGAAGCCGGAGACTTCTAAGAAGGCGTTTCATTTCAGTATCAAACATTCCTGAATTTTGGTTTTCAAAATGATGGTGAGCGGGAGAAAAAGGATCTGATTCCAAGCAAAAATGAGTAACAGTATGGTGAATATTTAGGACTGTGTGTCTAACAATTAAGGAAGATTGTTGTTGATTGAAGTGGTTAGGAGACTTTTGGGACCCTAAGTCATATCAAGATGGAACTCCAACTCACCCCCTTTACCTGAAAATCATGAGTCTTGAATGTGCCAATGATTCCCTATTTCAGAGCCCTTTGTAAACCTGACTAATATCCTTGTTGATCTCACTCAGGTTTTTTGTCAGTTTTTTCCCCCTCACTCACAGCATTCTTAAGATCAGAATGGATTGTTGCTTAAAAAATGCAAGAAACCAGCTGATAAATTCCACTTTTTCTTTCTGGGTCTCCAGCACAAAGTCCAGTGCTCGATACACAGTGAATATTTGCTGGATGAATGTTGGTGAACTCATAGGAAGAGCTAACATTTACTGAAGACTTACTATATATTAAAATTTGATTAGCATTATCTCATTTAATCCATACTGCTGGGTTCTTAGATGGGTGCTACTCTTGTGGTTTTGCAGATGAGGAAACTGTAGCTAATAGACATGAAACGGCTTGCTTAAGAATCATAAGTAAGTGAGCAGATGAAATTGGAACCAAGGAATGTCTGACACTGTCGCTCACTCCTGTAAGGTGTGGATTCTTATAGAGACTTCCTCACTGAGTTGACGGTCCTTAAATCTGGGTCTCTAGGTGTATGTTAGAGGGTTGCTGAGTTGCCTTGTGTGAGTTGTTCTGTATTCTGTTTGTTTTTATTGCTGTGGTAATCTAAGTAGAATGGATCTGAATGTATTCTTGATCATCTGGATGACCATATTGTGATGGTGTTTACTATCACATTAGAGCCAACTAGTATTACTTTAATGTAGAACATTATTCAGGGAGGCAGGAGAAGAGGCAGACTAAATCTGGAGATGATAATGTGTTTGTGCCAATGAAGGTTCAGTAACGTTAAGGATTTGGAGTGGTTTAAATAGAGAACTAGAGTGCAAAAAAAAATGTTCATTTCCACCAAGCAGAAAGCAATGGTGATATGATAATACCATAGAAACCATGCCATTCCAGTCTGGCCACATTCCCATGGGGGATAGTGAGACCGTTTCAGTAAACTAATACTACCCATTTATATCAAACACAGGTGGTCATTTTAATTTCTTTTATAATCTTATGAGTTTCTCTTTATAAAATTTTGATTTCATGATTATAAAGCACCTCAGACGTAAGGAGTTTACACTTTCTTATGTAACAATAAAGTGTATCTGTCAAGATTATGAAGGGAGCCATAATGTTTTCCTTCATTTCAAAGGGATCTGTATACTCTTCGAGGTACGAATGCTTATATCAGCCTTTGGGTACTATGTGATCCCCAGGGACTGCAATGAAACTTGATCAGGGTAACTGGAGTGTGTGTGTGTGTGTGTGTGTGTGTGTTTGTGTATACGTATATGCAAGTGCACGCACGCGTGCATGTGTACACCTGATAATCTCATGAAACAAGTGGTGGCCCTAGTATTTGGGCCGGGGGTAGTTGGTTGATAAACATCTCCTGGGACTCAGCTCTTTAGACCTTGATACAAGCAATAATCCTGAAGCACCTTTCCTTTCCCATGAAGTTCTTGTTCTGAGTATCTTGTTTTTGTTTTTTTTTTCCCCTTCAATTTCTAATGTATCAAAGAAAGATAGCTTCTTTGGGCCAGGATATGGCTGAGTCTTATTCTTAGTGATCCTCCTTTGCCAAGAATTAAAAGGAAATTCTCTTGTACACTTGGTCACTGCAATATCTTTATATCTTGGCCTCCAACCAGACCACAACCCTGAACAAAGATGTATTTCTTATTTAAGGTGTCTTACTGACACCTTAAACAATTCCCAATGGTGTTACTTATCTCTAAAGTCAGTGAGGCATCCAAGGGGCTTGGGGATGGTGAGTAATGAGACTCGTTCATAGTAGTTAATATTCTGTTTTCTAATAGACATTTTTTCATCCTTGGAAGTTTATTTGCCACTGTTCTCTTTGGAACTCAGACTCTAATGCCACAAGCCAGTGGCATTGAGAACCGCCTATAAGGTATTCTTTTTTTTTTTTTTTTAAGATTTTATTTATTTATTTGACAGACAGAGATCACAAGTAGGCAGAGAGAGAGAGAGAGAGAGGAGGAGGAGGAGGCAGGCTTCCTGCTGAGCAGAGAGCCCAATGCGGGGCTTGATCCCAGGACCCTGGGATCATGACCTGAGCCGAAGGCAGAGGCTTTAACCCGCTGAGCCACCCAGGCACCCCCCCATAAGGTATTCTTAAAAATGGTTGTAATCTAAGTGGTTATATCATTAGTGGACAATATTTTTTTTCTAGAGTTGAATGTTTTGACTAGAAGTTGGCCAGTTCAGAGTGGTAATTACGTAACCAATCTCTTGCCTTTAAAGATTAAGGAGGAGTGGGAAGTTGGGGACAGTCAACATATAGTGCAGAGAGTACTATGTGCTCTCTTGGCAGATTGTTGTTGGAAATAGGTTCCAAGCTAAAACTAATGCAGATATTTCTGCTATAAGACAATATATATAAGCTTAAAAACAAACCTGGCGTTCAGGAAAATGACACATTAATAATGATAAGGCTCATGGGAAAATATTGTTAGAACAGACCACTCTAAAGATCTACAACTTTGTAATCCCAGCACAAATAAACCTAATTAAAAATAACTAGTGCTATTGAAAAGCCATACTTCATTCCTCTTCTTTAAGGAGTGAATTGTTTATGGAGTGTTGCCTTGAAAAAAGTGACTGTAACTTGATTGTAGGACCAAGACTACTGAATTAAGGAGCTCAGATTTAATGGGGCAAACCATATGATTAGTCTTTCCAAGACAAGGCATGTGGCCAAACTGAGCCAAGAAGGAGGAACATGGGTGAATTGGGTCTAGTACAATATACATCAACAATTTCTATTCTGGAATATCTTGTGTTCAACTGCTATTACGTGCGAAAAATTATTAATGTACTGGGAAAAGTCCTATGTGACCCTATGCAACTTCCCTCTTAAGATGACATCACCCCTCTATTTACCAATCCCACCATGCTAAATTGTTTTACAGATGCACATTTGTAGCAAAACAGATGGTGAGTTTATCAGGATATTTGAAGAATAATCCACCTGATTGAATCTCAGGCATTTTACATTTGAAGAGGAGTGTTGCTTCATGTTGAGAAGTAGGACATGTGTAAACCATGAAGTCAGGCTAAGGGAACCTCAGGCTATAAACTGATACCATCTCTACTCCATGAAAACATGTACATCTTTATTGTATTTTTATGGCTACAAGGAAGGCTCGCACATACACATCAGTATACGTGGACCATCAGTACTGTTGGTATTTTTGTTGGAGAATTTGTGACAGATTCTCCACTTAGTCTGGTGGGGTTAGAGTAGCATGGTTTGTTTCATTACCCTACTAAGGTAATGAAACAAAGGATTACTAAGGGTAATCCTTAAACATAGGTAATCCTTAAACATAGCAAAATGTCTATGTGCTAATTTTTCAGAAGGTAATAATTAATACTCATGTAAATTTCCTTAGCATGATCCTTTGCTCTTTGCGGAATAACACGTACCCATTTGTTGTCCTCACCATAGTCCAAACAATCCCATGTGCCTCCTTTAGGTCATGACCAAAGTCTTCTTTCTTAGGTTAGCTAGCCTGATGAGTTGTGCTCAGTGATCAAAGATGGCCGAAAGGATTTTTGAGAAGGAAGCACTGGCTCCCTCTTAGGACTTGAAATCTCCATGTGTCGTTGAAGGAGCACCAGTTACAGAAGCAGACCTCTCTGCCTGCAGTGTTGGAAAGTTAGGCAGAGGAAAGTTAGAGGGAGATAAGAAAGAAAAACATAGATATGACCAAAAGTTTGCGTTCAATTCCTAGCTTCTCCCTTTCTAGCTGGGTGACCTTGCTTTCTTCATCTGTTAGATATAGAAAGTTGACCACATGGAGTGTAGATGAAAAAAAGCTGGAAAGATGTTATCATTGGATCCCTTTATCTTAGGCTAGGAAATCTCTAGGGCTTCTTTTCTATTTGCTTAACCAAGGCTGACAGAAAATTTAAGGAGGGAAAATACTCTAATTCTGTGACTCAGTGTTATTTAATATCCTACCCATATAATCTCTATACTCATCTCTCCTATCTATCCTGTAGGGAAAAATACCATCTTAATTGTCATCAGTTTGGAGAACAAGTTCAAAGGGCTAAGCCCTGATTTTGCTGAAAGATGGAGTCCTTCCCAGCCCTGGGGCCACACTTGCCCCTTGCCACATGTTCTCAGCTGCCTACCCACCTGGGAAACCTCACTGTACTTCTTCACCTTGTCGCTTACATTCATAGCTTTCCAGTGTGCAAGCAACAGCATAACTCACACTATAGGAGGGGAGTAGAGCAACTACCTCTGGTGACCTTACGTGGCAGAAGGTTAGCTTCCTGAGAGGGGACATCCATGTTGCAGACGGCACCACAGAAGGGAAAAATGTTCCAGAACACACCTAAAGAATTTAGAAGGTGCACACGAAATTGAGGGTGCAATTGGCTGAAAGGCAAATTGTCAAAATAACATTCTGGCAATTTAAAGACTGTAAACTGATTTTATATATTTTTATACTGTCCATAAAGACACCTACTAATTAGAAAATGAGAAATAAAGTATAACTAAGAAATATAGACATGAGGACATACTCTCTTGACTCTTGTTCCAAATTTTATTTAGCTCCTTTTAAGCATCCCTGGGATTTTCCTCTGTACAGGACATTACCCTAGAGCCTCTAAGATACCATAAAGTCCTCGTCCATTCCAAAAGCTAGTTAATAAATTGGATAACTCTGAATGGACACATGCTGCATTTGATTTGTTACTTTAATTTTTCCTCCAATAGCCAGCAACTGGGTGGAAAATACTAGCCTGGGTTGGCACAGGTGTAGGAAATTGATGCAAGAGTCACCAGCAAGCCATAGTATCGTACCTTTGGAATGCACCCAAGATCAGAGGGAAGAGTGAAGGGGCAGATTGCAGTAGTTGCAACAGTGTGTAACAAAAATATTGTGCCATTGAGATGCTAATGTGGGTGAGCATGATATTGTAAAATTCACATTGTTAGAAGGCAAGCCTAACCACTTGAATCACATAGACTGATTTTTATGGGAGACCTCTTATTTTATTCTTTGGGTATTTCATTTTCATCCTGTGTTTTCTTTGGAATTAATAGAGCCTCTTAAAAACGGCTGTCTATAAATTTTCTCTCCTACATATGTCTCGAAACAGTTTCATTTCTTCATTTAAAACATTACAGCCATTTCAAAATGCCCTATTTTGTATTTAATTTCACCATCTCATATAAAATACATGTTCTTCACATAATTATGTAAAAATGGGTTTGCAAATGCCCTAGAGATCCATATGATGGGCACATTATAGGATTCTAAGTAATAATAATCTCCTGTTTACATGAGACCTGATTTTCATGCCAGTTTTTACACTTTAATATATCCAGAACACGGCTTTGCTCAAATATGCTAGTTTATTCTGGTCCATGAAATGCATTTGAAATATCACAGATTAGTTTGCCTGGTAGAATATGCAGCTATATCTGATAATGTTAGAGGTGAACGTAATGGAGCCAGAGACGGAAGCCATTGTTGTCCTGTTTGCTGTGAGTGCAGCTAAACAAAGCCCAGCTGGGTGACAGGACGGTGTAAGCATGGGCTTCTTCCTCAAGAAGCAGAAAAAAGAAAAACACAAATTGGGAAAAAAAAAAAAAAGTGGATAATTAAGGCAAAAAGGAAGAAAATGAAAAGGGGCTCTATTACATATATGAGAGCTAAAGTATGCCACAGGCCAATGAATACAGAGAAAGCATAGTGGTTTCACATAGAGCAGTGGTTTTCACTGTGGTCCTTGAACAAGTGGTGCCAGCATCACCAGGAAACCTGTTAGAATTGTACATGCTCAGGCCCTGTCCCCATCCCCATACTGAATCAGAAACTGGGGATGGGGTCCAGGAATCTGTCCTAATGAGCCCTCCAGGTGATTCTGATGCCCTTTTAAGATTGAGGACTCCCAGTGCACTGGAGGGGTCCAACAGCTCCAATTCCATGTGCTGCTTGAGGGGCTAGGCCCGTGTGTAGGAGGGACACCAAGCCCAGGTGCAGGAGGAGGGAGTCTGAGACCTAAAGAACATGTAATGGAAGAGCAGAACACATCTAATAGAGATACATGGGAGCAGATACACCTTCTGGAGCAAATGCCTTTCCGTGACTTAGTAAGTAACTGATGTTGAGGTGAAGTTAAAACTGTTGAAGGAACCATGTGAAAGTCATAAAGGCAATCTTGGCTTGGGGCTTCAGTTATGGGCTCACTCTTATCACTCAGTAATGGCCTTTCCCATTGCTTAATCCTCATTGCCTAGGCTCAAGTTCATGGTATAACAATCCTTTAGGAGGGGTGGCAGAAAGAAGGACCCAGGTAGAAGATACAGCCCATGCAGAGGGGGATGGTCATGGTGCTGATATTGGGGGGATGGGGTGGGAATCAGGGCATCCAGGGCATAAAAGCGTGAGGGGGCCGTGGCCAGAGTCAGGGCTAAAGAGTCTTTAGATAGTCAAGGAAGAAAATTAGGTTACTTGGGACTTTTGAGAATTACAGGTGTTAAATAAAATGTTTGTGGGAATTTTGTGAGATTAGTGTTCCCAAGGACATAAGTTTTGGATCCCATAGGAAAAGAGAACCAGTAGTTGCTTACAACCCTCTACTAGGTACCAATCGTAGAGCTCTGGGTTCCATCTCTGGAACATCTGACTTTGATCTGATCCAGAGGGACTTGTCTACAGATAGTTGAGAGAATGACCATCATCAGATCAGTAGAAAACCAATGCCAAGTTCTGAAAGAAGATACAAGAGTGGGCAGGCTTCTCCTTAGGACATTTAGTTTTCTCGTTCACATTAATGAAAGTATTCAGGATAAACAATTTATCAATGAACCTTATGGAAGACGAGAAAAGGGGTTTAATTCATGTTTGCTTTCTTATAGAGAATAATTTCTGAGAACTTGGAATATGGGAAACATGGCAAAATTTGCTCACCATTTGCTATTTGTGGTGCATGGCAATTCTGTATTCAGGGGCAGTTATCAAAACATTTTACTCTCTGTTTAGACAGAAACAACCAATTCAGCCTTGTCCATCACTTCCCATTTTAAAAAGTAGTGTGTGCTTCCCTCAGTGTTTAAATTTAAACAATGATTACGGAAATGTATTGTAAATACTCTTTTCATTCTATGTTAACTGGATGTTTTTTCCCCCCAACTTTACAGAATCAAATGTACACAGACTTCCTGAGATTTTAAACTTGTCTTTGATTCTTTTCTAGAAATATTTGCTAGGTTTTCCTTTTCTAAAATTCATTCTATTCAACACCACCAGAGTCCTAGCCACTTGATATAAGTGTGTCAACCTTGGGATTTAAATGACTTCCCTCTTCTTTCTGTAAGGGCAAGATTGTATGGGTTTGGCTGGCCTCAGCCTCTAGCACAGTGTCCCACCCAGTAGGTGCTCAATAAATGTTCATCTAAACCAATTGCCTTCAAAGATTGCTCTGCCTACCTGCTTTTTGAAGCTGTTCTTTCTCCCGTTATCTTCTCTTGCCCTCTTTCCTCCCCCTCTCCCTGATGGATTCATTACAAAGACATTAAACTCAGTCCTCAATTTCTCTAAATTGTTCATGCAACTCATTGAATTATATTAAAAGATAACAAAGCCCCACAGTAAAACTAATTCCTTTTTGCATCAGAAGCTGTATAATTTCGGGACACAGGGTAGTTCACCATGCACGTTAATTATGAAAGGATGTACAGTACACCCTCTAGAAACTAAACATTGTAGCAAAAAAAAAAAAATCACTTTTGATTGTATAATGTCAAATGGAGTCCATTGAGCTGTAGTCTCTTCCAGAGAGAGGCTAACAGAAAGCATGAGCTGGGGGTCAGGGGCCATATAGATGCATGGAGATAAATGAGTTCACCGGCAGGGTTTCATGAAATTTGAAGGAGAAGTGGTATTATGCATCTCTTTTATTTAAATAACCTAAAATGAGTAATTCACTCCCTAGAACATTTGATAAAAATCCTTGGAAGTTTGCCAGCAGGCACAGTGGGAGGAAGAAATGCATATTCAAAAGGAGATGAGAAAAAAAAGGGAAAATCAGGAAGCAAAAACCCGAAAAAGCAATCTATACCTGATACAGTTTCTAAAATAAATTGGAACATCTTGGTTACAATTACTTTAAAGGGCCAGGGCCTCCCTTTCCACTGCTAAGCAATGTCGTCTTCTGGAAACCCTACCTTTGAAACACCAGTGCATTTCAGGAAGGACCCAAGAACACTTGGCTTTGCATTGTGTTCACCCTAGGCTACAGATCCCGTGAACTGGAAGCTTGGTTCTGGGGTGTCAAAACACCTACATGCAGTGGTGATTGTTGCCATAGAGATAACCGGATGATAGATAGCTAGATGATAGATAGACACTGAATAGATAGTAGATAAATGATCTCATATGTCAGAAGAGGCCTTTGTGCCTAGGAAATTACAGATTTTTTTTTTTCAAAAACAATTCTTCTGTCAAAATCAAAAATAGAACTCTTCTTTGCAATACTCCCACTCTGTATGCATTCTTACTCTTCCAGGCTTTTTTCTTATCACATTTATGATGTGTTCCGCCCATTCGATTTCCTACCTGACTTCTTGTCTGGGAGATTAACTTTCTTCAGAGGGTTGAATGTACTACCAGTGCTAGGGGGCAAGAGGGTAGACAGCTGACTGCTAAGGTTTCTTTATTATGCAATAAATAAGGGTTTCCTTTGTCCTTCTGTTGTCCCCTTTTTTTTTCCTTTCTTTTTGTACTTAGACCAGTTTGCCCCCTTTTTTTTTCTGTTTCTTTTTACTTGTTTCTTCCTTCCTACTTATATTTTACTTTTTGGTATTCTTCAACCTTGTTTCCATCTCTCTGTCCCCCTGTATTTGCTGCCTCACAGTTTTCTAGCCCTGCTCTTCTAATGGATTCTTCTATGTATTTCCTAATTCTGATATTCTAACACATGGTGAATCCACTTGATTCTTAAAACAAAAATGGACAATTTCAGCAGATCTAAACATTTTATAAAATGATGGTTAGATAGGACCTTGACGAACTCATCTGAAAATTGGGCATGTGCCCACTGGTCTGGATCCTGGAAAGGACTTTATAGAATAAACAGATAAGACTGTGGGTGCAGTCCAATTCTTCTGCTGTGTAACTCTGACAGCCTGAAAATTCAGAACACATTTTATAGGCCGTTAAACAATGACTGAGTCCTGGAATTTGCTAGAAGCCATGGCAAATCATAAAGAAATTGGAAGTCAGATGTGTTCCTTGGGGCAGCTTCAGAAAATCAAGGAACAAATTCAGTTTCTCCATTTTACAAATTTAAAAAATGGGGAGGGGGTGGTGAAGAGAGCTTGTGGTTTGCTTAAAGTAGCTTATAACTGGCAGTTCTAAGAATTTAGAACTTGCGGATTTTGACACGTGGGAAGTGACTTTTTCAGTCTTTCCCTTACAGGCAGGTGAAAAAGAGAATAGAAAGGAAGGGAGAATCATTATTGCTAAGGTTGTAGAATTTGAATTTGCGGCTCTTCTCCAAGTTGGGGACAAGTGAAGAAAAGAAATACTTTTAAGGTAAAAGAGACATTGATGCTTATGCTGAGGCAGATCAAGGAAGAGTGGGGACAAAGAAGATAATTGGAAATCTCTCTGCATCTCCATTTTTCTCATTTGTCAAATTCAGATGATACTTTCACAAGTGGGTTATCATGTTTATATGAGCAATTTAGAGGGTTAATATATAAAAGGCAGTCAACAAGTACTAACTGCTACTGCTTAGGATTGAGACTAAACTTCCATTTTAATGACCTTCCTCTAAAGAATAAAAGTCTTACTATTCTGGAGTTGCTGAGGCTGCTTTTAAACCCCTTGAAGGTTATCGGAAGTGCAAACTAATACTACCTAGCTCTGAAACTAGAATCTGAAACTTGGCCCCAAGCTGTTTGTTTCTTGGCATTGTAATCCCAGCCGCAGTCTGTGGTCCCAACTGTATCCAGGGAGGTTAATATCAGACAAAAATGACCGTCAAAAAAGATCAATGATGTCCTATGCCTGGAAATATCTTTAATTTGGTCTTGAATTGATGGAGGCTTATAGAGTGGATCTTCTTAATCTTGTAGTGGCTGAGCAGGGTCATAGGTCACACAAAGGTTTAGGGAGTGGTCTTCGTCTACTTCCCCAGGAAATAGACTGTCAGATGTATACTCACACACCAGAAGGCTTTTGGACGGTGCTCTAAGGATCTTTACCTATGAGGGAAGGGGGAAAACTGGATTAGCTGGAGGGAGGAATCCAACAGCCAATCCCTTGAGGACTTACAGAGTTGGTATTGTTCTTCTGAAGGGTCCAAAATTGAGGCATAGGGCTTGGGTCTTTGTACTTCCCACCAACCAGCTGTGTGATGCTGCCTGCCTCTGTACAGGAGGGGTGACCTTGAACAAGATGTCTGTCTTCTGAGACAAATTGTCAGAGAGGTCTTGTGCCAAATGCCAAGAGCAACCATCACTGTAGGCAGCAGGGGTCACGAATACCTCCTTCTGAAGTAGGATCTGTGCAGACAGAAGCAACATAGAGACACACGCTATCTTTTAAGTAGATAGGAGCGCCTTGGAGAATGGTGGCTTGCTATTCACAGGGGGTCATGAGCCCCGGGAAAGGGACTAAGGGCTCCTGAAACCCAGAGAAATGTGTTTGTCCTTTCTTAAGTCTAAAACCAGAGCCCCTTGAAGTTTTAACAAACACTGAAAAAATATCATTAATTGCACACTAACTGGAGCCTTTGGCTGAAAATGGCCCCACGAGGAGAGTCCGTCTGTGGAACTGGAGAGAACACATTGAATGTTCTCCCAATTTGCTTCAGCATTCTGTTGGGAGAGACAAAATGGCAGAGAAGAAATTCCAGAGTGTACCATCAGAACTATGAAGAGGAAGCCAAGGGACTGGTTCTGAGTACAGCTATGATTACTCATGGAACAAAATTATTATTCAAATAGTAGGAAATTTAAAGCTAATCTCTTACCTTGATTATTTGGAGGTTCCAAAGAAAATTGTGTGCTATTTGTGAGAATTTTGGCCTCATTTTGCTCACACGGATTTAAGAGCATTGTTGTTGTAATGTAGCTTTAAACTAAGCCATATTCTTCTTGCATATTCATCAAGAGGTGATAATCTCCTAAGAGTTCTTTGTGTTAAGTCTAGCCTCAATTTCTTTGTACAGCAATTTCCACATCAGTTTTATGGTGTTAGTCCAACTCATTCATCCATTGCATGAGCAAAGGGAGATTAAGGTAAAGCTTTTGGTGTGGATGAGTTAAAGCCTGTATGAACTAATGTGTTGATCTCCAAAGACAATTTGGATAATTCAACCTTAACCCTGCTCTTGAGACCAAAATAGCTTTACCAGAAATATTATTAATAATCAACATTTTTTTTTCCCACAGATGATTGACTTGCCTAATAGCCACTCTTTTAAAAAACTAAACTGAACATATTTGAAACAGAGTTAACCTCTAGCTCCCCCCTTCCTCACTGTCTGCTCATCTGATCCTGTTGCTTCCTGGGCCTAGCAGGAAACCCTTGCTAAAACCATTAATTCCACTGATGAGAATATAGCAAGCACTGTGTTGGACTTAGTTGCCAAAGACAGAATATGGAAATTAAACTTATTTTTCTCATACTTTGTATTTACTTTGTCATCAAATACTGCCAGTTCTCTTTTCTCTTTTCTAAATACCTCATCTGTATTGTCTTCTTGTTTTCTACTTCTACCATATTCTGATCCATTTGATTTAGTTATAGTAATAGGGAAATCGCTATGGCTGGTTTAGCCCACCACCTTCCATTCCACCAGTGGAATAATGATCTCAAACAAATGCTTCATTGTTGCCCTTTTAAGAACACCCCAGGGTAAATGTTAGATCCCCATGAATGTTACAGACAGTTCTTCCTGATCTGGCTTCTATCTGCTTCACTTGATTTTTTTTTTTTTTTAAAGATTTTATTTATTTGAGAGAGAATGCCAGAGAGCAGAGAGAGAGGACAAGCAGGGGGAATGGCAAAGAAAGAGGGAGAAGCAGAGGGAGGTCCCAGGACTCCAAGATCACGACCTGAGCCAAAGGAAGATACTTAACCAACTGAGCCACCCAGATGCCCATTTCATTAGATTTTCCTCATTCATGAACTCCTGCTTCAATCACCCCAGACTATTTTCTTTATTATCCCATGACATTTTCCACAGTTAGACATGTCCTTCATCCCCAGACCAACAGCTCTTCATTGCCCAAGACTCCACTTAAGCACTGTCTCCTTCATAATGTGTCCCTTTGATGCCCCCAACCCACATCCCTTTCCTCTGTACTGTCAAGAACAGGGTTTGGTATTTAATAGATATTCAAAAAGTGTTACCCATTTCTCATTTTAATGGATGAGAATGTTGCACAAAACACTTTTAGCTCCTTAAGGACAGAGAAATTAGACTTTTAATTATAACACAATATTAATTCCTTAGTCAAATAAAACCTAAGATACAAATTATTTTCTGATCAGATTAATAAAGTGCTTGGAGTTCTCAGAGCTATGGGTGTATGTTAATTTTTCCCTTCCATTCCCTGCAGAGAGAATAATTTATCAAAATAATTCCTTATTAGGTTCATTCTAGAATTTAATATAATTTAAAAACTTATGCTCTAGATGACTATGTTGGGTCTGTTTTCTCCACAAATCTATATAGTCACTGCTGCAACTTGTATCTGGTTGTATGAAAAGGAAGGGCATTCAGGATATCACATATAAAGGCAAGTAATCATAGGACTATGTGTGGGGAAGTATTGGGGGGACAGAGCCCCCAGAAAAGAACCACTGTGCATCGCAGACTCAGAGTATGAAGCAAAGAATAGTTCTGGACAAAGGCAGCACTGCCAACGTCATACTATGCCATTAGCATGACCCAAGGCAATGGCTAGCAGTAGACTGTCTGCTGTCAGATCGGGTGCCCACCTGAAATCTAGTCCTCTGTCTGTGGTAGAGTCCAGCCACAGACAAAATACAGCTGCCAAGCTGACCCATGATGTGAGCAGAGTAGAAGCCATTGGCAAAGAATGGGTAGGTGGGGCAAAAAATGACGCCTGTCTCTATCATTATCCCCGAGTCCTTATTCCATCATATATGCTCATACCTTACAGATAAAAATAGATGTAAATAAACCCAAGATAATAGTAAAATATAAAATAAAATACAAAAATAACAAATGATGACCTTTGAGAATTGTTTACTTTGGTCTCAATATAATTTAAGTTTACGTCCTACAACTTTTATCAGAGCTGTGTTTAACAACTGGCTCACCAGAGTCCCTGAAAATTTAACATCCAGCTGTCAGAAGCTTCAGCACACCCATGGCAGGACCCTGGGAGCTCTCACTCCACAATTTGTTAGTCAGATTTTTTGACTTGAGCATTTGCAGCGGAGGGCATCAGGTGTTGGACTTGTTTAAAAATGCTGAAGAATGGGCGCCTGGGTGGCTCAGTGGGTTAAGCCGCTGTCTTTGGCTCAGGTCATGATCTCAGGGTCCTGGGATCAAGTCCCGCATCGGGCTCTCTGCTCATCAGGGAGCCTGCTTCCCTCTCTCTCTCTGCCTGCCTCTCTGCCTACTTGTGATCTCTGTCTGTCAAATAAATAAAATCTTAAAAAAAAAAAAAATGCTGAAGAAAGTGAAGAGGAGTGGTCTCTTCATCAGCCGATTTCAGGGTTTCTTCAGTCATCAGGAAGCACCCAGTCAACTTGAGAATTAATAGTTTACTCAAAACTCATTCTCCTTGTATGCCCTCTAATAAAGGCAAAGAGAAAACGGCTTTCTGTTCTTAATTAGCGATTTGGTTCCCAGACGTCTGCCAAAACGACCATAAAAGCAATTTAATTAAACAAAAAAACAAAGAATCATTCAAATTCTCTCACATCCTGATTTTTAGAAATGTGTGCTGCTCTTTTTGGGGTTTTCTTTTCTTTTTCTTTTTTATTGGTTGGAAGTTTCCCTGTTGTTTCTTCCAGAATGACTGTTGGTGAGGGTAGTTTTCATTACACAATGAGGGGTTAACCTTATCCAGACTGCCACTAGGATAAGCAAGGACAACGAGCATGTCTTTAATGCAAGAGAATTTATGGAGTTCTGGAGTTGATAAAATTGATATTTGCTTAGAAGATGCTTGTAGATGCCTGGTGGGATCAGACTATTTGGTCATAAACCCTGGATAGTCACTCTCTTGGACTTAGACCAGAGTTTGCACTTGAGATTTTTCATGTCTTTTCTAGCAATATTTTAAATTTGGAAGGTGGCTGGAATAATAAATAATAATAATTTGACAGTGATTTTTTTTTTTAAATGCTCGTCAAAAAAAGCGAGAAGCCAGGAACAAGGGGAATGAGGTAGAGGAGACTGTACCTACTATGTTCCTGCCCTTTATTTATATTCATCTTATTTCATTCCTATAAAAACCCTGTAAGGTTAACATTATTATGTTACACTTTTACAGTTGAAAAAAACAATGGGTATTCAGAGAAGTTAGACTAATTCACGATCTGGCAGTTGATAATTGGGCTTAAGATTTGGTCCAGCTCTATCCAAAGATGTCAAGACAGTGGCTAATCCTTGAAAGGAACGGTACACAAACTGAAAGATCAATAAATCACAGCAAAAGAAAGGCTGAAGCTGAATGTGTGGAGACCATTTTAAATTTATCAACCATGTGGTTTTTTTTTTTTCCCCCAAGTTCTGAACCTGGATATCTCCTATTAGTTTTAATGGCATTATGGTCATTTGGGGGGTGGGGAACTCATGTCATAGTTACATTGGAGTTTTTAGGGAGTGGATCTTTGAGTATTGGAAGATGACTTTCAAAATGTTATTTAGAGGGGCGCCTGGGTGGCTCAGTGGGTTAAGCCTCTGCCTTCGGCTCAGGTCATGATCCGGGGGTCCTGGGATCGAGCTCCACGTCAGGCTCGCTGCTCAGCAGGGAGCCTGCTTCCCTTCCTCTCTCTCTGCCTGCCTCTCGGCCTACTTGTGATCTCTCTCTGTCAAATAAACAAGTTAATTTAAAAAAATGTTATTTAGATGCATGTTATGAAATTGACATTATAGGAATATGAGTAAGTTACACTGGCTTTTACAAATGTTGAGATGTGTCCCAGGAAAAAAAATTACACTGAAAATGTTTTCATCAAGTTTATGATGAACTGCTTTCTTTTCAACTGACCAGATATCTGGTCAGTTTGTGTGTGCATGCATGTGGACACACATGCTTACTGTACATACCCTTGGGCTTAG
Source organism: Lontra canadensis (assembly GCF_010015895.1). Classification (NCBI taxonomy): domain Eukaryota; kingdom Metazoa; phylum Chordata; class Mammalia; order Carnivora; family Mustelidae; genus Lontra; species Lontra canadensis. Next base: position 7,630,701 of record NW_022631014.1, read on the forward strand.
GGGCATAGCAAGTCAGAGGGGATACTGGCAGGAGACAATATGGGTAATAGAAAATTGTGGCAATCCTTGTGGGTATGCTGAAGTGGAATGTGCAACCTATTGCTCCTGATTATTCACCCGCAGCATTTTATTTTGGGTTTTAATTTCTGACAATGTAGCTGCAACCATAGAGTAGGTAAAAGAAGATTGCCAGGGCACCTGGGTGGCTCAGTGGGTTAAAGCCTCTGCCTTCAGCTCAGGTCATGATCCCAGAGTCCTGGGTTCGAGCCCCACATCAGGCTCTCTGCTCAGCAGGGAGCCTGCTTCCTCCTCTCTCTCTGCCTACTTGTGATCTCTGTCAAATAAATAAATAAAATCTTAAAAAAAAAAAGGGGGGAGGCTGCCTTCGGCTCAGGTCACAGCCTCAGGGCCCTGGGATTGAGCTCCGCATGAGGCCCCATGTAGGACTCCCATGTTCAGTCCCCTCTCCTCTTGACCCTCCCCCCAACTTGTTTGTATGCGTGCACACTCCCCCCCACCAAATAAATAAAATCATAAAAAAATAGAAAATTGTACTTTTTTTTTAAAGATTTTATTTATTTGACAGAGATCGCAGGTAGGCAGAGAGGCAGGCAGAGAGAGGGCGAAGCAGGCTCCCTGTTGAGCAGAGAGCCCTATGTGGGGCTCGATCCCAGGACCCCGGGATCATGACCAGAGCCGAAGGCAGAGGCTTAACCCACTGAACCACCCAGGCACCGGAAAATTGCACTTTCCATTTGAGAATTAGGCCTTCGGATTTTTTCCCACTTTGTGTCATATGGCACTCCACATTTCTACCTATTTGCGGGTTAATGATATTAGCTTTCACAATCTATTTTCCTCTTTTAAATAGAACTTAGAATCAAACTGATGATGATAGGCAGACTATCTCTTGACACAAACATAAGATTCCTTAGGGAATGGAAACTTTGACGGGAAAGAGTACAGATTAGGGAATCTCTGACCGTGGCAAGTGCTGGGAGGCCAGTGGAAAGGGAGGAGGACTTCTCTTATGTCTGTTTTCTTCTTTGTCAAATTTAGTTAATGCAATCTGTCTTGTTGAACGTATTAAATGAGAGAAGAACTGGGAAAGTGTTTTTGAGAACTGCGAAGCACTGTTCTATCTTTGTAAGATACTTTGCTCTTACAAATATTGATGATAAATAGGGACCTTGGGTCTATTCAATAAATATTTATTGAGCATCTACTGTGTCAGGCACCCTGCTAGGGTAGTCCCACAACAGCTCTAATTTTCCCCTCCTTTTCCAGACCAAAAATAAATATTGTACAAATATTGTGTAATGAATAAATGAAAATAACATATTCACATTCTCACTGAAATCATCCTCACAGACTAATGACTTCATTGCTTAGCTTTGTGGGTATTAACTGATGATGAAATTGATAAATCACATTACAATTGGCCATTTTCTATATCTGAGAGAGTTTGTAAAAGCGGAATTAATTTTTTTAGATCAAGCAGTCTTCTATTAATAAAGGTAATAACTCATGATTTCTGTGCGACGGGTCATCTGAGACTCTTCAGGTCATTTGGAAAGACAAATTCAGGGAAGCTCACCACACTGTGAGGAGGAGGGTGGGGCGTGGAGTTCCCGTGATGATCGACGTGTTTCCTAGTGTTGGGAACGAAGGACCAGCTCAAAACCGGATGAACTGGGTGGTCAGGAAAGAGGCTTCCTTCCGGAGGTCATTTGACCGCCAAGAAAGCACATGACTGACACACTGGGCTAATTAGAGTTACCTAATCTAGACTTTAGAACACCATACACTTTTTTTTTTTTTTTTAAGAGTTTATTTTACAGAGAGAGATCACAAGCAGGCAGAGAGGCAGGCAGAGAGAGCCGGGGACCAGGTTCCCTGCTGAGCAGAGAGTCCGATGTGGGGCTCGATCCCAGGACTCTGAGATCATGACCTGAGCCAAAGGCAGACGCTTAACACACTGAGCCACCCAGGTGCCCCAAGAACACCATGGACTTAATGGCTAGATAAACAAAGCATTTTGGTTTTCTAAAAGGGCATGTGTGTGAGAGAGGGAGAAAGAGAGAAAAAGAGAGACCTATAGCAGATGCTATTCCATTTAGAGTGTCTTTGAAAGTCTGTTCTTAAATCAGGGTTTTTAGGCCTTGGTACCTATGACAGTTGGGGCCAAGTAATTGTTTGTTGAGGGCTATCTTGTGCATTGTAGAATATGTAACAACATTCCTGGACTCTACCCATGAGATGCCAGTGGCAAACCCCAGTCATAGGACAATCAAAAATGTCTCTAGACCTTGCCAAATATCACCTCTGGACAAAATCACCTCTGGTTAAAAACCACTTCCTTAGCTGGTACCCTAAATGATGTAAATGACTCTCATCCTGTGTCAGGCAGCCTTCTAAGCCCTTTGCTATGTGTTCACGAGTTAATTATCATTGCTACTTGATAAATAGGTTCTGTTATTCCCGTTTACAAATGAGGAACTGATACACAGAAAGGTTACTAAGTAGCTTACAGAGTGATATCACCAACTATAATTTTTCCAAAATCCTAAAAAGCGTTATTAAAAATGTTAGTTTTTTAAGTGTTGTTGCTACATTATTTTTAAGCTCTTATTCTAGGAGCAAGGCGGATCTCTCCTTGACCCCTTAGCTATTTGAAGTAGGGTAACCTCTAGGCAAGTTCCTTTGCAAGAGCAAACAAAGGAGTGCATGAATGTAATTGCCATAGAATTAAAGAGGCTCTCACAGGGGGTGAAACACTGGGAACTCATCTATTTTCCTCCTTGGTCAGCTGTGCTGTATCCAACGCATTAGGGCCTAATGGCTTCCCCTCCTTGTTGTCACGCTGCTGGCTTCTTGATGTAGTTTGCCTTCTCATGCTTGCGTTGGCCTTACTGTAGCCTCCTAGGAGAATGAGATTATTTTCTATTACATTATGGCGGTTATTTGCTTAATGAACCAAATTCAGGAAGCAGAATAAGTTTTTAGAACAAAATTCTCCAAATCCTGAAAAACGTGGTGGCCTCGAAGAATTCAAGAAAACGGGCTAAACCTCACCAGTCACACAGATGAGAAACATTTCCTAAGCATCAAGTAAAGAGGATTCCAGTCAGCGAGAGCAGAGTCCCTACCAGAGCAGACAGTTCATGTCGTCGGTCTTAGAGATGCCCCTCTGAGAAACGTCACAAAATTAGGAATCTAGAGAAGGATTCCACATCAGAAGACAACTTACTTAGGTTCAATCAATATTTAATTAATCTTCGGAAGACAATTCAGGGACCAATCCACTGCAGTTTGGGAGTAAAAAGGTCTTTCAAAAAAAGTCATTTCCAGAATTCTAGTAAATTGCCTTGTATACAGTCTTGACCAGCAGAGGGCTTCCACACCTGACAAATGACATCTGAACAGAACAAAAGGGACCTGGAAAATTCCTTAATATTTTAACATGGTTTTTTGCTGTTGTTATTACCGAAGGCCTTTAAAGTTGAGTTTTTACTACACTGTAAAGCACTGACTTTTTTTCCCGCATCTGTTGTACAGGGTACAATCAGCCCTCTTTTGTAAAAACTAAGGTCAGAATTGCAGGAGTTGTTTTCTGCTTATTTGATTAAATAAAAAGGCTATGCTTAAGGTGATGGAGATTTTATAGGAATTTGCAAACAAATGCATCCAAAAGAATCTGTTCATTGCTGGCCCTTATTAAGAGAAATACCTTGTTTTTCCTGCATATATTACATGAAGCATGAGCTTTGGAATATGGTGAGTGTTTACCTCTGGCAACCATTCTCAAATCTGTGCTTTGGTACCTGGCTGCCAGAGAGAACTTACTTTATTGGACCACTGCTTTCTACTCCCCATTTTATATTCCGATTTTTTTTTTTTTTAAACCTTTAGAGAACTTGAGATTCTGAAAGTACACCGTAAGCCTGGTAAGAGCTGGTACACGATTTTTCTGGACATGGAAAGGGGGTAGACTCAGAGGGAATTCGAGAATGTTGATGCCCAGCCCCACTGTCCTGTACATCAGCTGGTGAAGTTGGAAGTGACCACTGGCTAAGCAGACAAATTCTTCGGTGCCAACAATAGAGACCTATTGAAAGGGCACCCTAGCAACCCTCTCTCGGCTGGGCCTTCTATACACCTTGACTGAAGTCTTGTGACGGTAATGCCTGGCCTTGGTGTTTTCCCTCAGGAGAGTTGTCTCAGGGCAGGCACGTTGGGTACCCTTAGCCTGGTGGTGAAGTTGAGGGCAGCCTCTTTCCTCACTGTAATGTAGTTGGAAGCACATGCCTGCTAGTCTCACTTAGGAGTTGTTCATGGTGATAGGAAATACTGCCAACAAAAGATCATGTGAAGGGGAAGCTATTTGTTTCTAAAAATACAACTGGAGTTCAATTCTGGGTTTATGAAAACTATGTCTTACCTAACAAATTCCTCTTTTCATGTTGGTGATTGGAAATTTCATGGCCACATTTGCTAGACTCAGCCCCAGCAAGGATGATCTTAGGACAACAAGTGTGCTCTCATCATTTTTTCCACGTACTTTATTGAATTGAATGTAATTTTTCAGTATTTGGATCCTGTTGAGTGCCCAGGAGAGTATAAAGATACAGAAATTCCAAATCCTGGAGTAGAATGGTCATAGAAAAGCAGAACAAAATGCTGAAATACTAAAAATGGGAAATATTTAGGTTGGAGTCATTTTGGGGAGGCTAATGAATCATTCTTTCCTAATCTATGGAAAAAAGTGGTAGCCTTTCTTTCAGGTTTATGAGTAAAACAATTGGGGCAAAATTGGAAGAAGAGTAGATTTGGAAGCAGGAAACCAAAGTTTGCATTGTGAAGAGACAATATTTATAGCCTTAGTTTCACCACCTATTGAAATACAGGAAAATTTAGTACCTGCCTCATTAGGTTGTAAGGTTTAATTGAAGTAATGCATGTAAAACACTTCAGAAGGTTTCTGTTCCACAGTAAAACATCAATAACAGAGACCTGGTTCTGTCATGTGATTGGAGCTATGACTATAGGTGAGAGTCCTAATTTCTTCCTCTTCTCCCCCAATAATAATAGCAGTCTATAACCTACTTGTGAAGATTAAGGAAGATAATTGTGAAAGAATTTGTAGGTGCAGAACCCTGAGGAAGGGTGATGTGGTATTAGTACTGCCTTTTTTTTTTTTTTTTTAAGATTTTATTTATTTATTTGACAGAGACACAGCAAGAGAGGGAAGACAAGCGGGGGGCAGAAGAATAGGGAGAAGCAGGCTTCCTGCTGAGCAGGGAGCCCAATGTGGGGCTTGATCCCAGGACCCTGGGATCATGAACTGAGCTGAAGGCAGACACTTAACGACTGAGCCACCCAGGCCTCCCAGTACTGCCTTTAAAAAAAAAAAAAAAAGATTATTTATTTATTTGAGCAAAAGATTGAGTGGGAGTGGAAGGAGGAGCAGAGGTAGAAGCAGACTCCCTGTTGAGTAGGGAGCCCAATGCGGGGCTGGATCCCAAGACCTTGAGACCATGACCTGAGCTGAAGGCAGACACTTAAAAGACTGAGCCACCCAGGCACCCCAGTACTGCCTTTTTTGTGCACATCTGAGTTTCGTATTAGAAAAGAGTATGTAGCTGAAGCCTGACGGTGCTGAGGCCTGGTTAGCTTCATTACAGCAAAGGAATCGGGGTAACTTAGGCAGGACAGTTAAAATACAGCTGAAGTGACACTTTTATCGTTGAAAACTTTGTTATTTTAGATGATCATTAAATTATTTTTCTTCGGCACTGACCTTTGGCAGTTTTTAATATATAATTAAAAAGTGTTCCAAAGCGGAGAGTTGACATATCTCTATGATTGAATTTGGAGAAATCAGAAATCAGAGGGAGGAAGACAGACTGTTAGGTCAGCCAAGAGTAAGATTGAAGATGGTGGAAGTTGGGGAGTTGCGCGGGGGGATCTGTACCTAATCACTTAAGAGAAACAGTTTGGGAAATGAAAAGGAGGAGTTTGGGTGTTGCTTTAAAACTTGGGGATTTCTGTCCACATTTGTCTCTTACTATCACTTATGCAATATCAGCAGGTGGCTTGCATTTATAACCAACCCTGCTTTCTCATTTCCCTAGTGATATTTTATGGTTTCCACACCTCAGTGTGTGTTTTTCTTAGCACACTCCTTGGTCTGATTAAGTACAGGAATGTCAAGGGTCACTTTACCGTCACTGTGTCTGACCTTGCTTTACTCTCGTCTCTGTCTCTCTGAAGTCCCTAACAAGAAGCAGAGCAGAGAAGATATTGGGCAGATGCTTAACAGACCAGGAACATCTAACGTAATGGCTAACTCGCTTTAAAGAACAACAGTCGCAAAATTCAGACTCCATTTTTACCTTTTTGATTACAAAGACTGAAAATATTCCTTAGATAACCTTAATATGGTTCAGATGGCCAGCACATACATTGCTAACAGCCTGCACCTTCTAACTGTATTGACCCACACTCTCGCCTGAATTCACCATACGTTTTAATTCCTCCATACTTTGTCATCCCGGAATGCTTTCTGTCATGGATGTCTCAAACTAGCTCTCTGTATTCAAAAGTAAATTCTTTGATAAGGTTCTTTTGCTCTGTGCAGTTTCCTTTTTTTAATATTTTATTTGTAAGTAATCTCTACACCCTACGTGGGGCTTGAACCTACAACCCTGAGATCAAGAGTCTCATGATCTACTGACTGAGCCAGCCAGTGTGGTTAACAGCTTTGTGTAGTTAAAATTTAAAACAAAACAAAACAACAACAACAACAACAACAAATATATATATATGACTTAGATGCAAAAGAAGTGACTTTACATACCGGTTTTCCATATTACCTAAAAAAATTAAATCTGGCAACTTTGGGCCCATGATCCTCTATAGCAGTGGCCACAGCTGTGTGGCATGTATTAACTTTGACAGGGCATAAGCTCTCTAGTTGGTCACAGTTGCCCTCAGTTCCATTTGCTTTTCTTTCCATTGGCAGACTGAGTCCCTAAAGTATCTGTGTCTCCTATTAGGTTTGGGCTTATGACTGTGAAGTGGAAGCTGGATCCTCCCTCGTGCTTCCTGGGTTGGTCTGGCTTCTGTGTTTCCTTTAGCAGGTTGGTAGGGTAGCATTGATTTCTTGCTTAGATGTGGAAGTCGTTGCTTTGTAAATTTGTCTCATCAACTCCAATGGTCATCTTTTAAGAGTGAATCTATGCTTTACCACTCTATGGTCCTATGACACCAAGTATAGTGTTTTGCCAATGTATATGTGTCTTTCAGCATATTTTCCTAGATGTAGAATGAACTGGTTGAATGACAGTAAGAGCCTAGGAATGAGTTATTACTCTATCACTGGACTTTATGAGCTCCTCTGCAGTCATGTAATTAAGAAGGCATTCAGAGTTTGCTTTATAGCACTATCAGAGTTTCCAAAATGAATAAAATAGCTTCATCATTAATAATTTGGATTCGTCATCTTTGACCCAAAGTCATCCCACACTGGAGACTGCAAATATTATTTTAAGCAGTTTAATGGATTACTGGGAGAGTAACTAATGGATTAACAGGTCAAATAAATTAATGGGTAAATTGATGTGAACATGTGGTTGAACAACTTTCCAATTGTAATTGTAACTGTAAAAGGCAGACACCCTGAGGGGGAATTAAGCAGTAGCAACAAACACTATTATCATTAGAGTTTCCGGAAGCGAGCATAACAGACAGGATGTTTTCTAATGAAACTGTAAAACAATTATGATAGCTCTTTGGAGCTTTGGTGGCTCTTGTTGTTTGTTTGTTTGGTTTAGTTTTTTTTTTTTTTTTTTTTTTTTTTTTCCTAGTGTATCCAAAGGAAAAAGCTGTGTTCGGAATGTCAGCCAGTTCAAGTATTACCATTATTATAAATAACCATCTACTAGAGGGGCAAAAGATGGACAGCAAAGTAGACAATTAAACATGTGCTACATAAATACGCATAAATCCAATACCATCTGCCAGATTGTCCAATTTGACTAGTTGCCTTTATATACCTACCACATAAATCAGTTTAAAAGGGTTCCCCGAAGCAGTGTTCCCTGTAATGACTGGGTAAAAGATCTTTATTCTTTTAAGACTATGGTTTTCATGTTTCCCCTGATAAAAATAACATACTTTCCTTCTGGGGGTAGAGGATCCTCTAACTTCACCATGTGATAAGCCACCTCTGAACTTAATGGCTTAAAATACCAACCAATTATTTAACTCAGAACCCTGCTAGACAGTTCTGGGTTGAATCTGCCTGTCTTTAACTTGCCTGCCTCCTATGTCTGTGGTTAGCTGACAGGTCAGCTGGGGGCTGGCTAGTCCTCCATGGCTACGCTCCTATATTTGATAGCTGGCCGGCTGTTGGCTGGGTCATGTTATCTTTCCTTCCCCTGCAGGATAGCCTGAGCTTGTTCATGTGGTGTTCATGGGGTTCTAAGAGTACCGAGAGAGGGATAGCCCATGTGTGTAAGCACATAGTAAGTTCTCCCTCACAGTTGCTATTAAACCATTGGCTAAAGCAAGTCACATGGTTAAGCCCAGAGTCAGTATGGAAGTGGTCTACCCTATGACAGGGATGTAGGGAGAAATGGATAAATGAAACACCATTACTCTGACTAGCTATCATAAATAACTTTTCAGATTCAAGTCAATTCACATTTATTGGCTATGCATCACCTCTAATGTGCCAAGCACATTTCTAGAGAATCTTAAATATATTTGGAATTCTTGCCTTTTCTCTTATTTTTTTTTAATTTAATAAGACTTTATATAATGAAGGAATTACCTGGTGAGGCAGAGGGATGGAAAAACTAATGTGTGATACTGATGCAATATTCTTTTGAATGATTTACAGGATGTATGAATGATAAGTCTTCTGGAGTATAAATGCATGTGAATATTACACAAATATGAAAATACTTGTAATTTTTATGGATGTTAATTTCCCTGTCATCCTTCATTCTCTCATCTTGGAAAACAATATGGCAGGAGGACCCTCCCTACAGAGCTGTTATGAAATTAAAAGCTTAACGTAGTATCGGCACATAGTAAGCACCCTCTTGAAGTTATCCGTGAGGGGTAATATGGAACAGCAGTGAGGACTTGCTGCTGTTATTATTGTTAAATAGCAGTAATAAAGTCAGTTACAGCGGCTTTCCAAGAAGGGAGATTCTGATCCTATAAAAGCCACATATCACATCTTTCAGATGTGAGACTCAATCTTTGCATAATTGTGTGTAAGGTTTCCTGGCTCTCTTTTATTTATGTGCCATTTCATTTCACCATACCAGAGCTTGGATACTCATTATGTCTTTCTCAATACATCAAATTTCCAACTAATTTTGTTTTAAGAAGAAGAAGAGAGCTAGAAAGTGGGTTGAATTTCAATTACTGTTTCCTCTCTAAGCCCTTGGTGTAATTCCCAATGACTGTGATGAGACACGAAGTTCTGCTTCAGAGCTTTGGATAATAGGGGATGTGGAGAAGATGTTTCCTCAGAGAGTGGTGTGTCCATTCAGAGCATTACAGCTTCATTGTTAAATATAGTTTTAGGTGTGCATTTCTTTCCCAGCCAAACCTTATGTATAGCCGAAGAGCTCTGTCTACCACACAATGCTTAAAGTTGTCCGTAAATCTTCTATTGGACAGGATATAATATACCATGACCTAATTTTAAAGGAAAAAATAGAACCATCACTCAAAGTAAGAGTCAGCAAACTTTTTTTTTTCTTTTCTTCTTTTTCTTTTTTTGCTGATTAAAAAAAAAAGAGGCAGATATTATTTTAGACTGTAGGTCTACAATCTGTAAGGTGTCTGCTGTAACTGCCCTAATCTGCTTTTGTAGCAAAAGCAGCCCCAGATGGTACGTAAATGAATGGGTGTCGCTATATTCCGATAAAACTGTATCCAGCAAAATAGCAGTAAGCCAGATTTGGCCTGTGACTGTAGAAAGCCCAACCTTGACCCAGAAGGAAATCTAAATCGCTCAAGCAATCAGAAAAACAAAAACAAAAACAAACGTGTACTTTTAAGAAAGTGTCAGTTGTAGGTATAAGGTTGTGTTGATAAGAATTAAATCTAGCACCGATGTCCCTGCTTCCTTCTGGAGTGTGGTGTCCTCAGTAAACATTTAAGATAACCAAAGAAGATTATTTCCTTTATAATGATTCCGTCTGACAGCATGGGTCATCTCCATGTGTCTTTTAAATTTGTACCTGGATATCGATAATGGCGTATTTAACCAGATTTTCAAATTTAACAGAGCAGTAAGTTTAAATAATGTTGAGCCAATAGGTTATTTATTTTTTTTAGATTTACTTATTTTTAAAGAGAGAATGAGAGGGAGGGAGCGTGCAACAAGGGGGAAGGACAAAGGGAGGGAGGGAATCTCAAGCAGACCCCCCACTGAGCCACGGAGCCCAATGTGGGGCTCGATCCCAGGACCCTGAGATCATGACCTGAGCTGAAATCAAGAGTCTTTGGACATTTAACCAACAGAGCCACCCAGGTGCCCCAATAATTTTTGATTAAAATAAGTTGTAAACTCATTTAAATACTCACACACACACTCAACATACACACGGCCTCTTTGCTACCATCTACTCTAACACCTGTAAGAAAGGCATTTCATTTTAGAACCCAGAGTAGAGAATACCCAAAGCATAGTCTGTTGGGTTAGAAAAATAGCACAGGATGTAAAACATGGCCTGTATTTTTTCACTGCTTATAAATACTTTGTCACAGAATTATTTCAGTTCATAAGCTTGTACTTCAGATTGCTGAGTCTGAAGACTGTTGCTTCTACCTATTCTATTTGTGAGCCAGACTAGGAGGCTTCTTAGGAGCTTCGTAGCTTTAATGTCAGTTGAATAACTTGGCACCCGATGCCCAAACTCTTTGCTTTAATGAGTCAGCTCCTTGTTTCCAACAGGCCTAAGAATTGTCCCCCTTTCAACAATAACTGCTAGTTGCTTTCTTGAGGATTCTGATTGGGTCATCATAAAAATCCTGCAAGCTGGACATTCGTTGTACCAATTGAAACATGAGGAAACTGAGTCTCAATGCGTCTGTGGAATTTGCCTAACTTCATGAAACTAACCCGTCTAAGCCAGGGTTTGAACCCACATCCGGCACCAAGTGTGTTTCTTTGGCTACTCCTGCTCCTGTTCCGCCAGCCGCCCACAGCGGTGACGTGGCCTTCACGCTGTGAGTCAGCACAGAGCAGGCCACGTTCTGTGGCTCATGAATTCTGCACTCTGGTACTCAGCATCCTTGTTCTGGAGTCCCCTGCATCTGTCATTTGGTCTTGTTCAGTGAAGGCGACCTTGGCATCCCTGAAAAGATGGCAACAATAATCAGAACCTAGAGGTGTGGTCCTGTAAATGACATCACTCCTGACCTCTCCTGAAGGCCTATGCTGTGCCAGGCACCACGCTAGCTGCTTTCATGCCTTAGGTCATTCACTCTTCATGACAAATCAGAGGTAGATACAATTATTCTTACTCCACGGACAAGGAATCTGAAGTTAGGAGGTGAGTCATTTAATCCTTTCCTTTTTATTTTTGCATTGAGCTTATTGTTTGGACTCTAGCTTAAAATTATTTCAGGAAAAAAAAGGTATATTGTACATATAACTAGTGTTTTGATGATAATCATCCTTAGAGTTTTTGAACATGGATATGGCTCTAATAATAGATTTAGAATAGCATTAGTGTTTTAAATCAGAAATAAACCAATTCCAATAATCCCTTATGCATCTGCTATCACAGACTATTTCTTTAAGGGATATTTCTAGATAATTAAAACTTACTCTTTAAGTACCAAAGCTTAACTTTAAAATTTTTTGAAGTGTTTTAAAAACCTCTTTCTAAAATAAGTGTCACGTACCTATCTAAGGGAGCATTAATGAAATAGGTAAACAATCAGAATGGTGACTTCATCTTCTGAGGGAAGTAAGATACCAACCTTCTGACTGTTAATGTGTTTATTAGCATAACTTGGGCTGGGCATGGTTGGCTATTTGGGGTACAAAATACATTACCCTATTCACCTGTATCCAGATTATTAAAAAACAAAAACAAAAACTGGTGATTTCATGTCAAGGATTGAAATCTTTTCAGTCTCTTGAAAATAAATATTAACTTTATTAATAGTTACTAATATTTATTAGTAATTAAGGCATTAATATTAAAAGCCAGAAGTCCTGCCTTTATTTATTTATTTATTTATTTATCTATTTATTTATTTTTTAAAGATTTTATTTATTTATTTGGCAGACAGAGATCACAAGTAGGCAGAGAGGCAGGCAGAGAGAGAGAGAGAGAGGAGGAAGCAGGCTCCCTGCTGAGGTGAGAGCCCGACGTGGGGCTTGATCCCAGGATCCTGGGATCATGACTCGAGCCAAAGGCAGAGGCTTTAACCCACTGAGCCACCCAGGTGCCCCCTGCCTTTATTTTTAAAAAAGATTTTATTTATTTACTTACTGAGTTGGGGAAGGGCCAGAAGGAGGGAGAGAATCCCAAGCAAACTCCGTTCTGAGTGTAGAGCCTGACATGGGGCTTGATCTCACGAGGTTGAGATTGTGACCTGAGCTGAAACCAAGAGAAGTCAGACATCTGATTGAGCCACCCAGGTGCCCCCAAAGTCCTAACTTTTTAAAAGAGCCCAAATGGTGGGTAAGATTCTGACACAGTAACCATTCCTTTCATTGGTTTTCCCCATCTCCTCCTGGGTCCCAATTTTATGGGTGTCACCGGAGATGATGGAGTGACTGGACCTGACTCAGAACAGGCCCCTGAAGGAGAGGCAAAGAGAAACTCCCTCTTTTTTTCACCATGCCAATCATGGCTGTCAAAGAATGGTGTATCCTCCCAATATTATTCCTGATCTAAGCCAATTAATGTATGTGGAAAGAAATAGACAGTGATACCCTTCATGTAGAAAGAAATTAAAACTTATAGAAAGGGACACCTAAGAAACTGCAAATGGGTATCAGCACATTGAAAAATTAAAGCTTTCTCTGCCACTGAACGATGTAAATGGAAAACGTCTTCTCAACTGTTAACATTTTCAAAAGGAAGAAGGCTTCAGAGAGGTCTGTGGAGAGGATGGGAAGCTGTTTGGATGCTCCAGCCAGCAGTCGGTCCAGTAGGATTGTTGGCTGTGATGGAAATGTTCTCTGGTGTTTGGGGAACTTCTGCAGCCACACCACTCCGTCTGAGAGCCACAGGGCAGGTGTGGCTACTGAATGGCTGCTTCAAGTGTAGTTCGTGTGGCTGATGAAATGAATTTTAAATTTTGCTTGATTTTAATTAATCAGTGGAGTCATGTTGTCAAAATAAATCAAGGATGCACTTTGACTCCATAGTGAATAGGGTAAGGATTTTAGGTTATAATCTGATGTATACCAGTGGAAGTGTTCAAGTTAAAACCTGGTTTTCATGTTGAGAGGTAGCATGGTTTGGTGTAAGGGATAGCCACTATTATAATTATCAGTGTATTACTAAAATTAATATTTATCCAATTTTTGGTGGGGAGGGCAACTGGGGGCTCAGTCAGTTAAGTGTCTGCCTTTGGCTCAGGTCATGATCCCAGTGTCCTGGGATCGAGTCCTGCATCGGGCTCCCTGCTTTGGGAGGCTGCTTCTCCTTCTACCTGCCACTCCCTCCGCTTGTGCTTGATGGGGTCCGTGATCAAAGGAGTGAGACTGATACAAAGCGAAGGTCAAGCAAAGTTTTATTTCACACCAGCACCAAGAATCAAACCGACCGGCCTTGGCCGTCTCTTACAGAAAAAGTGATGACCCCCAGCCTCACAGACTAGCTTTTATAGAGCAAAGGCCATGTGGTTGAGCCTGGCCAATGAGATTGTAACACACAGAGAAAGTTGCATAGTCATGCTAGGTCACACATGGGTGGCCAATTGAATTAAAATTTACCCTATAGTAGCTGTTTGAAGTAGCCTATCACTCTGGTCAGAATTGGCACCCTAGTTTGGCGCCCAAAAGGTGGGGTTTACATTCTTTGGTGGTTAGGGAGATAGTATGTATGCTTTACTGATTGGATGTCTCCACCTTGCCTGACTCATACTTGCATTCTGGGCTCTGTTATCTCCACCTGACCTGACCCATCCTTGTATTTGGGCTCTGTTATCAGGGACTGGTCTACTAAATATTGGTTTCCCAGACTTGCTTTTAAATAAGTTCCCCTGGGGGAGGGAGGGCAGGGTCAGTTTAAGTTTTACTGCATAAATAACAAAATGACTGTTTAACCGAGATGGAGTCGCTCTGGCTAAGTAGGCCCCTACAGTGCTCTCTCTCTCCCTCTCTCTCCCTATCTCTGTTGCTCAATAAAATAAAATCTTTAAAAGAAAAAAAAATTTTTTTTGAGCACCTGCTGCATGCCAGGCACTGTTTTTGATGTTGGGGATGCAACAGAGACAAAGTCAGGTAATATCAGGTAATATCCCTGCCTTCATGGGATTGCCATCCTAGTGAATTATTATAGAGTTAAATTCTACTTAGATGACTTTATGAGCTGCTAGTTCACCTGTGCTACACTGAGATGTGCAGAAATCACATAGGTTTAGTTTTCTTATCATTAGATCTATGGGGATCTAATGTTCTATGGGGATGGGGAAAAGGAAGAATTGTAAGTACTGGTTTCTATCTAGACATTTTGAACAGAGTCCAGTGCAATTATTTATTTATTTATTTGGGGGAGGCTGGGGATAACTTAAACTCAACTGATATAAAAATGCAGAGTTAGATTTTTATTTCTATGCTACTGAACTCTCCAATACTATAGGAGCATCTGGGCAAGTAGCTGACCAGTGAGCCAAAGGCAGGAGAGGGGGTGGTAGGGAATCCTGGCTGGGCGGCTCCTGGGGCCCTAGCTGACCTCTGCCCGGGCTCTGCCTCATGTCTACCCAGTCAGTGCCTGCCCTGCTGCCGTGTGTGGTCGGATGACGTCAGAAGGTGGGGGCTCTCTTCCAGCTGGGTCAGGGCCCAGCGGATTTTTCCTGTGGCCTCGGCTCCACCTCTGCTTTCCCTGAATCCACAGCCTCCCTGAGATGGGCTGTGGCTCTGGCCAGGTGGGCCACCTTGCTGCTCTCTGCACAAGGCCACTTTGTTTTCCTTCTAGTTGCTTTTTCCAGCTTAAGTCTTACTCGGAATCTTGGCTAATCTACGCATCCCTTCTCAGAGAGTGTGTGGGAGTTTCAGGCTTCCTTCCAAACCAGAAGAACCAAAGCTAATTGAGGAGAGCTAAGCTGGGTCTCTCTTTCTGCCTACCCAGACTTTGCTGCTCAGTAAGCTCTTGGTGCAGCCTCTCTCCCAACGGGGTTAGAGCGGGAGACCCTGGGTCTGCTGGGTCCATCCTTGGCTCTCCTCTCTGTCTGTGTAATCAAAACTGTCTTCTCTGGGCAGAAAAGAAGAGAGAGCGCAAATGACTTAACCTCTCCCTTTTCTCCTCTCTCTCCAATTCCGTGGAGTTGTTCTGAGTTGTGAGTTTTAAATTCTCCCCCTGGTTCAGCCCCAGCTTATCTGTCAGTGGCTTTTAATATACAGCATCCTGGGAGGATTTTAGAAATGCGTTGGTACTTTGTGGTTGGGTTATCATAATGATCAGGGGACTCTATGAGAATTTGTCCAGGGTTGTCAAACACCCTTCAAAGCGTGAAACTCCTATCCAGCAACACATACATCATGTGTCTATATGACCTTCAAGCGTCCTTCCAAAAATTCACATAAATGAGGACACTGTTCAAAATGATCTAACCCCTTTTTACCCAAACACACCTATATAGAAGGAGTATAATGAATTTTCCGAGAACCCAACAACCAAACAAATGGAAAGCATTTTACTGTATTTTGTTCGTGAATGTGTACATATCACTGATAGTGCCACTCTTGACACTTCTGGTACCGACGAAACACATGTGCTACTCAGAATTTGTAGCTGTCACATTCCTGATGATACTGCACACAGGTGTACACATCAGCCAACCTCATTATAGTTTCTGGTGGAATTTTACCTGTACACTTTCAGACAAAAATACCGATTTCATTTTTATCATTTGCTTTGCTTTTGTTTATGCTAGTGGTAGAGATCTAAGTTTTTAAAATTATATTTGTAGACAGGTTGCATTTTCTATGAATTTCATTTCAGGCTATTTTATAAATGTTAAAGATTACCTTCAGTTTGCCCTACTTCTCTCCCTCAACTTCACGCCTATATTGTAATGTGGGAAGAAAAGTGATTAGCTTACAAAACATGAGGAAAGGAGAGTGGTCTTCACCTAAATCTAAAGAATGTAAAATAAATGCAATTATAAAAGACACATAGACATAGACAATGCAATGAAATAAACAAAATGAGAAGCACAAGCAATTTCCGATTAATTTCTATTTAGTTTTCATTTTTCGTGATTTTCATGAATGCCAATTTAGGTTGTGATAGAACTGCTCCTACGGCTACTACTGTTGGTGTCGTTATGTATTAATAAAATTATTTGGCTAAGTGATTTGGCTGTATAATGTTGAGCTATTATACTGTGCATTCCTATTGATCTGGCAATTCTTTCCTGAAAATTTAAGCTAAGCCAAGCAAAAGGGAAGAGATAAGAGGTGTCCATTGCATTGTAAAAGTAACATCAATAACAAGCACAGGTGGAAATGTTAATAAATATAAAGTGATAGTAGGAAAACAAGCATGAAAAAATTATATATACTCTAGAAATATGTTTGTGACTATTTATTCATTTGTTTTCCTTTTGTTCAACTAATAATGACTTAATACATGGTAGTAAGAAGCATTGTGTCAGATCCTGGGAATATTAGGAAAGGATGGGAGAAAAGAAAATCATGATGTGTGAGAGAGTGGGTTTTTAAAAAATTCACATAACATCTTTAGCTCAGCAAAATGTAAGTGCAAAAAGTAGTAACCTAGAAGCTCCTGATTTGAACTCTACTGCTAACCGCTTGAGTGCTGGGGGGCCAGTCCCTTCCACCTCCCAAGTCTCAGTTTTCTCATCTGTAAAGCAGGGATTTAGACTTTCAGAATTCAAAGGGGTCTTCTCATTCGTTGATTCTGCAAATGCCTTAAATAGATATTTGGCTCTTCTGTCTCCATCATATTAAATCCACGTAATCTCCAGTACTTCTTGGGAGGAAATGGTGAGGGGCTCTTCCAAAAATACCAGTAGTTAATATGTCTTTCAACTCATAGCCTTTTACTTGTTCACATTTTAGCTTAGTATTTACCATATATTGCGTGTTGTAATAGATCATAAGAATTTCCCTTCCTCACCATGAAATTTAATGGGGCATTGAGATTGCATATGAACATCTTAAAACCTCAAAAGCAACAACCGGACTTAAGCTATTTCCATCACTGCCATAGCATTTTGCTTGTGGTTATTTTTGATGAGAGTGTTTCCCTACTGAACAATATGATATTTGGGTTAAGCCAAGGAGACCGTTTATGTGCCTTCGCTAAACCTGAAGGGGATAAACAAACAACAGACAAACCTTTGGTACAACAGTTTAGTTAATGTGTGATTTTACACAAAGCAATTTGATCTTACAAGTTTTCCTTCCGGGGAAAATTTAAACAAAATTCATGATTCAAGAAATACGAAATACATGTCAGGTGCCTTTCGGTTCGACCCTCTGGACTGGCAAAATATAAAGAATGAGTGCTTGCCCCCCCCCCCAAAAAAAAAACAAGGAAATGTGGGTCTTTTGTTTCCAGAAATTTCATTCATTTTTTCCCCCATTTTATGAGCCATTCCTTTTCCAGAGCACTTTCACTCTTTTGTACTTCACACAGTAGCTACAACAGCTGTGTTAATTAAATAGATATGTCACAGCTCTGAGGCCGGGGCCTGCTGCCTCGTTGGCAGCCAGGGGCCTCCATGCATGGCCGTGTGCTGCCGCAGTCACAGACTAACAGAAAGGACAAGGCGGACTGCAACGAGAAAAATAATAAACTAAGAACAGAGACTTAGCGCTCATCTGTGTCCATATTAAATATACCATCAAATATTTATGGGATTAAATATGAGCACACTTTTCTCCTCAGCCTTGGAATATTTGAATATAATTCTAAGAACCATGGGTAAGATCACCTAGAGTGGTGACAAGCTGGTTTTAAGTGCTTAAACTATAAATTGTTTGGGTCTGAACGCTGCAGCACAGTTCATTGACTCAGGAAATATTTATTGAATGTTTGTGTGTACCTGCCCTGTGTTGGGGCTGGGAAATACAGAAGTGAGTAAGGTAGGATTTTAAAATTACACGGAACATGTTCAATTCTCATAAATATTTCCAGTGTAGCAAAAAAGCTAAATAAATTGTGTGCATGCATCATTGTTCAGTATGACTAACCATATGCCCAACTTCTCTCTTCTTCATGAGAAAATCTTTATCTTAAAGATAAAGATCAGAAATCCAGAATATGAAAATGATTTTAGGTACACTGAAAAAAAACAATTGCATTTCTGCAGTTAAGTCTCGCCAGAGTTTTACTTTTTTCCCAAAATTAGTCTTGGCTCTTTGTTGATTACTTCGGGATTAATGTCCAAATGGGTTTTGTGGTTTTAGTTAAAGAAATATTAATAGTAGTTAATGTTGTGTCGTTGAAATTTAATTTGTCTTCTTTGGATTCTGCTTGCATAATGCTATTTTTTGTTCTAATTGATTCATAAAGATCATTAAACAAGAGAATAAAAACAATTTATAGTTAATTTCTGGGAGATTGCCACGTGTGTGTTTTATGGTTCAAATAACAGATGTTATTTTGGAGAGGCTAAGCAGTACTGTAACTTCACTGGAAATCAGCATGGTGATTCACACGGCAGCCCTCCCCTGTTATCTCCCGATAGCTGTGCAGTGAACTCCTGCCCCTTTGCCGAAAAGAGTAGAAAAGCAAACCTCAACAATTTTACCTCTCAGTGGGGCTGTATTCTTCAGCTGGGCTAAAGAAACCAAAAGTAGCCTATTGAAACCTCATGACTTCAGAACGTTCGGAATACAACTGTGGTCATCTTTCCATTTTCAGAAATCTGATACTCATTCAGAAAATGAAAGGTTTGAAAGCAAAATGCCTTTCATCCAAGAAAATTCTAGCGGAGCCACCCAGCTTTTAGTGCTGTAACTCTTCGCCTTCAGGAAGTTGCTTGACAAAATTTTGGGGTGGGGAGTGGAATATATATTCAGAGCACGGAACGCAGAAGAAGTTATTCAGGAAAATAAGCGCTTAGCAATCTGCTGTTTCTGTTGTGCTCCAAAAGCTGGTTCTCCTGATCAACATTTGCTGTTTTCGTTCCCCTGCCCCATTTTTTTAATAAAACATTTCAAGGCAAAGACTCATACCAACTAAAGCCTGCAGAAGGGTCAACAGGATGGAAGTTTAACAGGAAAGTCGTTTAGTGGCTATGAGAGGGAGACCAGCAAAGAAGAAAGGCCTTAAGAAGGGGAAGTGATGTGGTTTGAAAAATGACGAACCCCAGGGGGGCTGATGGAATCTTTATCTTAAATATATCCTGCAAGGGTTGGGGGCTGGTCAGAGAAAGGAGAGCATTCCTTGATGTGAAGCTGTTATACTATTCACTTGCCTAGGGGCAACGTGAGAAATATATTCCATTTTTAAGACAAGAGACTTATATCCCTCCTGAGGGAACGGGCTACACAGCTAAAGGCCAGGCTTTAAGAGAAAAATATGTGGAAGGATTATTTAGGTCTAAATCCTTGTGGAGAATAGGAAAGAATTTCCAAATTTGAATCCCCATACCTTGAAATGGGTAAATGGAAAGTAAGGTAATAGATTTGAGTTTTAGCCACACAGCTCTGTTTTGGTCCCCGATCTGAGCCCTCCTGCTCCCAAAACACTTGCAGATGCAGAGATCTCAAACACACACACGCGTGTGCACGTGCAAATCCAAAACAAAACACCAATAGCACCAACAAAAAATAAAGCTTTGACTTCTCTTCTTTTAACATGAATTTTAAGAACTTCTGTTCATTCTTTCCCTTAACGATCACCCTTAGTTATAATTGGAACTTTCTAAGTAAACATGAGAGAACTTGAGAAATTTTCTTTATTTTGGAATGAACTTAATTGAGTTGCTAGATACAGTTGTTCCTGAGAAACCCTTAGCGAAGGCATTTGAAACGTGATCCTAATCTCTGAATACCTCATGTCACAGTACATTCCATGGTTACTGTGTATTATTTGTATCATACTTTAACAGTAAGATTTATGCAGTTCTACTTGTTTACCCTTTGGAATGACTGAATATAAAGTCAAAGCCCTTCTTTGAGCTAAGGAGGTATGAGTAGGTGTGGGCATTGAAACCTGGAAATGGATCTCTTTCAATAAAGGTAAAAAAAAAAAAATGCAATGTTGCTTGTCCATTTTTTTTTCTAAGTACCATGTTTTTTAAATTATAAAATATTTCAAATATATTAAGACATTTGAAGAAAAATAAATCTTATTCCTTTTTATCAGACTTAAGAAATGTTAATTGAGAAGATAGAAATATGCCATGTGTAGTACAAGATTTGTTCAATTCCTTTTCCTTCATTTTTGCTCTGCGGGTAGGTAATCTTAGCCCTGAACTTGGTAAGTATACTTCTAGCTCATGTATTCAGGTATTTGTCCTTTGGTGACATATGCTTGCATCCTTAAACAGTACATAGTTTTGGTCTTTCTGTTGGGACATTTTACCTTAATATTATCACACTATATTTTCCTTTTACCTCTTGATTTTTTAGAATTTGGTGTTTTGCTCTAAATAATTCCAGATTATTTTTAGGGGCACCTGGGTGGTTCAGTCAATTGAGCTCCCAGCTCTTGGCTTCTGCTCAGGTCATGATCTCAGGGTCATGGGACTGAGCTCTGTGTTACACTCTGTGCTCAGCGTGGAGTCTGCTGAAGATCTTCTCCTTCTCCATTTCCCTCCATGCCCCCGCCCACTACCCAGACTCCATTCTCTCTCTCACTCTCAATAAATAAATATAATCTTAAAAAATAATATCAGATCATTTAGATGTACCTATTGTTTATCCATCTAAGGGCTATGTAATAGTCACAATTCTACACAGTCTATGCAGTGCCAGTGTCAGCCCGGCAGGATGGGATACTGAATGGTAGGAGTGGGTGCCCGCCACCACCATTTGTCAAAGCAAGACCCCCGTGTTCTCAAGTTCTTCTTAGGTAAATACTTTAAAGTAGGGGGTTTGTTCACAGGGAGACACTCAACTACTCCATCAGAACTGGCTCTCTAACAGTGTAGTATCAATGTACTCCTGCTAAAAGTACATTAGAGTTCCCACCTCCCTACATCTTCACCGATTTTTGATATTGCAGTATATTTTAATGTCTATATGCTGATGCATTTGAAGCATCCTCTCTCTTTGAGGCTTAATAGATACATTTTTTTTGGATTCTCAATGAGGCTGAACATTGTTTCATGTGCTTGCTAATCATTCAGATTATTCCATCTGTGAATTATTTGTTCATTTTCTATTTAGGCAGTAGCTAATTTTATCATGTTGAATACTAGTTCTTTAGGAATTAAAGGTAAAGCAAATACAAATGCCCTGTCCACAGTTTGATTTTCAATTGAATATGTTGTTTATTGTCATATTTGCTTTGCATCTCACTATTAGTTGATTTTTGGATATCTTGTTTTTTTAAAAAATCACGTTTAATCCAACATCATAAATGTTCTCAGTTATAATTCTAAAACTTTGAAGTTTTGTTTTGTAAATAGTTTTAATTCATCTGTTATTTCAAAATATATCAAGGAGGGATCTGATTTGCTATCTTTTTCAAATGTAAGCCAAGTTAAAATATATACATAGGTCTTTTCTGCCCCCTTTATGTGCTTCCATTGTATCCATTGGTCTAGCTCTGTATCAGTACCACCGTGTAATATTATACTGCCTCTATATTACATTTTTTTGTTAGCCCTTTTTTTTTTTTGTCTCAGCTCACTATTAACTCTTCTTCAAAATTTTCTTTTTCTTGGCACTTGACTCTTCCATAGGAATTTCAAATTAATTGGACAAGCATCCAAGAAATCCCTGTCAGGATTTTGGTTTAGAACTACACTTAATTATAGGCTAAGATATATTGACATCTTGAAATCTCAAATCCTTTAAACCATACTTTTGTTAGCCTGATTCCTAACTACTTCAAGGCTTTTGTTGATATTGTGAATAGGGTTATTTTAAAGGTTCCATTTTCTAATGGGCGGTTTCTACTGTATACGAATGTTCTTGCATGTATACTGG
Source organism: Lontra canadensis (assembly GCF_010015895.1). NCBI lineage: Eukaryota > Metazoa > Chordata > Mammalia > Carnivora > Mustelidae > Lontra > Lontra canadensis. Next base: position 7,653,049 of record NW_022631014.1, read on the forward strand.
TCTGTAATCCGCAGTCTTGATGAATTCTCGTATTATTTCCTGTTGTCTGCAAACATTCTTGAATTTCTAAATTGACAGTTCTTAGGGACTAAATGTTTGTGTCCCCTGAAATACGTTTGTTGAAATCCTAACCCCCAATGGGGGAGTCTTAGTTTGTGGGGCCTTTGGGAGGCATTAGGGTCATGAGGATGGAGCACTCGTGAATGATATTAGTGCCTTTATAAAAAGAACTCAAAAGCTATCTTGCTCACTTTCTAATTTTATTGTTGCTTATTCTATTTTATTAATTTCTGCTTATTTTTTTCTTTTCGCTTTCTTTGGTTTTATACTTATTTTTTTTCCCTCAATTTCTGAGCTGAAAACCATCTCATTGTATTTTTAGTGTTTCTTATTTCTTTTATATACATTTAAAGCTGTAAATTTGCCTCCAAGCAGCCCGTAAATTATTACACATAGTACTTTCATTCTTACTCAGGTGAAACTTCTAGTGTGATGCATTGTTGGATTTATAAAACTTAACTGTATCTTAAAATGCTTGAACATAAGGATTTTTTTTTGCTCTTTTTGTTATTTATTGCCAATGACAACATTTCTAATTTAATTGAATTGAATACTAAATTTATTGCACTGCATATTCGTGATATATGGGTATTTGTAGGAACTTTGCAGCCTATTCAGCATAAATTTCTAAAATATTCTGTGTGCGTATGTAAAATGTAGATTTTCTAAATATTGGGTGTGATGCCTACATATATGCATTATATCGTTTTAAATTTTTTTTTAAGATTCTATTTATTTATTTGACAGAGAGATCACAAGTAGGCAGAGAGGCAGGCAGAGTGGGGGTAAGCAGGCTGAGCAGAGAGCCTCATGTGGGGCTCGATCCCAGGACTCTGAGACCATGACCTGAGCCAAAGGCTTAACCCACTGAACCACCCAGGCACCCCGCATTGTATCTTTTTAATTGAATTGTTAGATCCCCCTTATTTAAATTGTAATAAATGGATAGATGTTATAAATTATTTTAATCTTATTACTAAATGATTCCTTTTATCACTATGTAATGATTTTTTATCGCTAGTGTTTTTAACCTCACAGTTCTTTCTTTTTTTTTGGATCCAACGTAAAGATAGTTACTTAAACATGCTTTTGGTCTTCATGTGTCCCTTAATTCTAGAGGCTTTACTTTCTTTTTCAAAATGGTATAGTGTTTTTTTTTTTTCTTAGTCACTTGTCCTTTGAGAATGTTTATCAATCTTCACTTTCAGCTTTTCAAGAATTAGAAACATTCTTGTCGGTGCTCATAGGTTATTTTGACTCACTGGTACTCATTCTCCCTATGGTTGCCCTCAGTTGACTCCATCTTATAGGGGTTCATTTTCTTCTGATTTGTGACCTTTGGTCTTTCTTTAGAGTTTTGTGGACTCTGGGGCCCCAGGAATTTGAATTACAGAAAAGATCTTAAATTTACTTTGTTGACTTGGGATCCTAAACCAGTAAAACCGAAATATTCTATGCATGTGACACAGTTCCTGTGTTTGTGATTTTCATGGATTTTTTTGGTCACCACTGAGACCTCTGACTGAAAGTAACTTTCCTTTCTGCATTTAAAAAAAAAATTTTATGGGACACCTGGATGGCTCAGTTGGTTAAGCATCTGCCTTTGGGCCAGGTCATGATCCCAGGATCTTGGGACCCGTCCCACATCAGCTTCCTTGCTCAGTGGGGAGTCTGCTTCTCCCTCTGCCTGCTGCTCTTGCCCTCTTTCTCTCTCTCTCTCTCTGACAAATAAATAAATAAAATCTTAAAAAAAGAAAAAACTGTTTTTATAATACTCATTTTTGTGTTTAGGACCACCCTTTGAAGGCTTAGTGGGCCTGAGGCCATGTGTCTGTTTCTTGTCTTTTTTATCCTAAGGAGTTATATCTAGTTCGGTATCCTTGATGTTTCTGCAGTCTTCTGGGAATGAGTACCCTAGCTTTACATTTCTTTTTGACTTCTGTCTTCCAGAGTATTTCTCTTTATGTCCTCCTCAGAAATGCCACCAGTTTGCACATGTGTATGTAAATTAGTTTGAAGTCCTAACATTCTTGCAAAAAAATCTAGATACCTGCAAGTTCATAAAAACTTGATTGACATCAATTCTTAAAGTAATATTTATATATAATGACTACATGCTCCATCTCGTTCTAGGAACTTCCACGTGTCTAGTTCTAGTGTGTGGTAAAGGTTATCTGTGAGTATTATCCTTACCCTGAAAGTGAGAAATCTTGAATGCAACTTGCACATCATAACTCCAGAGCCCTAACTATCCCAACAAGGTTGGAATCTTGGCTAGTCAAACTAAAATGCGCAAAACACTTTCCCAGATGTCATCAACTTTCTTTATAGCTTCCTTTTCTGTTACATTGATAAATAGCCTCAAATTTATTCAGAATGATATATTTGAGTTAAAAGTCCTTTATGTATTCTTTGAATGTTCATTTCCTGGTGTGAAATTGAGATGGCTTGCATTATACTTCAGGTAGTATGCATAAATGTCTCCAAAAACCTATTCTGTCCTTTATTTTTATATAAAAGTGATTTGTTTCCATGAAGCATCAGATTCTGCTAGCTCAGGATGGGAATAAAGGCATCTTCTCATCACTTACAGTTCACAAGCCATGAATGTTGTGCTGTAAGGCACTTCCAGTTAAGGAATTAAAACTACAGATGTGCATCTGCTTAAATATACTGAAGGTCAGTAGCTGATGAAATCAAATGGTCAGACATAGGCGGAGAAGAAAGAAACACAGGCGTTGTCTGTACTGAAGTGTGCAGATTAAGGACCAATGAAAATGCCATAGTGAAGATGCTAGCTAGTACTTAGGATTGGTTGCCTTCCTAGTATAACTGAGACTTAACCTTAGCGCAATGGACTTTGTTAGCTCCTGTATTTCAGCTCTGTAAGGGGTAGACTGGGCTTTGAGCAGGGCAATAAGCCCCTCCCACTCCATCTCTTGTGTCTGCTGCATGAACGTTAATTTCAGGGATATTCTCTCAAGTAGCAAAGATGGCCCTAGACAGCTCCAGTATGACTACTACTTTATAGCTTTGAAGCAAGAAAAACAGGGAAGAGAAGAGACAGATCCTGGTTCCACCAACAGCCACTTGTTAATCCAAGACTGACTCTGCTCTGCTTGAATCTTCAGCTCCCTCCTGAGATCTGGGTATAGGGAAAAGAGCCTGCATTGGCTGGAATCACATACGCAGTTTGGTGGCGGTGGCTTCAAACCCTAGAATGACAGATGGACCATCTATATAGGGAAGAAAGATGTTCTATTTCCAGAAGAGAGGATGCTGAGAAGTCAAAACAACAGACATTAACTACAAAATTTCTTTTTTCACATGGGTGCAGTGACTGAGGGGTTCTGATAGTTTCATAAATTTAAAGTACCTGGTGCTTCACTTATTTCTAAAATGTAAGTTTTAGATTGGCCCCATCTAATCTCTCAGTGAGCACCGTGGCCCCATATAATCTCAATACAAAGTAATACAAGTATTTCATAGACCTTATAAATGGGGGGTTGGGGTGGGGAGAGGTAGGTCCAACAATACCATGGGCACTATTCAGATACATTTGTGTGCTCAGTTAATTATGGACCATGGTTATTTTGACTCATTTCTCTTCATTAAAGGGAAAAAATTTTCAGTTTCTGTTATCTGTTTTGGGAGTTTTTTAACCCCATGGAAGTCCTAAGCTTCCCTTAAGAACTGAAGAACTTGCAAGGCTGCTTTTTGAAAATAACATTACCACTCACTTTAAAACAACTTCATTTTTTTTTAACTGGCAAACGTGGTTTATACCCTGGATTTTATTAAAATTAAAAACTTCTCCATGAAAGATAATATCAAGAGAATAAGACAGGCCACAGACTAGAAGAAAACATTTGCAAAAAGCACATCTGATAACAGACTGTTACTGAAAATATATAAAGAACACTTATAAGTCAAGAATAAGAAAAGTAATGACTCCATTAAAAATGGACTAAAGACCTTAGCAGACACCTTACTGAAGAAAATATCTACATATAGCAAATAAGCAGGTGAAAAAATGGATATATATCCTATGTCATCAGGAAATGCAAATTAAAACAGTGACATGCCACTAAACAATGATTAAAATAGTGAAAATCCAAAGTCTTGACAACACCAAATGCTGGTGATGATGTAGTATAAAGGGAACTTGGCATTCATTGCTGGTGGGAATTTAAAATTCTATTCACATAAACTCTAGAGTTGATATGTTTATAAAAGTATGCCTGTGCAATAGGTCATATATATATGTATATATATGTATTTCCTGGAAGTCTTTAGAAAAAAATTTTCAGCAGAGAATAATTTTTTCAGTTATGTGTCATTTCTACATTGAAGTTGATAAACTTGATTTTGAAATGAATAGAATTTAGAACAGTGGGTCTCTCCAAATATGGGCTTGCACCATTAAAAAAGAGGATGTTTACAAATATTTTCTAAAGTTTCAGTAACAACTTATTTCATGTTTTGTCTGACATTTAGAAATTTGTGAGAATGGGGGACGGACAGAGACAGAAAACGGCTAAATTAATCATGTTAAATAGATGATGGCTTTTCTACTAACACTGCTAAAAACAAATAAATAAAAGCAAATCTTAACATGTTTCAAATCAAAATACCTAATATAAAACCAGCTGTGGTTTTTATTTCTAAAGAAAACACTTGTAAAGAATTAGAACATTTTAGTAGCAGCCGTTTCAAGAATGGGAAGGCATTCTATCAAGAATTCCCATTTATTCAAAGGAACAAATGCTTTTCTATTTTTTTAAAGATTTTATTTATTTATTTGTCACAGAGATAGAGAAACAGAGGCAGACAGAAGGAGAAGCAGGCTCCCTGCTGAGCAAGAAGCCCTATGAGGCACTCGATCCCGGGACCCCAGGATCATGACCTGAATCAAAGGCAACCACTTAACCCCCTGAGCCACCTGGGCATCCCAAACAAATAAATGTCTTTCATCAGAGGTTTTGATATGTCCTCAGACCACTCAGCAGAAGAGTAATATGAATATTTTTGTCTTTCTTCTCAACTGTTTCCCCTCCCTCAGGAGGAATAAAATGGAAGTGGTGGGAGAGATTTCTTTTACACGTTGATGTTGGCAAATGCCTCAGTGATAGACTGCAGGCCTGACCTCCTTAAAATTAAGCAGAAAGATCAGCTATTAGCCAAGAGTCTCAGTTTATATCCCAAATTCCTTGTTTTTCTACCCCTGTTGTACTGAGAAGAAATCAACTCAGATTGGAATGCCTGACTTAAGAAACCCTTGGTAAATATTGTCCCATCTCATCTCTTCTAAATGCAAATAATGCGGACAATGATTTTTTATATCTCAAATTCTCTCGTATTTCTTTTGATCCCAGAAGTGTGTTTATTGGATCCTGCTACTACTGTCTATACATGGGGTTCATGGACTGGTGAATTATGGGAAGGAGTTTCAGTATAACCTAGGGTTTCTGAGGTTGAAATCTAAGATCTGCTTTGTGCAGGCTAGTGATCTCTCAACGTTGATCAGACACCGCTCTCTTCACTGTCACTGTGGTAGGGTGCGGTGACACTGAGGAGATGGCACAGTTCCTACCATCAGAAGGCTTCCTGTCTGTTTTGGGAGATAGACGAGATGATTTATGTCACAGCAAAACATAGAACCTTGTCCTCCTTAAATATTCACACATTGTCTTCCCAGTGCTTTGAGCAGTACCAGACACAAAGCAGATGCTCATGAAACCAGCTAATGACCATCATGCATCCACACCCTGGGCATTGCTCAGTCTGAGATGCTTTTTAGAGTGTAATTCAGAAGGTCTAGAGTGCATGTACCTTACTTCGGAGATAAAAATTAACTACTGCTTTTTTTTTTAAGATTTTATTTATTTATCTGATAGAGATCACAAGTAGGCAGAGAGAGAGAAAGGGAAGCAGGCTCCCAGCCAAGCAGAGAGCCCAATATGGGGCTCGATCCCAGGACCCTAGGATCATGACCTGAGCCGAAGGCAGAGGCTTTAACCCACTGAGCCACCCAGGCACCCCTGCTTTTATATTATAAAGTTCACCCCCTCAAAATGGAATAGTTTTAAAAAGAAGTAGAAAGTCACTTAATATTTGGGCATGTTTTCTATCTGCTGTTTCTGTGCTATATAGATATTGGCATGTTTGTAAATATAAATGTAGGCATATATGAAGTATCTATACATATATGTAATATATATGCATGGAGACCAAGTTATACTCTCTGCAAAATACATATGTAAATTGAGGCTGTGCATTCTGGATGTTTGTTTTGCATACTGGTTTCACAGTTTATCAACTTAGGATCGGACGGGTAACTTAATCTCTTCATGCCTTGGTTTCATCCATAATAGGGAACCAATGAGAATATCTGTCTCATGTTTGTTGGGAAGGTCTATTGAGTCTATATATAAAATGCTTGGAAAAGACCTGGTACCTGGTTAATGTTATAGAAGTATTTGTTATGATTGTACTTATGATGACTTTACAGCAGGAAAAGATCCTTGGGCATAAACTTGCTGTGCAGTATCCTTTGAATTGATGTAATGCGATCTATTCCATTTTTGGCATTCAGTCATTTCTGATTTTTCTGTATCACACATAACATTGTGATGGCCATCATTGATGTAACTCCTCACATTCTCTGTTTCTCTTTGCTCTGTAACTCTGCTTGAATTGTTCTAGGGATAAGAGACTATAATGTAAGAAAAATGAACGCATGCTATTGAGAATGAAGTTTCTTAGGAACAGTTACAGGGTGTTTCATTTAGGAAGGAAAACAGACGTGAGGTATAATCAGACCAGCATGGAAAGGCTTGGTAAAGCTCAGCATTATTGGTGAGCCTGAGACCAAGGGCAAGTGGTTATAGCACTGACATTACAAAATGAAATCTATTAATCAAATGAAGAGATGGTTTTCGTTCTTGTCTCTACTTTAGTCAACTATATAGTAGTATTGGCCTACTTTTTCATCAGTTCCATAGATATTTTATATATGGTGACACAAATAACTATAGCGGAATGTTTCATTGGTACAACTACTAGCCCCATTAATATGTCCAATATTTATTGGGTACTAGCTGTGTCTGTCTGTATATTAGGTGCTCCAAGAAGCAGAAAATGAAGACAAAGATTCTTCCTTGAAGAGACTCATAATCAGTTAATATATGTTCTGTGCTAGAATAAGGGTATTTCTCAGCAAAGTTCTATGGGATAAGGGAAGGGAGTAGGGAATCACTCCTGGCCTTGGGGGTGTGGGGATGGCTAGGGATGGAAGGATATATAGACAAAGGCCATGGAAAAGATTCTGGGAAATTATCTTTTATTTTCACTGATGTGATCCACACAAATAGGACCTAAGACTTGCTAGAGGGTATGGTTTGGCAGCAAATTTGGGCTATCTTCCGGCTGTGAAATGTACCTGAGAAGTGAGATTGGTCTCCTCCGTGCCTGGAGATCATGCATGGGAGCATAGGGTAGATTTTGCTGTAATGACAAACTCCAAATCTCAGTGGAGCCTCTGAAAAGTCCTCTCTCACACAAAGTCTAATGCACATTTCTCCATATGGAGCTTCAGGGGTCCAAGATTTCTGTCTTATGATGCCATCATTTCAAGTTATCACAGCAGTAGGGAAGGGAGGCCATGAAGTTTCCATATGATGTTTTTAAATTCAGAGCTCTGTGTGATGACCTCTTTCACAATCTACTCTTGGGCCAGAATGAAGTCACTTACCTCAACCTGATAGCCAGGTTGAAAACATATATATTTTTTTCTATTGCCCTTCCCCCTCTCAGTAGAATTTAGTGAAAACATAGTATTGTAACTTCACTTCATGACTATTTGATTGCCATGAAACTGCCCTCCTTCTGTTCACTCTCAGCATCTTGAGATGTAAGATATGAGACCACTGAAAAGCTTAAGTAGTTTAGAAGTTTTATGATAGTATCTGTGAAAAATCAACTACTGAGTAGTAGTTTTAGAGTTTCATAGAATATAATTTTATCACTATGACTCTTCAGCGATAGAGCAGTTCTGTATATTTGATAATTTTGAATTCTAATTCTTCACTCCTGTTCTTTTTGGCAGCTTTCTCTCTTCAGCCAATGGGAATTCCATTCATCACTGAGGTCAAAATCTCAGAATCTGCCTCAATGCCTTTGTTTTCTCATACCCTGTCTCAAATCCCTAAGCAAACTCTGGCCCTACTTTCATAATACATTTATCATCAAACCACTTCTCACTGCCTCCGTTGTTCCCAATTAGTCCAGACCACCAGGCCTCCTGCATTCCTGAAATCATCTCTTATCTCTCTACTCTACCTTTGCCTCACTGTTTCTGTCCTTGTCTGTGTCAGTTCTCTCTTATTGGGCATGAAATCACCCCCAAGCTCAGTATTCTAAAACATCATCATCTCCCTGTTTCTGTGGATCAGGAATTCTGGTGCACCTTAGCTGGTCACTCTGCCACAGTGTTTCTCAATCAGGTCACGGTCAAGTTGTCAACCAGGACTGTTAAGTCTTACCTAGTGTTGGAGGATTAGCTTCCAAGGTGACTCACTTGAATTTCTGGCAAGTTAGTGTAAGCTGGCTGAGAAAGTTCTTGCTATGTGGGTCTCTTTAATGGGCCACATGAATGTCCTCACAACATGGCAGAGCACATGATTCAAGAGAGGAAAAATATGGAAGTCCCCATGTCTTTTATAACCTAGCCTTGGAAGTCACACTTAGCTCTCTCCACAATGTCTTTTTGTTTAATGGGTTGGGCCACTTCATTCATAGAGGGACTAGACAAGAGCATTAATACTTGAGGTAAGAAACATTGGCACCATCGTGGAGATAGGCCACTATCCTCCCTGTGATCTAGTCTCTTCCCAGCAGTGACAACCTTTTTAAATATGTAAATCAGATTATGTCATTTGCCTATTAAAAACTACCCAGTGGTTTCCCATTTCATTCAGCATTGAAGTCAAGGTTCTAGAAGATCTCCTAGTATGTAGCCCTTTACTATCTCTCTGACTTCTCTCATTTTTTTTTTTTTTTCCTTTTCCTCATTTACTCTGGGAACTCTGGCTTCCTCTCTGTTTGTAGAACAGGAAAATGGCCATCCCACCTCAGGGCTTTTGCACTCCGTATATCCTTTACCTGAAACTGTCTACTCTAGACACCCAAAGGATTCATGCCTGTATTTCCTTTTGTTCTCTATTCCAATGTTATTTTATCAGAAAGGCCTTCCTGACCATCTGTTGAACCAGTCTTCCTTCAGCATACTCTCACCCTTTACCCTGCTTCTTTTGTATTCATAACACTGATATTTTAGTTTGCCGATCACTTTAAAGTCAAACAAACTTTATAAAAATAGACATTTTTTTCTATTCTGTGCTTGTCCTATCTCAATACTTACAAATATGCCTGTAGTTGGAACCATAAAAATTGCTATATATTTATCCTATATTACTGTAAATAGATAAAATCTTGACTCTAGGCTTTCAAATGAGGAAAATCAAGTATTTTGTATTGAATGGCTGTGGAATTGCAACTTTGATGTTATTATTGAAAACTTTTTTTAAAAAAACACCTTTTTGACATTCTCTTCTGGTTTCCAGTTAGGAAACATTATAGTAGGTACTGCATCAGACTTTGGAAATGGCACATTTGAAGGTAAATTTGATACTTTGTTTCTATTTTTAAATGACAGGACATAACAAAGTAAATATTGTTCATTGACATATAGGAAAACAACTGACTTTTGTATATCAGCTTTGTAATATAAGGAGTATACTTGTGATGAGCACCTGTTGTTGTATAGAAGTGTTGAATCACCAAATTGTACACCAGAAGTATACTAACACTGTATGTGAACTAACCGGAATTTAAACAGAAACTTAAAAAGTTCAACATCACTAACTACCAGGGAAATGCAAATCAAAGCCATTGTGAGGTATCACCTTACACTTGTCAGGATGGCTAAGGTAAAAAAAGACAAGTAATGGCAAGGATGTGGAGAAAAAGGAATCCTTGTGCTCTGTTGGTGGGAATGTAAATTGGTGCAGCCAGCGTGGGAAACAGTATGGAGGTTCCTTAAAAAATTAAAAATAGAACTACCAGGGACACCTGGATAGTGCAGTCAGTTGAGTGTCTGCCTTTGGCTCAGGTCATGATCCCAGCTCCCTGGGTTCAGATCCTACATCGGAACATTCTGCATCTGCTCCTTGCTCAGTGGAGACCCTACTTTCCCCCCTGCCGTTCTTCTTGTTTGTACTCTCGTGTGCTCTCTCTTTCTTTGGCAAATAAATAAAGCAAAATTAAAAAAAAAAATAAAAATACCATATGATCCAATAATTCCACTTCTGGGTATTTCTACTCCTGAGTATTTACCCACCATCCCCCAGAAATGAAAACATTTATTTGAAAAGATAACTGCACCTTTCTGTTGACTGCAACATTATTTACAATAGCTAACGTATGGAAGCAGCCCAAGTGTCCATCAATAGATAAATGGCTAAAGATGTGTACACACACACACACACACACACACACACACACACACACACACAGGAGTATTATGTAGCCATAAAAAGGATGAGATCTTGTCATTTGCAACAGCTGGCACAGACCCAGAGGGTATTATACTAAGTGAAATAAGTCAGAAAGATGAATGCCAAATGATTTCATTTATGTGGAATCTACAGAAACAAATGAACAAATAAAAAGCAGGATCAAACCTATAAATACAGAGGACAAACTGATGTTTGGCAGAGGGAAAAGGAGTGAGTGGGAGGATTGACAAAACAGGTGAAGGGGGAGGGGGGATACAAGCTTCCGGTTCTGGAATGAGTAAGGCACAGCACAGGGGCTATAGTCAATGACATTGTAAGAGCATTGCATGGTGGCAGATGGTAACTACACTGATGGAGAGCATAGCATCATTTGTAAAGTAAAGTTGTTAAATCACTACACTGTATACCTGAAGGAAGCATCATAAGTCAACTAAAAGAGAAAGAGAAAACTTGAACACAAAATACCATTTATATTAGCACCCCCAAAGGGAAATGCTTCCATATAAACATAATGATATGTATAAGATCAATATGAGGAAAGCTGCAAAACTGAATAAATCCAGGAAGAACTAAATGAATGGAGAGAGATCTGGTGTTCATGGCTAGAAAGACTCAATATTGTCAAGATGTCTGTTCTTGCCAAGAGATTCAATGTAATCCTGATCAATATCCCAGTAAGTTATTTTGTGGATATTGACACACTGATGTTAAAGTGTATATGGAGAGTGAACCCTAAGGTAAACGATAGACTTGGGGTGATTGTGGTGTGTCGTTATAGGTTCATCTGTTGTAATTATTGTACCACTGCAATGGGGAATGTTGATGTTGGCAGAGGCTATGCAGGTGTAGTGTTCGTAGCTGTAGGAGAAATCTATACATCGCTCTCAATTTTTCTGCAAACTAAAAATTACTCTAAAAAAAAAAACTTAAAAAAGACAAACACCTAATCGTAAAAAAGGAGTCAGTGTTTGATTTCTTCTGGTTTAATCAAAGCCTATTAAAAAAGGTCTTATAGAGGGGCCTGGGTGGCTCAGTGGGTTGAGTGACTGCCTTCAGCTCAGGTCATGATCCTAGGGTCCTGGGATTGAGCCGCATCAGGCTCCTCACTCAGCGGAAGCCGTCTTCTCCCCCTCCCTCTGCCTGCTGCTCCCCTGCTTGTACTTTCTCTCTGTCAAATAAATCAAATATTTTTTAAAGCCCTTATATATTACTCTTAAGTAATGTAAAAAAATAATGGGTATTAAACATGGATTTTGACTCTGTTCTGTATTCTTCTAGTTGAGACCACTCTTGCTCCAGAGAAAGGCATTACACCTTGGAATTGTGTATTATGTTGCTGTTTGATGTATTTAATGATTGATAAATTCAATAAATAGTGAGATCATTTTTTCAACAGAACCAAATATTTTTTTAAAGATTTTATTTATTTATTTGACAGAGATCGCAAGCCGGCAGAGAGGCAGGCAGAGAGAGAGGGCGGGAGCAGGCTCCCTGCTGAGCAGAGAGCCAGATGCAGGGCTCGATCCCAGGACCCTGGGGTCATGACCTGAGCCAAAGGCAGAGGCTTAACCCACTGAGACACCCAGGCGCCCCGGAACCAAATATTTTTATGTTGTGGAACTCCTTATATGGAAGATGAAGCCCACTGAGTTAATATCCTCCAATGTAATACTTAGTAATAATTTATGATATTTATATATTTATTTTGATTTTTCTGTATCTTCTGAATAAGAATGAGGAGGATGGTTATTGCAGGGAATCCTGAAAGGAATTGTGAATTTCAGCCCCGCACTTGACTTAAACTCAAAACTTTTAGCATCTGCACAACTCAAAAGACCACATAAATGCAGTGATACTTAAATCTGCAGTAAAGCAAAAGAGCATGGTATCTGAATCTTCTGATGACTACATATAGGAAAGCAATGGAAATTAAAACATTTGCTCTTTTGCTCTTATCCATATTATTGGAAGTCACTGAGGGGTACCTGCTAAATAAAGGATGCCATTGTGAATGTGGGGTTCAGTGCTACTTGCCAAAATCACACTGGTATTTTTCTGAAAGCAGTGCATGCATTTGTTGGAAAAGAAAAACACGGGGGAGAAAACTTTAAATAAAACGTTCTGGTAAGTTCTGGCTTAGTAAGCTTAAAGTATCCACTGTCCAATAAATACAATTCTAAAACTTTTTTGTCTTTGCCTTAGGACTTGAAGATGCTTAATCTACATTTCTGATTCTAACACGTCAAGCTCTGTGATCCTCTCTACTCTGGGTTGTGGGTTTGTGGGACAGAATGGTCCAGAATCGAGGTTAGATGATTGCAGTTCAATCCCATGCCGTGACATACACCCAGGTGTTCCGTATGGGCACATTTTAAAACCAGAGCAATGATACTGTTCTGACCATTCTGTGCCGAAGTCACAAGGTTTTCACGGTGCTGTTGAAGTAAGAAAAAATGCTTAAGTCCTTAACACAACTTGTGGCATATAAACTTATACATAGAAGCTTGTGTTTGTAGCTCTTGTAATAGGTAATGTATACGAAGATACCTTGGCCCATGGGCTGAAATATATCTCATTAAAGTGTTGTTTGGCTAGTGCAGGGTTTTTAAAAGTGTGAATTTGCATGTCTTTGTGCATATCTTAGCAGTTTGCACTGTCATCCTATGACTGGCTTACTTTTGGGTAGGAACCAACCTTGTACTGCCCAGAACCTACCTTTTCCTCCTACCCACAGACCGCTACCAAAGAGTTGTCTTCCCATAGGTTGGGTTTGCCACAGGGGCTTGGGCTCTCAATCCTAGTGTCTCAGCAGCTCTTAACTCTGGTTCCATCTCATGAGAATGGAGAGTGAGCAGTTGCCTTCTTTCAGCTCCTCCAGGGTGCTGCCAAAGACTCTTGGAAGACCTTGAAGGGAAAATTAGTTCTGAATATTGGGCTTGCTTCAGTGAGTTTGCTTCCTGGGTCCTCAAGTCTTGGCTGCCTTGTTTTCTCTAATGCCTTGAAAAATAGGGTGGTGGTGATCCTCATTACCACTATTTTATCCAACTTTATGAGACCTTCTCAAAAAAAGATTTCGTTTGTTCTGAATAAGTCCACCATTCCCAGAAGCAGCCAACTCTCAGTCTCTCTCTCTAACCCTGGTTCACACATTTAGTACCAGACTGATCCTCAAGGCATTTGATATGGACACTCCCATTTAAGGCAGCCACTTGTAAGTTGGTTGGTTATGTGAGGGGTGCTCTTCCTTCTTCGTATGCTTTCAAGATTCTTGTTTATCTGTTCACGGCTTTTGCTATATGGAAGTTTTAAGTAAAAGATATTACAGTCAAATCCTAATTGTAGCTAGCGGTATCCTCATTGGTTTTAATTTCTCAGGGTACAGCATTTCTAGTAATCTTGAACTGGCTTCAGATTTCAAAGAAATGAAGTCCTCTTGAGCAAAAAGGAACATGACCTGTGAGAAAGCCCTGATAAATGGATCAGAAGACCAAATCTAGGTTTCGCCACAATCTGTTGGTGTCCTTGAGCAGATCACTTGGTTCTGGGTCTATTAGGCTAACTGTAAATATCTGTGCCTCTAAGACAAAAAAGACTATGTGAGGCTGAGGGATAGAAAGACAGAAGATCCTTATCTCCTTGGGTCCATAGTTTTGTGACTGAATTAATGGAGCCATTCTCTTTTAAAATACTCATTCAGGGGCGCCTGGGTGGCTCAGAGGGTTAAAGCCTCTGCCTTCGGCTCAGGTCATGATCCCAGGGTCCTCGGATCGAGCCCCACATCGGGCTCTTTCCTTGGTGGGGAGCCTGCTTCCTCCTCTCTCTCTCTCTCTCTGCCTGCCTCTCTGCCTACTTGTGATCTCTCTCTGTCCAATAAATAAATAAAATCTTTAAAAAAAAATACTCATTCATACATTTCATCTCTTCACATTGAAAATATGTCAGCTATTTACGACATCCACAATCCTACTTAAGTAACTGTAACCTTTAGTTTTTCTCTCTTAGCCTACAGTTTTCCTCATCCACAAAAATGGGTCATTGGTATCAGCATAAATAAATCAAATACTGTGGCTCCAGTGAGCCGCTCAAACTTCAGAGTTAAGATTTCTGGTTTCCTCAGGTCATCCCTTTAATAATAGGGATCTCCTGACTGGCAGGAGAAGAGTCCACGTTCAGGCCATGGGCTCGTGGCTGGCAGTCCCTCGGATCTGTTCTGCGTGCTAGTTGGAGATCCCTTGGGACCCTGGCCACACCATAGCTGACCTTTATTCACCAGGCTTCTCTGGGCAGCTGCTGGGATTGTGAATTGGGATAAGCCTCCTTCCAGAAAGCTGAGAAGGGAAATAGACCCATTGGCCTTGTTCTGTCTGGAAAAGGTCAGAGTGGACTGGCTGTGGTGTCAGGGTTAGGGGAAACAGGGCACGAGAGACAGGCAGGAAGGAAGGGATAATTTAACTGAACCCAATTTGAACCTTTAAGCAGTTCAGTTCAGGGACACCACTGACGTCAAAGCTGTTTCTTATTTTATAAAAGTCAGGCTGTCTGATTTAAGTGGCCCCTCTTACCTTCTGCCAGCCCGAAGTGCTGGGTCATGACCCTTTGGCGGATTGTTGTTTATAACCTTACTTCAGGTAAAGGTTTTCCTAGGGTTACTTACCCCTTTCTTTCCCTTGTACATTAGGGCTCCAGTAGGAGAGTCAAATGACCAAGGAACTAAAGAAAAACTAAGAATCACATTTGATTAGTTTCACAACCTTATTCTGTCAGATTCCGTATCTTAAACAATCACCTCTCCTATGGGGATTCCATGCCTTCCCCAAACTTAAACATTCCTTTCTCGGGCCTGTTTACACTCACGTCAATAATATGAGCTTTAAACATTAGATTTTGAATAATTGCTGTGATAGTTTTACACAAGATTAAAAATATCTGTATAACATACAATGAACCTGATATATATATACATCAGGCTTGGAAAGGATGATCTTTTGCTTTACGTGCAGACTTGTCATACTGCGTAATAGTTCCACTGTTGTAGATCCATGTCCATCACTATATTGGACACCTTTATTTTCAGAGTAACAAATTATCATAGGGATTCAGGTTCAACTAATATTGGAGAATCTTCCATCTGGTTGTGATGAAGTGAGTATTTTTATTTAACCTTCTAGGATCTCTGCAAGGGCAGTTTATTATATTGTTTTTCTAGAAGAACAAACTGATCCTTTGGAGTTGTGGTGATTTTCCCAGAGTCCTGATTCCATTAGGGCTCTGACACCCCTCACACATCTTTCCAGATCCTTCTCTGGTCAGAATTCAATCACTCATTCCTTTAAACTCACACAGAACAGTGTGTGTGGCTCTGATTGATATTTATGCAATTCTGCCTTGTATTGTCTTCCTATAACTATATCCGTCTCCCCCAGACTTGTCCTTTCCCCAGTGTGTGACCACCAAGAGTAAGGCTTTATAACCTTTCCATGTCCTCCCCAATGCCTGGAACGCATCCTAACTATTTAAAACAGGCACTCTGTTTCTTGAATCAAGTTAATTTATAGCTATTCCATTATTTTTGGTTTATTGCTTCATTTATCTATTGAACACCTGTAATATACCTGGCTAGGTGCCAGGGATAGAGAAGTAAATACACCCGACAGAAATCCCTGTGTTCGTGGAGCTTATATTCTAGGAAAAGGAAATAAGCAATAAATAAGTAAATTACATTGTATCCGAGGAAGAAAAAGTGGTAAAGGGAAAGTTAGAGAGAGGTTGCAGCTTTATATGGAGTGGTCAGGAAATATCTCATTGAGAAGGTAATAGCTGAACAAAATCTAAAGGAGGTGAGGTAGTGACCAAGTATATGTACCACTGCCTTTTTCTTAGGAAAGGGAACGGGATGCCTGGGTGGCTCAGTCGGTTAAGCGTCAGACTTTGGCTCAGGTCACGATCCCATGGTCCAGGAATGGAGTCCTGCCTCGGGCTCCCTGCTCAGTGGGCGGTCTGCTTCTCCTTGTGCCTGCCACTCCCCCTGCTTGTGTGTGCTGTCTCTCTCTCACAAATAAAATCTTTAAATAAGTAAACTTAACAGTGAAGCCAAAGTCTGGGGGATTTTTCTCCTTCCAGTTTTAGCTACATTTTGTTAATATTAGACTAAAAGGGACCCAAAGAATCATCTTGTCCTTCCTCCTCTTTCTCTGTTTTGTAGGTGAGGAAGGAGAAGCATAGAGAGGTCAAGCGCATAACTTCCTTTTCTTGCCCTTAGGTTGACCAATGACATCTTAGCAACTTGCTGAATATCCAGTTACACATGAACATCTAGGTCATTCTTCTATCCATCCACTTTTTCAGTAAACTCTTACCTTCCACGTATTCTGGAAATTAGTGCTTCAAGCTTGAAAACAATGTAAAAAGAAACTGTCATGCCTTTGGTGGACTTCAATCCCCATAGAAGACTTACCCCTTAACTAGAAATCAAGTCCAAGGCAAAATCTAAACAACAGTATGAATTCACATTAAGATCATACTCACTAAGGTACGGAGCTGGTCAGAGCGCTGAGGTTTGATCTGGTGCCTAGAGAAAAGAGGCACCACTTTGGGGACAGAGAAGGTTATTCTTTCCAAGCAAAGGATGTAGGAGGTTACAGTGCTAGTAGGCAAGGAGGTCTGGCATCTCCCAAGCTGGATTGGAAATCTCACACTGAGAGATAGCGGCAAATCCTTCAAATATAACACACAAATTTCATGTCCGTGGGGAAAGTAGCAGTTAAGCGTCTTTCGGTTTCTGACTTGGACAGAGTAAAATCTCCTCATGTCTCCACATCTCTGGATTAAATAGGCCCTGCCTAAACACTGAGCAGGAAGTCAAAGCTACTTCGAAATTGTCTGGACTCCTATGTTAAATACGTCAAGCTGATATTAACATCCTAGAATATTAATATGTGGGGAATCCATTTTGATTTTTAAAGCAATTTGTTGTTGATGAGAAAGGGGGTTTATAAATCTAGCTGACAAGGTGAATCACCTGGGAAGTGTTTAAAAAGCTATTCCTTGGTCCCCCACCCAGATGTTTTGATTCAGAAGGTCTTGAATAGGGCAACTGAATGAGTATTTTTAATAAGCGCCACATGAATTCACATAATCAGCCAGGTTTAGAATGCCCTGTGACAGAGGGCTCTGCATTACACAGGACTGTTAGTTGCTCACATCTACATGTTAGAAACTTGAATGATATACTGATTTCAATTTTAACTGTCTTATTACACTTTAGAAATGAAAAGGAAAATGTCCTGTATCATTACTTTCTCAGGTTGGCATATTTTGACTTTCTAATAAGTGAGCTTCTAAATGTTGTTTGAAGTGATTTCGATTTCTTTTCTTTTAGGTAGTGGGGAAAATGAGACACTTTTTATTTCTAGGGGAAAAGTAATCTACACAAATAAAGTGATGTACAAAGTCTGTGCTCAAAAAATGGAAAAGCTTGATTATTTATTTATTTTTACTTTAGCATACATAGAGGATATGATGGGCACTCTTTAAAATGAGGATAATAATGGGACCAATTCCATAGATCCAATAAGTGATTTACTGTAAGCCATCTGGTATAATTTCTGGCATATAGTTGGAATTTCTAAATAATAATAGTTGCTATCATTAAGAATCTCCTTAGTGGGGCACCTGGGTGGCTCAGTGGGTTAAGCCTCTGCCTTCAGCTCAGGTCATGATCTCAGGGTCCTGGGATCGAGTCCCGCATCGGGCTCTCTGCTCTGCGGGGAGTCTGCTTCCTCCTCTCTCTCTGCCTGCCTCTCTGCCTACTTGTGATCTCTGTCTGTCAAATAAATAAATAAAAATCTTTAAAAAAAAAAAAAAAGAATCTCCTTAGTGTTTTCCATAGACATCAAGACCAGACACATAAAATAATAGGTATATATGGAGGAACGATAGATGGGCAAGTAGGGGGTTTCACTTGCCACAGACTGTTTTACTGTGGCAGACCTGGTGGGTTCTGCTCAAGCCCTACCCTACCTGAATCAGCATAGACTTAGGCAGTGTGTTGCTTTGAGGAAATGACCAAGTGGTTACGTTAGATCTGGGGTCAGGTCAGGGTTTAAGAAAAATTTTGGCATGAAAAGCAGAGTTTAATTTTGCTGAAGAATCTCAGAACTATCTCAGATTCTTAGGTCAACGTACTCTCAGTCCACCTGAAATAGCCCATATGAAAGATGCATTTGATCTTGTGCAGTGCTTTTCACCTAGCTGGCGCATGCCTGGGCCATTCTGCTGTCATCACATGGTCCTCCAGAACTTGCTTTTGATGTCAGTGAATTCATGCTGAGCCATTATCCTAACGTGTTATTTACCTTATTTCTGATCATATCATCTTCAGACTTCGTGATTGGTTTTCCTGTTTGCATCTTTGCCCTGCCATGAAGACCTTCATGGTTGGTACTGATACATGGGCCCCAACCTGTGACTCGGACTGACCCTTACCAACTTCTTCCACTCATCTCACTGACCTAGTAGAGTCAGCTCTTCCAGGTAAACACACATCTAGTTCTAATCGAGGATATTAAAAACCTGTACAACCTATATCCTGAAAGTAGACTCGCTAAATGTTAATTGCAGAATAAGGGCTGGAGAAGAGCAGAAGCAAATGCTCTTCAGACAGCTTTCTGTCTTACTCAGGGCTTTGAGGTTCAGGCAGAGAGAATTGAGGTGGTTCCTCCTTGTTGACAGAGCCTGTCCTTGCCATTCAGGATTGTTTCAATTATAGGTGATAAGAACGCTATTAAAACAGACTTAAACATAAAAGGGAAGATATTTGATTCAAAAAAATTGGAAAGTCCAGGAAAGTACCAAATTGAATGATTGTGTTCATGTGTTTAAAGAATACTGTGAGGACTTAAGCTTTCTTCCTCTTTGAGCTGTGGGTTAACTCCATTCTCAGATTCTCTATTCATGTGGTAAGATGGCAGCCAGCAACTCTAGACTTGAGATTTTTATCCTTCTATCAATTCAAGCCTAAATAGAATACTTTTCTCCTGGTGGTTGTATAGCTGAGATCTTCAGTATAGCATATTTTTTCCCTCAAATATGGGCTCAGATTCCATGTGCCCTTTTACAATAAAAAATTTTCTCATCTCCCATCAAAAGGTGAAGCCTATTCCCCCACCCCTGGAGACTGGGCTGGTCTTTTTATTTGTTTGGACCAATAGAATAATGCCAGAGTTGTGCTATGCCAGTTCTGGACTCAGGTCTCAAGAGTGTTGGAAGCTTCTGCTTTCATTCTTTTTCTCCCTTGAACCTCTATGGAAGAGAAAGTTAAGACTATCCTTGTGGAAAGAGAAGCCACCTAGAGGGAGAGGACCTGGAGGATGAGACAATGTGCTCAAGATCATCTTGGAGAAGAGAACTGAATTCCCTTGCTGACAACTAGCACCATGGGCCTAGTGACAGGAGAGTCTATTTTTGATCTTTCAGTTGAGCCAAGATGCCAGCATGTAGCTGAATGAATAATGTCAGCCAATGCCACATGGAGTGGAGATGGTCCAACTTCACTGAGCCCTGCCCAAATTCCTGATTCACAGACTTGTGAGCAATAAAATAGTTACCATTTTCTGCCACTAGGTTGTGGGATATTTATCCAGTAATAGCATACTGGAAAAGTCTTCTTATTTTTTAATGAAAAAAAAATTAGGTAGAATTGACAAAATACTTCAGGTCTACATAATGATTTGATATTTGTATATACTCTGAAGTAATCACCACAATCAATCTAGTTACCATCTGTCACCATAAGCAGTTATAAAATATTTTCATAGTAATGAGAACTTTTAAGATTTACTCTTAATAACTTTCAAATATCCAATACAATGTTATTGATAACGTTTAGTCACCATGCTGTACATACATCCCCATAACTTTCTGTTTTGTAATGGAAGTTTGTACTTCTTGACTCCCCTCACCCATTTAGTGCATCCACCCCACCCCCACCCTCTGGCAACCACCTATCTGTTCTTTGTATTTATAAATTTGGCTTATTCATTGGGGGGGAGGGGAGCCATTTTTTTTTAATTTTATTTTTTATAAAAATATAATATATTCTTATCCCCAGGGGTACAGGTCTGTGAATCGCCAGGTCTGCACACTTCACAGCACTCACCATAGCACATACCCTCCCCAATGTCCATAACCCCACCCCCCCAAACGCCTCCCCCCATCAACCCTCAGTTTGTTTTGTGAGATTAAGAGTCACTTATGGTTTGTCTCCCTCCCAATCCCATCCTGTTTCATTTACTCCTCTCCTACCCACTTAACCCCTCATGTTGCATCTCCTCTCCCTCATATCAGGGAGATCATATGATAGTTGTCCCTCTCCGATTGACTTATTTCGCTAAGCATGATACCCTCTAGTTCCATCCACGTCGTCGCAAATGGCAAGATTTCATTTCTTTTGATGGCTGCATAGTATTCCATTGTGTATATATACCACATCTTCTTTATCCATTCATCTGTTGATGGACATCTAGGTTCTTTCCATAGTTTGGATATTGTAGACATTGCTGCTATAAACATTCGGGTGCACGTTCCCCTTTGGATCACTGTGTTTGTATCTTTAGGGTAAATACCCAGCAGTGCAATTGCTGGGTCATAGGGTAGTTCTATTTTCAACATTTTGAGGAACCTCCATGCTGTTTTCCAGAGTGCTTGCACCAGCTTGCATTCCCACCAACACTGTAGGAGGGTTCCCCTTTCTCCACATCCTCGCCAGCATCTGTCATTTCCTGACTTGTTAATTTTAGCCATTCTGACTGGTGTGAGGTAATATCTCGTTGTGGTTTTGATTTGTATTTCCCTGATGCCGAGTGATGTGGAGCACTTTTTCATGTGTCTATTGGCCATCTGGATGTCTTCTTTGCAGAAATGTCTGTTCATGTCTTCTGCCCATTTCTTGATTGGATTATTTGTTCTTTGGGTGTTGAGTTTGCTAAGTTCTTTATAGATTTTGGACACTAGCCCTTTATCTGATATGTCATTTGCAAATATCTTCTCCCATTCTGTCAGTTGTCTTTTGGTTTTGTTAACTGTTTCTTTTGCTGTGCAAAAGCTTTTGATCTTGATAAAATCCCAATAGTTCATTTTTGCCCTTGCTTCCCTTGCCTTTGGCGATGATCCTAGGAAGATGTTGCTGCGGCTGAGGTCAAAGAGGTTGCTGCCTGTGTTCTCTTCAAGGATTTTGATGGATTCCTTTCTCACATTGAGGTCCTTCATCCATTTGGAGTCTATTTTCGTGTGTGGTCTAAGGAAATGATCCAATTTCATTTTTGTGCATGTGGCTGTCCAATTTTCCCAACACCATTTATTGAAGAGGCTGTCTTTTTTCCATTGGACGTTCTTTCCTGCTTTGTCGAAGATTAGTTGACCATAGAGTTGAGGGTCTATTTTTGGGCTCTCTATTCTGTTCCATTGATCTATGTGTCTGTTTTTGTGCCAGTACCATGCTGTCTTGAGGATGACAGCTTTGTAATAGAGCTTGAAGTCCAGAATTGTGATGCCACCAACTTTGGCTTTCTTTTTCAATATTCCCTTGGCTATTCGAGGTCTTTTCTGGTTCCATATAAATTTTAGGATTATTTGTTCCATTTCTTTGAAAAAAATGGAAGATACTTTGATAGGAATTGCATTAAATGTGTAGATTGCTTTAGGTAGCATAGACATTTTCACAATATTTATTCTTCCAATCCAGGAACATGGAACATTTTTCCATTTCTTTGTGTCTTCCTCAATTTCTTTCATGAGTACTTTATAGTTTTCTAGGTATAGATTCTTAGCCTCTTTGGTTAGGTTTATTCCTAGGTATCTTACAGTTTTGGGTGAAATTGTAAATGGGATTGACTCCTTAATTTCTCTTTCTTCTGTCTTGTTGTTGGTGTAGAGAAATGCAACTGATTTCTGTGCATTGATTTTATATCCTGACACTTCACTGAATTCCTGGACAAGTTCTAGCAGTTTTGGAGTGGAGTCTTTTGGGTTTTCCACATATAGTATCATATCATCTGTGAAGAGTGATAGCTTGACTTCTTCTTTGCCGATTTGGATGCCTTTAATTTCCTTTTGTTATCTGATTGCTGAGACTAGGACTTCTAGTACTATGTTGAATAGCAGTGGTGATAATGGACATCCCTGCCGTGTTCCTGACCTTAGCAGAAAAGCTTTCAGTTTTTCTCCATGGAGAATGATATTTGCGGTGGGTTTTTCATAGATGGCTTTGATAATATTGAGGTATATGCCCTCTATCCCTACACTTTGAAGAGTTTTGATCAGGAAGGGATATTATACTTTGTCAAATGCTTTTTCAGCATCTACTGAGAGTATCATATGGTTCTTGTTCTTTCTTTTATTAATGTGTTGTATCACATTGATTGATTTGTGGATGTTGAACCAACCTTGCAGCCCTGGAATAAATGCCACTTGGTCGTGGTGAATGATCCTTTTAATGTACTGTTGAATCCTGTTGGCTAGTATTTTGGTGAGAATTTTTGCATCTGTGTTCATCAAGGATATTGGTCTGTAGTTCTCTTTTTTGATGGGATCCTTGTCTGGTTTTGGGATCAAGGTGATGCTGGCCTCATAAAGTGAGTTTGGAAGTTTTCTTTCCATTTCTATTTTTTGGAACAGTTTCAGGAGAATAGGAATTAGTTCTTCTTTAAATGTTTGGTAGAATTCCCCCGGGAAGCCATCTGGCCCTGGGCTTTTGTTTGTTTGGAGATTTTTGATGACTGTTTCAATCTCCTTACTGGTTATGGGTCTGTTCAGGCTTTCTATTTCTTCCTGGTTCAGTTGTGGTAGTTTATATGTCTCTAGGAATGCATCCATTTCTTCCAGATTGTCAAATTTGTTGGCGTAGAGTTGCTCATAGTATGTTCTTATAATTGTCTGTATTTCTTTGGTGTTAGTTGTGATCTCTCCTCTTTCATTCATGATTTTATTGATTTGGGTCCTTTCTCTTTTCTTTTTGATAACTCTGGCCAGGGGTTTATCAATCTTATTAATTCTTTCAAAGAACCAGCTCCTAGTTTCGTTGATTGTTCTATTGTTTTTTGGTTTCTATTTCATTGATTTCTGCTCTGTTCTTTATGATTTCTCTTCTCCTGCTGGGTTTAGGGTTTCTTTCTTGTTCTTTCTCCAGCTCCTTTAGGTGTAGGGTTAGGTTGTGTACCTGAGACCTTTCTTGTTTCTTGAGAAAGGCTTGTACTGCTATATATTTTCCTCTCAGGACTGCCTGTGTTATGTCCCACAGATTTTGAATCGTTGTGTTTTCATTATCATTTGTTTCCATGAATTTTTTCAATTCTTCTTTAATTTCCTGGTTGACCCATTCATTCTTTAGAAGGATGCTGTTTAGTCTCCATGTATTCGGGTTCTTTCCAAATTTCCTCTTGTGATTGAGTTCTAGCTTCAGAGCATTGTGGTCTGAAAATATGCAAGGAATGATCCCAATCTTTTGATACCGGTTGAGACCTGATTTAGGACCGAGGATGTGATCTATTCTGGAGAATGTTCCATGTGCACTAGAGAAGAATGTGTATTCTGTTGCTTTGGGATGAAATGTTCTGAATAGATCTATGATGTCCATCTGGTCCAGTGTGTCATTTAAGGCCTTTATTTCCTTGTTGATCTTTTGCTTGGATGATCTGTCCATTTCAGTGAGGGGAGTGTTAAAGTCCCTTATTATTATTGTATTATTGTTGATGTCTTCCTTGGATTTTGTTATTAATTGGTTTATATAGTTGGCTGCTCCCACATTAGGGGCATAGATATTTAAAATTGTTAGATCTTCTTGTTGGACAGATCCTTTGAGTATGATATAGTGTCCTTCCTCATGTCTTATTATAGTCTTTGGCTTAAAATCTAATTGATCTGATATAAGGATTGCCACTCCTGCTTTCTTCTGATGTCCATTAGCATGGTAAATTCTTTTCCACCCCCTCACTTTAAATCTGGAGGTGTCTTCGCGTTTAAAATGAGTTTCTTGTAGGCAACATATAGATGGGTTTTGTTTTTTGATCCATTCTGATACCCTGTGTCTTTTGATTGGGGCATTTAGCCCATTCACATTCAGAGTAACTATTGAGAGATATGAATTTAGTGTCATTGTCTTGCCTGTAAGGTGACTGTTACTGTATATTGTCTCTGTTCCTTTCTGATCTACTACTTTTAGGCTCTCTCTTTGCTTAGAGGACCCCTTTCAATATTTCCTGTAGAGCTGGTTTGGTGTTTGCAAATTCTTTCAGTTTTTGTTTGTCCTGGAAGCTTTTAATCTCTCCTTCTATTTTCAATGATAGCCTAGCTGGATATAGTATTCTTGGCTGCATGTTTTTCTCGTTTAGTGCTCTGAATATATCATGCCAGCTCTTTCTGACCTGCCAGGTCTCTGTGGATAAGTCTGCTGCCAATCTAATATTTTTACCATTATATGTTACAGACTTCTTTTCCCGGGCTGCTTTCAGGATTTTCTCTTTGTCACTAAGACTTGTAAATTTTACTATTAGGTGATGGGGTGTGGACCTATTCTTATTGATTTTAAGGGGGGTTCTCTGTACCTCCTGGATTTTGATGCTTGTTCCCTTTGCCATATTGGGGAAATTCTCTCCAATAATTCTCTCCAGTATACCTTCTGCTCCCCTCTCTCTTTCTTCTTCTTCTGGAATCCCAATTATTCTAATGTTGTTTCGTCTTATGCTGTCACTTATCTCTCGAATTCTGTCCAGTAGCTGTTTGTCTCTCTTTTGCTCAGCTTCTTTATTCTCTGTCATTTGGTCTTCTATATCACTAATTCTTTCTTCTGCCTCATTTATCCTAGCAGTGAGAGCCTCCATTTTTGATTGCACCTCATTAATAGCTTTTTTTATTTCAACTTGGTTAGATTTTAGTTCTTTTATTTCTCCAGAAAGGGCTTTTATCTCTCCAGAGAGTGTTTCTCTAATATCTTCCATGCCTTTTTCGAGCCTGGCTAGAACCTTGAGAATCATCAATCTGAACTCTAGATCTGACATATTACCAATATCTGTATTGATTAGGTCCCTAGCCTTCAGTACTGCCTCTTGTTCTTTTTTTTGTGGTGAATTTTTCCGTCCTGTCATTTTGTTCAGATAGGAGTATATGAAGGAGCAAGTAAAATACTAAAAGGGTGGCAAAGACCCCAGGAAAATATGCTTTAACCAAATCAGAAGAGATCCCAAATTGTGAGGGGGGGGGAAAGGGGATAAAAAGAGGTTCAGAAAGAAAAAAAAAAAAAAAACAATTAAAAAAAGGAAATGAATAAAGAAAAAAATATAAAAAGGAAAAAAAATACATATATATTAGATAAACTAGTTAAAAAATCTTAAAAGGGTAAAAGTTAAAAAAAATTTAGTGGAAGAAGAGAGAAAAAAATTGAAAAAGAAAAAAAGAAGTTAAATTAACTGCAAGACTGAAGAATCATGGGGAGAAAGCCATGAGTTCCGTGCTTTGCTTTCTCCTCCTCTGGAATTCAGCTACACTCCTTGGTAGGTGAACTTGGTCCTGGCTGGATTTCTTGTTGATCTTCTGGGGGAGGGGCCTGTTGTAGTGATTCTCAAGTGTCTTTGCCCCAGGCGGAATTGCACCGCCCTTACCAGGGGCCGGGCTGAGTAATCCGCTCGGGTTTGCTTTCAGGAGCTTTTGTTCCCTGAGAGCTTTCCGTAGAGTTCCGGAGGGCGGGAATGAAAATGGCGGCCTCCCAGTCTCCGGCCCGGAGGAGCCGAGAGTTCGGGGCCCCACTCCTCAGTGTGCCCTCAGAGAACAGTGCCCAATTACTCCCGTCACCCTGCCTCCCGCCATGCTCCGAGCTGACGAGCCTGCGACCAGTTCAAGGTAACCCCGAGCTTAGAGCTCACTCCTCAGCTCTGTCTCTGTAGCCGGCTTCACTGTTCTAATACCTGTAAGCTCTGCGACCCTCAGACACCCCCGATCCTTCTGTGACCCTGCGGGACCTGAGGCCACGCTGACCCCGGGTGGGCTTCACCCTGGTTAAGCCTCTGGAGCGATGTCCCTCAGTGGAACAGACTTTTAAAAGTCCTGATTTTGTGCTCCGTTGCTCTGCTGCTTGCAGGGAGCCGGCCCCTCCCCCCGCGGTCTATCTTCCTGTCGCTTTGGATTCACTTCTCCGCCAGTCCTACCTTTCAGAAATTGGTTGATTTTCTGTTTCTAGAATTGCTGTTCTTCTTCTGTTCAATCTCCCGTTGGATTTGTAGGTGTTTGCAATCTTTAGATAAGCTATCTAGCTGATCTCCCGATACCTGAAGTAGTTTCAGCCTGCTACTTCTCCGCCATCTTGACTCCGGCCATTTTAACTTTTGTTTTATTTCACGTATAAACAAAATCATACAGTATTTGTCATTTTTGGTGTGACTTATATCACTTAGCATAATACCCTCAAGGTTCATCCATGTTGTCACAAATGGCAAGATTCAATTCTTTTTTTATGGCCATGTACTACCCCTACCACCACACACTTTGGTGTTTGTTTATCAGTGTATATATAGACCATCTTTATGGATTCACTCATCAAAAGGCATTTAGAGTTTTGTTTGTTTGTTTGTTTGTTTGTTTTCATATCTTGGCTCCAGTGAAAATGGAGGTGCATATATCTTTTTGAATTAATGTTTTTGTTTTCTTCAGATAAATACCTGGACGTGGAATTGCTGGGTCATATGATAGTTTCATTAGTTTTGTGAAGATCCTCCATACTGTTTTCCATAGTGGCTGTAGCAATTTACATTCCCACCAACAGTATACAAGTATATTCAGTTCTAGTATACAGCATATACAGTATCTGAGAGTTCTCTTTTCTTCATGTCCTTACCAACAATTTTACATCTTGTTTTTTTTTGATGATAGCCATTCTAACAAGTGTTAAGTAGTATCTCATTGTAGTTTTGATCTATGTTTACCTGGTAATCAGTGATAGTATTTTTTCATGTGTCTGTTGGCCATCTGTATGTCTCCTTCAGAAAAATCTTCATTCAGGTCCTGTGCCCATTTGTTAAATAGGATTTTTTGGGGGTTTTTGCTTTTTTTGTTTTCAGGTTTATTTTTCTTTTGCTATTGAGTTATATGTGTTTTCTGTATGTTTTAGATATTAATCCCTTATTAGAGATACGATTTGCAAATATTTTCTCCCGTACGGTAGGCTACTTCATTTCATTGATGATTTCATTGCTCTGCAGAAGCTTTTTAGCCTGATGTACTCCCACTTTTCAATTTTGTTAACCTTTGCTTTGGTCTCAGATCCAAAACATCATCACCAAGGCCAGTGTCAAGGGGCTTACTACCTATGTTTTCTATTATGTTTATGGTTTCAGGTCTTACATTCGAGTCTTTAATCCACTTCAAGTTAATTTTTGTGTAAAACAGTCTAGTTTCCTTATTTTGCATGTGGCTGTCCAGTTTTTTCCCAGCACCATTGATTGAAAAGGCTGTGCTTTCCCTACTATATATTCTTGGCTCTTTAGGCATAAACTAATTAATCATATATGTGTGGGTTTATTTCTAGGTTCTTTATTCCATTGAACTAGATATCTGTTTTTATGTCAGTACCATATTGTTTTGATTACCAAATCTTTGTGATATAGTTTGAAATCAGATGCTTTATTCTTCTTAAGATAGTTTTAGCTATTTGGGATCTTTTATGGTTTTATAAGAATTTTAAGATTGTTCTATTTCTAACAAGTGCCATTGGAATTTTGGTAGGGGTTGCCTTTAATCTGTCAATTGTTTTGAGTAGTGCAGACATTTTAACAATAATCTTTCAATCTGTAGGCACAGAATATCTTTCAATATTTTGTGTCTTTTTAGATTCCTTTCATCAGTGTCTTAGTTTTTACTGTGACGCAATTGTAAATGGAATTTATATTTTGTTTTTAGTGTATAGAGCACAACAGATTTTTGTTACTGATTTTGTATCCTATAACAATTCATTTATTCTAATTGTTTTATTCTAAGTTTTTAAGTGGAGTTTTTAGGGTTTTCCATATATAAATTTATGTCCTCTGTAAGTTTAAGCAATTTTATTCTTTTTTTTCCAATTTGGATGCCTTTTCTCTTTCCTGCCTAATTACTCTGGATAGGACTTCAAGTATTTCGAATAAAAGTGTTAAGAGTGGGCATCCTTGAGGGTGATGTTAGATGTTAGCTGTTGTTAAGGTTTTTATTATGTTAAGGTATACCAACTTATTGAGAGCTTTTATGCTAAAAAGGATGTTGAGTTTTGTCAAATACTTTTTCTGCATCTATTGAGATCACAGGATTTTAATCCTGCATTTTGTTAATGTGGTGTATCATATTGATTGATTTGCGGATGTTGAAACATCCTTGCCTCCCTTGAATAAATCCCACTTCATCAAAATATTCTTGTAATACATTGTTGAATTTGGTTTGCTAATATCTTGTTGAGGATTTTTGCTTCTATGTTCATTGGAGATGATGACCTGTCATTTTCTTATGGCCTTGTCCATTTTGATTCTCAGGGTAATGCTGACCTCATTGAATGAGTTTAGAAGCATTAGCTCCTCTTCAGGGTTGTGAAATAGTTTGAGAAGGGTTAATATTGAATTCATCTTTGAATGTTTGGTAAAATTCTCTAGTAAAGCCATCTGGTCCTGGACAATTGTTTGTTGAGAGGTTTTTGATTACTGATGTAATCTCCTTACTAGTAAGCCATTTATTCATATTTTCTATTTCTTCATGATTCAGTCTTGGAAGGCTGCACATTTCTGGGAATTTATTCATTTCTTCTATGCTTCTAATTGGTTGCTATAAAATTGTTCATAATAGTCACTCATGATCCTTTGTATTTTTGTTGTATCTGTTATAACTTACTTCATTTCTGATTTAATTTGAGCCCTCTGTTTTTTTCTTGGTAAGTCTAGCTAAAGGTATGTCTGTTTTGCTGCTTTTCAGAGAACCAGCTCTTCATTTCATTAATCTTTGCTATTGTCTTTTTAGTGTTTCTTTCATTTATTTCCATTCTGATCTTTATATACTTCCTTCTACAGATTTAGCTTTCATTTGTTCTCCTTTTTCTAGGTCCTTGAGATCTAAAATTAGACTGTTTTTGAGATTTTCTTATTTTTTGAGGTAGCTCTTTATCACAAAGACATTCATTTTTAAAACTGCTTTTGTTACATCCTATAAATTTTGATGTGTTGTGTTTTCATTTTGGTTTGTTCAAAGGAATTTTTTATTTTTCCCTTGATTTCTTCATTAACACACTGGATATTCAGTAACTTGTTTTTATACATCTCCATGTATTTGTGGTTTTTCCAGTTTTCTTCTTGTAATTGGTTTCTGATTTCATACTACTGTGGGAAGAAAAGATATTTAATATGATTTCAGTATTAAATTTATTGAGACTTGTTTTGTAGCCTAATATATGATCTATTTTGGACCATGTTCTTTGTGTATTTGAGAAGAATGTGTATTCTGCTTTTGGATAGACTGTTCTATATATATCAAGTCCATCTGGTCTAATGTGTTAGGGCTGCTGTTTCCTTGTTGATTTTCCATTTAGATAATCTGTCAATTGATGTAAGTATTAAAGTCCCTTACTGTTATTATGTTGCTGTCATCTTCTCCCCTTAGGTCTACAAATATTTGCTTTATGTATTTAGATTTTCCTGTATTGGATGCATAAGTTTTTTTTTTTTTAATGCTATATCATCTTGTTGGATTGATCCCTTTATTATTATGTAATGCCCCTCTTTGTCTCTTACTACAGTCTTGATTTTAAAGTCTACTTCATCTGATACAGGTGTAGCTACCCTAGCTTTCTTTTAGCTTGCATTTGCATGGAAGATCTTTCTTCATCCATTCACTTTTTGAGTGTCCTTACATTTGAAGCATATAGATTTTTTTTTTGATCAGTCACCCACTGTATGTCTTTTGATTAGAGAATTTAGTCCATTTACATTTAAAGTATTTGTTGATAGGTGTGTACTTCTTTTCATTTTGTTAATGGCTTTCTGGATGTTTTGTGTTTCTCATTCCTTTCTTCTTCTTTGCCTCTCTTACGGCTTTAGGAATTTTCTTAGAGTAATGCTTAGATTTATTTCTTACCTTTTGGGTGTCTATAGGTTTTTGCTTTTGGTTACTGTGAGGCTTACATATCTACCTATATTGATTTTATGTTGATAACTTAACTTTGAACACATTCTAAAACACTACCTTTTTACCCTCCCTTCCCCCCACATTTTGGTTTTGGTGTCAGACTAGAATAGCTGGCCCCATTTCTGGAGGTGTTGAGAGAGATCAACCCTGCTAGAAACATATGGGTGAGTGTAAGGGTCATTTTCACCAGGGGAAACTAGGATATTATTAAAGAAATAACGATACAGATAAACAAACCCTCAGATGCTTACCTCCCCTTTACTTTGGTTATATTTCCCTAACTTCATTTATACTACTGTCTTCATGGAGCTTCTAATGAATAAAACCATCTCTCCTTTTTTGCATTTTTCTGTGAGAATGACACATCAGGGAAAGAACATTGTT
The DNA here is from genome assembly GCF_010015895.1 of Lontra canadensis. NCBI lineage: Eukaryota > Metazoa > Chordata > Mammalia > Carnivora > Mustelidae > Lontra > Lontra canadensis. The sequence continues at coordinate 7,684,251 of NW_022631014.1, forward strand.
TATACACAAACAGATTTGAAATGCTTATAATCAGGAACTTTCCACATTTTGTGTTCTCCTGTTTTGAAAAATCTGGCTTTCAGAGTGCATATAAGCAGATGGCTTCATATGCATGCTGAAGAATTGAAGTTCTGCAGCAAAAAACAAAACAGAAAAACACAATGAAGTGACTTCACCTCAAAAATACCCACTATTACTTAACCACAGTAACTTACATTAAATCAAAAAGCAACAGGAGGTGATGAAAAGTCCTTATAGGATGGGATCTGTTAAACACAAAGAATTTAACATTCAGGGTTTCTTAAGTTCATTCTAAATTTCTTATTATAGTGTGTTTTGTGAAGAGGTGTGAGAAATATGTTGTACTTTACAGAAACTAAATCTTTCATGGGGAGAGAATATTATCTTTACAACTTGTTAAAATGACTGTGAAATAAGTGGACTATTTTTGTCTTCAGAGTGGAAGTGCTGGTTGACACCTTTCCTCATTTATGTTTAAGAGATTTTTTTTTTCCCCTGAACTAGGCATAATAGGAAAATCCTTAACAGGATGTGTTGATAATTCCAAACTGGTGTAAAAAATTCTTCTACTATAATGTTTAGACATTGCCAACAAAATGAGCCTGATTCCCATATCCTCCCTTTTGATGCAGTCTAAAATTTCTAAAAGCCATTTATTCCTCTGTACACTGTAAATTATTCCAAGGATGGCGATATTTTCTCTTTGTGGTCATAGATGAAATAGACTTAGTGCTTTTAGACTAAATGCACATGAATATGAACTGCAAGCCATTTCAAGAAGTCAGTGGACCAGCACATAGAGTGAGAGCCAACAGCAGATTGTAAATATTATAAATATGGACCAGTCCAAGGCTCTTTGACTCCTCATAAGTAAATTTAGACATATCCTGTTGATTCCTCCCACCACAGTTCAAGTGACCCCAAAGGATTAATCTCTAAGATTTTGCTTTGACTCTTTCTATAGGAAAACCCTGTACAAAATCTTGGAATGTATTCATTTCTTTAATGATCTCCTAATAAAATCTTCAGACCTCTGATAGAAAAATTTGGTGCATGCTATTTGTTGGTTGAATAAGTGGACAAGTGTTAGGAATTGAGGGAGGGGCAAATTCAGCATAAGTAAGAGAGAAGTCACCTACCTGTAGTTGGTAACAACTTTTGAAAGTGCTAGTATTGCTGAGTAATATGTAGGGTACACTGTACTTGCAAATTTGTGTGTGAAAGAAATGAAGCAGGAGTCTGAGATTAAGATGTTTCTCTGGGTATTTTCATTGGTACACATAAGTCTCTACTGAGCTCAGTCATGTTCAAGAAAAGCTCTTGGGGCATTACAATTTGTTCTCAACCTCAGTGGTATTGACCTTTTAGTCTGGACAATTCTTTGTTTTGGGAGGCTGCCCCGTAGATTGTAGGAAGTTGAGCAGCATCTCTGACCTTTTATACACTAGCTTCCAGCAGCACCCTCCTCCCCCAGTTGTATAACTAATAATGTCTTTTGGACATTGACCAATTCCTACTTGTGCAAAATGGGAGAGGAGGATCATCCCAGGCTGAGAACCACTGGTTTGAAACATTCACAGATACCACATGTGTAGTTTTCAATCACCTGTCATGAAATACTCTGTTTAGAAAATCAGTAAAATTCATCATTTTTCCAACAAGGATGGGCTCAGAAGAAAGTTAGTGCGGGGCATATAATCATCTGACCACATTCTTACATATGCTGGAAATAAGACTTTCTGGACGGGAGAATTTTAGTCAACTTTTACTATGATATGTCCTCTAGTCCTATTCCACTGGGGTGGCCGAGATTTAATTGTGGTCTTGTAAGCTGTGCTCCCCTCTCCCCTAGAGTATTCCAAGTGTCAGGGACACAGTACCCAGGAAATAGGGGTGGAGTCCACCATCATTTGCCTATACTGCTATCCTTTGAAATGTCCATCATTCCATCTGGATCTCAACCATTGATCCTTGTTGGTCAGTTCTAAATTGTTCCCATCCCCATCCTCAGGTTTCCTCAGGATCTAACTGTTCACTCTGCTACACCTCTCTTCTGCTATTTTTAGACACAAGGAAGTCTTTCTGCTGCTTTTACACTATCGTGAGATATGAGACATTTCACAGGCTGTCTAAGCAGTTGCGAATGTTGCAATAAAGGGTAAATGTTATCTAAGATGGCTAAAATTAGGGGCCATTTTTATTTTCCAAGAAGCTTTTGGTTAAAGATGCATGGCACCATATTCTATATGATTTAATTTTATGTTTTCCATCAACACTGGGTTTGGGGTTGTTCCCACTTTTGCTTTGTAATCAGTTTTCATAGCAAGTGCTTTCAGGAAGTTACTATCCCTACTCTCTTGAAGGGTACCTAGTTTAGTTATTTTTAAATCAGATCTAAATGAATTCTTGTGCCCCCATTCTGTTCTTCCTTTTCTGTCCCTTCCCTCCTCATCTCTTTTCTATCCTCCTCCCCCTCGCCTTCCATTTTCCATCCCTCCTACCTACATTCTTGATATCTTGTCTATATTCTAAAATACCTCTGTTAGAACTCCTATTCTCCAACCTCACACTCCTGGATGGCACTTACAAGTAAGAAATATTGGTGATGGCTAGCCAGACACAAGCATTTTATTTTTTATCTCAATGCCCCAACTTCTCTTGAGTTCTGAGAAAAGCATCCATTTCAAAAGAGCAAGGCAGAAGTTGCAAGCTTTCTCTGATCTAGTCTTAGAAGCCACACAGCATCACTTCCACTGTATTTTATTCATTACAAATGAGTCACTTCCTAAGATGCAGAGAGTTAGGCTCCATCTCTTGCTGAGATCGACAGAGTCCTGCTGCAGAAGAGCATATGGGCTGAGAGATACTGTTACTACCATCGTTGGAAAATACATCCACCACATCCATGTCTGGATACTGGCCCTGTTGTTTATGAGTTGACAATTTTTTTTCCTTTTCCTTTCAGAGCCTAAGCACCCAAATCTCTAAAATGAAAGTTAACCTCTATTATAACTAATTTCTCTCCTATTAATAAAAAGTTCCTGTTTCCACAGAGACACTACATAACCCAGGTAATGCCTTCCTAAAGTTTAAACAAGTCATTCATCATGTTTAAAAAAAAAAGAAAAGAAAAGAAAAATTCTGCCATCTTGATGAATCTACTGTCAACAATTAATTCAAATATAAAATTTAAAAGGAATCTGAAGGTCAGGGTTCCCCTAGAGCATTGGCTTATCTGGAGCATTTTTCATATAATATTCTAAGAAAGTAGTATACCTAACTACCTTGACTTCAGCTATTTGATTGATCAAATACCTTGGTGTTTAAAGATGACTATCTATATGACAGGAGATAAGATAGAAACAGGGAGACAGCTTGCTAATACTGTGTCAACTCTAATTCTTTTTCTTTTAAGGTAAAATAAAAGGCACTTTTAATAACAACTACTAAACTTAATGCTTCTGAATCAGGGTCAATCATTTCCTTTTTAAATGGAAGGTCGTAACGAATGGTCTCAACCCTTAATATGTACATAGATTTAAAGTTTTAGAAGGTGTATTTTTCAATGTTTAAGTGGACAGATGGCATAATTACTACAAACACCAATGTGTTGGAGTAGAACAATATATTATGCACAGAGCATAATAAATAAAGTCAGATAATACGTCCTGTAACTATAGACCATCATAAGTCAGTAAGTGTGTTGTTATAAAAAAAAGTAATAAGTATAGTAATTCTTCCTATTCTGGACACTTACCAATTGGAATACCAGTTGTTGAACTGGTCATCATAGGCTGTAATAAAATATGGCACTGGATAGAAAGATAAGTCAGTTTATTTATTTCTTTAAAGATTTTATTTATTTGAGAAAGAGTGAGCAAGCACAAGTGGGAGGTGGTGGGGGCTGCAGAGAAGGCAGAAGCAGGGAGCCCAACTCGGGTCTCAATCCCAGGGATCATGACCTAAGCCAAAGGCAGACACTTAACCAACTGAGCCACCCAGGCACCAGTTTAGAAAGGTTATTTCAGAGAGTTGTCAAGAATTTCAGTATCTTGACAATGTGTTTCAAAGTCTTAAAGGGTATCTCCTTTATCACAACTATTTTTCTCTTTGAATCCTGTCACTCATAATAGGCAGTTGTTAAGACATTGACTCCTTGATTTTGAAACCTATGACAGATAAGCAAGTAACATTTATTTAAAAAGTTAAGATGAGGGGCACTTGGGTGGCTCAGTCAGTTAATCATCTGCCTTTGGCTCAGTTTATGATCTCTGGGTTCTCGGATCCAGCTCCATGTCAGGCTCCCTGCTCAGTGGGGAACCTGCTTCTCCCTCTCCCTTTGCAGTCTACAGTTCCCCCCTCCTTGAGCACTTGTTCTCTCTCTCTTTCTCCCTCTGTCAAATAAATAAATAAAATCTTAAAAAAGTTAAGATGATATTCCATATACAGTTCACCTTGGAACAACACTGATTTAACTGCATGAGTCCCCTTACATGTAGATTCTCTTTCAGTAAATACAATACTATAAACGTATTTTCCTTATTTTTTTCTTTTTCTTTCCCTAGCTTGCTTTATTGTAAGAACATAGAACATAATACGTAAAACATAGGATGTGTTGTTATCCATAAGACTTTCAGTCAACAGTAGGCTATTAGCAGTTAAGGTTTGTGGGGGGGTGGGTGTCTAAATTAAACACCGATTTTCAGTTGCACAGGGGATTGGCAGTCCTAAACTCAGTGTTACTCAAGGTTCAACTGTAGTTTGAAAAACCACTGTAACAACAAGTCGGAAAATTTGGAAAGCCTGACTTGGAGTCTGCAATTCAGTCACCTTGGGTAGGCACCTATCCTGCCCAAGCTATAGTTTGCTTATGCAAAACTCTGACTCCTTCCAATTATTAAGTTCTACCCCTATCAAATTGTCCTTAAATAGCAAGTTTTCTTGGTGACTGATGTTAAAAGAGACTTTCAGCAGCACTAGCCCCTGGGCGTACATATTTTTAAACTCTCATTTCAGTCCTTTTCCCTCCTTAACTTCCCAACTCAAGACCTGATGCTATACGCCCATTTAAAAACTTGAAGTCTTCACATTGATGATTGGCTTTAAAAGTACTGCCTGTTTAAACCATGAATGAAGAGAAACAGAACTTGTTGGCATACTGAGCTTCTTTTAAAGCTAACTGTCTTTTTTTTTTTTTTTTTTTTTTTTTGATAGCGAGGTGAAAACATACAAGTGGGGAGGGGCAGAGGGAGCGGAGGAGAAAGGATCTCAAGCAGGCTCCATACCAGTGTGAGACCAACATGGGGCTGGATCTCAGGGACCCTGAGATCATGACCTGAACTAAAAACAACAGTCAGATGCCTCACTGACTGAGCCACTCAGGTGCCCCTCAAGTTCAGTGTCTTGTGCCGAGAGATGACTCCTGGGAAATCACCTTTTCCATGTAGCCATGGAATTCCTATGTCATATCTCATTTGAACATCGGTCTGTAGCATCCTCTGAGGTGTGCTGGGTAGAGAGAATTTTATGCCCAGTATTATGGAGTGATTATTTTTTTTAAATGCCCTGAAAATGTGGAATCAAATTTAGAACTATATTTGAGTGTAATAGAAATTCAAGGAAAAAAAATTAGGCAAAAACCCAGCATTATTATTAGAGAAGCCCCAAAGAGAAATAGTATGACATAGCACATGAAGGATTGCATGGAGGGAAGCTAGTCCTGCAATTGCAGATGGGGCCGGGTAGGAATTGGCATATGAAATCTAGCTGTGTTTGTGACACTACCAGTGATATCAGATCCCTTTTACTTTTTTTCTTCATAGGTTTATAACCTTCTAAAAATAATTCTTTGTAGCTGGAGGTTCAGAAAGCTTAATTTGCATTAATACATAATGTGTGGTGAATGTGAATTTCAGAGCTTTTTATCTGTGCCTCTGAGAGGGAAGCAGAGACAATAACCAAACCTTGTAACTAGCTCAAAAGACAGACAGGTAGGGAATTCATTTCTATTCCCTTTTGCTGCAGGAGGAGGCTGGAGGAGGCTGAGGCATAGCATGATTATCTCCTTGCTTCTCAGGAGGATACCCAGCAAGACAATCAAAAAGAACGACAGGATGTTTGTGGAAAGCTCGGTTATCTACCTCAGGCTTACCCATGCTAAGTGGTTTGAGCTTTGGTTGGTTCTATGTTGTGAAGTCTCCTGTGGGGAATCTGGCTTTGCAGCCAGCAGGGCAGGACTCAGAATTAGGAGTTGGAGATTAAAGAGATTCTAGGTGGCTGCCCCAGAGAAACTTTTCCACCTACCGCATCCCTCAACCCAAGTCTCAAAGCCCTAAACCCCAGGGAACAGGTCATGTGGTGGTGGTAGTTATAGCTGCATCCCTTTGGGGATCTCTTCCAACCTCCACAAAGCATGCAACATTTCATACACGACGAATATAAACTGGGGATTATACCCACAACAAGCGTGCGGAATAAAAGGTGTGAGTTTATCCTGAGGTCTTTATAAAGTGTTTCAGAAGTGGAGCAGTCTCGTGGTCACTGATTTTGAACAACCAAGAATCCTGTTTGGGTAAAACACATTAGCCTAATACATCCTCCATTAATGCTGGTTTTGAATACCTATGGGGCCACGTGAGAAGAATTCCTCTTTTAAAAAGAGACAAATGTAACATGGTGTTGGATTTCATTGACTAGAAGGCTTTTGAAGATCACTTTCAAAAACAACAGAGCAAGTGCTTGTATTGTAGAGATCACAAACACTTAAAGGATGAATAAATAAGTAATGAATCCTAAGGTTTTACAAAAGAGTGCTTAAGGCTTGACTTAAATTTTGCAGTGGTATCATTTTACATGGACTCAAAAAGCCAGCATCTCAAACGGAAATAAAACAGTACTCTGGGAAATTCGTAGCTAATTAAAGTATGGTTCTCTTGATGGTGAAGAGAGATTTAAAAGATGCATATGGAACTTCAATAATATTGTTTAAAACAGGATTAGTATTTTGGAAAGTTGTGTATTATTGGTGTAATACAACTTTACATCTTAAAGTAAATATCCTAAATCTGTTCTTAATCATTTAATCTCTGTCCCTAAAAAATCTTCATCCTTTCTATGTTCAAGTCAGTCAAGAATTTTTTATTTCTTGTATTACCTGACTGGAAAAGAAGATTGACTTACAGTCTCCTCATTTGGAAGCCATAGTTTATTACCTATTTTGTTCCAATTGGGTCGAAGTACCCTAATGTGTCTCCTTATAAGAGAGCTAACAACCTACCTCACAAGCTGTAAATTGACTGGAACAAGCAGATGCTAATGGGAGCTAAGCCCAAGAGGTGATAGGAAATGGAAGTAGAGTCTGGCAGGGTGTAGTCTGAAGACGTAAGGAATGGATTTACATACTTAGGTATTGCAACCAGGGTGGGAGAAGTTAACAAGGACTGATTCATCTTGGTGTTTGGTTCACTTGAGGGTACTGTAGACTGAAAAAAATACTTATGCCGATTTAATAGTCGTTCAGTCTTAACATTCATTCAACAAAAAGAAGCACAAAAAATCGAGGACCTATAATGTTCCAAATACAGTACTACTACTTGGAGAAACAATGGTCAGCCAGAGTCATAAGTCATTCCTTCCCTCTGCTGAATATGTGCTGGTCTTGCAAAATGAGTTCTGGTGCATAAGTCCTTGCCTTCCCAGTTTCACACATTGAATTACTGAAACAGGATTATATAATCAGATATTCAGATTTACAACCAGATGTGAAAATAGGCAATAGGAATAGTTCCTATTTTTTGTCTCTTATAAATTGTGCTCCTACGAACAGTCTACTCCATGTCTTTTAATAAAAACACGTACACGTTTTTGCTGGATACAGAGAATTAGCAGGTATAGAATTACTCGATCAAAGTGTGTAGATGTCCCTCACTACTAAATACTGCCAAACTATTTTTCCAAAATGGTTGCACCGTTTTTCATTTGTAGTAGCAAATGTATGAGATCTCCAGTTCCTTGACAACCTCACTAGCCCTGGGTAGTGTCAATCTCTTTCATTTTCACATTCTGTTACGAACGGGGCGGTATCACATTGTAGATTTAATTGCATTTCCTAAGAGGGAGGGAGGGCAAGAAGGGCTTCCCTGAACTGACCATTGAGCAGAGGCTTGAGATAATGAGCTGCAGTTAACTGAGAGTGGAGGGGGACAAAGCACTCCCTGGGAAGGGATCGGGGCTGGACAGAGATCTGGTGGCAGCCTGGTGAGTAAGGAAAAGCTGGTGAAGGGAACAGGTGAGCTGGAGCAGAAGGAACAGCAATTAGATGAGAGGAGGGTGGGTATGTCAGGAGTAGCCTGAGAGCAAAACCTTGGAGGTTTATCTGTATACTCAGGTAACAGAAAGTCATCAGAAGACTCTAAGCAGAGGAGATGATCATATTTGCTCAGTTGAGTCTAGCTGCTTCATGGAAGAGAAATGAGAGGTGGGGGGTGGGAGGGAGACAGATGTAGCCAGGAGGGCAGCTCTGGTTCTGGAGACCAGAGACTTCTTTCTGTGGCGGTGGGGCTTGTGGGAGTTAGAAGGCCTCATCCCAGAGCCCCAGGTGACCACAACTTTCAGACTTCTGGAGTATGTGATCTAGTCCTCGATTATACTCCACCGTACTTGTGAGAAAAATCCAGTCACAGTTTTAGTGTGGGTCTGATTAATCGAGAAATCTATTTTGTAATTTCTAGGCACTTGAGAAGGAGGTCTTAATTGGCAAACTCAGTAAAAATGACGGGCTCCAGTGTCTTTTCTTCATTTACCAGAGCTGAGATGAAAGCTGGTTTTGCCTTTTTGTTAGTGAAATGAAAGCCCTGGACTACTAGCTCAGTATGTGTTGAGCACTCACAGGATATCCCGATGCAGCCGAAGTTTGCTCCAGCATAAAGGAAAGGGAGAGTGTTGTGATAGAGGGAACTTCCTTCTATTCCAGTCAAAACTGCGGTGTGGACTTGTAGGCTAAGGGTCATTATTATCAAGGATTTAGGATGAGTTTTTGTCACTGTGGTTCATCGTGAGTATGAAATAGATAAATATGATACATTGACGTGTATACATAATACAGCCATGAAGGGATTGAATGGAAGATCTCTATGTGAGTTTTTCTAGGGAGAACTCTAGAGATTAGAATAGCTATCTAAACAGTCATTAACGTGACAACCTAATCTAGAGAAATTAATTGAGTAAATTAAAAGGTAACATGCAGAAGTCTCTGTGGATGAGGATGTCTTGGATGTAGATGGAGGCTCTTTCTGAGTGTGATATGTACGTGTGCATGTATGTATGTGTTATTACCATGGAGTGGAGTTCATGATTTAGTCTTGCTAAATTCAAAATTTCAGAATTCAAATTCTAGTTCACTACTTCTCATCGGACCTTGGTTTCTGCATCTGCGAAATGAAGGAATTGGCCTTAGGTAATCCTTAAGGACTATCAAGATCTAATGTCTGAGTCTTCCATTATTAATCAGCCACAGAAACATGCCCTCTAATGAGCCTTCTTTAACAGTCTAATCCCTTACTTTCAAATTAGAAAATTAGGATGATTACAACACGAAATGCATGAGATTTTTGTAGATTTTTGTTTGTAGCCTGAGGAAACCTAGACAGTTCTTTTTTATTTTTTCTTAATTAGTTTTTGAAATGATTGTATGATTTAGTGGCTATACCTCAAATGCAATGATTGGGTTAATATTATTTATTGACTGTTAGTCAATACAACTATCAGAGAATACTTAGGCCAATTCACTGTCAGAAATATTTCCAAACTTTAAGACCATAGAGTTACATTGTGTTGTGTTTTTCAATCCATATAAATTGACATGATTAAAAGTAATAACGTTTGAGTGTGATTACGGAGACCATCATAAACATTAATTAAGGAACAAATTGTGCCTTTGAGATCAATTTCTATTTATTTTCTTTGCAGATAAGAAACTTCTTTTAGGCATCTTTTCTTATCAATAAAGCAACTTAGGATAAGCTTTAAATATTAGAAGCAACCCAACTAACAGGCCAGAGAGACATTAGGCAGTGATTTCGGATGTAGCAAGATGAGTAAAATGAGATCTGGAAATTAAAAAAATAGGTTAGAGAGAAGCGTATCTGCCAACAGAAATTCTAAGCATTTACATGAATAAAGATTTGATATTTTTCCTTTGAGGTTGTCCTTCTAAAATACTGTAATTATGACATTTTCATCTATATAGCACTTCCAAGGCAAACTCTAAGTGTCATTTAATTGTATTCAGATGGTATCAAATACTCGTGGGAGCTTTCAGCAAATTATTTCATTAATAACTTTGGACCCATTGGTTTGGGGCCTCAGAGCCTTTCTCCACTTGACTTGTGTGCAAATATGAAGTGATATTTTTTTTCAAAGATTTTATTTATTTATTTGACAGATCACAAGTAGATGGAGAGGTAGGCAGAGAGAGAGAGAGAGAGAGGGAAGCAGGCTCCTTCCTGAGCAGAGAGCCCGATGCGGGACTCGATCCCAGAACCCTGAGATCATGACCTGAGCCGAAGGCAGCAGCTTAACCCACTGAGCCACTCAGGCGCCCATGAAGTGATATTTGTATCATGTTAAACAATCCTATAAAATTGAACCATAGGACATTGCCATTTTCATAATTCAAAAAAAAAAAAAAGGTCCAATACTAGCAATTTCCTACAGTTCAGCTTAATAGTTGGCAGTTCCAAAATATTGAGATTAATAGTTTGTGCAATATGTATTAAGAAATGCACAACAAGAAGCAATATGCAAGTTAGATGAAATAGAAGAATGGCAGAAAGTGAGTTTTAAGTCCTTGAAGAGAACTATCCTCTTTCTTCACTGATGAATTTGTTAAAAGCTGATGAATTTGTTAAAAGCTGTGGACCTTCGTAGATACCTGGACTTTTACGTAATGTGAGATACACAGGAAAGGGAGTTATAAAACCTAGAAGTCAAGGATTTCAGTTAGAACCTATGTGTGAAGAGGTCCAAATACAGTTGTGTTAGCTTGCCCAGCCTACCATAACAAGGTTCTAGACTAAGTGGCTTAAACAACAGAATTTTATTTTCTCAGTGTGGGAGGCTACAAGTCCAAGATCAATGTGTTGACAGGTTTGGTTTCTTCAGAGGCTTCTCACCGTGGCTTGCAGTTGGCTACCTTCTTGCTGTGACCTTACATGGCCCTTTTCTGTGTGTGCATGTCCCTGGTGTGTTTATGTATTCAGATTTTCTCCTCCTAGAAGGGCACCAGTCAGATTGAACTAGGACCCATCAATTTTACTTCTTTAATCTGAGTTACCTCTTTTAAAGGCCTATGTCCAAATAAAGTCACATTTTCAGGGAGGCACAATTCAGCCCATAACAAGTGGTGTGCTGATAAATTTTTAGCAAACATCTCTCTGGGAAGAAAAAAATCCTTACTTGTGTCATTTGCCATTTCTGTGGTGTAAATACTTCCACCATGACTAATTTCAATTTACCGATATGACTTCACTGAACATGGGCTTGGGACCAGATGTGTAATAGTACACCATTCCATAGCAGTTTTATCATCCCTCTGCAATATATGTAAATAACCTCAAAACCATTGATAATGGTAAAATGTAATAAAACTAGAGGTGAAGTTTTAGGCTTTTCTTTGAAAATATCATTTGGTTTTTTGCAAGGTAACATTTTTTTTTTTAACTAGTGATTTTGTTTAACAATCAGGTAGCCAAAATTTCTGAAAATTTAACAAAGGGTTCTCAAGAGCCAACACAGACTAGCTCCAGCACACCACTGAGTCCCATCATTCTTAAGTAGAATTCGATCATGAGGGATGGAAAAGTAGGAACAGTTTTTTCTGAAATTATGAAAGGAGAATCTATTGGACATGGATGATAGGATATGGGCAAAAGTAAGCAGGAAGAATCCAGGATGAATGAGAAGAGAAATGGAGTCTGGAGGGGAGAGATGTTTAGATAAGGCAGTGAATTTGCAGAGCATAATGGGAAGAGGAAGCCCCAGGTTTAGTTGACCTGAATCTTCATCTTGCCCAAGCAAACCATGTGATTTGAGACTGAGTCTCGGTTTCTACTCTCTAAAATATATCCCCTCTGTATGCTTTCTCAGGTGACTCTCAACTCTAAAATTCTGGGATCCTATCACTTATCACATAGTTGACAAGTCCTTTTCATTTCTTCTTCTTCTTTTTTTTTTTTTTTTAAAGGGGAGAAGGGGCAGAGGGAGAATGAGAATCTTAAGGAGGTCCACACCCAGTGGGGAGCCAGATGCACGGCTCAGTTTCACAACTCTGAGACCATGACCCGAGCTGAAATCAAAAGTTGGATACTTAACTGACTGTGCCACCCAGGCACCCCAATTCCTTTTTATTTCTATGTCTATACAAGCCAGAGACAGATAGGCATATATCTCTCTTACATATGGCACAGTCACCCAGAAGATAAATTTCATATAAAGAAAAAACATTTCTATTGTCTCATAGTTAACAAGATTTTTAACAAAAAGATTTCTTTTGAAACATTTTTTTCCCCTTATGACCCTCAGAGGCAAACACAAGTAACCCATTTAAACATGCATTGGGCTTCAAAGAACCAGTATGTGAACTATATCCAAAATGCAGGCAACCCCAGAGGAATTCTACTTTCAGTTCAGTAGTTAAGCCTCAGTTTATGGTTTATGTTTTGACTACATCATGGCAGGCTGTCCTCTTGCTGTACTCTTTAAAAGTTTCTTTCTTTGTTTGTTGTTGTTGTTTTAAAGAAATAGGGGTTTTGTGCACTTAAGACCCTCTGGGTGAAAAAAAAATTGGTCTTCTTTGGCTCATGGATTTTTCACATTTTTCTGCAAATATGCCATTGTCATTTCAAAACTGTTGTGTAAGTAACTATGTATTGACTTGAAATAAAAACAAGTGCCTTTACTCTATGTTGGTCACCCTACCTCACTCATTTTGTGATGTGATCGTTCTGTCAGTGCTTCTGAAAACGTGTGCCTGGACAGACCCAGCATCACCTGGAAACTTGTTCCAATTGCAAACTCCCAGGCCCTCAGACCTGATAAACGAGAATGTCCAAGAGCAGACCCCAGCATTTGTGTTTTAATAAACTCTCAGGCTGGCTCTGATGCAGATCAATTGAGGAGAGATTCTGCTATAGAAAACTGCAGGGAGTCAGGCTTTCTCTCATTTGTGCCTCATATTTTTTTGTCTTTTGAGGTCAGTGGTTCTTAAAGTGAGGTTCCTGAACTGGCAGTATCGGATCAGCTTCACTTGGAAAACTGCTAGAATTGCAGCTTCCTGAACCTCACTTAGACATCTTCCCCTGAGAATATGGGAGATGGTGTTCAGCAAGAGGGAGAGTTACTGCCCAAGTGTAACTTAAAATGATGGACATGGGTAGCTCCACTGGCACTGGGGAGAGGAAGCCATGAGCCTGGTAAAAACATATCTGTTGTGGAGATAGAGTGAATGTAGAAGGGGAAGGAGAAGGAGTGAGAAGTGCTTCTGTGGTTTCAAGTATGTTAGAGTAAAGGGGAGCTGGGAGAGAGGAAAGCTGGTCCAAGAGGAGAGCCTTTCATGGGGAAGTGGAAGGTTTTGGCTGTCTCCCACCCCCTTCCTGACATTACTGTCCCCCTTCCACCTTACTCCCACCCCTTTTCCAGTTCTGGACTGTCACTGGCCCTGGTGAACCAAGACATATTGTCCGCACCATCCTGGGGATGGGGTTATTTCTCATTCTCCACAGTAAAGCCTAGGTAGTCACATCTGGGACAGGGTTCTTGGCAAAATCCTGACTGCTGGGTAGAGTAGTCCCAGTTCGCCTTTCCTTCAGCACCTGTTTTAATGAGATGGAACTGGTTTGGTGCTCAGGGTCTATACTTAGAAAGAGGGCATTTTGCGGAAGAAGAGTATCTTGGAGAAGACTTGCTCACCATGTGGAAGCTGAGTCTGAACCGCAGCCCTTCTGTCCTCCAGGATTTTTCTCACTGATATCGTTCCAACTCTCATCAAAACATTGGTCACCGTTGAGGAACCCAAGAGTCAAATGACTGATACATTTCCTCCTCTTAGAAAACAGAAGCCCCTACTGTCGCCCCCAACCCCACACATGCAAAAAAGTGAATTCCAAGGATAAGAAATAAATTAAAAGAATTGGTCTTGAGTTTGGCCCAACTCTGATTTGCATAACTGCTTCAAAACTAGTGACCTGGGAATAAATTCCAAGTGAAAAGTATTGCCAGGTTCTGTTTATAGATAAATGGCCCACGGGAGCCTTTTTCTTGGTCTTCACTGATGAGCCTTCTTAGCTTTTTAAAATGTGTGGCCAGTGGGGAGTTTCCTTTTCTCCATGTGATTCTGACCCATTTCTCAACCACTTCACCGACACCCCGAAGCACCATTTAGCACTCCAGGATACCTTGTGTATTAAAGATAATCCTTTGAGAGATCTGGGTCCATAAACCAGTGAATAAGTCACGTGTGGCCCAGCAGTGCTGCTTTTCATCTCAGGAATGTGCAATAAGGGTCATGCTACTATTTCATCCAAATGGGAAAAGGAAATTAACATGGTACAGACTAGAAGGCAGAAATCCTTTTGTTGCATTTAGCTGCGGTAGAACACAAGGTCTGAGAAATCCTACCGGAGTGAAAATATCTGCTTGATGATGTATGAGGTAGGGCTACTGAATTTGGGGATGCATGGAGTATGGTGTCAGGCAAGACAGATCACATCCTTTAGTTGTAGTGCAGTTGGAAAGCCCTTTATTCCTCTGAGAGACAGATATCTCATGCCATCAAATTGAGCTTTCAGTACTAAGAATGGAGTCACGCAGGGTGATCAAGTAGATTGTATTGCTGGTCAATACCTTTTCTATTATTATGTTACTGGAAAATAATTATCTTCTGCTCGAGCCTGTGTGGATTGAGAAAGATCAAGGAGAGGAAAAATATTGCATTGTTTAACCTTTTTTTTTTTTTTTTTTTTTTAATTCAGCCAGCAATGCGAGGTGAAGATTGCTCTGTATTTTTAAAATCATCACCCTGGAGTAATTTCTTGTGCCTTTACTATGGTCATTAAGCTAGATTGGGAATGTGATACTGAATTTTATAATTAAGGAAAGAGCATTGGACTTACCAATATTTAACTCCATATTCTTCCATAAATTTTGTTTTGGTTAAAAACTTGATATAATCACAATAAAGTCAAAGACATTTAACAAAATTGAGTGAGAAAAAAATGTTTGTAATATTATTACGTTATCTCATGCCTCCTCCTGATAACTACTAAATAAATTTGGTCTAGAGAAGTTCAGCTGTTTTCACTTGGAGAACCTGAGGGAACATTCAATATTTTGTCACATAACTTTGAGGGAGTCCTGCAGCTTTCTGGAAAAGCTGTAGAGAACATCAGGCCCTGTTAAAGATTTGGTTTTTTCTTGTATCATGTTCTGGAGCCCTCTTGAAATGATTAAACGTGTCTGCCTCCTTCTTGAATCTTAAATGTGTGTTCTTCCAGAGTCAGGGGCCCTGGCATAGTTTCTTCTCATTTGTCTTAAGTGCATTTTAGATATTCCAATATTGGTTAACTTTTGACAAAACAAAAAGACCCTCTCTTCCTCCCTTTCAACAGGGATATGCAACAGAAAATCTGCCTGAACACTCTCATCCCAAGATCTTTATCTTGGAGGCTTTTTCCCAGTCACCTCTCTCCTAGGAATATGGAACCTTTGTTCTGATCAGCAAGATTAAGGGTTCTTGGTTTAGCACTATGAGCATTTGGGGCAGAGTCATCTTGGCTGTGAAGGGCTGTCTGGTGCCTTGTACCATCTGCAGCCCAACCGCTGCTCATGGGCGGCAGACAGCACTTATTCCCACTGAGTTGGGACGACCAAAATGGGCCCAGATGTTGTCAGATGGGTGCCAGGGGTACCATTGCTTCCCCCTCCCTCCCTTCACATTGAGAACCACAGACTGGTATGGTGCCACTTTCCGTGCACACGCACACATGCACGTGTACATCAGTTCTCACACTATAAAGTTGTTAGGGGCAGAAACCTATGGGGCAGGCCATGAGCAAGTTTAGTTGTCCTCTTCCTTACCCATGAACTCTTCCTACAGATTCCCAGGGGAGGAGGGCTAATTGTTTTAAGGAAAAGATGGGGTTTTTTTAGTTTGTTTGTTTTTTGTTGTTGTTTTAAAGATTTTATTTATGTATTTGACAGAGATCACAAGTAGGCAGAGAGGTAGGCAGAGAGAGAGAGAGAGAGAGAGAGAGGGGGAAGCAGGCTCCCTGCCGAGCAGAGAGCCCGATGCGGGGCTCTATCCCAGGACCCTGAGATCATGACCTGAGCCAAAGGCAGAGGCTTAACCCACTGAGCCACCCAGGTGCCCCGAAAAGATGGGTTTTAAACTTCACCACCCTCCTGGAAAGTACAGATGTTTTGAGGATACCCGGAGTAGGGGGTTGGGGGAGAGGTTAAGAGAGTAGGGAGAAGAAAACATTGCAAAGAGAATGCGGTGAAAACTGGTTAAGGTCATTGGTGTTCCCCTACTCTGTTGAACTCTAACTTCCTCTTAACTAATGGTCTGCCACCTCCCCGCTCCTATGTAGAAGCACATGAGGGTAGTGATGGGAAAGAGAACTCCCCCTGGACAGGCTTGTTTCCATTTACCACACCTGAGAATATCAAGCCTCTTGTCTTACCACGGTCTGAAGAACAACTAAATAGGGTAGTTGTAAATAATTCCATATCTTCATATATTTTTCTAAACTCTTAATGCATTTTTAGGGGATTGTTAATGCTCAAAAAGTAAAAACAAAACAGCCCAATTACGGCCTGAATAGAATCAACAGCAAGAATAATACAATAAGAAAATTAATAAATTTGACTTTCCTTAACATGTTGCTGTTACAGTTAGTACCTTTTTATTCCTGGGAGGTCTTGTCCTGATTAAAGCCTTTAGAAGAATTTTTTTGCCCTTAAATATCCACACCCATTGTATTAACTCTATAATCAAGGCAGAGTGTCAATTAAGTTAAAAATATTTGCCTTCTCCCAAAAAACTATGAATAGGGCCATTCTTCACAAATGTACTAATCGTTTCCCTCGCTGTTAACACCAGCCAATGTTGGCAACAACAGCATTGAGATTGCATTGTAAAAGACATCTGCAAACAGGGAACTGTCTTATTTATCTTAATTAACCTATAGTTGGCATAATGGAGCCTGCCTTTCCACACCTTCCACTTACCTAAGGCGAGAATGGTAAAACAAAGACAGTAAAAGCTAATGTCCCTATGGGCTATGATAATTAGCAACTACACTTTTTTTCTCAAAGCCAGTTCTAGTCATTAGTTGAAGTGCTACATAAATGCTAAGTATCCCTTGTTGGTTTGTAAAGTTAATCCCATCTCAGGATGAGACCGGTTTATTGATTACGTGGATCTGAAGAGCAGCAGAGGTGAGAACTTAAGGCACTGTTGCATATTCAAAAGCAAGGTTAACTTTAAACAACATTGAGCAGCCATTATTCCCCTATCAGATGGGCAGAGACAGGGTATGTGGGACTCAGGCACTTGTACACACCAATGGTGGAAGTATAAACTGATAGGACATAGATGGCAGGTGTTTCAGCAGGGGACAGGAATTATAGCTGAACTGCGCACCACCCCTTGCTTTGTTCTAGCAACTTGACTTCTAAGAATTTATCCTACAGATCTCATAGAAGTTCACAAAGATGTAATTCAAGGATATGTTATGGTGGCGGTTGTTGTTTTTTGGTTTTTTTTTTGTTTGTTTTTTTGTTTTTACAATGCTAGGAAGGAAAACAACTCAGTTGTCAATCGTAAAAGAATATATTACCTCATACAATGGATATAGTATTTTGTAACCCACAAGCACTCAATGAATCCTGTCAAGTTGAATTGAAAAGTCACTCATCACATCATCACTCATCACATCATTATTCCTTCTACTCCTTTACTCAATTATTTTTCTTGTTTGTTTATGTATGTATGTATTTATTTATTTATTTAGAGAGTGCGCATGCATGGGTGAGAAGCAGAGGAAAGGGAGAGGGAGAGAATCTTAAGCAGACTCCATGCTCAGTGTGGAGGCTGATGTGAGGCTCGATCTCAGAACCATAAGATCATGACCTGAGCCAAAATCAGGAGTCAGACCCTTAACTGATTGAGCCACCCAGGCTCCCTTCATGTACTCACTTAATAAATGTGTTTTGGTTGACAGGCATTCTCTTGAGGTTTGCTATTAATAAAATTAGCCCTATTGTTTTCCAAACCATGGAAGAGTTTGATGATACAGATCAATCAATGCTTCTATTTTATTGATATTTATTGAGCAGGTACTATGATATTTATTTAGCAGATACTAAGGCTCTGGAGCCTTAAGGGGTAAAAGAGTCCTGGCCCCCTCAGAATTCACAGGCACTGCAGGGGAGACAACACAGCCATCACTTCACTGTTGTAAAAGAGAGCTACGTTCATCAGGGTTGAGTCAGGAAAGCAGAGCCCACAGTGCATCTAGGATAAGGGATTTATCCTCAGAATTAGATCTTCATTGTAGGAGGAGCTGGAAGCAAATGTCTGAAGGGGGGAAGAGTGGTCAGTTGGAGAAGTCACGGACACAAAAGCAGGTCCAGTTTTCAAAATTGGACCGCCAAAAGAAGCATATAGGAGGACTTAGGGACGCCGTCTCTCTGCAACTCCTGGTCTGTGGATCTACTACCCAGCATCAGTGAGGAGGCTTGGAACTCTGCCAAACTCCCAGCTGAACAGTCCAGGAGAGCTAGAGGTGGACCTGGAGGAGAGCAAGGATGAGCCAGGACTGCAGCTAAATATAAGGCCTTCAGCAAGTGACAACCACTGCTTCACTTCTGCCTCCCAGCTCTCAGGCACTTACTCTTGACCAACTATAACTTGAACCCATGCAGAGAAGAAGGTTCTAAGAAACAAATCTCAGCTTAGCTCATCTGGCTCAATACAAAAAGGTACAATAAATATGTGTTAGCTTAAGCATCTATCTCATGTTACTGGGAAGCTTAGATTCAAGAAAAGTGCATGGATGTTCTTCCAGACCTCACCTTCCAAGGAAATCAAGAGTAGACCATTTAAATGTTGGTGAAATCTGTGTCTCCAGGTAACTGATGGTTAAGATCATCAAGTATACTAAGGCTGAGAGATGCTGGGCTCTGGAAGAACTTGGGTTGCCCTGAGAGTGTTTTTGAGCCTCTGCTCACATGTTCACAGTGGGGACAAAGGATGAATGGTTGGCTCTATCTCACATCTGCATGGCAGGAGGACCAGAAGGTTCTGGTTTGGAGGGTATGGTGCAGCATGGCTTAAAAAATACAGTGTTTCACTTACTAGCAAAATAAATGCTTGGCTGGTTGTGGGTAGATGAAAAAGTGTATGGACAGTGGTTCCTTGAGGCTGAGGAAGACGGCTGCAAGTTTTTGTTTAATGTCACAAAATTAGATGCTCAAAGAGCAAAGCCTCACCAAAAAAGTTTTAGTGTTTTGTTTGAATGGCTAAAGGAAGATATTCTACCTCAACTCCAATGCGAATATCTGCCATCTTCCATGTCAGGTACAAAAAAGTCCTTCCCTTTCCTTCTTCCACTCGGTTTTTCCCAGCTAGACTAAAGTCATAAAAACAAAAACAAGACTCCGTAATTTGTTGTTGGCTCACAGGGAGATGGTAACATTTGTAATAAGTTGCCAGCATTTAAACAAATGGGAGATTGTGCATAAGTATCTTAATCTCCAGTGTCTTTTGAAATCTGGGACCCCTGGAAATGCTGGTCTGTCATTCCCATATGACAATTGTGGCTTGGGCTCGGGGGCTTCTTCTCCCTGTAGGTAGAGTGCCCTCCTGATTGCCATGGCCGCCACTGGTTTGAATTGTCCCATAATGCAAATCCTTTGCCATTTATCATCTCATGTGTCCTGTGCTGCTTATACGTAAAGAAATCTTGATGAGTGACTATGATAAAGCTGCTTCAACTTCTATAATTCTAAGAGTGTACCAGGCACTGGACTAAGTACCTTAATATTTCATTTTTTTCTGATTTTTCTCACCCTTTCAGGATAGCTGTTACTTCTGTCTTACGGATGAAAAACTAAAATTAAGGGCCTTCCTTGAGATCAAGGAAGAATATAGCCAGCATTTAGGGCACAGGAAAATGGTCTGACTCAAGAACCCAGGTTCATGAGGTGGGTCAGCAGATTTTTTTTCTCTAAAGGGCAAGACAAGACATCATTCAGTTTTAGCTTTGTGTGCCCCATAGTCTCTGTTGGAACCTCTCAGCTCCGCCTTTATAACTCGACAGTAGGTGCAGACAGTAGGTACAGGAGGGCGGGGCAGCTTCTTGACGAAATCAGGGAAGGGGCTGGGTGTGACCTAGAGACCAGATTGTCTACCCCCAGGACCTGTGAGTGAACACAACTAGCCAGGGTGGTTCTACACGGAGGGCAGTGGATGTTGCTGCGTGGTCCTGAACATCACCCTCGGTAGTAGGTGTGACCCTATGAAATTACTGCTGGCAGATCCTAGAGATTTCATGTAGCGCCAGTGCCGTGCCAATCTGTGGATGAAATTGACTTATGTTTGCTTTGAACTCTTTATTACATACGGTTCCAAATTTGAGTTGTTTCTGGCTCCGTTTGTTTTTCAAACACGTGAAATCCTAACCACAGGGGCCACAGGAAAGGCATGAATACCAAAGCCTACTGAGAAACCAGGACAGCCTCCTGGTGGCAGCTGCCTGGGCTAGGCGCCTTGAGCTGCCTCTACCTTACAGAGGGCTGAGCCTCAGCAGTGTTAGGGGGCGTGTACAAACACACCACTTGTCCACAAGGTGGGATTTGCAGCTGCATGGTTTGGGCCCCCCCAGCTCAAGCTGGCTTTACTTATCTGTGTCAATAACTGCTGTGCCTTTTCTGAATTCACCATTATGAAGCATATTCCTGGAAAAGGTAGACACACAGTTCATCTTTTTTTCTAAATATGAAATCCTTCAACATTATTTATTGGGGGCCTAATGCATGCTGGGCACTGGGAATGTGATGTTGAATAAGGTAGAAACACAGACCTGGAGAGGACATCTCAGTGGAGAAGAGAGATAGCAAATGTCTCTAAATGACATAAGTCCCCAGCTCGCCATCTGGACCTCCAGCTCTGTGCTCACACCAGTCCCCAAGTATGGTGCCAACAGCATGAACTGCCCTTGTGGGTGAGACAGCTCTGGAGAGCAGTACGGTTGCTCTGATGTCAAAAAGGTATCACTACAGACCACGCAGCCAACTGAATCCCGAGCATGCTTGTTTGTGTTCAGGGTGGGGTACGGGGATCTGGCCAGATTCTTTGGTGCCTTGTCCAAGAGCTACATTCTTCTGTCTTATAAACTGAGTATTGTCTTCTAACCTCTGGTACTTTTCAGGTCATACAAGAGATGTCAGGTAGGCGCTGCGAGGATGGGGATTTACGAAAGTGTGTGTGTCGTGGTTTTATTTCCCCCCTTTTAAGATTACCGCTGGCTTTAAAAGAGTCAAGAACTCAAACTTGCATGAACTCTTCAACACCTCTCCAAATTCAACAAAACTGACATTTATAGCTTCGTTGAAGCGGAGACATGGCATTTGGCTTCAGATTGTTTGGACTGTAGAGTGTCAGTATAAATAGCTTTGATTGACTTTTGTATCGTGCACATCTGGAAGCAATCTATGGCATTCCAGCTAGATTAAAGACCGTTTTAAAGGAATTTCTTTTTTTTTTCTTTTTCTTTCTTTCTTTTTTTTTCCTTCTTCTTTTTTTTTTTTTTTTTTCTGTTGGCCATGGTGAGTAAAGTTTCAAAGAAGGTTTAGCTGCTGTTCTTAACGTAGACTCTGGTGAAGTCAAATTCAGGGCAAATGCTGGGTGGGGGACAAAGGGAGGAGGGAGGTTTGTTTTGCCAAAAGAGCTAAACACAGAAGTGACTTTTCCTCGATTGTTTTGTTCACACTGAAATGAGAGATAAAACATCAGACACCAGGAAGCTGCTATCACTACACAGAAACCATGAACTAAGTCATTTTTAAAGAGAAGAATGGATTGACCTAAGAGAGGTGAAAATAGCTCAGTATGTGTCACTTGGCTCAACAACCAGAAGGGCTGGGAAGAAGCATGAACACAGACTTTCATTTATGGAAAATGTACTGGGTGTTCATTTAGCAAGGTCTAACGAGACACCATCTCCTTGCACCCACTGTGGTCTAGGTGACAGGGTAGGAACGAGGGGAGATAAAGACAAACTTTCTCCGCTCCTGGGACTTCTGCTCCAGCAAAGCAGACAGACCCGACTGACCTAGCATCTTCCCCATACATTACTTAATTACCTTTGTGATGAAATGATGGAGAAGTACAGGTATCCTGAGTGCCTGTGGACATAACTTAGAGGGTTTGGGAAGTCTTCCTGAAAAGACTTGAAATTGGGCAGAAGACAGGAAAGGGTAGTACTCTTTTTTTTTTATTTGACAGATCACAAGTAGGCAGAGAGGCAGGCAGAGAGAGACAGGAGGATGAGGCAGGCTCCCTGCTGAGCAGAGAGCCCGATGCGGGACTCGATCCCAGGACCCTGAGATCATGACCTGAGCTGAAGGCAGAGGCTTTAACCACTGAACCACCCAGGCGCCCCCGGAAAGGGTAGTACTCAACTGGAAAAGCAAGTCAAAGGAGAGAAAAGGAATCACTTTCTGGGGGAGTGGTTGGATTTTGATTTTTTAATCCCTTGGTTGCAAGGAGCAACCCAGTGAAGTATCTTCCTCATTGAGACATGGGAAACATGAGGCTCAAATTGATTCTCCCCTCTCCAGTTTCTTTCCACTTATGAACTGTTGTCCTCGCTGAACACCAGAACCTACCTTAGAAGCCATTTAATCCCTCAGCCCTGGTGGTCCACATATGGGAAGGCAAGTCATGTTACATCTCTGGCCCTCAGTTTCTCCATTTTGGTGATGAGGGGGTTTGACAGATGCTCTGGGAGTTGAAGTCAAGGCATCCACATAAAAAGTGAAGTAGCGTGTAACATGGATGACAGATGCAGATGCAAACAGTGCTGTTGACAGCATTTAAAGAAGGAAACTCTCGGATGAAGACCCTGGGAGGAATAGTAAAATTCTTGAGAATGTACCCTCAAGTTTCTCTTAGATAAGAAAATGAAATATCCATGATTAAATCTGACTCCTAAGCTTGGAGAGCCTGACCCCCACGCGTTGTTAGAGCCGTAATATATAGGTCATTGTGGTCTTTCTTTTTCTTTTCGTTGCTGAAGGAAAGTGATAAAGTGTGCCAAGAAAGTGGCAAATTGCCCTAAAAATCACATAAAAGTGCAATTTAGCGCACACAGTTCTGCTGAAGAAAACCACCTTTGTTTCATTATTAGCTTCCCAGGGATTTCTTTCCTTGGTTGGCATTTAAGTGTGGAAACGTGTCCTTTTTTTCTTAACATAATGAGACAGTTCTTATGTTTTAAGAACAATAGAAAAAAGCATGAAGAGTGATCGATACATTACCTGAGATTTATTAACTACCAACTGGAGCCTTATTGCCAACCTTTGGGTATGATTTGGAAAGACAAGGAGGCATAAACCTCTGTTGTTTTAGGTAAAAATAGAAAGAAATCTAATCTCTGAAACCATAGGATGAAAAATGTTCTATTAGGGATTTGCTTTGCCTTTTTTCCCCCCTAATTCAGGTTCAGGCTTTGACCTATAGACAAAGGAGCAGTTACTTCGCTTAAAAGGTTTTGAACTAACAGGAAGGTAAATGCTGAAGTTATTTGTTGACCTCATTTCTGGCAGTATTTTCCCAGCTTCTGTTTCGGTACTCTTCCCACTTGTCTGTACAGGCTTGACAAAAATACATCAAAATAAAGCTGCGCTAATGTGATCCCATATCCTATTTCGTGCACTCTGCATTTGATTAGAGGCAAGCATGAGACAAAGCCGGGGTGAGGCGGGGGATGGTGGGGAGTGAGGAACTAGGAGTGTGGAGTCTCATTGTAGTAGCAGGAGGTGGTGGAAGTTGAGGCCAGACCTCAATGGCATGTGGGCTATGAATTAAGACAGTGATGCAGCATATTAGTAGAGTGTTTCTATTCTGTTGATGAAAACTAGGTGGTTCTGTATAAGCTTGGTCAGAGGAAGTCTATAATTCAAACGACGTGTTCCCTAATCTATTGATGTTTTAGTTCAACAAATACTAAGTGCCTCCACTGTGGCCAGAATTCACTCAGGTGAGGGAGACACAGTGGTGCTGAGTCAGATAGGATCTGGAGTTCATGTTCTAGGTGGCCATGGATGTTCAATCACTAAGCACGCAGTGGATTACAGTGGTATAATTGGTTTATGCATTAGAGAGTCACAGGAAGCTAAGAAACTGTTTGGGGATGAAAGTTAGCACCTAGAGAGGTTAATGAGCTGTTTTCTTTGCTTCCTTCATTATGGATGGTTCATCTGAAGGTAGAACTTGGGTACTGTCTATGATTTTTGGCTTCTAGAGTCTTGCCTCTACTAATAAATTTCCTGGTCTGAAGAAGTGTTAAGTATGGATGTTGGGATGTCCTTGGAGAGAAGTGGGGAAAGGAGCATCACTGCGGACTTTTTACAGAAAGGTAGATGTGGCTGCTGCGCAATGTGATTATACACCATTTTCAGCTGGATGGAAGAGAAAACAGTTTTGCAGATTAGAATAGAAAATGGAGAAGCAACCTCTCACAGAACGGTTTTACTCTGCTTAGAAATGAGATCGAGATGTTAACTTGACAAAGTCCGCTTAATGGTGACATTCTCCTGACGTCCTCACGGTGAACCCTGCTGGCCAGACTAGGGGCATTTATGGTAATATGGGTGATGTGCACATTTTTATTTTTTGGTCTGAAAAATGGAGACAGTGAAAAAAAATTCTGAGACAAACTGAAGTGGAGAACAAAGTGGAGCTCTTTGGGGAGCAAATTATTTAGTTTGGATGTTTCTGTGGTGATGGAATTGAGGCAGGATAATCAGCTCTCTGCATGGCCTTTTTCATATGGTCAGTGGAGTTACCATTCTTTCAAGAGCCTTGCATCAGATTTGGGTTATGGTAAAACCAATGGAAATATTTTGTGGTTCGTAGGATGGAATCCATTACTGTGGTTTCTCTTACATCATGCCTGGCCATATGAACTCAGTGGGTCATGGGCATGTTAGAATTCGCAATAAGTTTGTAGAGCCCTTTGACATTACAAAGCATTTTTCCTGGCCATTGTCTCCCTAGATGGTTACAACAGTCTTAGAAGTCAGACGGGCTATGGGTCTAAAGTGTGTGGAGTGTCCTATAAGCCTGGATTGGCTTCAAACACAGCTCATCCACTGGAGTGTGAGCTCCTGGAGGGCAGGAAATTTTGGCTGTTTGGTTCATGCTGTACCATCAGCACAGCCAGAACAGTGACTGGCATAGAATCAGAACTCAACAAGTATCTGTTGAATTTACTGAATCATTATAATTTTAATATGAATTTTGCTTGCTCCTTAGAA
Source organism: Lontra canadensis (assembly GCF_010015895.1). Lineage (NCBI taxonomy): Eukaryota > Metazoa > Chordata > Mammalia > Carnivora > Mustelidae > Lontra > Lontra canadensis. Next base: position 7,709,871 of record NW_022631014.1, read on the forward strand.
GTTAAATTTAAAAAAAAAAAGGATGGGGGTGGTGGGGAGTGAGATTATCTGATCGTTTGTATTGTTCAGTGTTTTATAACAAAAATGATCTGGGGATATTCAAATTTGAGATTGATTTCTGGCTATTAATTAATTGTTGCCAGGGCCTGAGAGATGGCATTACCTTTACAGGTGCTAAATTCCCTACCTGTAAAATGAAATGTCTCTTCCAGCTCTAACATTCTATGCTAGATTAATTTTTCTACATTTCGGTATATTTTCTCCATAAGTTTTTTCCAAGGTTGCCACTGAGCATTTAAATAGTAAAATCTTTAGACACCATTATAAAGAGGTTGCATTTGAAAAGTTTCCAGAGCAAGGTTCATGGATCTGGCTCTCAAATACATATTCTGTTCTCTGCCCCCCAGCCAAAATAACATGCTCGATATCCTTAAAGTCAGTGAGGGGGTTGGTGAGAGTGGTAGAGACAGAGAACTTAGCTGAGAGGGAGGACAGATGACAAAATTAAAGGTCTTGACCTTGTCCTCCTACAAAATGTAGAAAATCAAAATTTATGGTCTGACACATGGCTCTCTGGCTACAGATTTTTTTTTTAAATCCCTGCTATTCTCTCCACTCTGATGTCCTCTTTTAGATTGTGGAGTTCTTTAGGTCAGAGATTGTGCCTTATACATTTATTTGCCCATCCCCAACTCCCAGTTAGTATGAAATACTAGGTACATATCTATGGAACAAATAAATGTATAAGTAGTTGAGAGTGGAATTAGAATTGCTGCAGAAATGCAAGAATTCATGAATAAAGGTATTAAGTAGAGGTGAAACACAGCATTCAAGGAACAGAGTAAAGCAAAACAGTGAAAAGCCTAGATTGTTTGAATTGATTGTGCAGTTCAAGATTGAAATGTACAAAGCAGCTTCCCCCAAGTGCAGGGCATATAAAGTCAGTGACTAAAGCCCACCTTGCCAACCTCTCCCACACCTAGTGTAATAACATCAGCAATTAAAAGGATTGTCATAGAGCGGAGGGCACATTATCATTTCAGAGGGAAGCTGAGTACCATTGTGTTCCTGTTGATTATGCTGATATGGAAATATTGCTAGAGTTACCCATTCTTCAGAAACAAAACAGAACAAAAAAACCAACTAGATAAGGTGGCTGGTTATGCAAACTTTCCCATTTAAGCTTTGCCAGTAATTACTAATAATTTAAAAACATTGCATGGCTCTCACAGACCATCCTCACTGACCAACAGATGATATTTATTTAAGGCATCGGAATGTAGATTAAGTTCACAGATTGTGTCCAGACTAAGATTAAGTAACTCCTGTCTCATTCGTATGTTCTAGAATGGTGTCTTGTTTTTTTTAACACCCAGTAGTTTTTGGTGCTTAGTCCTTTGGTTTGCAGAATGACTTACTGTCTGTCCTTGACTCTCCCTGTGGCTGGTCTATCCAGCACTTCCATACTGAGGCGCTGCTCAGTGCATAGACTAGAGAAATGACATTAAATTAACATCCAGACTTCTTATAGGATGGGACAGCTTGATATGGAAATGACACTTTGGAGAACTCTGGTTTGTGCCACTTGACAGGTACCAGATAACACTTTTGCAACACTGTAATATACTGCACGATTGGTTATGTTAATGTCCATCAACCCCCAGAATATGAGCTCCAAGATCATAGCTGTCTCCCTCGCTACCATGTCCCCATTGTCTATCTGATCCCTTTTTCTCAGTCCTGACTTGAAGTGTTGTGGCTGTGGATAAGCACAGTTTCGGATGTCCCTCCTCTAAGACCTGTCTTCCCAGATGACAGTATTCAAAACACAAGACCAGTGTTGTGATCTGGATATGCCTGCATCATATAATGAATGAAGACAGGAAAGTGGACTTCAGAGGCTACTGTGTTAAGCTGAAGCTTCCACGTTCTCTTCCTAGAGCCTGAACGTTTTCTTTTGTCCTTTTTTAATGTCCTTAACTCACCAAAACCCTGTTTTGAAAAATACTCGAACATTATTTGAATCCATTTCTTTCTTTAATGTTGAATTCACAAGCTGTATTTCTATGACATAATTATTTAGCAGTCACATAAAATGTGTATCTGGTCATTCTTAACAGGCTCATTTATACATGGGCCACATAAAATTTGCATTCTTACACCAGCGACTCATTTATTAATGGTAATAAATACACCCGGCAACAGGCCAAGCACACTTCAGAGGCTTGTAATCTGAGAATGGTCAGAGTAGATGTAAAACGTAATGTGTTTTTTTAAATTACATTTAAAAAAAAAAGAAAAAGAAAAACACTTTCAACAGGACTTGGAAGCGAATCAAAATTTTAAAAATAAGAAAAAAAAACAAGAAAAAGAAATTTGAAGTGATGTATTAATGGATGCAAAAGAGGGTGTTTCTCCAGAAAGAAAGCTTATTCCTAATAGGGAATTCAGGGTGAGGGAAGGAAAAGTAAGCATTACAGCCCTTTTCTTTCTAAAAAAAAAAGAAACCTACTTATAATTACATCAATATGATTCCCATCTGAATAGCCTATTAAACCTTGTAACTAAAGGCAGACTTGACCATTTTATGACCACTCGGTATGCTCCCTGAGATGCAAAAATGTTCGCCCATGGGTCAGAAAAGTATGGGGAATCTTGAGACCAAGGTAGGAGGTTAGACATGTGCAATAAAAGACCATCATTTCATGAATATTGGTGAGAATTAATAGCACTTTATTTTGTGGCTCACTGAGGAAACGTGTGGTTGACTCTACTCAGGAGGACTTCTCGGTGGTTTTAATGGAAACCATGTGTGTGTGTGAGGACGTGGAGCGAAAGCCCTCCCACCGGGGAGCTGATGCTCTGCAGGCCTCTTGGGCTCTCCCATTTCTTGCTTGCCTTTTTTTTTTTTTTTTTAATTTAGAGTTTCAGTCCAGTGCAATTTTTTCAAGTACATGAAAAGATCAACAAAAGATAAACAAGCTCAGGGAAGAAATTCAAACAACAAAACCTTTTCAAAAAAGTCAATCTTTAAGAGACTCTTCTGTCTTCTTTGACCGAACTTTTATTTAACACCTCACAGCCCTCCCTACACCATCAAGGACTAATAACATTTATGTTCTCACTCATAAGTGACGTTTGAAAACAAATTGAGAGCTTTGCGCAGTGGCAGTATCATAGCCAATGAGGTTTATCTGAGGCACAATTCTTGCTAATTAAAAAAAATTGAGCTCTAAGAACGACTACAGAACAGGAGTTGCCAGGGGGTGGGGGGTTGTGGAAACAGGGAAATATTCGTCAAAGCATCGGGACTTCCAGTTACAAGACGAGTAAGTTCTGGGGGTCTAATGTACAGCATGGTGACTGTAGTGAATTCTCTGTTGTATACTCGAATTTTCTAAAAGGTAGGCCTTGAGACTTGGCACCACACACACACACACACACACACGTGCGCGTGCACACACACAAATGGTAACTCTGTGAAGTAATGCAGTAGCTTGCTGATGGTGATCATTTTACAATGTATGCATATATTAAATCATTAGGTTATACGTCTTTAAAAAATCACATTGTGTATAACCTAAATATTTGTAAATTTTGTCAGTCCTACCTCAATAAAGTTAGGGGGAGAAAGGTATACCAAGGATGAGTGACAGTGAAATTTTAGATGTTGGTATAATTCTCACATTAATATCTTATTCTCAAATTGAGCAAAACTTGAGAACTTGGACTTGTGTCAAGTTTTGTCAATGGAAGGCCAGAACTATGACTCGGTCTGCCCACTGTTGTATCCTCAGTGTCCAGCACTCTACCCTTCATTAATACATAGTAGTCTAGGGGTGCCTGGGTGGCTCAGTGGGTTAAAGCCTCTGCCTTCGGCTCAGGTCATGATCCCAGGGTCCTGGGGTCGAGCCCAGCATCGGGATCTCTGCTCAGCAGGGAGCCTGCTTCTTCTATTCTCTCTCTGCCTGCCTCTCTGCCTACTAGTGATCTCTGTCTGTCAAATAAATAAATAAAATCTTTAAAAAAAATACATAGTAGACTAAAGGATGGAAGGGTGGGATGGAGGCAGCACGGCTATTTTTTTAGATTCTAAAGTTCCCAATAATCCTTGAGTACTTGCTTATCAGGCCTTACTCTAGTAATCAGAGCCTCGAACTGATGCAGCAAGGTTCCCTGTGCTAGAAGTTGCGGCATGTGTGGCCAGCCTGTCCCTGGCTTGTAATGAATATTCAAATGGGGAAGTGAATGAACTGTATCTCCAGTTGCTTATAAATAGTTTCTGGAAAATAGTAGGTACTCAGCTTTTTGTAGATTAAATGAACAGTAAATTGAACTCAGTGTCTTTCTAATGTTCCTGAAATAGCCTACAACTTCTAAACTTCCTTCTAGTAACAGTGGGATTTGCAGGAAGCAATAGTCAACCAACTGTATAAGGCCAGTCCTTAGGCAGCAGTCCTACCACTCTTGGTCTCCATTATTTTCAGTGAATATCCCATTTGCCTCCAGCAGTCTTTAGCTTGACGTGGAGTCAGAACATTTCTGTTCTGATTGGAGGACTGGACTCTAGCCAATGACTTCTGAAGGACAAAGTCCCCAAATCTGTATGGTCTAGTTTGGTGGTACCAAGAGGTCTGAGAAGAGGAAAGATGCCAGGTGTTTCTAGGAAATCAGTGGTCTAAAAGCGTAGGTAAGCATGGGTCGAGTGCATCACTGCAAAAGCAACTTTCCTTGTTCTTTGATGGTGGAAAAAGAGTCTTAAATTTCTAAGCTGGAGAGAGATTTTGTCATTCACAGATGTGTCCCTGAGTTTCCTGGCTTCATGCTCCAGTACTTCTCTGCCCAAATTCACAAAGTCAAGAAAGATCAGGGGGTCCAAGATGGGGCATGGGGATGTTGATTAGGAGGCCCTTCCAGGAGAGAAGGTGAGGTACCTGTTGTTTTCTGAGAGATTTAAGTTAATGGACAGCCTGTTGGCTCCCTTCCAGACATTCAAAGCCAGAGCCATCTCCCTCTGGGGGAGGGTACTCTTTCTGTGTGTTCATTGTTTGAGGCCATTTGTGTTTAACTATCAAAATGACTTTGGTGTTGCTGCTCTTACAGTGTATGCTTTGGTATATATACCAAAGAACCAGAACAATCAGACTTGACTGAGCAGTTTTCCAGATTTATTTATTTGTTTCCTAATACCTATGAAACTTGTATAAAATGTGTGTTGTGAATATTTGGAATATAAAATTCATTGTCATGGACTCGAATCAATAATTATTTCAGTAAATGACAAGCACATTACTTGGCTCAACTGCATTAAGTGAAGCTTCAGTTCTTTAGGTTCAATATTACTCTAAATAGAATTTAATGTGGCTTTTTTCTTAAAATGTTTTAGTGAACTGGAACTATAAAGGACAGTTCTAAATACAGTTGAATTATGAACATGACTTAGCATTTTATTATACATTGGAAAATGGCATGATCAGATTTAGTATCGATTAGACCGAGCCAGTCAATAGCTTGGATAAATATGCATTTCTTTTTATTAGAAATCTATCATATCCAGGGCATAGGCCAACATGTTGGCTTTGTAAATCATGTAGTCTGCCCAACCCTTTAGACTGTAGACCAGAAAGAGGCTTTCATAAATGCACCATTCCAGGGACCAGATGAGAAATTAGGGGAAGCAGAGGGTCAGGAAATTCATGGAGAGAAGACTATTGTGTCTATTGGTTCTGAGCACCCCTTGGAAAATATCCTGGGGCTTTTGTGACTTTCCTCCATATTCCTTTTTAAAAGGGAGGAAAGAATCAATATAGGCAGTCTCCTAATCTATCCTGTAAGTTAATAGAGACTGAACAACTACAAGTTGATTGTAGGGCAATTCTAGAACATAGTGGAGACTTTGGTGTTCCAGAAGGCAGCATTCTCCAAAATGGTATATGCTAGGCTTCCACTCAGATATGGGAAAATATCATCTCTCTGGGCACTGAGGTTTTATCAAGATAGTAATCAAGTTTTGCTAACAGTTAATATATGGGTCCACTATAGCAGATGTGTATAATGTATAAATAAATACACGTATATTGGGAACGCTTGCTAATTTCTGAACTGATGAGATGTGCGCTCAGCCACTGCTGTTCTGACTCGGGAGTGTTGCTTTCTAAGACCCAGCAGGGAGAATCTGCCTCATTAACATATCCTGGGCCCCAATTTTTTTTTTTTTATGTATTTGTGGCATGTCATTGGACCACTGTTGTCACCAACAACTTCAGTGTCTCATGTGGTATGTGATAATATTATTCTAAGTTCTCTTCCATTTTCGAAGACTTCTGGAGGAATTTCAGCCTTGAGCTTTACAGATTACTTACTGAAAAGATCCTGGGAGTTATTGCTATCCATTGGGTAATTAGGTAGTTCCAAGGAAAATAATAAAACTATTTTGTGCCTGGGAGATTAGAATGGCACACGGTGACTCATATTAGTCAGCTGAGTAATTATGTAATTACAAAAGAAGGGGAAGAAAACCCTTCAGATTGTTTTTCCTAAGAGGCCCTTTTGGAAGCGTTCCAGCCCATCAGGTACTTATGTAATTAGGTCGAGGGTGCAATCCATAAGGAAAGGCTGGTTGGGGGCGGGGGGGACTCATTTAAAAAAAAAAAAAATGTTTATGTAAAAGAACCTGAAAGAATAGAGAAAGGAGTTTGAAAAAAAAAAAAAAATCACCCAGTCTCCGTACCGTATGTAAGATGGCATAGCAAAACATCAAAGGACATGGAGTTTCATATTTGAGATCATGTGTATGTGGGTAAAATACAATGAAGTGCTTTGGTTTATTTTGGAGTAATTGTCAGTGTTTATTAAGCCTGTGCTAGGTGATCTTTTCTGATCATTCAATATAATAGCTCTTGTGTTTGCCCTATTTCTGTATGTAAGTAAACTGAGAGGCTCAAAGAATTTAAACTTAGGTCCTTTGGGTTCCAATACCTGTTCCTCCCACCGCACCATGCTGCCTATCAGCATGTCTGGATTGATTTATGCAAGTTGTTCTGCTAGTATAGATTAGCAGGATCATTGTTCATTTCATCTCTATACTCTGTATAAATATATTATCTACACAGTGAAAAACACAGGATTGAAAAATTGTTAAATTGGTGATTTGGGCTATCCAAATTACCATTCTGCATTTCCTACATGGTTTATCTGAATAGCTCTACCTTGTTGAATATCTTGTACAAAGTAGCTCCACCGTACCCTGCAATATATAATATCCCAATTCAGTGCATCCAACTTTCCCATGTTAATGCACGTCAGGAAAAGCAGAATGTTGATATTTTGAAGGAATGTATTATGATGTCAAAGGGCTTACTTCATTGTACAAGTTTTGCTTATACACATTCACTCAAGTTGTTAAAAAACGTTTATAATGGTGTGTGTATTTCTGAAACATTGTGTATGTGCTGATGAATCTTGATGGTGGCAGAGAACTAGTAGATTCTCCCGCCAGACACTTGCTCTCAGACTTCTTCATACTTTCTCTAATTGTTTTTGCTTCATGTAGCCATGCTTTCATAGTTTCACAGGATAAAGATCTGCAAAGGAACTTAGGGCTGCTATGCTTTAGTTCAATAATGATATAATTGTCCTTGGTACAGAAATACAACCAGGCATATTTTTCAGCTGATTTGGAGAAGTCTTGTGGATCAGGCTAGGTTGGAGTAGCTCAGGCTCTTCAGGAGGGTCTGTAGTATCATTGAGACCCCAGGAACTGAGAGACAGGAACTTGGTTTGGAAGGGCAGAATGAGGCTCATCAAGAGACACGTCCTTCCGCCAGTTCTAGATAAATTTGTCATCTTCCACTACAGACTCTAGCATTCATGTGATTTGATTGAGAATTGTGAAAGTTCTGCCAAATATTGATGTAGAGTTTCAAGAATTTCAGCATTGACATTGGAATATGTACAATTCCCACCAGCAGTTTTTCCTTGTTTATTTCCATCACTCTGACCCTTCTTTTTCCAATTTAGATGCTTGTCATGAGAAAGCTAGGAGACTTTCTGGGATAGGCCGTGAGATTCATGAATACAAGAGTGCATACTTTGAACATTTTAGCTCCGTAGGCATATTTATATAGCAGGCATCTTGTGTAGTGTTAAGAATTAAAGTATGTTATCTTAGCTCAACATCTTCATATGGGTTGGACTTTCAGATATAAGTGGATGGTGGGCTATGGGTGATTTCCTGGAAAATTAATGAAAATTTCAGATATTTAATAAGAGCCCTCTAATTTCCTGAACCTATTTATTTGATAATTTTTTTTGGCATTGTGAATTAAAAAATGCAGTTCTTCTCTCAAATACCTCAAAGTCTAGTAAGAGGGAAAGGCACATAGAAAGGCAATTGGCTGGGTGTGATGTGGTGAATAATCAAGCAAACAGTAAGGGGGGGGGCACCATTAATTATTGGGGGAGGAAAGCTTCGTAGAGGAAGGAACATTTACTCTCGATTTTTATTTATTTTTTTAAAGATTTTATTTGTTTATTTGAGAGAGAGACAGTGAGAGAGAGCATGAGCGAGGAGAAGTTCAGAGGGAGAAGCAGACTCCCCATGGAGCTGGGAGCCCGATGCAGAACTCAATCCCGGGACTCCAGGATCCTGACCGGAGCCAAAGGCAGTTGTCCAACCAACTGAGCCACCCAGGCATCCCTACTCTCGATTTTTAAAGCCATGTAAGAGTTTTCTAGGTAGTGAGGAAGGGCTTTTCCAAGAGATGGAAAAGCATACACCAAGCTTCCATAGGTATGGCTAGGCTCTAGAATCAAAGTTCCATGTGCCAGCCCTTAGAAGGCAGCTTGAAGTTACTGTGGGAGAATCAAGGTGGGAAGCTCTGCTCCCACCTACTCCTGGACTGTGGCTCTGCAAAGAGGTCTTGCAGGTGGCATGGTCGCCATCACAGTGTGAGTTTGCTTTGAACACACAAGACACATTTCATTATTTAACAACAGAAGTCATCATGAAATGGTCAATATTTTACACAAGAAATAATCTTTCAAATGGGACCCTTGATCTAATACTTTTTAAACAGAGCTTTACTTGTCAAAAGGCTCATGATTTCAGAAATATTAAAATTATATCCTGTTACACTTGAGTTAAGTGCTGTCATTTTAGAGGAAAAGTATCACGTATATTGAGTTCAAGAAATCAGGTAGTTTTAGAAGACCTAACAAAACACAGTGATCATATGATCTACCATTTTCCAGCAATGATTCCTGTTCACTTGAGGCAACCATTTTCAACTTTTCAGCAATTTTCTTTTATTCTATTCTAATATTTCTAATATAATTATTCACACTTTGTGTTTTGATTATTCAAATGTAGAAATCCTTTTCTGACACAAAACTATAGAAGATAAAGATTTAAGTCTTTGCCATTATTTCATGGGCCCATTTCCAATATAGTTATATCACGCTTTTGATCAGTATTCAAAATTGTGCATATGATTGTGCAAGGGTTGCTCGTAGATGTCTTATATTATGATTGCATTTTCTTCTGTTGTACAAATTGACTTGGTTCTTGAGGACAGTCCACTTCTCTTTGACTCGGTCCACAGTTTAATGTTGTAATTCTCCCTGGCTTGCTAAGTTCCCCATATGCTTTCCAGCTACTAAACATTTTTTTTTTTAATGTGTTTTACCTGCCGTTGTCCCCTCTCCCATTCTCTTTAACCTTATGGATTGAGGCCATTGAGGAGCAGGTAGAGATAAAGGTGTATCTTTGATATGCCATGTTTAAAAAAATGTAGAGTAGAGCTCTCTCTTTGTGGGGTCATAGAAAAGGAGGAGTAGAATTTTATGTAAAAATGTTGAAGAGGAAAAGCAGGTGTTGAGATAGAGCAGAGTTTAAACTATTCATCAGAGATATTAAGAAACAAAGTACATGCATGGAGGAGGAATAGAAAGGTGTAATTGTCATAAACATTCTGTTTGTAAACGTGGGAGACAGGGAGTGCTTGCAGCAATATGACTGAGGGTTATTAGGAAAGAAAGCTTGCAAATACTTTCAAAGAACTGTCTAAAGATGCCTCAGGCCTAAGAACCAAAGTAGAGTCCAGCTTCTTTGAATTTTAAGTGCATAGAAATATGAGCTGCACGAAAGGAAGATAAGGGTATTTGCAAATATAAAGTCAAATAAATCCTTGAATTAGTAAATGAAAAAGTTTTATTGTTAATAGAGCCTTGGTCACTTACCTGTTGAAAAATAATCATATATTCAATCAGTGTTTTTAAGGATATAAGTATTAATGTATTAGTGAGTGTGAGCTATCAGATAACAGATACCTTGAATAAGTTACAGCTCACAAAGATGAGGCAAGTGTAGAAATAAAATAATGTGAGATGAACAAACCTAAGTAGAGAGGGAAAGAGAGAGAGTGGAAGGGAGTAAGATTGAGTTAAGAATTTATGAAGATGAGAAAGTATTTTTATGCTTAAAGGAGGTAATAGAGGTAATCTTGAAGGAGGTAATCATAAGGGCTCTGAAATATACAATTTTTCAGCCTCCCCCCACCCTCCAAAATGTCAGGAAATGGATTCTGTGTGAAGAGCTAGAATGCATGATGATGTAAGGGCATGGGAGGGCTTGATGAACTTGGGGGACAACCAGTAGTGAACTTGGGCAAAAACCTTCAGGTTGATGTTTCAAAAGAATTGGTTAAGACATTCATGAGACATATTGATGCCAAATTACAAAGGGATTTTCTCGGGGCTTAGGGGTCATCATCCATCTTCCTTCACTGATGGACTCTTAACATTTTGACATAAAGAAATAAAAACCAGACAGATTAGACACCAGCAGAAGTGCCAATGAAACTGGCATGAGGGGGATATAACTTGGAACAAGAGCTAAGTCAGACTTTGTAGATTTTGCCCATTTGGGAAATAGCTCTGTTGGGAAATAGAGCCTCTAGATAACTACAAGCCTCTAGACTCAAGTGTAGAGTTAGTGGAAGAGGGGAAGATAGGAACATGTCCTAACAAACTACTACCAAAGAAGTCAGCCAAGCTCAACTGCCTCACATCCACACAACCATCTTTATTCTAGTCTTACCGGGCTTGGCCGAAATGAACATTCTCTCTAACGCTGCTCTCTGCTGAAATAGGGACTAGAAGTGAGATTCCTTTTTTAGAAATGTGATGTGGAGAATTAAGTGTATCCACCAAACACCAGCAGCACTGATGGCCGGGCTGGAGAATTTGTGTGGAGTTGGTTGTGCATGGTGAGCCATTACAAACTTTGGAATAGGATACAAGGGTAGATCTTTGGGAAGGAAAACTAGACAACTGGAGGTAAAGTATTTTGGGGGCAGATTGGAAAGAGAGGCAGGATGAGAAGATGCACTGTTGAGATGGCAGCAATAGAAATAAGAGGAAGGGAAAATGTAAAACAGCACACAGACAGGGGCATAGAAAGGTAGGCCCAAAGTTGAGGAAGGGGATAGAAAATGACACTCTAGGACATTTGGAAGCAGGGAGCAGAGAGACTCAAATTTGTATAACTGGATGATGATTCTGCTCCTAGAAATAGAGAGGTTTTTAGAAGCAGAACTGTATAGGAAATGCATTGTTTGTGGACTTAACTTTGATTAATCAATTGGATAACCATAGGAAATTGTTCAAGGGGATGTTGGAAATGTGGGTTTAACGTCAGAAAGAATGTGACAGCTAAACAAGTCTGCAGTGAAAGTAAGGAACATCGGTAGATCACTCAGCATACTGTGTAATTTAGCTGTCTCCTTCCAACCACCCCCCCCAAATTCAGAACTTTTATTAATAAAAGAAGTGATGTGCTGATTTACATTTTGGCTGATGCACCTTTTCTCATCATCTGCTATCCCTTTTAATAGCTCTGATCCCATAGGTAGGCCACTTAATTTCTTTGTGCCTGCCTCACGGATAAGACAGGGATAGTGACAACATCTATACCAAAGTGTGGTTGTGCGAACGAGATGAGTTCATATTTGTGAAGTATTTAGAACAGTGTTTGGTGTGTGGTTAGGCCAGTAAGTGTGCTATGGATCCTTATTTTGATTTTATTTTGCTTTTGTTGGTGATGAAGTCGTTGTATTTGGCTGCTCATTGTAGTCCTCACAGAATTATTTGGCCTGCAGGGAACACACAATAAATCCTTACTGTAGTGAATCTTAGGTCAACAAAGAATCATCAGCACTACTTTTCTGAGGCTTGGACTCGGGGGCGGGGGGCAATTTGCCACACATCACAGAGCAAATAAGTAAAACGTTATTAAGATTTAAGTATACATCCTGTGACTTCAAATTGACGCCTTTTCCCACAAAAAGCTATGTTATCTTACAGATCTTGCTAATTTAGCCCCCCAAAATGTATTCGTCACTCATTCTGCATGCCCATTGTGAGGTACCCTCCTTGTTGTAAAGTATTCAGAGTGAAAGCTCTGCGTACTATATGCCTCTGTGATCACTCAGGAAGGAAAGTGGGAAGGGGTTTCCACTCTCATTTCATTAGCCAAAGCTAACTGGCCACATCTAACTCACACTGGACAGAGGAAGTGGAATTATGCCTTATATCCCAAGGAGAAGAGCATCAGATTCTTCATAAAAATCATTATCCAATATGTGATGCACATAGGAGGCAAACTATTTTGTCTATTTCTAGAAGCATTATTCTTTCTTTAAAAGATTTATTTATATATTTTAGGGGGTAGAGACAGAGAGAATGCACAAGCCGGGGAGGGGCAGAGAGAATAGGAAAGAGAGACTCCCCACTGAGCATGGAGCCCAGCAAGGGGCTCTACCTCATGACCCTGAGATCAAGACCTGAGCAGATACCAAGAGTTGGACACTTAACTGACCGAACCACCCAGGTGCCTCTAGAAGCTTTACTCTTGACCAGTATACTAAACTGCCTCCCAGATCCTCTTGGGCGGGGCCCGTCGAAATTCAATTTTGAGATACAGAGAAGTACAGATGCCTGATACAGCAAATAAAAATATATTGCACTAGGGTAAATTGGAATTTCAGATACTTTAGCATAAGTATATCCCATGCAATATTTGAGACATACCTATTTATACTCCATTATTTGTTAATTTGCCTGGAATTTGAGTTTTTTAAAAAAATTTTGTTATGATGGCTTTTTTTAAATTGAAGTATAATTAACATAGTGTTACATTAGTTTAAGTTGTACAGTATAATTATTCAACAATTCTATACATTACTCGGTGCTCATGACAGATGTAGTCACATGTGTCACCAAACAATGTCATTACCATCTTATTAACTATGTTCCCTATGCTATACTTTTAATCTCTGTGGCTTATTTTGTAACTGGAAGTTTATACCTCTTAATCCCTTTTATCTGTTTCACCCATGTCCCCATTCATCTGCCCTCTGGCAACCACCAGTTCTCTGTATTTAGGAATCTGGGTTTTTATTTCTCTTTTTTATTTTTTCTTTCTTTTTTTCTTAATTTCTGCATATAAGCAAAATCATATGGTATTTGCCTTCATGTCTGATTTATTTTACATCTCATAATACCATTTAGGTCTAATCACATTGTTGCAAATGGCAAGAATCTCATTCTTTTTTATGGCCGAATAGTATTCTGTTGTGTGTATATAGTACACCTTTATTCATTAAACTATTGATGGACACTTGGGTTGCTTCCATGTCTTGGCTACTGTAAATAATGCTGCAATAACCACATAGGTGCAAATATCTTTTCAAATTAGTGTTTTGGGGATTTGGTGGGGGAGGTGGCAGGTAAATATCCAGTAGTAGAATTACTGGATCATATGGCACTTATATTTTTAACTTTCTGAAGAACCTCCATACTGTTTTCCACAGTGACTGCACCAGTTTACATTCCCACCAACAGTGCAAGAGGGAATCTTTTTCTCCACATTCTTGGCAACACTTGTGGTTTCTTTTTTGATTTTAGCCATTCTGAGGTGTAAGGTGATACTTCATTGTGAAGTATTTTATTAGAATTCAAATTTACCTAAATGTTCTGCTTTGTTATGTGGCATCCCTATAAAAGAGCCTTAATCTAAAGATCTAAAATAGGGTGGGGAGTGTCTTAACTCTTTTAGATGGACAACAGTATGACAGTATACAGAAGTTGGCTACATTATAATTACAAGTATTTTCCTGAAAATAGCAAAAATGATAGCAAAGTCACAATCTTCTCTCTTACCTCTATCCTAAAGCATTTTTTTCCTCAGAAGTAGTTTCATGCTTTTCGTCTAGAAAAAAATATATATGCAAACCAGTGGCTTCTTGGGCATGACAAGAAAATAGAAGCCAGGAGTAGTGAGGATGGGACCATGATTAAGATGTGAAACAGTCAGATATTTGGAAAGAAAAAAAAAAAAATTGAAGGTCTTGGAGATGTTGAGGGAGAGGACTGGGCAGAAGCAAGGAGATTGTCCAGCCTCTGTGTTGCCTGAGTCAATTTTTATTAACTTGTTTATAATTTAGGGGCATTTGTATTTAATTGGGCTATGATTTCAGAGCAGAACATCACAAGTAATTAAAATTGAAAAGTATCTGGTGTGCCTGGGTGGCTGAGTCGGTTGGGTGTCCGACTTTTGATTTTCTATCGGGTCATGACCTGGGGATTGTGGGATCAAGCCCCACATGGGGCTCTGCACTCAGCACAGAGTTTGCTTGAAATTCTCTCCCTCCCTCTGCCCTTCCTCCTGCTCATTCTTACTCACTCACTGGCTATAAATAAATAAATAAATTCTTTAAAACTGAGAAGTATCCATAATAAGGAAAGGCAGAAAGAACTAAAGTAGACTGGGGGAAGATGTCAAAGTTTTGAAGCAAATGAGGGCAAGTATAAGCTAGTCAACAGGGCCACTTGGGGGTGTAGCTTATTGCGGTGTTTGGTGGTGACAAGCCTCCTGGGCAAGCATAACCAAAACACCCTCTCCCCTTCCCCTCAACACACACTTAAAAACTCAACGTGAGGAGGCACCTGGGTCGCTCATTGGGTTAAGCTTCTGCCTTCAGCTCAGGTCATGGTCTCAGGGTCCTGGGATCAAGCCCTGCATAGGGCTCTCTGCTCAGCAGGGATCCTGCTTCCTCCTCTCTCTCTGCCTGCCTCTCTGCCTACTTGTGATCTCCGTCTGTCAAATAGATAAATAAAATCTTTAGAAAAAAGAAAAAAAAAACAAAAAAGAACTTAAGGTGAGGGTCAGATGACACACATTGGGCCTGGTTCCTGAACATTCCACTGATGGTAGGCAAAGAGACCAGATACGTATCCAAAACTCTTTCCAGCCTTTTAAGTATATAAGTTATGAAATGAAAATGAATTCCTTTACACCGTCACACTGGGTGTCTTGTTTTTCCGAGCTGCCACAACTTCAACCCTCTGCCTTGTATCAAATGTCATTACTTAAACCTGTCTTTCCCTCTCAAATGATTGTAAGCTTTCCAGGGGTAAGGAGGTGGTTCCCATCCTTATAAATATCTAACCTTATCCATATATATTTATATTTGCCTTAATCCATAGCCTTACCCATCTTCATTCTTACTCCAAATTTAGTTTGCTTTAGCAGGCCCACAGCAAGCACTTCCTGAGCTGAGCTGAATCTTTGGCAGCAGTCCATGGGACTCAGACGTAAAGCATCGTGCTGGCATTCCAGCTCAGAGTCCAGTTAGAAAAAGTCATATGTCCTTTCCTCTAGGAACCTGTGATCTCTGGAGGGAAGCAACTACAGCATTCTTGAGAATGACTTGCAAGCCGACAACAAGAAATCCTATACCGATAAATAAAGCCCACGTGTTCCCTAAATGCTGATGGAGTACTGATAGGTTAGTGGGTTTGGAAGTCACTTTGCTTTGGACGTTAGGTAAAAACTTACAAAGCTCTGCAGAGAACCTCTGTCAACTAGGGCACTGTTAAGGTTAGGGTTTGTGGGTGAGACTCCTGTCTCTCTCCCTCACTGACCTTACAATGTAACCTCTAACACAGTGGTCCGTGAGGCACCTGCCTGTAATCATCCTTTGAAATGTAAACTGTCCAAAGGAAAACTGATGAGATTTTAGGGTGCCATGATCCCCGTGCATTGACCAGAAATGAACTGGAGCACCTGCTGGGGGGTTTGTGCACCATTGTCTTTGTCCTTGAGGAGTTCTTAGTTTCATGGGGGCTGAATGGGTCCCACCTGGACATGACACGGGGACAGCTTGATTGGGCTAGAATCTGTGGAGAGACTAAGGCTCAGAGGCGTGTGGGTCAAATTTTCACTGGAGGGCATCTGTGTGGCTCAGTCAGTTAAGTGTCTGCCTTTGGTTCAGGTCATGATCCCCAGAATCCTGGGATCTAGCCCCCTCATAGGGCTCCCTGCTCAGAGGGGAGTCTGCTTCTCCCTCTCTTGTTACCTCTCCCCCTCTACTTGTGCTATGTCTCTCGCTTTCTCTCTCAAATAAATAGATAAAATCTTTAAAAAAAATTTTTTTTAAAAACCAACAAAACAAAACTTCTATTGGAGGAACTAATGTGGATTCATGCAGCTAAAATAATAGACAAGCCTCTCCTACCCCCAAGTACTCATTAATTCCCCCCATTTACTTTATTTATTCATTCAGACTTTTTTGGCAAGGAACACAGCTAAGCATTACATGAGAAATATAGATGAATGGTTTGTCACTTGTCACCTTGAGAAGCTGATGGTTTAGTGGAGGAGAGAGACATGTGAACACCTTTAAATCCATGAGAGGAGATGGAGCCTAAAAGAGGCACCAAGGAACCCAGTGGTGAGCCGCCTGCTCTCTCCTACCTGGGGAGATTGCCAGGGGTTCTGTGGACCCGGTGGCCTGCCAAGGGACCCCTGAGCTCACTTCCTGATGGTGTATTTGGATGTGTAGGCCTTCGGCCTACAGGCAGAGGGCACAGGATAAACAATGACAGGGGAGCTAGAAATCTCAGGTGTGTGAAGGACTTTCTCCTATCACTTGCCCCTGGGGTGGAGTTAGAGGAGAGGCTAGGGATGATAACCAGGAGAAACCTTGAGAAGTAGGAGGGGCCGTGGATGCTCTAGGGGCTGGGGCAAACAGGCTGGCGGGGTAGAGAGCGACCTGGGTCCGCTTAGCTATTTTGCCAAAGGGCAGCTCTGCTTAGGAACCTGAAAAGAAAACAAATTATTTATGCGCTACCACCAACAATACCTCGGAGGCCAAGAGGAGCTGAGAGTTATTGAACTCGTTCAAGGCAATCTCGATTATTGAAAATGAATGAAATTGAATTCCACTTCCTACAGAGTCATTTATTGAGAGACAAAAGCAATTAATATTGAAAATAAAATAATTGTGAACTTCTGAACTAAATTACCATGCAGATATAATGTACTGTCCCATCAGTCTTTAAATACTTCATGTATTAGGAAACAGTAACACCAGTCCCTGAACCGAGGTTCTCAACATCATTAGCATTTACTCACGCTGCTCTTGCCAGAGAACCATCCTCAAGAGTCACGAATTGAAAACCAAAGTTTCAGAAGTGCAATTCCAAATGTAAGATTCACAGCCGTGGTGAGGTTTGGGATTTCAGTTTGTAAACCAATCCTGAAATTAAATTTTGGTAAATTAAAAACAAAACAAAAACAAAACCTGTGCAACCCTGAACTTGTAAGGCGGCCCACAGTTTGTTGACGTTAAGGGTGATTTTTGCCTCTTGTTGCAAATGTGCCATTGTCATGCAGTACACGTTGCTGAGGACCATGGATGCACTGGATGAATGGTTCTTTTGTTGACCTCAAGCATCCTCGTGTACCTGAGTTATCCAATGAAGGCCCTTAAGAATTAAAAGTACAATATATGTACAGAGATGTTACATATGCTATAGGTCCCAACTAGAGTCACTGTTTTGTGAGAATAATACAGGGTCTCCAGAAGAGTTGGTCACTCAACTCTTATCCTTATTCCTCCCTACCTAGGGAAATGAGCTGTCTGAGATAGGCTTTCACAGCAGAGCGGACGAGGACCAGAGGTAAAATATTTAGGACTAGTTGGAGCAGGGTGGGACTGGAAAGACGAAGCAGCTAACAGAGGGAAAGTATCAGGAAAAGTCTCCAGAGAGTAACTTAGTTCCTATCTTGCTAGGCAGCTCTGGAACAAGTGTAAGACCTACCCCAGAGGCCTCGTAACCAGCGGCAATAGTTGGTTGGCATAGTGATAAATACTCCCTGCATCTGATGATCAGCCAACCGAATCCTAGGTGCTGGCTGCTGGTGTGAAAACACACAAGGAACTGGTATGAACAGAGATGGGGAAGGGGTCTGAGGAGATGTCGACAGTACCCTGAAAGAGTCTGCCACTCTTGCCTTGGGTATATAACCAAATACCCCAGGTTCCACTAAATACTCTGAGGAGAGAGCTTAATGGTCATCTCAGACTTCGGTGAGAGTAAAGAACTCACTGCCATCATCCTGGGAAACATGCCCAAATCTTGCCTGTCATGCAGGGAGAGGTTTCAGAGAGTCCAGGAGATCAATTTCCTGCTGGTAGCAGGCTAGTGGCAGAGGACTGACACATGGCTAAGCCCTCTCATTTAGGAAAACAAACCAGGAGAGGAGAGGTAGATACTATCATTGTGAGAATGCTTCTGCAAAGCTGGGGGTGAGGTGGTAGGGAAGAGGAGCGTCTCTGAAAAGCCAGAGATATGCCCATCTAAAAAAGCATTGAGCACAGGCTCAAAATACATTTGAGTGCACACGCTGACTTGTGGTACACTCTTTTGCAAATTCGATGTCTAAAATAAGTGATCTTGGGGCGCCTGGGTGGCTCAGTGTGGTTAAGCCTCTGCCTTCAGCTCAGGTCATGACCTCAAGGTCCTGAGATCAAGCCCCACATGGGGCTCTTTGCTCAGTGGGGTGCTTGCTGCCCCTCCACCCTTCTCTGCCTGCCTTTCTGACTACTTGTGATCTCTTTCTGTGTCAAATAAATAAATAAATCTTTAAATAATAAATAAAATAAGTGACCTTAATAGGAGAATTAACTATGGTTTGAACATTGATAGAAAACTTTCCAGAATATGGAAGCCAGGCATAAAGGAGGAAGAATATTGAACCCACTAGAGGCTTGCCACCTGTTTAAAAGTTGGGACTCAGTCTCAGAGTAATAGATGCTCTTAATATCCATTGTAATGGAATCTTTAGTATGCATCTAATAACTGTTTATTGTTTAATACTTTTATGTATCTCAGGAAAGATAAACCTTTATTTTGGATTGAGAGTTTTGCCGTCAGCATTTTGGGAGGATAGAATTCTTTTAAATATTCTACCAAGTATGGTGTTGCCTTTTAAAGACAAAATATTGTCTCAGTGCAGTCCTTCCTCTGTTCCTCCCTAGAATTTCCTTAATGACAACCCACTAAAGTCCATCCATGTACATTAATCGAATGTAGCGTTAATGACTTGTTCTGGAGGTCAACCACACTGTCAGTAGATGAGCCTTTGTCGTGAGATAGTCACAAAGTTGTATTTCATAGTGGCATTCTCCAGTGTTTATCCCACATACCAGGACATTTTCGGGTTTCCACAGTGATTTACCCTCAATGATCAGGCAGTTCACTAAAATGTTAGCTTCTAACCCTAAAGCTTACAGGCTAGTCTGAATGGTTCCACTGTTATATTTAAGCTTTATAAGAGCTTCTGCCAGAAACTTCTGTGCTTTTTGCATTCAACACACAAACCAGGTCTTATTGGCAGTTGTAAACCAGTTGGGGATAGATGTTTAAGGAATCCTTTGCAGTAAGCACTCTTAAAGGACTTGAAGTAAGATGTTCCATTGTTAACGGACTTATGGTTACCACCATAATCTTTCCAATTGTATTTGAGAATAGGACTTGGCTTCTGATAGCCTAGTTACTTTTCCCACTTAAATTTAAAACAAAAATATTTATCCTGGAGACTGAGTTTTAAGTCTTAACTCCCTTAGACAAATCATAAGCAAAAATAGGTACTAAAATAAAGCCTCAATCTAGGTTGGCTTGCCTCACTGACTGAATTTGCCAGAGAATTGAGTACTTTTCCACTTGAGTTTTTGCTTTGAAGATTTGGCATAGGAAAGGCTTACTCATTCATAGACCCTATGGGATGAGAGCAGCTTCAAAGGAAAAATGAGAAGGACTTCTTTTGTTTCAGCTTCTTCATCTTGGAACTATATTTGTGTGTGCTTTTATATTTTAAGAAGATGAGAGGAAGACCAGTCCAAATGATGGAGAACGCTAAACTATCAATTATATTAAAAGAAATAGAGTATTTCTACTATAGGCAATACTTTTATCATGGAGCTAGACCAATAAAATCCTTTTAGAAGAGCTCTGAAATTGAATTGCTGCTTAGATAAGAATGATGACTGTAGCAATGTTTAAAAAACATGTTTATGCTACAAACTTGCTTTGGAAGCCTGTCTTTATAGGTGATATGAAGATGCACTTCTGAACAATCAGCATACATTCAGTTTTTCTGAATTAAACTATTTATCTCTTGATCTCACCCAAGCTAATGCTTTAATCATGCACTTCCACTTTGCTCAGGTTGTAAAAAATGGCTTTCAGCATGAACTTCCTGCCCATTAACTTTCACCTAAATGGCACTAGGGTGCCATTTGGCTAATTATATTTGGAGTTCAAAGTTTTGATTATGGCGATTTATCAGATGTAATCTTTTAAAGGCATGATATTAAATAATGGGCAGTACATGTAAAGAAGATTAACTTTCCCTAAATCATCAAGATTGATGGTCTTGTTTTTCACAAATACACTAGATGTTGATATAGTATCCTTTGCTTCTGTATGTTGGGTTGCATGAGCTCCAGGTGGCTAAATTCAGGGAATATTGTGCCAACCTGTGGGTCATAGGAACAAAGTGAACCAACCCAATGACTTTTGATTTTAAGGTGTTATAAAGCTTAAGTAGTTTTGTTCTTTTATCTAGTCCCATTGAACTATTTAATGAGATCTGTGCTAAATGAAGCCAAAAGATAAAACTCCTGCACTCGTGGAGCTTGAATGGGTGCATGAAAATCAAAAGAAGGTAAATAAGCACAATTGTTATCATTTGTTTAAAAAAAAAAAAGTGAGTGGACCAAAAACTTAGAAATTAAAGATCTGGCATCTTAAGACAGAGAATGAGAAGGGTGTGAAGGGGTTAATGATCATACTGCTCATCATCACTAATTTTAATTTTCTTCAATACAAAGAAAAAAATCTTCAGTTGATTATGTAACCAATCAGAATTATTAGATTCAGCGAAAAGGAAATATAAACAATCACTGAAGTGACTAATTCCTTAAAGGTCTGATTATATGGCTAGGCATAATCTAGACACTTGTTATTTTTATAACTGATTTACTGCACCTGAATAATTCTTACAGTAAGTAGAACATGTGATCCATACAGTAATTTGGAAACTACCAAAGATCCACCTATACATCTTTTTTTTACCAAGAGGTAACCTGAATTCACATTTTGGCAGGTATCCTCCCCATCACTTACACAACATATGTGTAAATATTTATACAGATGTATTTCTGTGAGAAATAGAATGCTACTCTGTGCATTATTTTACAGCCATTTTCTGCTTTTTAGCTCGAACACTTCCCCTTGATCTTTTATGTCACCTTTACATTATAATATTAATGTCTGTGTGGTACTTCGCTTCACTGATGCATCTCAGTTGCATTCGCCAAGCTACTATTTACTTACATTTCAATTTCCAGGTTTTCACTTCTCCAAATAATGGGATGCCCGTCCTTTACCCTACCTTTAATTATTTCCTCAGGGCACACTCCTGAAAGTGGAATTTCATGTTTAAACTCTGAAGGCTTTGGATATATGGTTAACAATATCACCTCAAAAGATCATACTGATGCGTATACTTCTACGAGCTGGAAACATGTCCCCTCTCTCCATGTGTCACTTTAACTAGGTTCTTGTTTTGATTTTTAACTTATCGTCACTGTAGCAGTCACAAAATGACTACAAAAATGACTACGTTTTTCTTATGTGAAAT
Organism: Lontra canadensis; assembly: GCF_010015895.1. Taxonomy (NCBI): domain Eukaryota; kingdom Metazoa; phylum Chordata; class Mammalia; order Carnivora; family Mustelidae; genus Lontra; species Lontra canadensis. The sequence continues at coordinate 7,731,922 of NW_022631014.1, forward strand.
TTAAATATACGTTTAATGATTTAGGATTTGTAATGTTTTAAAATTGTAAACAAAATCTAATTTAGAGGAAATGGGAACTTCTGGGATTTGAGCATTCTGAGGACAAAGTTCAAGGTGATGCTCTTTACAAAAGCTAGTCAACAAATTACAAATAAGAACATAAATAGAATGGCAGTAAAAAAGGAGTCCTGCTTAGAGAAAACAAGTTTGAAATCAGGGTAGAGACTCTTTATCCTCAAGAATCATAATTTGTTGTAATCTGATAAGAAATTTGCTTTTAGGTGGAGTTATGAAAATATGATGGTATCTTAGAAATCCTGTGTCTATTCTCTTTAAAGAGATGATAGTGAAACTATCTGAGAAGTGTGAATGGTCTGTGAAGACTGTATTCTAGTACAAATCGTAACCAGTTGGCTCTCTTGCAAGTATCTTCTCTTACGACGGGCAGTTATCAAAATTAAATGATACTAAGAAAATTGAGTTTCCCTGTTAAATACAGTGATAGAATGTTAGAATTAAAAGGAATTTGAAAGATTATCTAATGCAGCTCCTTATTTTGCAGGTGAAATAGAGTATTGCAGAGATGATGTGATAGCCCCAGGGAGCCATACCTGGTGAGTAAAAAAAGAAGAAATAAATGAATTTGATAAGTCAACATGATAAATATCCTGGGTATAGATAAAAGAGAACAAGATTTGGGTTTTCATTACTAGCTGTGGGGTTAAAAGCAGAAATTTTATATGGGCATAGATGAAGCCATTAGAGCAAGGAAGAATTAACCAAATTTACTGTTACCTCAACAAGTCATAGACTTGTATCTCATGGATCCTCTTATGCAGAAGGAAACTGTGTTCAAATCTTAAAGTTTTCAAATGTTTAGGAAAGCTTGGTTAGGCATGACTATGCTAGAATGGTCCTGAGATTTCTCAAGAAAAGATTAACATCCTTGGCATGGGACTTTGTAATAAAGGAAACACTATAGTTTAATTCACAGTGATTTAAGAAGATGGAAGATTCTTGAGAGGGGAAATCTAATTACAGTGAAAATAAAATTTCATTTACCCATCATTTCCTCCATTATTCATTCTTTCTTTTTTTTATTGGGAAGATAAGTATATACAAGGAATTGCAAAGAGAAACATGAAAGTGTACTGGGAAAAAATAAGGAATTGATGTAATGCTATTTAACTATAAATTTCTCATATTATCATATTTAACTTAATCTTCAAGTGAACCTATTGGGTAAATTCAATTGGTTATTTTAAAACAGAATTCCTATAGCAGTTCCAAATAATTTCATTGCTTTTTCTAATTCATTTGGAATTTAATGCGTTTTTTAATGACCTAATAACTTTGTTTTCTTTTCTACTTGGAGGAGTTATTTAATGCATTTCTTAATGACTTTAATAACTTTGTTTCTCTCTCTACTTGGAAGAGTTACATGTTCTAGTTGAAAACTTTAAGATTTGAACACAGTTTCCTTCTGCTTTATTTTGTTGTTGCTTTTTCTTAATTAGGAGCCAGCTTCTTTCATCCAAATTTAAATGCAAACTGGAATAATTCTAATGCTGTAGTTTCACACCAATATATTGATCTCTTTCATTTTGTATTCCAGAGAGTAAAGCATTTTATAATAATTAAAGATTATTACTAATGATTATAGCATACAATTTAGAGAAAAAGTTAAATGACTCAAGCTGATATAATGTTCATTTATGAGAATAAGTATGTGAATATAGTCAAAACATTTTAGAAAATGAACTTCTCCAACTTGATAATCGTAGTACATATTAAAATGAAGCTTAAGCAATTAAAACATTTTGGCACTGACTTAAGAATAAAGGAGATGTGACACAGAGGAGAGTCTAGAATGAAATTGAAATATAGGAATTTAATGAAGGATACAAGTGACATTTCAGCTTAGTAGGAGAAATGATGGCAGAGTCAAGAAGAAGTGATGAGAAAAACAGACCACATAAAAATATATCTTTACAGCAAAAGAAAAGGCTGAAACCTTTTTGTCAACAAATAGGGAACATATACATGTAGACGCATCCATAAGAATGGGATAAGCAATTCAGTGGGAAAATGCACAAATGGTATGATTTAGATATCACTCAGGGAAATATCAATGGCCAGTAAAAAGATGAAAAAAGGAGGCAAGGATACCAATACTTTAATACATATGAGAAGTGTATTTTGTGCTTTAGTCTGGCAAAATGTATGCTTGATACACTCAGAACATCAACCAATGGGGAGACCAGAAGGACATCTTCACTGCCTTTCATTCTAGGTAGAAATGTGAAGTGAAATAACTTTTCTGGGAGTGAAATTGGCCACTATCTATTAAAATTCTAGTAATACGTATCCTTTGACCTAACTGTCTAATTTCTTGGGAAATTACTCATAGAAATTACTCAAATTCCTGAGATATATGTTCAAGGCATTCATTGCACTTTGTAATAGAAAAAAATCACAGACTGATTAAATAAATCATAGTGCCTCAATATATAATGAAATAATATATAGTTTTTATTAAACTCAGTATATCTATGTCAGATGATATGATAATATGTTGATGGTAAGTGAGAAATACAAGTTTTATACATCACATAATCTTGTTTTGTTAAAATAATATCCTGTAATTTAAAAAAAACTTGTCTCCGGGAATGGAATTGGAGAAGTTATTCATTCATTCATTTATATATATTTCACACGCAATGTTGTATTAGTTTCAGGTGTACCAATTAGTGATTTGACGAGTTTATGCATTATGTTATGTTCATCAGAAGTATAATTATACCTGTCCCATTATATCACTATTATAACATCATTGACTGTATTCCTCATGTTGTGCCTTTTACTCCAATGACTTACTTAGTCCATAACAGAGGCCTGTATCTCCCTCTTTCCTTACCTGTTTTGCCCAACCTCCTCTCCCCTCCCTTCTGGCAACCATCTTTTTGCTCTCTGTATTTATGGTTCTGATTCTGCCTTTTTGTCCCCCCCCCTTTTTTTTTTAGATTCCATTTATGAGTGGAATCATATGGTATTTGTCTTTCTCAGTCTGACTTGTTTCACTTAGCGTAATAACCTCTAGGTCCATGCATGTTGTTTCAGATGGTAGGATCTCATCCTGTTTAAGACTGTGTAATATTCCATTGTGTATATGTACTACCTTTTCTTTATTCATTTGTATTGGTAAAGAAAAAGTTAAACTGTCACTACTTGCAGACCACATGACACTATATGTAGAAAATCCTAAAGATTCCGCTGGAATCTATTAGAAATAATAAATTCAGTAAAGTGGCAAGATACAAAATTAATACCCAGAAACTAGTAGCATTTCTATATACTCACTGTGATGTTGCAGAAAGAGAAATTTTTAAAAATACCATTTATAGTTGAACCAAAAAAAATAAAATACCTAGGAATAAACTTAACCTAAAAGGTAAAAGATCTGTACTTTGAAAACTATAAAACACTAATGAAAGAAATTGAAGATGATAGAAATGCAAAGATACTTCACACACATGGGTTGGAAGAATTAACAGTTGATAAAATGTCCATATTACCCAAAGCAATCTACAGATTCAGTGCAATCCCTATGAAAATGTCAAGAGCATTTTTTGCAAAACTAGAACAAATAACACTAAAATTTGTATGGAACTACAGAAGATCCCAAACAGCCAAAGGAATCCTAAGAAAGAAGAACAAAGATGGTGATATGACAGTCCTAGGTTTCAAGATCCACTGCAAAGTTGTATTAATCACAACAGTATGATGCTGGCACAAAACAGACACATAGATCAATGGAACCAGATAGAGACCCCAGAAATAAATCCACATATGGTCACTCTATGGCAAAGGAGATAAGAATATACAATGGGGAAGAGACAATGAAACTGAACTATTTTCTAACACCATACACAAAAATAAACTCAAAATGTATTAAAGACTTAAACATGAGACTTGAAACCATAAAAATCCTGGAAGAGAACATAGGCAGTAATTTCTCTGACATCAGCCATAGCACCATTTTTCTAGATATATCTCCAAAGGCAAGAAGAAACAAAGGCAAAAATAAACTATTGGGACTATATCAAAGTAGAAAGCTTTTGCACAGCAAAGAAAACCATGAATAAAACAAAAGACAACCTACTGAATGGGAGAAGGTATTTGCAAATGATATATCCTATAAGGGGTTAATATCCAAAATATATAAATGTTCTCACACAACTCAATACCAAAAAAGCCAACAACCTGATTAAAAGATGGGCAGAGGACCTGAAGAAATATTTTTCCAAAGAAGACATACAGATGGCCAACAGCCTCATGTAGAGATGCTCAACATCACTCATCTGGGACATACAAGTCAAAACCACAATGAGACATCTGCTCATGCCTGTTAGAATGGAGAAAATCAAGAAGACAAGGAACAACAAGTGTTGGTGATAGTGTGGAGAAAAAGGAACCATGTTCACTGTTGGCAGAAATGTAAATTGGTGCAGCCACTGTGGAAAACAGTAGGGAGATCCTTCAAAATTTTTTTTAAAAGTTACAAATAGAAATACCATCTGATCCAGTAATTCCACTATTGAGTATTTAACCAGGGAAAATGAAAACACTAATACAAAAAGATAAATGCACCCCTATAAATGCAGCTATTTATTGCAACATTATTTACTATAGCTGAAACCTGGGAGCAGCCTGTGTCCATCAGTAGGTTATATTATCCTGTCATCTGTTTTTAATATATATTCTGATTAAATGTGCTTTTAAATTTTTTATATTTTTCTAATGAAATACATGATTAGCATATAAGCATGGAAAATAACAAAAGAGTGAAAATAGAACAATAAAAATAATAGGTACAGAATCTATTTTAATCCTGTAAATGCATTGTAAATTATGTTGTTGTTTTTTAAGATTTTTATTTATTTGAGAGAGAAAGCTCACAAGCCGAGTGGTGGTGGGGAAGGGGCAGAAGGAGAGGGACAGGCAGAGTCCCCACTGAGCAGGGAGCCCAACATGGGCTCTATCTCAAGACCGTAAAATCATGACCTTAGCCACAGGCAGACACTTGACTGACTGAACCACGCAAGCAACCCCAAAGTTATGTTTTGATGTATAACTTAAAACGAGTTATCTTTATTGAAAATACGTATCTTCAAGAAATTCCATCCTTAGATACATACCCAAGAAAAATGAAAATAGGTCTGCCCAGAACTTTTACATGCATGTTTATGAATATTCATAATAAAGCGAAAATACGGAGACAACTCAGGTTTTCAGCAATGAAAATGGATAAATGTGGTACATCCATACAGTGAAATAGTACAGTAATCAGAAGTGAAGTAGCAACCTGAATACACCCGGAGAACATTATGTTACATGAAAGAAGCCAGTGACAAAAGAAGGCATATATGATTTCATTTCTGGGAAATGTCTAGACTATGTAAATATAGAGACAGAAAGTAGATTATTGGTTGCCTGGAGCTGAGGCTGGAAGAAGGAAGCTAAGGAGTTGCTGCTTATGTGTGTGGGGTTTCTTTTCAGAGAGAGGAAATTGTTGTAAAAGTAGGTCATGGTAAATGGTGGCACAGTTCTGAATATAATAGAAACATTGAATTGTATACTTCAAATAGGTGAACTTTATGGTCTATGAATTATCCTAATAACTATTTTTTAAAAATACATAACTTTCCTTGGGCGTTTTAGACAATTTCTGAGATCGCTTCTTCGAGAGTAATAAAGATTAAGAATAATGGAGTGTTTCAGTAATCTATAGTTGAGTCTGAAAGGTAACCTAACCTTTTAATAGCCACACAAGATTTCCCGGCAGCTGGGATCTACACTAGCAGTGGTACCAGCGATGATTTAAATCCTATAGCCAGGAAAGTATTTTATGACCCCTTCATTCTCCCACCAAACTTCTGATTCTCCTGGTAGGAGAGGCTATTTAATGGTATTTCATCTGCCGTAGGCTTTTTTTTTTTTTTAAACAAAGACCAGTCCTGAGTCTCAGAGCTAACCTCAGGCCACACCATCTAACCAGGACTCAGATTATTTCCATACTTTTTATAGTTGATCTTCTATTTGAGGTCAGTGAAGCTAATTTATGGCTTTTGGAGGATTATAACCTATCTATCTTAAACACATTTATTCAAGTGAAAAACAAGAAATAGAATCAATAGAAATAATGAATTTTCTATATAATAATGAAATTTCAATAATGAAATTTCTAAATAGAAATAATGAAAGTTGATGACTAAAAAAAAAAAAATCAAAATTCATGCTCATGGAACCTGCTTACCTAAAGTCTAAGGAACTATTTAAAGACTGAAGCAGTCATAAAATCTTGGGGCCTAAAGGGGTCTATAGATGATGTAGTTCAAGACGTTTATCTTACAAATGAGGGAACGTAGACCCTGGGAGGTTGCTGCCTTAACATGGAGTCACATTTTCAGAGCCCGCCTCAAGATAAGAGAGGAATTTGTAACTAAGAAGAGGTCTCAGAAGAAGGTGTGGTTTGGGTGAGCTGAAACAGTATTCACAACTCCTCTGTGCTTTAGCGATGCTCTGTGAGAGAACACTGGGATGCCCAAATTCCAGATGACCTCCATCTCCCCAATCCTGGCTGCAGTTGGCTGTTTGTGAACTTTTGTTGTCAAGGGCAGCCCCAGAGCTACGGGGAGGAAGGGTCGTTAGGAAAGCTACGGGTGGAGGAAGGGCATGCCTATCTTGCCTTTTTGTAAATGCCAAAGCTAATTTCAGTGATTGCTTTAGTGATATAATGATAACCAAGATTAAAGCGAGCAGGAATCCACTTTAGGGTATGAGAGCTGGAATTTTAGATTTCATTATAAGATTGGCATTTCAACAAAATAGTAATATAATGGCAATGGATTCCATCTTTTCTCCATTTCTGTTGAAATATTATATCATAAATATACTTTGATACAAAAGAGATCTCTCAATTTCATGAGAGCCTGAAAGCCCTATTTTATTCTTGTGCTGACTTATCCCTAAAATATCTTTTTGATGTACAGCTTCAATATTCTTTCCAATGTCCATGACATCAGCAATCCAAAATGGCATTAGTTTTAGTCTTTTTCACATAGAGTTGTAGGTTATCCAAAAAAAGGGGGTGGGGTCGTCCTGCTTAGTGCTCACTGAAATATCCTTATAATATTATGAAGAGATGTTTATGGTTCATGGAGCTAATTGTTCCAAGAGAAGAAAGAAAAAAATGCCATCCATGAAAGGAGGCAACTTTACCCCCAACTATTCTAAAATGTTCCTAAGGCACATAGGGAGGGAACTAATACTTCTAAAATATATATTAGTGCTTCTTTTGTTAGAGGAAATGTTGTGTTCTCCCAGATTCTGTTTAGGAGATGGAAGTCGTGAGACCACACAACTGGAAAATGTCAGAGTTCTGAATCTCTCTCCCCTGCTGTGTGCTTAAAGTTCCACAAAGTTAACTACAGACCACATGCACAAGGAACAGCCTTTCTAAGCCCCAGAAATGAAATCTTGCACCCACCAAGGTTAACTACAAGGGTACTGATCAATGAGGATCATTTAGTTGGAGAGCATAATAAATTGGTTAAGTACCCTTGATTTTAAGTACCATTCTAGAACTTAATTTTATTTTTAATGTTTTCCCCTTCCTGGAGTTACTCTGGCATTCTTAGGAAGTTTTTGTTAGTTATGTTTGGTTACGAAAACCCCTTGCACACAATCAGACATTCACCTGGTTTGCATATAATTCCTATCTACATCAAATACTACTTTAGGGAAACTTTAGCTTTCTGAAATATGGGCATTAAAGAACTAATTATTGGGTTAAGGACCATGCTTTTCCTCTAGATGGTCCATTTGAAAAGAAAGGTGAATGCTTTGTTACTCAAGGAATGTGTTAAGTAACAACAGTAACATAAATGAACCCTTGAAGTATACAAAAAGCACTGGCTAGTGTTTTTAGTGTTGCATTAATTCTGGCATTATACACGTATTTGCACGAGATGTGCCACACACTCTGATTGATTGATTTCTGTTACTTGTACCCATGCTCACTTAACAGCCATGACCAAGATATGGACATGAATGTGATGGTTTCAGCCGAAGCATGGCCAGAATGCTTGGCTACTTTTCTTAGCGTGGTCGGTAAAAACTAAAAGTCCCTTAAATGAATGAGCAGTTAGGTAACATTTGGTGTGCCATTTCTGAGGCTCTGGATATGGCTGTCCTGCATAACTCAGCGACACACGTGAAAAATAATGCCAGAAGGCTGGCTCATGGATGAGAATCATTGTGCCCTGACCTTAGAGAAAGAAACCACCATTAGTATAGCTCATGATTCGAACACTTTGGCCTTTGAGATTGCTCTGTAGAATCCCTCTCTTTTAGTAATAAAGGCAACAGTTTTTTAAAGAAGTAATTTTTAAAAGGAAGAAATTGGTACTGCTTTCCTCTATGATCCTTTAACTAGTATGGCGACTTAACACCCACCCCCGCCAGAACACAAGCTTGAAAAAGTTGGACAGTGCCTGCTGTAGAATAAACATTTTTTTTCCTGAATGACCCAAGGCTCCCTCATTACTGTGATGTCTAAAGAAGCTGCTGCCTTTTCATTTTAATGTGAGAGACATAATTTTCTTGTTGTTTTCCAAGGCTGTCAGATAATAGACAAATTGCCTTTGATAAAACATGCTTTCAATTTCTCCAGTGTAATAATTCAATTTTCATTTTCATGAGGGATTGTTTATTTTGATGACTTGAATTGGTTGACTAGGATGTCAGTGTCTAGTACTCATCAGTAAAGATTGTAGTGTGACTGATAATTCAGGAGAGCATATGCTACTATCACATTTATTATGTACAAATGCTTTTCTGTGTTTAATTTTTAAAAATCAGGAATGACAACTCATTTGAGTAAATAATTTCTCTCGGCCTGTTTCTCCCTAAAAGTCACTTAGAAACGAAGACAATTTATGCAACTGTTTATTGAGAGATTTGTGCACTGCTGTTTATTGAAGGAAAATGGGTTCTCCTGTAATTTCAACTCTTATAATTCCTGCTGGTGGTTCATGTTCCTCCTCTTTATTTCACTACCCTGATTGTGGGTGTGTGCACACATACCTTTCTCTCTTGCCCTATCAATACACAAAGCAGACCTCAAAAGAACTTTAATTTAAAGAATAAATAAAAGTAGTCTATATACATTGTAGAAAATTCTAATATAAAAAAAAGTAAAAATCCCCTAAGTCTCTGTTTACTTCTTTGTCCTTATCTTATTTAAATCTCTAAAATTAAGAGATTAACATCTGAAAAGTTCTTCTGTTAATTATCTTAGCTTACATGTCCAGTAATGTATTCTGTGGAAGCCCAGCCCTCAAGTATGACGCTGTGCTCTCCTTCCCATTAGCCCTGCCCTGACTTTAGTCAACAGCTGAGCAAACCGTGAGCCCCCACCACACACCAGACACAATGTCAAGCACTGAAGACACACAGGCGAATAACACGTACGTCCTAACTGGCAGATATAGACAGACAAGAACTCGTTGAGGAAGTGTCCTAGTAAGGGTGCAGCTGACCTTGAACCGGCATCTGGCAGAGGCAAGCATTTCACATAGCTTCTGGATGGAAAAGTCTGCCTGGGAAGACCACTTGAGTGTTTTTGGTATATTAAAGGTAACTAAAGCCGCATGTTGAGTTATGCTCCCTAAGAGAGTACAGAGAGAAGTAAACACAGGTCCAAAACTTAAAAGACATTTAATAGTAGGCAGGAGGAGGTGAGCTTGAGAAATTTAAAAGAAAGAGAAGTAGCTGGAAAACCAGAAAATGTGGTATCCAGTGGGCACAAGCTAAGAATGTTTCTCGATGGAGGAAGTAGTCCATTGGATAAAACGCTCTTTGTTAATAGGGTCTGAAAGATAATCATTAGGCTTAGCAATGTAAATATTATTGGTGACACCGACAAGAGCTGTTTTATAAGATGTTAGCAAGAGGGTGCCTGGGTGGCTCCGTTGGTTAAGCGACTGCCTTCAGCTCAGGTCATAATCCTGGAGTTCCGGGATTTAGTCACACATCGGGCTCCCTGCTCAAGGGGAGCCTGCTTCCCCCTCCCCCTTTGTCTGCCTCTCTGCCTACTCATGATCTCTTTCTCTCTCTGTCAAATAAATAAATAAAATCTTAAAAAAAAAAAATAAATGCAGAGGGGATAGCAGCATCTGTAATTGCCTTTTACCACATTTTAACATGTTAATGTAATTATTTGGTATATGGTTCTGATGTTTCCATTATTTAAAATGTGGGTTCCTTATGTGCATTGACTCTCTTACCTCTGATAACCCTAATCCTAGTACTATACCTAGGAAAAATGTTAAGTAAATACTTGACAAGTAAACCTTCCTTCCCACAACTGCTTCTCCCATGTTGTCACTACCATTTCCCTCTGGTTCCTTCTCTCTCCTTGCTTTTCCTGCATTTGATAGGCTTTCAGGTTTTATTCATCCTTCTGCAACATCTCTCCATGTCAGTTTTTGGCTGGTTGCAAATTAACTCCCTTTACTCCAAGAAATTAAATCTTCAGTTAAGAATTAAATTATAACCAAAGAAATTAAATTAGAACATACATAAAATTCCTCCCCTTCCACTCTATGTGTCCCCTTCCTCCCCACTGTGTGAGTTTATGTATCTCCTCCCTCCCTCTCAACTCCTTTTCCTCCCTCTCCGTCCTTTCCCCCATCTTTGCTTTACTGGTTTTGTTTTTTTGTTGTTGTTGTTGTTTGCTTTTTGTTGTTTTGTTTTGTTTTACAAAAACTTAAATACCATTTCGACCCAGAACATACAAGTTGTAGAAGTAGGGAAGAATCACTAATTACCACACTTATCTCGTGGAGTGATATTTGAAAGCTAGTTTGAGGACCACAATAGATTGACATGAAAACTAAAAGAACAGATATTAAAGGGATAAAATTTGAGGAATACTTAGATGAAATAAAAAGTCTTGAATCATTGAATGATGAAGATTCTGTGAATCTGACAACTTCCCCTTGGGTTGATGACACTAATAGAAAACAGGAGTTAGGAAATGGGGTATCAGCTATTGTTTTCTTTGTCCCATCCATGATGATGTTTTAATCCTTAGACACCCATTAACTAAAAGGATTTGACTGAACTTCTGTGTCCTATGGTGCAGTCCCTCAGCGCAGAGCCCTGCCTGGGCTGCTGAAGGATGAATCTGATTGAGGCAAGAAGCGCCATCTATAATGGTGGCCTCATCTATAATGGTGCCCGCCTTTACCTCCTGTAATGCTCAGGGGAGGAGCAGCTTATCTTCAGGATGGCCAATTCTTTATGGTTAGTATCAGAAATGAGTCTATCAATCAGCCACATGAGACTTTTAAAGGGGCACCGGGGCCATAAACTTTATGAAAAAGGCTAGAGATTGCATTCAGCCCTCAAGCAGATACACAATTACCCTAAACCCAGTTCAGGGCAGAGAGACTAAATCTTCTTTTTAAAAAACAAAACAAAACCTGACAAAGTCAAGACCCCCACACTCATCATGGCTTTTAGAAGGAGAAAGATTAGAGATAGCAGTTGTCAGACAAATCTTCTCTTCTATAGCTGCTCTGAGAAAAGAAGAGGAGGGGCAAGGAAGAAAATGGTAGAGAGAAGGGAAAACAATTAGGCTGGAAGGGGAAGAAAACCGAGGGAGAGTAGAGAGAGATGTTTCCGGAGTCTGTAAATACTTGCCTGCTTAGGAGATGAACTCATTGATATTGAGGGGACTTGAAAAATCTCATTGATTTATTCACTGTAGGCAGAAGTTAAGAAAATCTCATTTTCATGAGCTTCCCTTCCTATCACTCAGTTCCCTGGTGACACAAAGTAAACCTTTTCTAAAGGTTTTCCCAGACAGTTTGACATTTTGTTGAATTAACTGGCATATATTGCACCAAATTTATATGCTGCATCTTTCCACCCAAGCAAGGAATGATTGAATAGAGTTTGGGGGGCACCAAGAGAACTCTGAAAACTTTCTAGTTTCTAGGGTGGTCTTGCTTCTGAAGCCTGCCTGTCAGCCTCGAAAATCTCCCCCATGTCTCACTGCCTACCCGCCTGGATATAAATGGTAAGGGCATTCTAAATCTCAGCAGGATTCTTCTCTGACACCCGAGATCAGTCCCCTGAGGCTCCCTGTGTATGCACTGTCATAATTTTTTATCTGGTAGATATCAAGAACATCTGAAATATTTGGAAAAAGGTGCGAGGAAGGAAGATTAGATGAATGAAGCATCATATTGCTGGTACAGCTGGGTCTGTTTTGATCCCAGTGGCAAATATTCCATATATAAATGTTGAACCAAAAGGGAACAGTCTGTATTTTGGTGTGTCCTCCATTGAGGAAGCACATGCTATCCAGCTACCGCTGGGAATGACTCTATGAGGAAGAGTTGTGTCCGTAGTTTCCTAGGGCTGCTGGAATGAAGTTTCATGAAGTGGGTGGTTTAAAACAGCAAATTTATCATCTCTCAGTTCTGGATGCTAGAGGTCTAAATTCAAAATGTCTGCAGGGCCATGCTGAAACCTGTAGAGGGCAAGTTTCCACCTTTCCCATCACCCTGTATTTTCCATGTTTCTTTCTGTCTTCCCATGACCACCATCTTAGAAGACACCGAATTCTATTGGATTAGGGGCCCTTCTTATTCCACTGTGATTTTAACCCAATTATATCTCCAGTAATTCTATTTCAAAATAAGATCACATTCAGGGATTAACACTTCATCTTTTTTTTTTTTTTTAAGTGGGGCAGGTACGTAATTTAACCTGTAACAGTAACAATAAGAAATGTTCATTTGAAGTCTTAACCGAATAGACTTAGACACATTTCTAATTGAATATGGCACACAGTTAACTAGAAATCACTGGTATCAAAGATTGTGCTAGGTGCTATTTGAGTTATAGGAGATGATCAATATTACAACTACCCCCCCCCCCGACAAAACCTCTAGGTACCTGAATACTGCTGTATTGCATTATTAAACATCTTTCAGGCAGAGATACAATTACATGAAAATTTTTGTACTTATACAGGATACAAAATACAGTAGTGATTAATAATAGTTGCTACTATTTATATTGAACAAAAATATTGCCAGGCACAATTCTAAGTACTTTACATTCAGTTTATTCCTCATGGCAGTCCTATATGGTATGTACCTATCAGGTCAAGCTCATTTCTTACGGAATTTCCATACTTGTGGTTTGTTTTCTAGTCCCTGTGGGTCTGAGTAATTCCATCTTTACAATGAGATAAAATGAATCTTCTGATCCTTTCCTGCATTGGTAATGTTGTCTCCATTACTCTGTTGCTGTAGTTTTGGGAAGATGCAGGCACCAGAAGGTTTTAGCATTTAAAACATAGCTGGAATGGATTTCACTCCAGATCTTTCTTTGCCTTGGGGCCACTGGATTGACATTTACCAGACTGAGTCCACCATGTTTGGTTGAGGTCTCAAGTGCTCCTGACAGAAATGAGTGCAATATGGAATCCCTTCAGTAGAAGATGGCCACATGAAAGTAAGTTCCATGACCACTAGAATTTCTGTCTGTTCACTGTTGTTTCTTGAGCATCCAAAGGAGTAGTCAGCCCATTAGAAGATGTTCAATACATATTTGTAGAATGAAAAGAAGACATTAATTAGCAGGCATTTCAGACCCAAAGCTTAAATCATGCCATGGAAAACAGAGGGTATCACTGGCTTTTGGTACTCATAAAATGAATTGAAAAACAAAGTTGAAATTATATATTATGCTACTTTGGATAACTGGTTTGAGATTTTGCTGAAACAAAACCATACTAGAAAGCCCTGCAGTATTTCTTTCCCAGACACCTAAACCAAAACTTAATAATCCATTACTTTGTCTGACCTGAGTGGGTGGTTGGTTTGTGTGGCATTCCTTCTGTAAACTGCTTCACACCAAATCTGGAAAACAAACAGGAAGCCCCTTTGCTACCTTAGTTCTTTCACTTCTCCTTCTGACCTCCTTTTGGGTAGCAGTATAATCAGTGGACTCAAAGGGGGGTGATGAGGAATTATGAGATGCTGATGTCTGGCATGATTAAAATGGTAAAAGGGGCAAACTAGAAAATATTTAGAGAAGAAACTTAAAGTTTCTCTTGTACTTAAAGTACAAGAGTAGACCTTGCTGAAAATAACTTCTTAGTCTAAGGTAGTGAATAAAGTAAATAGTGGGACATTTGGGTAAAAAGCAAAAACAAAAACAAATTCTCAGAGATGCTTAGGAGCCATCAATATGGTATCTCAAAAGCTCTTGGAATCTACTGTTTGCAAGATAAATCATGCCACGAGTAACATATGCTATGTGGAGAACACAAGTGGGGCATGAGCAGAACAAGTTATCTCTCACCTTGCCCTGTAAATGATCTCCTTTGAAACATTCTTGCTTCTGTGTTTATCTTTCCTGCCAGAAGTCTGCATGACGGTTGCGTTTTTGTGTGTGTGTATGTATTTAAGAGGGGCAGGTACGTTGTCACAAATGACCGTTGTGGTTTTTTTTTTTTTTTTTATCTTTCCCAGGGCCCTCCATGGCACAGTTGGCATACTAAAATATGTTTGATTTTAAAATCTAGAAAAAAAAATTTTTTTTTCAGTGACACACTATTTTAAAAAGATTTATTTTAGAAAGAGCTGGGGGGTGGAGTGGGATGGGGGTAGGGCAGAGAGAGAGAGAGAGTGTCTCAAGCAGACTCCATGCCAAACATGGAGCCCAGCATAGGGCTCCATCTCATGACCCTGAGATCATGACCTGAGCTGAAACCAAGAGTTGGATGCTTAACCGACTGTACCACCCAGATGCCCCTTTCAGAGGCACATTTTCAGTCTTACAACTGATCACTTTATCATATTACCTCAGAACAGCCAGTTGCTGAAGTCTGAGGCTAGAAAGATCTGAAATAAGGAATGATATCATTCAGGATCAAGGAGCCCTTTCTGGGGACCATGGGTGAACTAGTAATGTTTTATAACATCCCAAGATTCCTATATTAAGAGGATTATGGATTTGCAAATGCAAAAAAAAAAATGGGGCAAATACCATTTTGAAGTCATGATACTGATATAGGTACCTTCTTATTTTTTTCCTTGAGGTTCAGTAGGCACAGAAATTACTTCTAGTAGCTAAAAACAGAGTTTCCTATTATACTGACCTATTTTTTTTTCCCCCTGCTATTTAAATACTGGCATTCTTTTCTCCCAAAAAAAGTAGTAGGAACAACTGAGTGATTAAGCTACCTTGGGATTGAAAGTCCAAAGTCAAGTATCAGCAGGAATCTGGCAAGTGATATACATGTGAGTAGTGATTTGGGAATAATAAGAGAATGCCAGAGTCCTAAGGAAGCAGAGAATGTATGTTCCTTACAAAGCAGTAATGGAATTGATGCTAGGTCAGAATGTGGCCCCAGGTTGCCAGGATGTCTCACTGTTCTCCCTGCCCTCCCTCTCAGTGTGTGTGATCACTCAAGTTTAAAACACTGTACAGGCCATCAGTTTGTAATCTCTGCCTTAGGTTGTTGTCTCAAGGTTGCACCACAGAACACAGGCTCTGAAAGAGAGTGGCCACCATTCAAAATAGGTTCCTTGGGCAAAACAATTTTAAAAATTCTGGGTTAAACAGTTAACTGGCTTTCTTGACTGTAGGCTTCTCAGAACCTTCAATGCATTACTTACAGAATGAACCTCTAAGAGGAAGTTCAGGGTACCAATCATTTCCCAAACTCATCTGACCTTTGAACCTCCTTGCTGTGGATACTTCATCAATGTACTCTGAAAGACCATGCAGTAATTTACTTTGCAGTAAATAATGTGAGTGTAATTCCTATAAGTGAAAATCCAAAGGGAACAGTAGATGTTGAAAACAAACAAATAGGCTTGCTACAATAAAGGTGATTGTAAATGACCTTGACAAGTTGGAAACCACAACTTCAAGCTATGGAGAGTAGGTGGGGGAAACTGTTGTGATTTTTGTTTTGTTTTATCAGCTACCATGTGAATTAGACTTTCCTGTCATTAATGGAGTGTTGATATTTTTGAGTTTTGAAGTGAGAATGAGATGGGACATAAGGGATCATCTATTCTGCAGTTTTTGTTGAGACCTTGACTTCTCTCTCTCTTTTTTTTTTTTTTAAGATTTTATTTATTTGACAGAGATCACAGGTAGGCAGAGAGGCAGGCAGAGAGAGGAAGCTGAGCAGGGAGCCCGATGCAGGGCTCCATCCCAGGACCCTGGGATCATGACCTGAGCCGAAGGCAGAGGCTTTAACCCACTGAGCCACCCAGGCATCCCGAGATCTTGACTTCTGATAGTCATTCCTGCAACAAATATTTCTCATGTACCTACTGTTTACCAGGCAACATGTCGGGCACTGAGTAGAGTCTGGGATTAAATTACTGGTCTCACTAATGCCACAAATAATGTTTCCTTTCCGTAAGGGTGTTTCTGACACCGTGAAAGAGAATCGCTTAGTTCATAGCCATTACTAAGTCATAATCTGACCTGACTTGTTTAGTAGTTACATAGATAGCTACGAACAGTATTTGCTTCCCCATCAGATGCTGGTAATCAGAATGATAGGGGTGCATTCACTTTGGCCTGGATAATTCTTACTGATGATTCAGCATACCACTTCCCTTTCCTATTAATTCCTGAGAATCCTCCACTTATGTGTTCATGATTTGTTCTTTGTTTTTCCTGTCATTCTGAACGGCCAAATATTTGTCAATATTGAAGCCCAAGTCACATGCCACGTGTCTACAGAGTCATCTCTGACCCTTCCTACCAGAAGTGGGAAACCCACCATTCATCTCTATAAATACTTTCTGATGTCTGTTACTACTTTCTCCCTTAGGTAAAAAATATTAATTCAACAATATATTCCATAAATGTGTAGTAAGGGCCCACTGGATGTACTGTACTACTGACAGTTGGAGATGAAGTAGACATCAAGGTGAATGAAAGGGTCACTAGCCTGACACTGGTAACACAGTGTGGATTTGAACGTGTCTTCCTCTGCTTCATTGAATCTATATAGGATCACCAACTAAGTAAATGATTTCATCTATCTGACGTGCAGTGGCTTGTACATATTGGCCAAGCAGTTTACTAAGCATGGGCTTAATGTTTCCCACATTCCTCAATCTTAGCTTTCAGTGCTGTAGTTTGATAATGCTTCGACAAAAACAGTTCATCCTTCTGGAAAATCTGTGTCCTTTTCATTTTGCAGCACTGTTGACTACCTCTCTTTATTTGCTCTAATTTCGATTCCATTTACAGGTAAAAATCTCTTTCTAGTCATCAGGCACAGAGACTATAGGAGATGCAGACGAGAGGTTCTTCCAAGAGTTCAGCAAGCGCTTGCCGCTTGACAAGAAAATTACAACTCAATTAGAGTGTGTCTACTTGTGTTTTGTCCTGGAGTTTGCTCAGCTTGTTTTCCCATGCAGATCCAGCTCCATTCTCTCCTCTACCGCATCTTTCTCTGTTAATGAAAATTGTCCTTCAATCCCTGTTTATCCTTTAGCCAACAAACTAGTTTCAGTGGCAGCATTACAGTTACAGCCCATAGAAACCTCTTCTGTGCAGTAATTTAGCTGTCAGTCTGGAAGTGGTAAAGCAACAGAAAGATGGATGTCGAGCCCCAGGCATGACTGAGCAGATACCCTGCATGTCCCTACTTGGATGTGTGTTTATTAAAGTAAAAAGGAAAAATGCTTGCCCCAATTTCTCTGGGCCATGACTACATCATAACTAGGAATTTTTTTTTAAATTTTTATTTATTTATTTAATTTCTAGAATATTATTTATTTATTATTACTTTTTTTTTTTTTTTTTAACCAGTACTCTACTAAGAACCCTCTTATTAGCCATTTAGAGGATGGGTAGAGGGTGGAAATTATTTAGTAAGGGAATTGTCCTCGAATAAAAACAACTGGAACAGCAAATGACTATGACATTTGTGGTGGAATCCCCTGGGTATGATATTATGTTAGCACAATGTTTTGACAGTTTTTGTGAGGGGAGAGCAAATAGGAACCTGGGAGTTTCTATACAAGAACTGGTATGTGAAATAATAATTTCAGGTCCATCCACTGACTAATGACCGTGAGCAATCAACAAATTGACGAATTAACTCTCTTGACACTTTGGTTTGTAGACCAACAAGTTGCTTGATTGTGCCATCAGATGTCTGAGAGTGCTGGAAAACCCACAGTCAGCATCTGGTCATCAAAGTAAAATTTTAACCATTAATTCAGATATAGTTTATTGCATTGTACTCTCAACATACCTTATTAGCAGGAACAATCAATTCAGGACTTAAGCCCTCAGTTAAAGTAATCCACAAATTGAATAGTGGCTCTACAAGTGATTTTTTTTTAATTTTATTTAATTTTATTTTTTTCAGTGTTCCAAAATTCATTGTTTATGTACCACACCCAGTGCTCCATGTAATACTTTTTAATTTGGGAGTATTATATATGCTTTATACATATGATGGCAATTATCAGAGTTCTGTGGCTATTTATTTTTAAAGATTTTTTTAAAAGATCATATTTATTAGATTAAGAGAGGGAGAGTGAGCACGAGAGAGAGAGAGAGAGAGACAGAGAAAGCAGGCATGAGCAGGAAGAGATGGAGAAGGAAGAGTGGGAGGGGGAGAAACAGACTCCCAGTTGAGTGGGGCACTGGATGTTGGACTCAGTCCCAGGACCCAGAGATTATGATCTGAGCCAAGGCAGACGCTTAACTGACTGAGCCATTCGGGCACCCATCTGTGGCTATTTTAGAAATGAATTTGCCCACATTTAGTTTTTGTTTCTTGAGCCCTCAAGAAAACAGCAAACACTACTTTGCCGTAGTACGTACCAACTATGTTTTCCCCAGAACTCCTCCTTGCTGAAATTTTTAGTGAATAAATGATTCAATGCTCAGGTAGGCTTGAAAAGTTTTCTCATTGTGTCCCCATTTTGAAGAGCCACTCTGAGCATTTGCATATTAAAGCTTTTGAAGAGGTCTTGCAATAAATTAAATCTTTTAAGTTTTTGTTTGTTTGTTTTTTAAGTGAAACTGTCCCCCAAACCCAGTAAGCCACTGACATCTTAATTATAATCAAATCAGTTGCTCTGTGGGAGAACAAGAGATTCTCACTCCACTTTGAGGGGGAAGCTACCTTGTGAACTGCAGCGCTTCTCAGGAGGCAGAGGCTGTGAGGGTGAAATTTCTAAAAAACCTGGTCCAGTATGATGAGAACTATAGATGGCATCAGGATGACCAAAAGCATTAAATCTCTTCTTTCCCTAGTCTTTTAGATCTCTGTGTGAAAAAGAGCCACTTCTGTCAGTCATTTGGTATGTGCCATCTACAGTAAGCCAGCTCTACCTTAAGTCCAAGAAGAAATATGTTGGTCTTAAAAAAAGGGTGGGAGGGGGCACATGCATGTGTCCTCAGTTTGTTAAGCATCCATCTCTTGATTTCGGCTCAGGTCATGATCTCAGGGTTGTGAGACTGAGCCCCACCTTGGGCTCTGCACTAGGCATAGAGCCTGCCTCAGATTCTCTCTCTCCAGCTCCCCCCTTCCCTTTCTTTCTCTCTCCCTTCTCCATTTGCCCTCTCTCCCTCGCTCTCTTTCTCTCAAAAAAAAAAAGCTTATTTATATATTTATAAATATATAATCATATTAATTTTATATATTTTTATATTATATTTTATATAATATATTATAATTTATATATTAAACTTATATATAATAATTATATGTAATATGTTATATATAAATATATTTGTAAATATATAAATATTCCATTGTATGAATAACCTCAATTTAGCCACAGGTATGTGGGTTTATTGCTGTGATCTCTGTTTCATAGATCTGTGGGTCAGATTTTATGTGGATACCATACCATTTCTTTAAGTTTATTTATGTTTGCTAATCTCTGCACCCAACATGGGGGGTGAACTCATGGCCACCAGATCAAGTTGTACACTCCTTGGACTAAGCCATCCAGGTGCCCCAATACTGTACCAATTTAATTACTATAGTTTTATAATATAGTTTGAAATCAGGAATTGTGATGCCCTCAGCTTTGTTCTTTCTCAAGTTTGCTTTGGATGCTTGTGTCCAATGTTTATCAATTTTGAAGAGTTTTTGCATCTGTTTTCATCAGGGATATTCGTCTGTAATTTTCTTGTGGAGTCCTGAGGCAGTGTTGACATCGGGGTAACACTGGCCTTGCAAAATGAGTTTGGAGTGTTCCATCCTCTTCCATTTTTTGCAAGAGTTTAAGAAGGGTTGGTATTCTTTAAATGTTTGATAGGATTCTCTGAAGCTATCTGGTAATGGAATTTCCTTTGTTGGGAGGTTTTTTGGTTCCTGATTCAGTTTTCATACTAGTAATTAATCTGCTCAGATTTCCTATTCCATCATGATTCAGTCATGATAGTTTTATAGTTCTAGGAATTTATCAATTTCTTCTATGTTGTCCAGTTTGTTGGCATATAATTATTTCTAGAAGTCTCCTACGATTCTTTACAATTTTAAGATATCAGTTGTAACATATTTTATTCTTTTGAGTCTTTCTTTTTTTCTTGCCAAATCTTGCTGAAGGTTTCTCTGTTTTATCTTTCCAGTTAGCAAGCTTGGTTTCATGCCTTTTTGATTGTCTTAGTCTCTGTCTCATTTATTTCCTCTCTATATTTGATATTTCCTTCCTTGTACTAACTCTGGGCTTAGTTTGTTCTTCTTTTCTAGTTTGTTAAAGTTAAGTTGTTTGAGATCTTTGTTTTTTATTTTTTGAAGATTTATTTATTTGAGAGAGAGTGAATGTGCCCCTGTGGGGGTGTGGCAAAGGGAAAGGGAGAGAGAGTCTTTAAGCAGACTCCCCACTGAGTGTAGAGCCCAATGAGGGGCTGGATACCACAGCCCATGAGATCATGACATGAGCCAAAACCAAGAATCAGAATCAACTGAGCCACCTTCACGCCCCTACTTTGTTTCTTAATGTAGATGGTTATTGCAGTCAACTTCCTTTTTGGAACTGCTTTTGCCACATCCCATTAGGTTTGGTATGTTGTATTTCCTTTTTCATTTGTCTTAACATGTATTTCTTTTGTTCTTTTGATTTCTGCTTTAACTCACTGATTGTTCAGTACATGTTACTTAATCTGCACATATTTGTGAATTTTCTGGTTTTCCTCTTACAGTTGATTTCTATTTTCTTACCATTGTGCTTAGAAAGGGTGCTTGATATGATTTTATTCTTCTTAAATTCACTAAGAATTATCTTGCATCCTAAAATATGATCGTTTCTGGAGAATGTCCTATGTATGCTTGAGAAGAATATGTGTTCTCTTGCTTTTAGAATGAATGTCTCACAATTGTCTGTTTATCTGCTCTAACATATAATTTAAATCTAATGCTTCCTTATTGATTTTCTGTCTGGATGATCTATTCATTGTTGAAAGTGGGATATTAACATTCCCTACTGTTATTGTATTGCCGTCTGTTTCTCCCTTTACATCTGTAATATTTTCTTTATATATTTAAGTACTACTATGTGGTGTCCATAAATATTTACAAATGCTTTATCCTCTTGCTGAATTCACCCCTTTATTATTATATAATGACCTTCTTTGTCTTGTATTACAATCTTTGTCTTAAAGTCTATTTTGTCTAGTATAAGTATAGCTACCCCAGCTTTCTCTCACTTTCCATTTGCATTTTTTCATCTTTTCATTTTAAGTCTCTGTGTGTCCTTAAAGCTGAGGTGAGTCCCTTGTACATGGTTTCTAGTTGAATCTAATGTCCTTAAAGCTGAGGTGAGTCCATTGTACATGGTTTCTAGTTGGATCTTGTGTTTTGTTTTGTTTTGTTTTTAATTCATTTAACCATTCTGTCTTTTGGTTGGAGAATTTAATCCATTTACATGTAAAGTGATTATTGTTACATATGGACTCACTGCCATTTTGTTAAGTGGTATTTGTTGTTGTTGTTTTGTAATTCCTTTGTTCCTTTCTTGCTCTCTTCCTTTGTGATTTGATGACTTTCTTTAGTGGTATGCTTAATTCCTTTATCTTTTATGTATCTACCATGAGTTATTGCTTTGTGGTTATTATATTATTATTGCTTTGAGGCTTATATTAAACATCTTACATTTATAACAGTTTATTTTATATGAACAAGTTAAAACATTTTTTTAAAGATTTTACTTATTTACTTGACAGAGAGAGATCACAAGTAGGCAGAGAGGCAAGCAGAGAGAGAGAGAGAGAGAAGGAAGCAGGCTCCCTGCCAAGCAGAGAGCCCAATGCGGGACTCGATCCCAGGACCTGAGATCATGACCCAAGCTGAAGGCAGAGGCTTAACTCACTGAGCCACCCAGGTGCCCTGTTAAAACACATTTTAAAGCTCTCCATTTTCACTATATTCTTCTATGTTTAATGTTTTTGATATCAAATTTGTCTTTTTATCTTATATATCCATTACAATATTATGTAATTAGAATTATTTTTTACTATTTGTGTCTTTCAACCTTCACATAAAATTTTTAAGACATTAATCTACCACCATAAGGGCATTTGATTATTCCGAATGAATTAAATTACATATTTACCTTTGCCAGTGAGATTTATGCTTTCATATATTTCCCTGTTACTAATTAGGACCCTTCTGTTTCAGCTTAAGGAAATCCCTTTACCATTATAAAGTCCTTCTAGTGGTACTGAACTCCTTCAGGTTTTGCTTGTCTGAAAAACTTATTATCTCTCCTTCCATTGTGAAGGACAACTTTACCACATAGAGTATTCTTGATTGGTAGTTTTCTTCTTCTTCTTCTTTCTTCTTTCTTCTTTCTTCTTCTTTCTTCTTCTTCTTCTCACTTTGAATATATTGTGCCATTCTCTTCAGACCTGCAGTTTCTGCTGAAGAATCTGCTTATGGTCTTATTGGTATTTCCTTGTATGTCATAATTTGTTTTGCTGTTTTTAAGATTCTACCCATTGTCTTAACATTAGGAGAGTTTACTTAAAACGTGTCTTGGTATGGGTCTTTTGGAATTCATCTATATGGAATTCTGTCTACTTTCTGGATATGGATGTCTGTTTCTTGTCTCAGATTAGGGAAGTTTCCAGTTTTCATTTCTTCATAAAAGTTATTTGCCCCTTTTTCACTCTTATATTTTTCTCTGACCCCTATAATGTGAATATTGGTCTCATAAGTCCCTTAATCTATTCTCACTCTTATTTGTTCTTTCTATTCACCTATGATTGGATGAATTCCACTGATCTTTGATTTGGCCAATCCTTTCTTCTGCTTCATCCCATCTGCTGTTGAACTCCTCTATTGACTATTTCAGTTCAGTGGTTATATTGTTTAGCTCTGTGATTTCTGTTTGGCACTTTTTAACATTTTCTATCTCTTTGTTGAAATTCTCACTTTGTTCATGCATTATTCTCTTGGCCTCAGTGAGTATCTCTATAACTGTTATTTAGAATTCTCTAGCAGATAAATCACTTATATCCATTTCATTGAAGTCTTTATCTCGTTCTTTTGTGTAGAATGTATTTTCTGTTTCTTCATTTTTCTTGACTCTCTGTGCTGCTTTCCATACATTAGATAAAAACAAAAAACAAACAAACAAACAAAAAAAAACCCTCTCCAAGTCTTGGAAAAATGAGACCAAATGGTCTCATTTAGGAAATGAAACTTATTTTCCAATCCTGCCCTAACTCTTGGTTGTCTTTCAAATCTCTGTGATTGTCCAAGTAGCTTCCTTTGTTCTTAGTGGCTCCAAGTAGTTGAAGGTGTTCCAACACCTGTCACTGTCCCAAAGGGGAGGATCTCAGGCTGCATCTAGAAGCAGACTGATTGGAATTTGATCAGGCAGCAGCTTTCAAAGGAGACAGAAATAACTCCTTCAGAGGAAGGCTAGGAGATGAACATTTCTGTTTGTTCCCTCTGTACTAAACTTTGGAGGGGTAGTCTGTTAAGAACTTTCTTTTTTGCTACTCTCCTACTTGTAAGCCACACTGGCTGCCAGAGGTGAGCTATCAAGGGATGCATCCTCTGTGTGTCAGCCACAAAAGCTGAGGCACCACACATGTGCATATAAGCTCCTTTCTCAGAGACAATGGCAATCTCAGGTATGGTAGAGGTGAGCATAAAGATTGTCCCAGCTGGCATCCCTCATCTCTGAGAGGATTGTAGTCAGCCTCTGGGTATGTGTTAAATTGGAAGCCTGCTCCTCAGGCCTCGGCTATCAAGATAAGCAAATATCCTTCTTTCAGGGAAAGATTGGGCATTTCTATCTGCTGTTTCTATACTGTGTCCAGGGAAATAGCCAGCTAAGAGTTGTGTTTTTGTTACAGTTATGTAGGACCCACAAATTTGAGATCTGCAGGCTACCAGGGCCAAATGATCAAGGGCGGGGTATGGGGGAATCCTCAGTGGCAGCCACAGAACTGGGACACCAGAGATGTGAACAAGTTCTCTTCCAAAAGATATTAGAAACCTAATTAGGCTGAGGGACACCATGAGGATAGCATCTGCCAGCGCCTGTAGTCTCTGAAGAATATTAAAGTCAGATTCTAGATGTGTGTTAAATTAGAAGCCTGCTCCTCAGCTGAAGCTTTTGAGATAAACAAAAATGCCTCTTTCATTGAAATACTGGATATGTTTTAGTCTGCTGCCTCTGTGCTGAGGGGTTAGCCATGGTGAGTCTATGCAAGTCCTTTAAGAACTGTCTCTTAGTTTGCTACAGCATTCTGGGTCTTGTGAATGTAAACCCCATTGGCTGTCAACGCTAGATGTTTTAGGATCCTATCCCTTGGGTGGAAGTCTTAATAGCTGGATCACCAGATAGAGGGTCCAAACCCTTAACTCCTTAGAAGCTGAGGAATTTGAGTTCCCTCCCAGTTGTATGTCATTGTACATAGAACTGGAGGGAAGGGGGTTATGGTAAGATTGTGTCTTGGTCTCCCTACCCATTTTCTATAGGTTTTTGTCTTATTCTCCTGATGTGTAGGAGTCCCTCGGTTGGTTTTTGGATTTCTTTCAGACGGAGTTATTTTTTGTGTAACTATAGATTCAGTGTGTTTATGAGAGGAAAGTAATTTCAGGATCCTCTCACATCTTCATCTTGAACTGAAACCTCATGAACTTACTCTCTATCACTATGTGTTATCCTTCTCTGTTTCAGATAAGGTTCTTTGTCTTGAAGTTTACATTGCTGATATTAATATAGCCACTCCAGATTAAAATGCCTGTTTCTATGACATATTTTCTTCAATATTTTTCTCTTTTAGGTTCTTTGCCTTTATTTTTAAAATGTGTCATTGGTAAAGAACATAGAAGTGAGACTTGCTGTTTTTCCTAAATCCAATCAGACAGTGTATTATTTTTCATTATTTAATCCATTTACATTTAATGTAATTATGATATGTTTAGATTTATGATAGCATCTTGCTATTTGTATTATAGTTCTCCCATTTTTATAGTTATTTTTCCTCCTTTCCTGCTTTTTAAATATAATTTGACAGTTTTTAGTATTGTTTTTATCTCCATTACATGTTTATTAGCCATATTTCATTGTATGCTATTTTTATACTTGTTTTAGGGCTTATAATACATGTCTTTAATTTAGATTTAATAGTATATCTCTTTAAGTACAGCGTTAAAAAGCTTACAGTAACATCTTTCTATTTATTCCCTCCTGTCCTTTGTATTACTGCTCTCATTTCTTTTACATATTGTGTGAACCCCCAAGTAGAGTGCTATTTTTTTCTGTAAGCAACGATTTGTCTTTTAATAAAGTAAGAAACAAGAAAAAATATTATTTGTTTACCCACACATTCATCTTTACAAGTGTTCTATTTCTTCATGTAGACTTATATTTCTCTCAGAGAATATTTCACTTCAACATGAATAACTTTATATGACATTTATTATAATGCAAGTCCCCTGATGCTGCAATCTTTAAAGATTTGTTAATGTGAAAGTGTTTTTGTACCACCTTTGTTCTTGAGGAATAATTTTCTTAGATATAGAATTCTAGTTCATAAGGTATCTAGTTGTGTTTTGTTTACTTAATTGCAGGACTTTAAGATGTTCTATTGACTTCTTCCCTGTATTGCTTCTAATCAACACAGCTGTTATTCTTATAATCATTTCTCTGTATGTAATATGTCTTTTTCCCTGTGACTGCTTTAAAGACTTCTCTCTTGATCTTTTTTTTCAGTATTTTTAATAAGTACTTAATGTTTGTTTTTGTTTGTTTGTAACCATTATGTGTGAGGTTCATTAAGCTCGTAGAATCTTGATAGTTTTTAAAAAGTGTAGCGTTTTAGAATAATATGGAACATTATTGGTCATTTTTGCTTAAATATATTTCTTCTGCCCTAATCTGTCTCTTCTTTCTTTTGAGGACTCTGGTTACATATATGATAAACCATTTTGCATTGTCCCATAGATTGCTATGGCTCTTTTTTTTTTTTAAATCTTTCCTGTGCTTCACTTTTAGAAAAATTCTATTGATCTTTCTTCAAGTTCACTAGTCTTTTCTTTTACCATTCCCAGCATGCTGTTGATCCCATTCAGTGATTCCCTGATTGATTGATTTTCTTTTAGGGCACTGTGTTTTTCAATTTTGGAACTTCCATTTGGTTCTTTCATAGTTCGTATTATTCTGTTGTGATTTGTCACTTGTTCACTCATTGTGACCATCTTTTTTTTTTAAATCAATGAAAATATTCATAATAACTTTCAAAATCCTTATTTGCTAATTCTAACATTTATGTGATTTCCTTGTTTCTATATTCTGTTTTATCTCTCATGGTCATCCCCCTAACACACACACTTTTACTATCTATTAACTACTGAATATATGCTAGAGGTGATGAATGCTTTATTGTTGGGATTCTAGATTATATTATCACCATTTAAAGATGGCTTTGCTTTAGTAGGTTATTATGTGGAGTTTTTAAACTGGAGTTTTAGGTTGGCTTTAGTCTTTGTTGGGACAAATCTGCAGTAGCTCTTCTTTATAGGCCTATAGTTGCCATACTTCTAAGGCATGACCTTTATAAAGTCCCACCTGGATACTCTGGATATTCAGCAAAGTCTAACCACTTTGAACCAAATTGAAATTTCTTCCAGTACTCTGTGACCTTTGGAATCTTCATTCATCTCTCCCCTGACAGTAGCTATTCTCTGCCATACCTTAGTGAGTTTCAGCCTCAGGGTGAAAACAGTACTTGGCTAATCATTTGATAATTAATCTTTCTGTAGTACAGAAGAAACTATTCTTGATTTTTTTTTTACAACTAAAAAATTATTGGCATTTGGGAGAGATTTAAAAAATACTATTTGAAAAGGGATGTGTAAGCTGTTCTTCTAGAATTCATCAGAAAATGTAAGGAAACATTTTTTTGCTATTATTTGTCTGGCTCTAAATATATTTTTGTATTTTCCCCCTTTCTATATTTTATCATTTTCAGATTTTTAAATATTTGTTTCCAGATCTTTGGCTTTGTGTCTTTTTTTAATATGTATGTTTATTTTGATCTAAAGTTTTAATAAGATTTTAAATTTAATTTGAGTACATTTTTAAAAAGAGCAATTGCTAGTATAGATGCCACCATAAATCAGTTTAATCTTCTAAATATCAGCATTTGGGGGCACTAATTCACTGAAAGTTACATTTTTATGTAAGAATCATGAAAAATAATCTGTGTACTGTCTTTCAATAGAACATTATAAACTACAAATTATTAGGATCCATTATTTTGAAGATGGTGTAAGGTATGCATCATCCTAAAAGGAGAAGACCAAGAGGATACAACTCTAGACATGCCATCTGAAGTTCAAAAATACTGGATTATTTCACCAATTGGGATTTATTCTTTTGCAAGTGAGTACTGTCATCTATTTCATGGTGTAGGAAAACAAAGGATTTCTTTAACAAATGTGGCAAAAGTCACAGAAAACAGAACAATTAGATATCTTACTGAGAAGCACAGGAAAATCATTCCTGGGTTAACTTGTTTTCAGGTTTTGTTTCTTTTTAAATAATGGGTCTACTTTCTATCCATCTTGTCATGGAATGGGAAAAAAATATAGTAAATTGTTTGTTAAGGATTTTTTCAGATTTTGCTAGGAAGTATATTTGGGGAGGTTATTGATTTAATTTTGATTTACCACATTCACATTTCTGTCTTCCCTCTTTCCCATCTTCTTTCCTGTAGCTTTTCCTTATTCTAGCATCTCATCTGCCCCCTGCCAGATTTTCTTACACCCTTACCCATTTAGTTCATTTCCTTTTATCCTGAACACAAAACTGAAGGATAAATACTGCCAATTTTTTTTTTTTTAAGATTTTATTTATTTGACTCAGAGAGCGAAACAATGAGAGGGGACACAAGCAGGGGGAGTGGGAGAGAGAGAAGCAGGCTTCCCTCTGAGCAGGGAGCTCAACATGGGGTTCAATCCCAAGACCCTGGGATCATGGCCCAAGCTGAAGGGAGATGCTTAATGACTGATCCACCCAGCTGCCCCTGCACTGCCAGTTTTTAAAAATCTAATTGCTTAGTCTTGATTGAGGCCCTCTTCCTCCCAAATAATGAATTAGAAACTCTTGGCTTCATCATCTTCTTTCTATTTTATTACATCTTCTTTCTATTTTACTAAAATAGGAAGATGTCTCAGTCTAGCCCTTCCATAATTGTCCAGATTTGTTCCAAATTCATTTGAATAGTCTTCATTCCAAATAATATAATGAAATAATCTAAGCTGAAAGTGTATTCACTTACATTGTTACTGTGTTAATCAGGGTAGGCTACACTGCTGTAATAAGTAGAGCAAAATATATAATGCTTAAGCCTGATAGAACTCCATTTCTTTCTAACAACTTCCCATAGGTGTTTAGGTTGGAGGCGACTCTCCTCTGTGTAATCATTCAGGGACTTGGGCTTCTTCCATCTTGTGGCTTTGCCATCCCCTATACCCTTGATGACTCAGCGTGCTCAAGATCAATTTACCACATCCAGGCTTTTTGGTAAAAGAGGAAAGAGAACAGAAGAGGATCACTCACCTCTTAATGGTCTGGGCCCAGAAATTGACCATATCATTCCCACACTCATTACACTCTGACTGTGGGGGGTGACGAATTCTAATTAGGCCTGAATCATATACCCCCCACCACTTGTCCAGTTCCTATCAGCAGAACATGAAGTAGGCTGTCCACAGAAAAAGCAGCTCTGTTACTAAAACAGAGAAACTCATCATGAACCAAGTAATTTCAAATGTTCCATACATCTTAAAACATTTCCCTTCTATGTTTGTATACAGTATCATTTGATTTTCACAACTTGCTAAGGTAAGATGAGTGGGGCAAGTGAAGATGTCTTTCCTAAGGAGTGAAGATTTTGAATCAATTTTGAGTAATATAAAGGAGATTTATATTTTTTTATTTCTTTTTAATTTTTAAATGTTTTATTTTTATTTTTTAAATTTTTTTGAGCGTAAGCAGAGAGAGGAACAGGGGAGGACAGAGAGAGAATCTCGAGCAGGCTCCACACCCGGGATGGAGCCTGATACAGAGCTCACTCCCATGACCCTGAGATTATGACTTTAGCCAAAGAGTCAGACACTTGACCGACTGAGGCACCCACATACCCCAAGAGAGATCTATATTTTTTAATTTTTTATTCCAAATACAGGGTTTGGTGTAGTGGTTACAAAGTCCTACTTCCTGGGTTCAAAGTCAGGATCTACCATATCTTTCTTGTGTAAATTTATTTATGTATTTATTTAGATTGTATTTATTTGAGAGAGAGAGAGAGAGAGCATGCGCGCATGAAGAGGGGGAGGGGGAAGGGCAGAGGGGGAGGGAGAAGGAGGCTCCCCGCTGAGGAGGGAGCCCAATGCAAGGCTCAACCCCAGGATCCTCAGATCACGACCTGAGCCTACAGCAGCCACTTAACCGACTTAGCCACCCAGGTACCACACTTGTGTAACTTCTTAACCATGCAACCTCAGACAAGCTAGCCTCTTTATGCATCAGTTTCTTCTACCATAAAATGGAGAAGATGATAGTCAATACTTAATCAGTTTGTTCTGAAGAATAAATGAGCTAATATGCATAAATTGCTTTGAAGCATATCTGGCACATAGTAAATGCTCAGTGAATGTTATAATAATAACAGCTACTAGAATTATTATTCTCTTACCCAAGTACATGTTTTGTAGGTGGGAGCAGTTTGGGGCTCTTGAAAGCTCTTAATAAATGTTAGATCTCAAGGATAAAAAAAAATACCTAGTAAACTTACAGTATTATTTATTTAATTTCATGCCTTCTGCACTTGCTTTGCCTCCTGATGGTATTTCTATTTGTTTTCACAGAAGTCAATATTTTCCTGTTTCTCCTTTTGAAATAGATTTTTATGTGGGGCATATAAACAGTATCTGAAACAAGTGAAATTAAATTCTCCCAAGTGTAAGATCAAAATAGAAAAGTATGAGCCTGAAACCATGGTTCACAGGAAGGTTGTAAAGGCCAGTAATTCTGCTTACAGAGAACCCAAAAATAAGTGCGGGAAGGGGGCTATGTCTGATAACGAGAGATTTTGCAGTAAGGATCTAAGGCAAGGGGTCAAATTCATATGGACAAAAACAGTATTTGGCTAAACTTTTTTGATCAAGGAAGAGCTTCATTTGGTTTCGTATTAGCTTATTCACACTTCTCTGTGCTGTTTTCTCAATCAATCCTCAAGCGACTTGATACACCATGTCTAATTCTTCATAAATCAGCTAAACTTTAGAGTGATATTGACAAGAGCTTTGCTGACTCCATTGTTTCCTGTCAAGAGTTTTATTCGGCTTCAAAACAATTTGCCGTGAACGCCCTTGTTTGCTTGCCACACTGGTCTTTGTTTGGACTGAAAACTTTGATTTATAACTGTATATAATTGATGGCTGTGGGGTAGGGGGACTATAGCTCATGCTCCTCCTCTTTTAATCTAGCTTTGCCTAGAAATCCATGTTGTAGAGCATTCTCAAGGGAACCAGGCTGGGAAATTTTCCATATACCCAATGGGAGGCCATTAATCATGGGGAGGAGTGTGTTTGTGAAAGTAAAGAAAACAAAAGTCAGACCACCTCAAGATGGCTTATCAAAAGAATAGATGTTAAAGCTAATGTATTCATTGTGGGGTATTTATAAAGAAAAGCCGAGCTATTTGGTGAACCTGATATATTTGCTACTCCAAAAGTGAAATTTGACATTAGTACTTCAAATTATTAATATTGAAAAGCCGGTCCAGGGTCCCCGAGGAGTCGCTCAGTCGTTGACTAGGGAGAAGTTGAAAGCTCTTTTTAAATGGCACAAGTCTCTCTCTTTTTAAATAATGGGGGAAAAAAAAAGGAAAAGGAAAATACAGAAATTTGCTTGGCAGTTGCATTACAATGTAGCTTGGGGTCCCTTTCATCATAGTGTTTGCTGAATTTAAGGCTCTGTTCTATCCTCACCCTGCCCCCCTTTAAGTTTTACTAATTCAAAAAGAGTCTGTGAAACTTTCTAAGTTGTACATTTCTTTAGAGTGTGAAGATTGATATGAAGTTTCTGAAAGCATCGAGAGATTCTTCTCAAGGGTCAGAAAGTTTTGAGTAAGCCAGTTTTATTTCTTTAATACTCATCATGAAGCTATCAGACACAATCATTTATTTGTGGTTTATTTTATTCCTCCATAAAAATTGTCTTGCCCAGTAAAGATACTTCACAATATTTCAATAGCCTATTTAGGAAAAGAAATTATACATGTATTCTTGCCAAATGAGTCATAATGCCAAGATTAGAGTAATAGATCACTAGATACAGTAAATTTTAGGTGGTTTAGTTACACAAAGTATTTTAGTGATGGAGAATGTTGATCCAGCAGGGATAAACAATGGAAGTAACAAAATCAAAGCGAGTTATAAGCACTGATGAGGGGACTGGATCGTATCCCACAAAAATATCCCAAATTGTAACAAGAACTGTGTTGAGATATTGCTTAATGTCATGTCACTTTATTTACTAACTAAACCGTTTTTATCATGAAAGTGGCATTTACAGTGGTCTAAGGCAACAAAGGTGGAGTTTATTTTTTTCACACACCTCTTGATCTAGGCTTTATTTGAAGTTATCTGTTGTATTTTGCATTGTTTTGTTTCAGTGAGATTCCGCTATAGCCAGCGTCTCCCTGGAAGAGAAACCAAGAATCTTTTCAGGTTATTTCTTCCTCTTTAAAGGATTTTGAACTGATAAATAGTTCCCATGTGAAGGATGCTAAAGTTGAAATGGAAATAGTGCTTTTCATAGATTCTATCCCTTGTTATATCAGAACCCTTTGAAATTAGGAGAAAGACGTTTCCCAGATGTTGGTACATTAGCACTCAGAGTTGCCACTTAATGACACAACAATCAATGGGCCTTGGAGAACAATTCCTTAACATTGACCTCATGTGGGGTGGAACTTCAACCCAGGTCCACGGATGTGACCATCAGAAAAATATTCATTAACCAAATGACAGAAGGCAGTAATTAAAATCCATAGTTAATCTGAATGAAAGCACAAAATAACACAGACAGAGGACAACTTTGAAGAATTAAAAATCCATTTTCTCAAAAGGGGCAAGAGACAAGCTCTAAGCCACCTTGTCATCACAAAGAGCTAGATACCTTTGTACATCATCAGAAAGCTTTGCTCAGAATAACCCCTGTCGAGAGGAAACGCGTGCGCGGGAGCATGGTTTTTTGTGGGTTGTTTTTTTGTTTTTTTTTTGTTTTTTGTTTTTTTTTTTTTAGTTCTTTCATGAGAAAAATGAATATTTGAGGAAAGGCTCTATTATGGGATATTTTTAAGCCTCTCCAAACTTCTGATATTTGTTCTGTGTTCCAACAGCTCTGTATTTCAAAACCAATATTTGTTTTGCATGAGTGTTCCAATCTTACGAAATATTTTACTACCTATGTTCCAGGTGTAACTTCCCTCCCTTACAAAAAAAAAAAAAAAAGAATAAAAAAATCTCCTGTCGCTGTACTCACAATCCCCTGTGCTCTTAAGAAGTTAAAGCTTCAGAACTAAATCTCATTCTGGATGTTTCTCATTGAACCACCTTCCTGTTGTCTGATGCTGTCCTATAATGTGGATGTTGTTGCCTTGGGGGACAAGATTTTTTATTAGACTTCCAGGATATGGCCCCTTTTAATAGACAGTTGATGACTCTCCTCTCACTTCCTGGATGAACAGTTCAGATGAGGCAAAAGATAAAAATTCAGGTCCTGGTACTAAAGACACAAAAATGCCCCCCCCAAAAGAAAGGATTATGTTTTAACCCAAAGCAAAGAAGACTTTCAGAAACAGCCCATGTGCCCTTACATAAATAATTGCTGTACGGTGATCATAACAGGCTCTCTTGTTCAAACTCACACTCTATTTTTCACGTGGGGGAAGAGATGGTTCCCTTCAAGAATGTTTAAAATAATCCATGATCTCAAAAGTACTAGATACATATTACTAAAATAAAATATGAAGGCCGTTGGCTGTGTGCCACAAAAGCTGAGCTCCGTTAAAGGACATAATGAACAGTCATGGCTTTGTGTGCAATTATTTAATTGGGGAATAGATTTTTCTATCGCTGTCCCTGGCAGTAGCAGCCATTTGATCCTGAGGCTTGGATTAAATGTTTCATCAGTAGTGCCTATTTAAGGATCTTTATGGAACAACAAGTCAGTCCCCTGGGCGAGCCCATGTCAACTGCAATAAAGAGACTAGCACAAGTGAGGGAGAGAGAGTTTTTTTGCAACGTGTACAGAGAATTGAACGTGTGCTGAGTGATTTGGATGCTTTCCGAGGTTTGAGGGTACACAGTCTCCTGATAGCAAGGTTGGAAGCTGAACTCACTTTGTCCATGGGATTGTATGGTGTCCTTAGGAAAATGAATCCCCCAGCTACCACCCTCTTTCTAAGCACAGGTGAGTCCTGGCAAACAGGAACATGGCATAGAAACTGGGACTTGCCTTTCTTTTTCAGGAAATCTCTGCTTCTACACCTGAAATTGGACAGCTCATTGCTTTATGCCTTCTACAGAAGCCACCATCTGTTTCTCAAGGGCTAGATGTAAATTTTAGAGATTTGAACAATTATCTTTTAGTTTGGTTAGTTATTTGCCCACTTACTCTCTGAGTGGCCATAGACATAAATGCACACAGATAAGGACTGGATTATTTGTGGAGTGGGCACTGGTCACATTTAAACAGTTGAATACATTTAAAAGCATTCTGAAAATTAAAATCTGAGCATCTTTTTTTTTTTTTTTTTTTTTTTTTAAGGCAGATGTGCTGTTGCTACCATCAATAACCCTGAAAAAGGGTTTCATCTGGGGTTGATATCTCCCTCTTGATGGTGTGATCATCTTGATTTGGTCTGTGTATCCTGAAAGTTATCTCAAAATTGATAAAAAATGCATCCTGTGATAGGGTTGAGTCACAAGATGTTGTATGGGGATTTATTTTCAGGAACTGGGGAAGTGTCTGGGCGTGCTGTTTCCTTCAAATCAAGAGACCAGTTGCTGCACAGTGTTCTTTTATAGACTTCTAGTGTTTGGGTAATTGAATGGCTACGCTCTGCCTCACTATAGCTTAAGAGGTACCTTTCCGATGGGGAGAGGGGTGGGGGTGGAAACAAGTGCTTTTACAGCCAGGCTCTAGGAATCTGCTGACGAGGCACTTAGGAGAGATGAGGCGGTCCCGTTGGTTGCTTTAAAAAGTTCACAAAATCTTTCCCATCTGTGAAGTGACGGGGTGGGGGGGGTGGGGGGGGAGTACCCGACCAAAAAGGATGCAAACTATTGTGCTGTTTGATCTCTTTCGAGAACAGGAGGGCAAGGAAATGCTCCAAAATGCCTTTTTCTCTCCATTTCATGTAGGACTTTTTGTTTGTTCAAGATCTTCAGAAAAATAAATGAGGTTGCACCCTGAATGAAGCGTCTGTGTCTTAATTTGCAGGCAAGCATTCCTTCAGATTTAAGGGGAAAAAATGAAGTAAAAATGAGTGTGTCTCACTTTAATTCTTGCTGCTGTTTCTAACAGCCGCTATCCCAGTGTGCAGAGAAGGGATGCAGTCCGCGTCGCCTGCCCCCATCCCATCCCCACACCACCGAAGGCAGTCTGTGGCCTGGAGACGGTGATCTGGGACTCAGATTACCTCCTTGCTCCTTCCCCTCCCCCCCCCCCAGAAAAGAATGTAAGACAACATTTACAGTTGTGCAGAAGCTTTGCGAATACCTTATTTATGATAAACTATGCCTCTGAGAAGTATGTCGTCCTGCTATGGAATTGCTGTTGGCTATTGGAATAGTTTTCCACTGAATACATTCCCAGACAGTAATGTCACCTAATGTGAGTTCTAGGTGTGAGGGAGGATACTCGATGCAAGTGTCATTTTTCCTCGTGCCCTTAGTCCATCTCTAATAGTACCTTAGGGAGGAGAGAGGCCTGAGGCCACAGCTCAGGATGACTAAGGCATTCCGTACAGCATTACAGAGATGTGGGAGCAGGGGGAATGTTCACGTCCAGTGTTCTAACGGCCATGTTCAAGTGAATGGCGTTCCATGCTAAATTGGTGCTCAAGTGTTGCTTGCCATGGTATTGACTCTGGATTAGTCTCATGTTTTGGGGGCTCCTTTCTCTGATACAAGTGGTAAACCAGAATGCTCTCACTCGTAGCAGACATGTTATCCTTCATCATTTTGGTACCTTCTCCACTGGAAGTTTAGCTTTAAGTTGTTTCATTTTTAGTTATGTGATTTTTTTCTTCTTTTGTGCCAGGGTCTGGGTTGGGATGGATTTCTATTTGTTTTTACTTTCATTTTTATTGATCAAAGTAAGGAGGGCTATGTCTCAAGACCCCTTGGGAGCCTGGAATTTGTAAATCATCACCACAGTGTTATCTAGAATAAAATACAAGGATTCTTCCCATGATTCGCATTATGCTAGGGTTGAAATATCTCTAGAGCCCCTTCCTCTTCCTTGCTAATGCAAGATGAATTGTCCATATGCTTTCACTTATCAAGTGCCTGCTTGTGAGCCTCTGGTGGGAGTGCAGAGATGTTTACGATAGCACTTTGCAAGCACTGGTATGCATTCAAATCCCTTGGGGGTCAGGGTGGAGTCGGGGCTTGTTAAAATGGAGACTCTGACGTAGAAAGTCTGAGGAGAGCCCTGGGATTCTCCAGTCCTAAAAAGTACCCAAATGATGTCAATCCTCCTGGTCTGTGGTCATCAGGGGTGTAGGATACCCTCTATGAACTTGCAATATACCAGGTTTCATGTGACCTTGCACAAATGACAGGACAAACTGTGTGAGGAGGAGACCGTTAGCTAATGTTGGTCACCTATTGCTTGCAAGTCATGGGCTATGCTGATGAATCAGGGTGTGGTCCCTGGTGTTTTTGATAGCTTCTCTCTAGTTTGAGAGACAAGTATATAAACCACTAGTTTCATCAGACGGTGACAGGTAGAGCTCCCTACCAAGATGGCAGTGGCACCAAGGGAAGGGAGCAGCTTTGCATGTGTGGGTTATGGAAGCATCACCAAAGTGATACTTATTCATCTGGATCTTGAAGGCGGAGAAGATTCCAAACTGAGGACATGGTAAAGTGCCTGTTCAAAGGTAAAGAAGCAAAGTGTAGCACAGCGTGTTTGAGAGCGCTCACAATTCCTGGTATGAGGACTGCATGTATAAGGAAATACATATATCAGGAAATGTCGTTCATGTTTACTAAGAAAATGTATATGCTATGGGCATCTGGGTGGCACAGTTGGGTAAGAGCCAGACTCTTGGCTTTTGGCTCAGGTCATGAGATTAAGCCTCACATCGGGCTCTGCACTTAGCAGGGAGTCTGCTTAAGGCTCTTTCTCCCTCTGTCCTTCCCCAACCTTGTCTCTCTAAAATAAATAAGTCTTTTAAAAAGAAAAGAAAATGTATATGCTAGGCATCTCACGTTTATTAGTCCTAGTCATAAAAAAAACCTGAAAAAGGTAATATTTTTCCCATTTTGCAGATAAAGAAACTGAGATTCAGGGAAATTATGGAACTCTTAGGCAGTTGTACAATTTGTCAGGGGCCAGGCTGGATTTGAACCCCTAATCTCGATAACAGCAAAGCTCCGGCTATATCCTCTGCACCAAGCTTGGGGAAGTCAGCAGAGGCCAGATCACGAAGAGCCTTATCAACTAAGGAGCCTTACCAACCTAAGGAGGCTAAACTGGACCCTATGAATGATGGGAAACCTTGGAAGACTTCTAAGTAGAGAGAGAGCATTTGGATTGTTGAAAAAGTATTCAATTACGCCACGTAGTAGTAATTTAAGAGGGGCATTGTGGAAAGTGATGAGAAATTGATGACCGTTAAGCACCCAAAATTATCAACCCACAGGTGCTCTAGAAAAACACAAACCTCAAGAAATTCAAGGAGCTTGCAGTCAAGTCCAGGGGAAGAACTTGTATACACCAAAAAAAGATAAGATTCAAGATCTGAAGGTACCTTCAAGTTCAGATTACCTACCAGTACATAGGGTGTCTAAAGAACAAGGCACTTTGTAAACGGGTCCTGTGCAGATGGAGGAGGAAAGGGCATGGAGCTCCCTCATACTAAGGAAGCTGCTGCCTCAAGACTCAGTCACTGAGTTATTTAAACTGAGCTGAATCTTCACACACCCACGATGGTCTCCTGTCCCCTTATGTGATGTCTCTCTGATGCTATTTTTCAGGCTTTCCACTATTCATCTCACTGACTTCTGTTTGTCTACCCAAAAGGAGGCCTTCTCCACATCCAGGGATCATGGCATGTGTAATACATACACTCATCAAATATGCCCTAGCAGTCATTCTGCAGTATGTTCTGGACAAATAGCAAAATTGCTCTGGAGGAACCCCATGAGGAAGGAAATGGCATTGTGGTTTTACAAAGGAGGAAAGTGCGGCACAGAGCAGCTCAATGAACTTGCTCAGGTTGCGGAGCTAGGCAGAAGCAGGGTGCTGACCCGGGGCTTCCCAGTGGCAAAGCCTTTGCATCTCACCCTAGGCAGCACCACCTTCCTTGCTATGCCTTCCACTGGAGGCCCCTTCCTAATTTTCAAAACCATTTTGCTGGTTTGATGTATTTTTCTTGCTACTGGTGCTTGAGAGGCAACTAAAGGGGTGGTCACCTCGTTTGACAGATGAGAAAGAGAGACTAGGTAAGTAGGAGGGTCCCAAAGTCACGATTAATAAGGGGTGTTCTTCCTCCTCTTCCTCCCCCTGGCCTCGGGTCTAATGCCCTTTCTCTTTGGGTCTCACCCTAAGGTTCAGTGGTTCTTAAATGTGGCTGTATTTTGTGATCACCTGGAGATCTTTGAAAATACAGATGCCTGGGCTTGAAAACTGTGAATGCCTGCACACACATTCTGATTCATTTGGTATAAGATGCATTGGGATTGTCAAAGCTGTCGAGGTGATTCTGAGATGCAGCAGAGTTTGGGAACCCCTGCCCTATCTTTTGAGATAGTCACTTTGGGATTGGTTGAAAGCAGTGATTTTGAGAGCATGGTTCCTGGACCAGTAGCATCGGTACCAAGTGGGAACTTAGAAATGCAGATTTTGGGATTCCACACAAGACATATATATCAGAAATCCTGAGGGTGGAGTCCAGAAATCTGTGTTTTTAACAAGCTTTCCGAGTGATTCCGATGCAAGCCAAGGCCGTTGGCCATACTTCTTCCCAACAGGTTTATGGTGTGGAACATGGTGACCAGCTGTCTGCTATTTTTACTGAGGCCAGAGCTCAGGGGAAATATATTTAAACCCAAATGACAGTACAAGGCATTCAGATTTGTATTAAAGATGGATATCCTGGTAGTGTAGGTTGCCAACTGCAGAAATAAAAAACTGAGGGAGGATTCTGGAATCTTTCTGGGGGTGGCCGGAGTACTGTACCATCACAAAGCAAAAAAGGAAAAGGAAGAAATTGGCCTCTGGAGAAAAAAAAGAAAGCAGTAAGTATTGTCATCTGACTTCACTTTAGTCATTTACAGCCCTTCCTTCCTGCACTTTGAAGTTCATGGTGATGTCTTAACTGGCACCTCTTGTTTTCTCCTGAAAATCTCAATGCAGTTGAAACCTCTGTCTTCCAGATAGTTCCTTGCTTATGGCAGAAAAGCAGGCATTCGCTGCCTGAGAAGTGAAGGGCTGAGTTATAGATGGCAAAGTGGCTTTTCCCCTGCCCATTACTGGGCCGCTAATTGGCATCATTTCCCCACTACCGCAATTTTTTTTTCAACATTGTAATTTTAAGTAATTCAGTATATTAGCCAATTTCCCTAATGCCCTTTGTTGCGTGTTCATTCAATGTGGCTGGTTTTTGTCATATTTTTCCAAGTATCCCCCACTGGAGTTCACTCGATAGCTGCTTGGCTTAGGTTAGATGGGTTCTTATGACAATGTTTGTGAAAGAAGTAAGGGTCCAGCATATTGGAGTGGGGAAGGTGTTAATGGGATATAGATTGTTTAAACTGTGAATTTGTATGACGTTCCCCCAGGAGGGGGTGGGGAAAGGGAGCTATTTATGCAAGGTTGGATACCATTGTAGAGATTGTGGGAAGAGTTGGGAGAAATTGTATCTAAATCAGTAAGTTTAACACAGACTCAAAAAACCCAGCCATTTGACTTCAGCCCTTAGTCACCAATCCTACAATGCTTTATAATATATGCAAAATGTTCCCCTATAACTTAGTAAATTTTTTTATTATTTTTAGTTGTACCTTTCTCAACCAATAAGTGACTTCAAGTTTTGACTTTGGCATCACTTGACTTGTTCTGTTTTCATTCTGCTGTGAGGAACCTGTGTTTAAAATGTCGTGAAAATGCTAAGGAGAGTAGACAAGAAAGGGAGGGAAAGAGGACAGCTTAGCTGCTCTTACCTGGGTTAGGTGGGTGTTTCACCTCCTAGTATCTCAAGATAATTAATCCGGGGGTGGACCCTGCATATTAATCACCCATCAGCTGAGGCTCCTGGGAAGACTAATCTATTCATAGACAAAACCTTGTCAAAAAGAGAATAGGCCCCTTGGTAGAAAAATGGTACCTACTTCATCGTCAAAGATGATATAGGATATGAAATGATGTTTCATCATAAGCTACCTGAAACCTATCAGGGGCTTCCCCAGCCTGCGGGATTGAACAAGGAGGGACAGATAAACCTTTATTAATAGCATTAAGAATCAAATAAGCATCTCAGCACATCCTAATACCTTGCCTCATGGTTTGTTTCTTCTAGCTCTTTGTAATGATCAAGCTAAAAGGGTACAAGTGATTTGAAAGGTAGAGCTAGAGCAGCTGGCGACAGCGTAGTCAAGATTCTGTCCATCATGTTGTCATTTTTGTACCATAACTCAGAGACCCACTGGAAACAGACACGTGGCTTGATAGATAATGAACTGAAACTCTTCGTGGACATAAACCAAAGACCATTCAGTGACGGCATCCAACAATTTAAAGCAGAAAGACTGGAAGAGAAGCTAAAAAGGGAAGAACAAGAAGTAGCATAAGTTAAAATAGAAATCAAGCCAAAGCATATCCCCAGGTACTAAAAAAGAGTAACATGAAAACATTTAGGGTGTTACTTGAATGTTTTTATAACATAGTACCATGGCTTTGTCAGGGGAGGGGAGGGAATCAATTTCACTAAAATTGCATATGAAAATGTCTGCAATCAAAATACTTTTTTAAAAAAGATTTTATTTATTTATTTGACAGAGAGAGAGAGATCACAAGTAGGCAGAGACAGAGGCAGAGAAAGAGGGGGAAGCAGGCTCCCTGCTGAGCAGAGAGCCCAATTCGGGGCTCCATCCCAGGACCCTGAGACCATGACCTGAGCCGAAGGCAGAGGCTTAACCCACTGAGCCACCCAGGTGCCCCTCAAAATACTTTTCAACTGTGTAATGAAAAATAAGCTCCTTCAGGGACAACAGTGTCACTGGGAAAGTGATGGTAGACCATGGGTCTACCATCCAGGTCCCATGGTAGACTATGGTTGCCATCCCATCCAGGTCCCAACTCCAGTTGTGCTCCCCTATTCACTGCTCTCACCTCTTTAGTCTCAGTTTCATATCTATGTCCCTGGTCATAGGTGATTCCCCTTCTAGGAAATGTAATTTTCACCTCCCTTTATGCTCAACCAATCTGACCCCTATTTATGAATTCAGTAATTCTACTCATGAATCCTGAACATGTACTGCACCAACGTGGAGCTAGACTCAAAGAGGGAACACAACAGTTCCTGCCCTTGAGTTGCTTATTGTCCTTTGGAGATTCAGACATGGAATTAACCAGACCATGATGC
This sequence comes from Lontra canadensis, assembly GCF_010015895.1. Classification (NCBI taxonomy): domain Eukaryota; kingdom Metazoa; phylum Chordata; class Mammalia; order Carnivora; family Mustelidae; genus Lontra; species Lontra canadensis. The sequence continues at coordinate 7,773,424 of NW_022631014.1, forward strand.
CAGGTGATAAGCACTGTCAGTTTTTGTTGGCTGGTTTTAGTTTTAGTAAGTATAATCTAAATGCTGAACAGTGTGCGCATGAGGCTGTGAACTTCCACAAGGTGCAATGGGAACACCATAGAGGGAGCCTCTGACAGTGCCTGAGGATTCTGTGGAGCCTTCCCACAGGAGGTGAAGCTGGAAGTGAGATCTGCAGAGCGAGTAGTTAGAGGCAGGCGAAGGTGGGTAGGGAAAGAAAGGGTGGGTATTCCAGGTCAGAAATTCTTCCAGCCCACCTCCTCCAGAAAGATTTCTGTAACTGCTCCAGCTCTCACTGACCAACTTCTTGTCACCACAACTAGGCACCCAAATGAAAGCACTTTAGTAAGAGATTGGAGAGACTTCTAGCATACGGTATCTCCCAGGCTCATTTTTCTCCATGTTTGTCTTATTCAACAACTACGTGTAGTTAGCGATACAGAATGAGTTAGGGGAATTCTTACCTGTGTAACCTTGGGTAAAGGATTCTACCTAGTGTACGTTCAGTTTCTTCATTGTGAAGGATTGTTGGGAAAAGATGAACCACAATCAGGATTGGCAAACAACGCATGTGGGGGCAAGTCTGGCCTGCAGATTCTTTTCATGAATAAAGTTTTATTGGAACACAGCTGTGGTCATGTATTTGCACATTGTGGAGGATTTTGTGCCACCATGGGAAAGTTGAGTAGCTGGAATAGCGACTATCTGGCCAATAAAGCTTAAAATATTTACTGTCTTGTCCTTTGCAGAAAAGCTTGGTGACCACTGACCTATGCTTATGTGGCAGCCTATGTTTGTCTTGGTGGTCGTTGTTGGTTTTGGGGAAATCTAATTTTTAATGCTTCCTTTTTCAATTGTATCCTGCTCAACACCAACACTCTACCCCAGCATCCAGCTTAAATGATAAGTACTCATCATTTTATTAGGCTTACTGTTTAAGGAATTTTTAGAAATGCTCTCTCTGTCTGAGACGTTTAAGATACTACATCCCTGTGGCACACCTGCTTTGAGTGGTTAGCATATCAGCCCAACAAAAGCAGGAATGTTGGTCCTTTCACTGCTTCAACCACCATGTTTGGTTATGTGTCTAGCACAGAGAAGGCATGCAAGAATGACTCTTTGGGGATGAAATGAGTAAGTAGTCATACTTGGAGCTGGTGAGTATAAAAAGGAAGATGGTAGCAGAAGAGGCAGACACTCCTTAGACCCTTGGCTTTAAAGGCAGTTCGGTTGTTAGGTGCCCCAAGGAAAATTGTCCCTACCCTGCTCACTTTTTCTGTGCCCTTGACCAAAGTCCAATGTTAACCTGTCCATCCCTGTTTCAGAGGAGACAGGGGACCTATTGCAGATAGTAGATTTTTATTTTTAATTTTTTTTTAATTTGACAGAGATCACAAGTAGGCAAAGAGGCAGGCAGAGAGAGAGGAGGAAGCAGGCTCCCTGCTGAGCAGAGAGCCCGATGTGGGACTCGATCCCGGGACCCTGGGATCATGACCTGAGCCGAAGGCAGAGGCTTTAACCCACTGAGCCACCCAGGCACCCCAATTTTTTTTTAATGTGGCATTGAGTAAAGAGGAAGGCAAGAACAAGCCTTGAAAGGAAAAATATAGTAATACAACAGAATATGAACATGCTGAGTGAAGTATTTCATTTATAATGTCTTAGAAAAGAAAAACTTACCAGGGAAAAAGTTCATCTGAAAAATACCAAGATTAAGATGCATATGTATCATTGAATCAAATTATATCTTCTAAGATATTATTATATTATTAACATTTTTCCATTACTGTCAATTTTCCTCTCTTTCATGAGTGTTTTCAGAATCAAAACACACACACACACACACACACACACACACACACAGACACATACACGCACAAAGGCTCTCGTTATGCAGCAGATGATGGCAAAACATCTGTGATAAGATTTTGTTGATGTCCATCTGTCCACGGAAGACCACTGGAGTCGCCCATTTGGCCTTTGCTGCCTTTGTTTCAGTTCTCCAGGGCTTAGTGATCATCGGCAGACCTGAACATGGTGTTTTCAGAAATACTTGAGGAGAGCTTGATATACTTCCAACCCCCATTGACTTTCCTTTTTTTAATCTAGTCCCCGGACTCAGAGAAGCAGGAAAGCTGCAGGAAGACATTACAGGCTGTTTGTGAACACTTTTCCGAATGGACCGCCCTGGCTCCTAGGCCTTTAGTCTTCATTCAGTATAAAATATCATTTCCTGGTTTTACCCAGCCTTTTCCTACTAAACAAAAGCAGTATCTGCTTTGCCTTTTCCACCCCCCAAAACATCTGGCTTACCTTTCTAGGGGATGGAAGGTGACAGAGTGTTCATTCATTCACTCCTTCCACCAGCAAATGATTACCCAGTATTTCCTGTGTTCCAGAGAATATACTGACAATAGAAACAAACATCATTTCAGTTTTTATAACACTTATATTTGAGGGGGGTGGGAAGCAAGGCAGCAATAATGGGATAAAGAGCAAGTAAAGGAGATAATCATAAGTAATGTGAAGAGAATTTAGATGTGGCAGTACTTGATTGGAGAAACCAATGTAGGTGCCATGGAAGCTGTGATTTATTAAAAAAAAAAAAAAAAAAAAAAAAGAAGGAGCCGGCCTCGCCAAGATCATGGAAAAGAGTGTTATGCATAGAAGACCAGCTGAAGGCTGAGGTGTACTTAGATTGTTAACAACAACAATAAAAAAAATCTCTGAAGATGAATTGTTTAGGGAAAGCAGAGAAGAATTTAACTCAGAATACTAAAGGCTGGAGGCCAATCAGGTATCTGATTCTGAAGAACTCATCTATCTGCCAGTAGCTTGACCAACTCAGTTGGTTTTTTTTATGTTTCTACTGGACTGAAGGAGGACTATTCAACATAATATTTATGTGCCAGCAAGGAAAGGTAACTCTGTTCTTTATTGTCTTTCTAATCCAATTCCAATTCCAGGTAAACTTAGAGCAGAGGTAAATTTTGGGATTGGATTTGAAGGGGTCCATAGAAGTACTCATCCTGAGATTACTGTTCCAATAAAACTTGGAGATTCTGGCATTGGCAAGGACGACTCACAGGCCACTGGATGTCCCTACATAAGCCATCTTTTACATGCTGCATGAGGTGGGCAGTGTCAAGTGGAAAATCTTGGATCAGCACACTCAGGTTGAGGTCTAGCTAACCACATCCTCTTCTTGGCCCTTAGCAGCACACCCAGAGCTGAGGCACAGATCATGCTATTGGATCAGAAAGGCAACAGTGTAGTTAACATGCTTTACATAAGGCACATTTAAGGGGGTTAGGCAGAGGTGATCACTGGATTTATTTGGCAAAAGGTCATCTCTGGAATTCCATGATGTCATCTGTGGATTTTCTTATTACTATAGGTGTATGGTCTGAATTGAAGGGTTAGTGGAGGTCAAGTTCAACTGGAAGGTGATGGGAGTCTTTGGTGGCTGAAGATTTCCCTCCATGACATTTACAATCTCAGGAAAGATGCTCGGTGGCCTCTACTATATCTGGGCCTTTGAGAGTTCCACAGTCTTTCTGGGAACCAGAAAGAGCAGCAAATGCACATGAAAAAGAAAAAAGTTAAAAACATATATAATGAAATGTGAAAGCCTCCTTCCCTTGTTTTCATCCCTAATCATAACCACCTGTCATTTTCTATACAAATATGTGTAAGGGGAAAATTGGCTTACCTAGAATATCAGAATATCCTTAGAAATTGTAAAGATCATATATATGTGTTTTTTATATGTTTGTTAAACTACAAATTGCTTATTTCACTTACAGATTTATTTTGGGGACTCTTCAATGTCATTACATTCAGGTCTACCTCATTTCCATTTTTTTTTTAATTAAAAGACAGCATTGTATCATTTTGTGTACTTACACCAAAATTTATTTAACCAGTCTCTTACTAATAAGCCTTTTTTAAATATTGTTATGTAATATTCAATACAGCACACACCTGGCATACTCTTTTGACTCTACAGGATACTTTGCAATAGAGTTGCTGGGTCAAAGTACATATGCAATTTAAATTCTCCAAGAAAAAATTGCAAATCGCCTCTCAAAAAGTTTATGCCAATATACATTCCCACCGACGGTGTACAAAGGTCTCTGCTTCCCTACATCCTCTTCCACTCTGGGTACCTTATTAAATTTTTAGTTTGTGACTGCTCTATTAGGTGAAAACCTGTGTCTTCTTGTTTTGATTTTCTTCTTAAAATAATTCAAATAAAAGGGTAAACACTCAACAAGACATACAGTTTGAAAGCAAGATCTGTTAGGAGCTTGGTATGTATCTTTGTCTATCGTTTTTTATCTAACACCCCTGGGGCCAGAGTTATTTCAAAATTCAAGATTTTTCAGATTTGGGAAGGTATTATGTACAGATGCCATGCATCAGTAGCACTCCCAACCCAGTCTGGGCCAGCACTCTTTAAGCCCAGCAGCCCTTTCACAGCAAATTGTATCCATTTCCCCATAAAGTGGACCAAGTAAAGACAATAAATAACCTCACATCAGGTTAGGCAAGGCTTTTGCCATTAAAAAGTTTGGATCAGGTAAGAGGGCGCCTCCAAATGAGTGATGAAAAAGAAATTTGAGGATTCAGAGCGATTTGGATTTCATAACTGTCATCAAGATACCATGAGCTCATGTAAACAGCCACTTCACAGAGAGAGAAGGAAGGAGCCCAAGCAGGATGAAGAGACCTCACAGAGGATGAGGGCAGGCCAAGGGTATTGAAACCATGCACATGTGGCTCAAAGGAGCCGCCAGTGGGGTCTGATTGTTTTCCCTTCCTTTCCTAGTTTCCTTCAAAGGCAGGAGTGCCTGTGCACCGTGGGCCAGTGGCGGATCTCATTGTTGCTAATGAAGCCATGCGAGGACCTCTGCTGAGACCAGGTGAGTAAATGAGAACTCTACAAAGCTTCAGATACCATGGGCACCATCAGAAGTGTCAGGGAACATGACCTGCTCCTTGTGGTCATTCCAGCATCCAATCTTCCTGCATTGTTTTCTGTAGTGACAGATGAAATGACCCAACATCCATGTCTCGATTTAGACAAAAATCAGGAAAGACCTCAGTGACTCATGGCCATTCCCTGAATTCCTGCTGTTTTCAGCAGGCTTTTAAGAAGGAGACTAATTCAAGATTAGTTCAAGAGCAAGTAGACTCACAGAAATCATGAAAGATTTGCACTCAGGAGAAACCAAAGGGAAGGATCATGAGCATCAAAAACGGTACAGCTCTATTTCTAGTTCATCCTCATTGTACCGCTTTCTAGGGATGAAGTAACTTGCCAGGATCACTCAGCTCCATGAATTGAACTTGGCTACTAGAAAGCAAATCATACCAACCTGATAAAGGCAGTGTCACAGAGAGAAATCTTCTTTCCTGCCACGGTGAGTGGCAAATCTGAAATGTAAACCTGGAGCAGCCTAACTTAGCCTTTTTTACGAGTTCCGCCTTTCTGCTTCTGATAAACTTTATCTGGTCAGTAAGATCCCTCTTGTGAGTTTATTTTGTTTGCTTGGAAATGACTGTGTAATGAGTTGTATCTGGAAGGTTTCTGAAACTGAATCCAGGTCAGTGAACTCTTGCCACATTCCAAAGGTACAGGAAGGGGTGGTGTGGGGGTATAGTGGGGACAAATGTGCCATAGTTTTGATATCCATGGACCAGGTCATCTTTGAGATCCTTTACTGAATCCAGATTCTGTAAAATATACATCTATTTAAAAATATATCAAAAAGTCTCATTCTGTTTAATCGTATTAGTCAGCAGGGAAATGCAAATTAAAATCATAGTGTGATTATACTGCACACCTACCTGAATGGCTAAAATGAAAACCACAGATAATACCAAGTTTTCTTTGAGGGTATGAAGCAAACAGAACTCCCATACATCACTGGTGGGAATATAAATTGGGATAACCACCTTGGGAAATTCTCAGCATTAACTAAACCAGAACGTGCATACATCTCATGACCTCGATTCTATAGAGAAGCGTAAATCTAGTTAAAAGCACTGGCATGTGTTCACCAAAACACACGTACACACAAAACTCATACTAATACTATTCCTAACAGCTCGAAACTGGAAAATACACAAAGACCCATTAATATTCGAGTGGTTAAATAAACTGGGGGTATATTGGCAACAATGCAATATCATAAACGTCAAGAAGAATAGACAAAGTACAGCTGCATATGACAATATGGGCGAAGTTCATGGTTCTAAAAGTACAAACTGATTCCAGTGCGTAGGTACACATATGTGAAACAAATCCCCAGTGTTCAAAGTTCCGGGAGTAGTTTCTCTGCTGGAGTGGAGGTAATGACTGTAAAGGGAGCTTCTGTTTGTTGGTCTTGTTCTATTTCTTACTCTGAATTGATGGTCCTATGAGGGGTGAAAATTCATTGAGCTGTATGTGTAGAATTTGTGTACTTTCCTGTAAGTATGTGTAACTGAATAATATGGTAAAATACTGAAAAATTCTTAATGAAGAAAAGAATCATTCTATTTCTATTCTATTTCTTCAGCATTTTTGCACTGAAGGTAAAATATTTTCATAATTGCATTACTTTCAGGAGGTTAGAGAATTTTTTTATTTTGGCTCCCTACAGTTTACGCCACATACAAATATCCTGAGTCCCCACAGAGAATCTATACATGCTGGACATTATTCCTCTCCTACCTAATGAGCTTTAGGATGTGCACCCAGGCTTCTCTGAGACCTACTGTAAAAGGAAAAAAAAATACAGTAAAAAGATAGTAAAACAAGTGCTTTGATAGCACTTTTAAAAAATTCATAACCAGTATAAAAAGAAGTGACAGCTGTTTAGTGTGTACATGTGCAGGAGACAAAAAGCAAAACAAAACAAAAGATTTGTGGTGCCGTGAAGGGTATCAGTCATATGTTTAGCCAAGTAAGACCGCACTGCTTTGGACATGATAGTCTTGGTTCCTTCTTTGCCTTTATCTTGTGGATAATGGATTCAGCGATTTATAGGCCTTGGTACGTTTGGAGGGAGAGGTGGGAAGAACGTGCTTACCAAATTTGAGCTCTCCTGAAATTTCAAGGACGTAAGCAGAAGCACCTTCTATTATCAGTCTCGCGGTTGGGATTGTTTCCCATCCCAGTGTTTTCACTTGTCAGGCTTTCTGCTCCGCTCCCCAAGAGTTTGGCTGGTCTGAAACATAAATGCACATTTGGTGGTACAAGCATTGCTATTATAAAGCAAATCATACCCACTTTATAAAGTCAGTATTGTGAGCAGGTATCTTCCCTTTTTATGCATTATCAGTTTTAACATAATAGGAAAATTAAAACATGCATTTCCCAACTATAGAAATCAAATGTAATCTAAATGCAAGCCTCAGGTCGATTGCACAGTAATATTTGGTAGTATGGCTATTACTAATCCCAGCAGGAAAGATGCAGAGATCACTTATACAGTTTACAGTGTGTGCCCCTGAATGACAGCAGTGGAAAGATAACCTGAAAATAGGGAACGTGTGCCTAGGCAACAACTTGAGAGAATGAGCTCATGATTCACATCAGTAGAAGAGGTGGTTGGTTTCCCATAAAATGGGACTACATTAAAAGAAAAAAAAAATGGAGACTGTTCCCGATATTCTGCAGTTTATCAAATCTAACCCCCATCTGAATTTCCTACAGGATTTACAGTTGCAATGTTACAAAGGGCGGTTTCTTAGATAAACAAATGCGTGGTCATGTACTGTCATTTAAATTTGTGCTGTTCTGTATAATTTCCCAGCTAACTAAAACACATCCTTTAGGTAAAAGGATTTTCTTTTTTTTTTTTTTTTTATTCTCTTTCTCCCTTCCTTCCTTCCTTTCTTTTTCTTTTTTTTTTCTTTCTTTCTTATGCTGACCATGTCAGTTGAAAAATATTCACAGGCACCTTGTAACACTTTCCTGCTTTCTTAAACAGAACTTTGGGGGGCGCCTGGGTGGCTCAGTGGGTTAAAGCCTCTGCCTTCAGCTCAGGTCATGATCCCAGATTCCTGGGATCAAGCCCCACATCGGGCTCTCTGCTCGGCAGGGAGCCTGCTTCCCTTCCTCGCTCTCCTGCCTCTCTGACTGCTTGTGGTCTCTGTCTGTCAAATAAATAAATAAAACCTTTAAAAAAAAAAAAAGACAGAACTTTGGAAACATGACTTTTTGATCACTTAGCCATCTTTATAAATTCCAACTATTGAAAGGAGCAATTCTACTGTGATTCCTTTGGAAAACTCTGAAGGGTCGGGGAAGCTATAGCCCTATACCAAATGGCCCCACATTGCATTCTTTCTTCTACGGCTTGTGTATTCCTTCTGCCTCTTGCTTTTCCACTGAGCTATTGGCTGTCCACTTTTGTTTCTATTGGTGATCTTATTTATCTTACAGATAAATCTTTTTTTTTTAAGATTTTATTTATTTATTTGACAGAGAACACAAGTAGGCAGGGTGGTAAACAGAGCCAGAGGGAGAAACAGGCTCCCTGCTGAGCAAGAAACCCTATGCAGGTGCTTGATCCTAGGACCCTGCGATCATGACCTGAGCCAAAGGCAGACACTTAACCAACTGAGCCATGAGGTGCCCCCAGATAAATCTTTCCCTTTGTTCTCTATTTTTATTCTCTCCTCTAATTTGAACTGTAAGAGAATCAAACTGGGCTCTTTTGTGCCATGTGCAAAGTATAGAGATGTTCGGAGTGAAGGCCTGGCAAGGTATTTTATAAATATATGTAATATGGGGAGACTACACAGTTCCTAACATTTTAATCAAAGTTTAATAAATAATAGCTCCTATGATTATTAAAGTCTTGTTAATATAATTATTACAAATCATGTGTATATCAGTTAAGGGTACATTGAGCCATGGCAATGAGTACATTCAGACATGAAATGGCTCAGTCCTTTACAGAAAAGCCCGGGGTAGGCGTGGAGGTCACCAGTACTTATCATCCACAAGAGGATTCACCTCTCCAGGCGTCTTCTGAGTCTCTTCCATCTCTTCCATCCATCTCTTCCATCTCCTAATTTTAGGTGTTTTTTTGAACCCACCTGGAAAAAGAGGAAGAGATAAAGGCACAAGGGTGGGAGGTTTTCTGGGCCAGATCAGGAAGTTCTGCATACTGCGCGCACTCACATTTCTATTGGCTGGGACTCAGTCACATGGCCAGGCCTGACCGGAAGAGAACCTGGGTAGTATAGTCTCACTCAGGGCCAGAGAAGAGGAGGAGAATTTTGATGGATCTCCGTCTCTGCTGCCATGATTTGTTTTCATTTTTTTTTTCATTTGTTTTCATTTCATTGTGTATAGATCTTATGACATTTATTTTAACAATTATGAAACCATTTTTCTTCCCTGCCATTTTTACTATGTTCAAATTGTACAAAGTTTTAAAATTAAAACTATATATGTGCTAATGTTTATACATATATATAAACGTTTATACATATATATAACGTTATATATATATATATATATATATATATTTTATATATTATGATTAAGCTTACTTTTAAACTTTGCTAAAACCGGTATCACTGAAAATTAGCTTCACCATGTTAGCAGTATTTCTGCGTCTTCTAATTCAAATATTCTCTATGAGTTTCCAGGTAGCAACTCCATACAAAATTAATCTTTATATGGAAACAGTGAGATATAGAGCAAAGATCTTGAGCCTTGGAGTCATGCAGACTGTATTTTGCCCTTGTATTGCTATACACCAACGGGGTAATCTTGGATATGACTCTTCACTTGGTTTGCTTCCCTTCCTTCCAGCCCTACCTCAGCCATGCTCTCCACACAGGAAGCACCAGTTTCTTTCAATAGCTTCAACTGATCCAGTTTGCAGCTTTTCCAGCCCTCCCAGAACAGGTTTCAAAGCCACCAGCTCCTGTCCGGCAGAGTCCTCTCCTTGGAGGTGTAGGTCCCTTCTTTGAGCTTGAAGTTGTTCCAGCCTCTTCCCTTTGTTTCTCCAGCCTGTGAGTGAAAGCTGATTCCTATAATTATTAACCTATAATGCTTCTGTTCCCTTTTTCCCTTTTTGGAGAACTTTCAGTTCTACAATATCTGGTTAAAAATTCTTGACATTAAATCCAGTTAAACTCCCAGTATTGTTTCTATCTCCTGACTGACACAGAAATTCATGCCAGGACTGGTCTCGGAAACAAAACCCTAAAAATGGGATATAGGGAAGACTGTCCTCATAAATTGACAGTTTATCGTGTCTAGGCTAAATATATGTCAACATGTGTCAGTTTATGGTTTTCATGTTTGCTGTTCCTGTTATGACCTCAAAAAACAAAACTAGTATATTTATAGCACTCCTTAGTTTTCAAAGGATATTGGTATGTGTTACTTTATTCAGTCCTTGCTTCATGTCTCTGAACAACTTTGCAAAGAAGGAGACCCAACTTCTGAGATGTTTGAAATCACTGAGTTGGTAAATGGAAGAGCCAGGGACTCAAAATTAGATATTTCAATGCTTTTTTTTTTTTGGTCTGTACTAACATGTTTCTAACTTTTAGAAATGTTTTAAAAGCACCGCCTGCTTCACAATTAAGAGCAAATTGTGTTTTAAATATTAAGATTTCTTCCAATGAGAGAATATAGTGCCTCTTGACATGGCGAAGGGGAAAGATAATCCAATAAATTGGCTTAGTTTAGTCATGTCGCTGAAGCCTTAGACGGCTATGATTATGTCTTGCTCTGGGAGAGAAATAATTTTTGGCTTTTCCCATTTTAAAAGATATTAAGTTTCAAAATCGCAGGAAGAAGAAGTATTTTCTGTATTGTAACAGTTTAAACTGATCAGGCTTTAGTAGTAAGAATCTGTTCTTAATTACCCAACTCAAATTGAATAACCTCAGCATTGCCCCAGGTACCAAAATCTCTCATCTTCATTTCTCAGGGAAACAATGAGCTACATTATGTGAAAGACACATAAAGCTCCAAGTTTAAGTTTCCTTTGACATAAATAGAGTGTGCTTTTACCAATGTGTATGGATTATATACATTTTTATGAGTTTGACAGAAAAGAGACAGTGGAATGGGGAGGTATTTGTAACATCCTGGCTCTTATTCTAGCCTGTTGAGTTTTTCCAAAGCTTGGAAGGATTATTTTCATACCAGTTAAACACTTGTATGGCCATGGCAGCAAGGAAGTCTAGAATTCATAACAAATCCGTCTTGTTTTTTCAGATGCAAGTAATCAATCCTAATACTGTTTTGATTTCATGTACTGAGAGATATGTTTTTATAAAGCCTTTGGAGGTGAAGTTAGTGGCATAATTTTAGGAAAAGCTTCAATGATATTTGAGAGTTAAAACTATATTTAATTTTAGTTAAGTGCTAGCTGCTATTCTTAAGTTCTCTCCCATCTTTTTTTAAATAAAAAATGTATATGCTTAAGGTATACAATATCACGATTTTATATACATAGTGAAATGATTACTATAGTCAAGCTAATGAACAGATCATCTTTTCACACAGTTCCTTTGTTGTTGTTGTGAGAGCACCTGAAATCTCATAGCAAATTTCCAGTTATTCAGTATACCCAGTACACTGTTAACTATAATCATCATGTTCTACCTTTGATCTGAAGATTTATTCACCCCCATAGTGGCGACTTGTACCCTTTGACTAACATCTCCCTCTGTTTCCTCCATCTCCCCACCTCTGGCAGCCACTGTTCTACTCCCTGCTTCTGTGCATTTGACTTTTTTAGATTCCATTTGTAAGTGTGATCACACAATATTTTTCTTTCTGTGCCTGGTTTATTTCATTTAGTGTGATGCTCCCCAGTTTCAGCCATGTTGTTGCAAATGACAGGATCTCCTGTTTTGAAAAAACTGAGTAATTATATGTGTATAATTATGTGGGTATACACACACACACACACACACACACATATCAATCATTTTTTTTTTTAAACTAATCTCCATCAAGGGCACTCAAGATGTTTCTATATCTTGGCTATTGAGAATAATGGCAATGGACTCAGCAATGAAGATATCTCTTTGAGGCGCTGATTTCATTTCCTTTGAGTATATACCCACAAGAGAGTTTGCTGGATCATACAGTAGCTCTATTTTTAGGTTTTTGAGAACATCCGTACTGTTTTCTGTAATGCCTGTACCAATTTATAGTCCTAACAGCAGTGTGTAAGGGTTCCCTTTCCACCACATCCTTGCCAACACTTTTACTTTTTTTAATAATAACCATCTAAACTGATGTCAGGTGACATCTCATTGTGGCTTTGATTTACATATCCCTGATCACTATTAGTAAATATCTATTTTAACCACTAATACTATTGACAGGGATAGCATGTTGCACATGTAGAAATGCTCTCCCCTGGTGCCTGGAAAACTGTTTTCTTATCTTTCTGAAATGTCACACCCTTCCCTAGGAATTGTCCAAAAGAGAACTCACGTGTCAATAATATGTATTGCAATTTGGGCTTCCTAAGTGAAATTATCTGTTTCCACCAAATTTTATATTCGTTTTCTGTCCTTTCATTCCAAGAACAAATTAAATCTTTGATTTGGATGTTATTTGACAACATACATCTGCTTTGGTGTGGTTTTCTGGTTTGCAGTATCACATACACACCAATACCAATGCCTTAGTGTTAGACGCTAAACTCCTAGGGGGCAGGAGTTGGTATTTCCATTTATAACCTAAATTGTCATTCCACAGATATTAGCCAGCTGTTCAGTGTTTTGGTTGGGATAATGATTTTAAGTAAAAGAGAAAGCAGCCTCTTAGAGAAGTTCTCCCTTATTTAGGCATAGGTGATCTTAAACCAAAATACCTCATTGAGAAGAGCCAGGGTTCTGAGTGGAAGTTCGGCATCCTTTTGGTTCCCGTATAGCTAGTGAAAGACTCCACCACAAAGAGGCCAACCTGGGGAGCCTTGCTATTTAAATCATGGTCCACAGGCCAGCAGCCTCAGCATCTTTAACCTAGAAGTTTGTTGAAATGCAGATTCTTGGGCCTCTGTTTAGACTGTCTGAATTTTTCTGCATTTATGTGATCACTGGGTGATTTGTATACACTGTAAAGTTTGAAAAGTACTGATGTTAAAAGACATATTGATCTATTTACTGATTTATAATATCAGCATCAAGTAAGTATCCTATTTGAAAACATAATCCATTTGAACTATGACACTACAGTAGTAATAAAATGTCTCAAAAATCTTAGAAGATAATTTAAACATATGCTTTAAATTAAAGAGACATTTTCTTATACTCGGTTTTGTTTTGTTTTTGTTTTGTTTTTAGAGAGACAGGATGGGGTGGGGAGGAGGAGCAGAGGAAGAGAGGGAAAGAGAATCCCAAGCAGACTCCCACTGAGCGCTGGTGCAGGGCTCAATCTCAGGACCCTGAGATCATGACCTGAGCTGAAATCACTTAGCCGACTGAGGCTCCCAGGCGCCCCTATATATTATTTCTTCTTTCTGTAGTATGGGGTATTAAAAAGTAGCATTTCCTTACAAAAACTTATGTTTTTCCAACCCTGGTGCATAGGAAATTAATGTTCAATGTACTTTATTTTAATGCAGAGTCCTATCAGCCTCATGATATAAAAATTACAGGGACTGTGAAGTCTTCTGTGTTCTTTTCAGCTATATCCTCAATGTTTTTTTTCTGAATGTTAGGGTATTTTCTACTTATCTAGTGAATGCCTCCTTTTTTTTGGTGTTCTGATAGATATGCAGCATCACTAAAAGCCAGTATTTTTTCATGTGGCTTTGTCTTGACTTGCCATTTATTTTAAAACACATCCTGTTATAAAGTGATCTGTCATTTGATTTATTTTTGTTTTGATCTTTTTCTTCTTGTTTCCATTTCTCACTGATAATTTCCTTGCTTTTGCCCCTTTGTATTTGCATTATCTGAACTGACACAGTCTGGTACCAGTGTTTGCAATTAGCTTCTTTCTGCCTTTCCTTCAGGAATTCTTCTTGGACTTGGGCACATTCTGTTCCCAGTTTCTCTCAGGAGACTGATAAGGAAATTAAATTACTGTTGCTGCAATGCATTTCAGCGACACTGTAAATTTCCTAAAAGTCTAAGTTTTCATATCGCGTTTATTTTGACAACCCTAAGACCCATCCTTTCTTAGTTTAACTATAAATGTCCAGTGGAAATATTTTTGGTTTGTTTGTTTTCTTATTTGGAAAATAAAGTCTTTCAAATATAAGGGCTAAAAAAAGATAATTACTTTATTTAGTGGAAGGAGAATAACTTGTATTATTGTTCTTTTCTGTAAAATTTCCTGGTTATAATGGAACTGCCCCTTTATTCTTCAAATCTGAGTACTGTTTTTAAGTCCTTGGAAGCTTCTCCGCTAGAGATGGACCCAGGGTTTCACGGGTGTAGTCTTGCCACCCAGCTGGGATGTAGACCATAGATTGAAGAAAGACTTTTTAATTACAGGGTAATAAGTAGAGCTCTGGCTAGAAAGTTCCCCAGCAACAAGTAATGGCTACCAAGCAGAAAGAAAGGACCCTGAGTGGAGAATAAGAAAGCTTGGTTGCGTGGGCACTGCCCATTCTTCCTTGGAAGGCAGAGGCAGAGAGCGTGTGTGTATGAGACTGTGTTCCCCTGGAAATTATCAATGTCATTCCTGGATTTTATGTGTGAAGTCATTTGTGAATTAACCAGAACGTTCAAGTGATTGGAAGATGATGTATAAAAACATACGTTGTCAACTGACACCCCTGCTTAACTAGTTGGGTTTCTTGGGTGTTAAAATGCATCAAGTTTGTATCATCATCATGGGTAAGGAAGTGTTGGGGCAAGGTAGGCAATGATGTGTTTAAGTCACTTGTGTTTCAAGTCTGTCCTATTGCACCCACTCTATCTCTGTATAGCTGGAAGGGGTGAAAATTATCATCGCTCATGAAACTTCTGCCTCATCTGGATCAGGACAGCTTGCAGTGAAATTCCTTTCACTTAAGAAGACCCTTGTTCCCAAACCAGCTGGAACAATGATCAGTTTGGGTGGATTCTATCACAAAGCTACCTTACTTGCAAATAACAGAGATTTTTAACTAGTTGGGAAATTCTCTAAGAGCATCTTTGAGTTAAAACTTATTTGTTCTGGTAGAGGTAAAAATGATCAAGCCTGTTTTAAAGGGATTTTACTTTCTGTTCTGAGGGTGAGTCTAACTTGTATTTCGTTGATTCTAAGATACACTCCCCTCCCCACTTCACACACCCATATCCCTAAAATCAGGATTCAGGGGCACCTGGGTGGCTCAGTGGGTTAAGCCTCTGCCTTCTGCTCAGATCATGATCTCAAGGTCCTGGGATCGAGCCCCACATCGGGCTCTCTGCTCAGTGGGGAGCCTGCTTCCTCCTCTCTCTCTCTGCCTATCTCTCTGCTTACTTGTGATCTCTCTCTCTCCCTTTGTGTCAAATAAATAAATAAAATCTTTAAAAAAAAATCGGGATTCAGCTTACAGTTTTCGGCATCTTGCCAATGCTACCAAGCAGCCATGTCCTACTTGCCATTCTTTGCATGAGCATGATGGCTCTTTCTAGTCACATGACCAGACAAGCGTTACTTCCTGATGTTTAAGATAGCCATTTAAGGACCGTTTGATGAAGGTAGGTTAGGTTATTGACACCTGGTAAGATCAAGAAAGCTCTAGCATGGTAACCTGCTAACTGGTTGGCAGCTTAGAAACAATAGTGGACCGCTCTTTGAAGAAATGCTCCTCTCTTTCAGAAATGTGTAGTTATAAAAGACTGAACTGAACAGTGATTTGGAAGGGTTGAATGCTTAAGTATAAAGACATGTTAGGAGTCTGAATGAAACATTCAGCTCAGGTTTCCCTTGTTTATGCACAAGAATGATACATGCTAGAAATATGTGCTAAATCTGAAAAGAACCACTTCAAGGAGAATAAAATAAACAAGTGGTAAGAAAGTTTTGTATCACCATTTAATTCACAATATTTTTGTTTGTCTTTTGGTGATTCATAAAAAAGAATGTGTTTTTACTGTGGATGGCCATTTAAGTCTGTAAAACTCAGTTGTAAGAAAGGGGCAGGTAATACCTTGGTGAGTGTGTGTACATGTGCAAAGATGATTACTTGATTGTGCTGCATCTAGATGCAGAAGAAGTCAGTGTTTATAATTGTGCTTGGGATTCTTCCATCTTTCATTTTGGAGGATAATTTCTCTTTAAGGAGAACCCAATTTCTGTCCCACAGAGATAAGTTCAAGAAGTGACTCTCTTTCTCCTCTCGGAGCCCGTATTTTAGACCACCGTATATCTGATATCTTATTAATTGTGTTTCCTTGCTCTATTAGTTGAGATTTTCTTGGCTACAAACAACAGAAGGCACTGAAGAGGGAGCACAGAGCATCTCACAAGACCCAGGGCCTCAGATGTAGCAGAGTCTGAGAAATCCAGTAGGACAGAATTACAGGAGCCCCTCTCCATTTGCAAGTAAATGAGCACTTTAACTAGTTTGGAAATATCCTAGATGCATCCTTGAGTTGAAATGTTTGTTTTAGCACAGGTAAGAGTCATCTTTTTGTCTGAATTTTATGGAAGTTCTAACCTGGTCCACACAGATATCAAAGAGGACCATCCCATTAGAATTTATAAATGAACCAGAGTCAAGAATGCCGGAAGTAAAAGAAGCGAAGCCAAGCACTTGCTGGACCATGCTAGTCGACTTCCATACTTTCAGCCCAAGAATAGAAGTCTGTGATATTGCTTGACTTCGTAGTATGTACCCCTCCACGTCCCAAAAAAAGTCCCATGCTCCCCAAAAATTAACAGCACAAGTTATTTTAACAGGTAGGCAGAGACTACTGATGTTATGATCAAGTTGTTTTATAGGGACTGTGCAGGGGGAGTGTGAGGTTACTGATGACTTTGGCAGCTAAATGAGATCTCTCTATTACTTGGTAATTTTCTCTCTCCTCCGGTTACTCTCAGACAACCAAAGTCTTTCTCTAAGTCTAAATAACACTATCTTTTGATAACAGAAAGATCTCTGAAGATGCACTTTGTCTTTCTTTTATTGCTCCATTATCCGGGGTGACTTATGGCAACTGAGTAAGCAATCAACCCAGGAATGACATGCTTGTGTGAATTCTCCTCTTCTCTATTTTAGTGTGAAAATATTGGCAGATAGAAAAGGACCAATCAAATACAACAGATTTTTTTATGTTAACTAAGAGCAACTTTGCAGGTTGTTTCATTACATGTGTGGGTTCGCTAAAGATATGCTAGCCGGGAATCTTGTATTGGCGTTGATTAATTTCTAATTTCTGCTGTTTTAATGGTGATTTGTCTCATTCAGTCGATCAGCCCATGTTTATTGAGTGCCTATAATGTGCCGAGTGCTGGAACTAGAGCAGTGAGCAAGACAGACGCAGGACACTCCTTGTCCCGTGGGGTAGCAGAGAAAACCAACTCTCCAACTAGTAGCTGCAGTCAAATACAATAGGTCCAAATCATAATGGTTTTTGAAGGCATGTAATGGAATGTGTAACCCAAGCTAAAAGTCTAGGAAAACCTCCCCCTAAAAAAAGAACTTTTACGTTGAGAACTGAGAACTAGGTAAAAGCCACGAGTGTGAAATAAGGGTGTCCAGGCAAAGAGAATGGTGTGTGCAAATGTCCAAAAGAGGGAGGAGGGAACATTGTACTTGTGAAGAAGAGAGATTCCATGGGTTATGTGAAAATGTGCTCATTTCAGATTTTCCAGGGACTTTAATGGTCTTTTAAGGAGGTTAGGCTCTAACCTAAGGCCAAAGGGAAGCCAAAATAGAGTTGACAGCATCATTGAAGCTTGGAGAATAAATTGGGTAGGGCAATGGACCAGACAAGAAGGGAATAAGACCAGTTAAGATACTGGAGTGGCCCAGAAGAGAGATGCTGTTGGCCCAGAGTTGGGTAGTGACAGTTATAAGTGGATGGAGTTAAAGCAGAATCAATTGTGTAGGCATGAGGAAGAAGATAGCTTTCAGGGTTTCATGGTAGCAACTGGAGCATTATTGGAACTAGTCATTACAGAAAAACAAGAACAACAACAACAAAAACAAATTGCATATTTCTACCCTTTTTTATTCAAAAAGTTTTTACTGTTTGACAGGAAGACACCCAGCCCATCATTGATGTCCAACTTTCTTTGTATAAAGGGAACCCACATTTGACAGTGAGCACTTCAGCACAAGAGAAGGGGCAAACGTGATTCATGTGTTCATAAGTGAAATGAAACCCACTGCTTGGAGAAGCCCCATTCAGCCTGATACTGAGACCAAAGAGAAATTTCTCTAATAAGTCTTTCTCTATGATGTCATGAACAGCATCCTCATCAGAAACCATGATAACCTTCATCAGCTCTTCCCTATATCGTCCCTCAGTGTGGACCAGTGCATCTGCCATGGCAAAAGTAATTGAAAATCAATTCAGTGAAAGATGAGAAGACTTCCATCAGATTCAACCTTATGTGGTTCTGATGGTCACTTTCTGATGATCTGACATCAATCCTGGGGGTGGAATGTGGAGCATCCTTTCCTCACTTTGTGTCTATGAGGTCCCTGCAATTTTATTTAAAAAGTAGATAAACATTCTGTTTAATTTTTTTGGATGTTACAGGAAAGAAGCTGTTTCTGAGGAACAGACATAGGTTTGGGGGAGTTCTCCAAAGTACATCTTCTCTCAGCCAAGTTTTTGAAAGATGTTTCTGGATCAGTAATGAATTTAAGGTATATTCTTAGAGAAGTACATGGAGAACAGCTGCTCTGTTTTATCAGGAAGTGCTAAGCCATGTGCTTTTTTAGTCAAGCTGGGGGTAGAATTAATACCCTCCTGTGGAAGTCAGGGTGTTTAACAATGAGATATGCCTCAGTAGAAGGGTACCTGGTTTTGCTTAGCTATGAGCCATATGAGTAGTCCCAGGCAACCCAAGATCCTCCCCAGAAAGTCATTTTGAGTCCATTATAACACAGACAGATGGGAAATGGAGGTCCCAGAGTTCCCTGTTTTAAGGTACAACTTTAATCTTTATTTCAGAAAAATTTTAAAGCAGCTGTAACCAAATGCCCACTTTGGTCATAAAAATAAAAATCTCAGCAAATAGAGTATCCAGAGAATATCAAGCTTTGAGCAGTGTCATTCCAAGTATAGACTGAAAAAATTATAATGCAATTTTTAAAGTATCCATTAAAATTTTTACCAATAACCTGGCTTCTTTAAGCCTAGAAATAGTAAATCTGTATTTTTGTTGCTGTTGTTACTAAAGAAGAATATGGGCAGTTCTAGAATGCAGTCTTACTACCATTAGATTTCAGTGTGATAGCTGAATTAGTCAATTGCTGGCACTACCTTTGGTTTGAACTTGTTTGAACAAGAGTCTTGGTTCAGCTAAAAGGACATCTAGTTAAGTGTGAGGAGGAGGTGGCTGTTGAGATTAGAGATCAGGAGAATATACTTTGAAATTACATTTCCTGCATCCTAATCCATGCTCCTCCATTTGATCTTGGCAAATTACCTAATTTTTTGTGTCATTTTTCTTGGCAATAAAATAAATATAATAGTATATAGTCCACAAGTGTATCAGGAGGAAGAAACAAAATAATACATGTAAGAAATCTTAGGATACTCTTGGATATAGACAGTGCTCCATAAATATTGGCTGCTGTTACAGGGCTTAGTTGAACTATATGCCCATTCCGTCTGTGTCCCACATGCAGGCTGCAGGACATGAGGCAAGCTAGATGAACTGAGTATATAACTCAGCCCAAGTCCTCTAGTGAGGCAGTGATCACAAGGACATATGTTCTCCTGCCAAAATCAAGGGTCGGGGGCGTGGTTCTCTTTGTGCTTATCCATTCAGGTATAGCAAGTGGCTACCATAAACATCCAGATGCACTTTCTACTAGAACTTTCGGCACTTATTGGCTGGTGCCTGTATTTTATCATTAAAAAGTAAATGAGCATTTGCATTTTTTTAAGAAGAACATGACAAGAAGAAATATGAGCTAACATGAGAGATTTGCACAATGAGAAGAAGGCAGGATCCAGGCTGGAGGAAAGGAGAAGTGATGGTTTGAATATAGAGCAAAAAGAATTTTAGGCCACTCTCAGCTTTGAGGCATACAGTTTTAGAATTCATTTCATCCCCAAAACTGGTATGCCTACCTTGGGTGTCCAAGGAGGGAAAAACAGAAATGGTTGCAAGGAAAGTGGAGAGCTCGTGGTCTGAAATCATCCAGGAATTCTTAATACCTATATCTGGGCTTGCAAACTCAAATGGCCAGAGAAACCATACAGGTAACGTAAAGAAAGAGTCCAGGTGTATGTAAGATGATAAATGGCAGTGGACACTTGCACTTGGTGCTGGAGAACAAGAGAGTAGCAGTGACTGTGAAAACCTGGGAATTACGTGCTCCTTTTCTTTCCCTCTTTCTCTCTCTCTTTCTTTCTTTCTTTCTTTCTTTCTTTCTTTCTTTCTTTCTTTCTTTCTTTCTTTCTTTCTCAGAGAGAGGTAGAGAGTGTGTGAGCAGGGGAGTGGAGCAGAGGGAAGAGAGAGATTCCCAAGCAAGAAACATGCCCAGCATGGAGCCCAAAGTGGGGCTTGATCTTACAACTTTGAGTTCATGACCTGAGCCAAAATCAAGAGTCAGACACTTAAACCAACTGAGCCACCCAGGTGCCCCTTATGTGTTCCTTTCAAAAGATAGCTATTACTCAGAGCCAACTGATTGTTACCATGAGTGAAGGTAGATGGACTATGGCCACATCTTCTAAGCTGTCAAGTGTTTTAGTATTTTCGGTAACTCTTTTTAAAATATTATCAGCTAATCGAAATCTGAGACCCTGTGTGGGTCAACATTATAGGGCAATGAAAACACATCCATGTGCCCACTTGTGTGTGGTTTCTTGAACGGGTAGCTTACCTGCCTTATATTGGATGTGAGTTACACATGTTAACTAAAATTCTTTCTAAAATTTCTCAGTCCAAAATGAATCCTGTTGTTCAGATGTCCTCACAGATTGGGGGAAATGGTTAGTGTATTAGCTAGTGTATTATATGAAGATCAATGATCTAGGATACTTTATTATAAGCAACACAGGCCTTCCTGTCTTGAAGATTTGCATCAGAGGTCATAAACTGTTGACCTTTGGCCTTTGGTCAAAGCTTTATTGAAACTTAGCCACACCCAGTGATTTGCTTATCGTCTCTGGCAACTTTCCCATGGCGTGGCAGAACTGAGCAGTTGCTACAGAGACCCTATGGCCTACACAGCATAAAACATTTATGATCAGAGGCCCTCTACAGAAAAAGTTGGCTCACCCCTCATCCAAATAAACACATCAACCAAAAATGGTTATATAATCCCAAAAGTATTAATTCATGCACATGTATATACAGTGCTGGGACAGCCTGAAAGGAGGGGAGGGATCATTCTTTCTGGGAGGTGGTGTGGAAGGCTACACTGGAAAGGTAATATTTGACTTGAGTCTTGATGGATAGGGCAGAGTTCCCCAAGTCCAGAAGATGGAACTTTGAGGAATGCCATGTTTGGATCACAGCTAGTGATTTAAGCACTAAGAGAGGAGGCAAGAGAGGGCTTAACGCTCCCAGGAATACAGCAGAGAAGCAAGAAATAACTTAGCTCAGATCCATTTTAACTCTCATCATCTCTAGGTCCCTACTCAAGTTTATTCAAAGAATACCTCCTTTGATTCAACTTTAATAGTTAAAAAAGCAACCAAACATAACACAGCTAATCAAAGTGTGAACTACCAGGTAAAGATAGACAATGAATATTGTCCATAAGAAAAAAGTCTGACTATAGCAATCTAGTACTTTTTCTCAGAGATCAGTGTTGAAAACAGTGGACCTTTGATTTTCGGCTTAATGAGATATTAGAATCCAGTCTGTCAAATGAATGTGGATTCATTCTTCTGAAGAATACTTTGCAAAAAATATATTCTATGTCTAGTGGTAGTGTGAATTTATATTTTAATACCCAGCAGTAATGTATACATAGTGCTTGGTAAATACTGAATTAGTAGGTAAGCTATTCAAAATCATTTACATTTATGCATTTCTTAATTATTCCTCAAGATTTGTCAACAGACAAATGGATAAAGAAGATATGGCCCATATATACAATGGAATATTAATTGGCCATCAGAAAGGATGAATACCCAGCTTTTGCATCAACATGGATGGGACTGGAGGAGATTATGCTAAGTGAAATAAGTCAAGTGGAGAAAGTCAGTTATCATATGATTTCACTTATTTGTGGAACATAAGGAATAACGTGGAAGACATTAGGAGAAGGAATGGAAAAATGGAGGGGAAATCAGAGGGGGAGACAAACCATGAGAGACTATGGACACTGAGAAACAAACTGAGGGTTTAAGAGGGAGAAGGGTGGGGAGATGGGTTCGCCCAGAGATGGGTATTAAGGAAGGCAGGTATTGCATAGAGCACTGGGTGTAATGCGCAAACAATGAATCATGGAACACTATATCAGAAACTAATGATGTACTGTATGGTGACTAACATAACATAATAAAAAAAAAAAAGAAAAAAGAAAAAAAAAAGATTTGTCTAGTGAACATTCTAGAATTACAATTTGATAAGTGGGCCAGGAATTATAGCCCTAGAAGTACCCGAAGGCCATTTGGAGGCTGGTTATGCTCTTCAGAGGGTTACATCCCAGAGAGCATTTGTTCTTTAATGTTCTTACTCCTACATTTAGTTAAGCTCTAATAAAAGCAATAGTGTGCCAGGTAAATCCGTGTCTCATTCTGACTCATCATGATGCTTTCTTATATTTGAAGGCTATCCAAGAGTTTAGTTGATGTATTAGTAAGAATAATGCTAATTATTACAACAGAGTAGCCCCAAATGCAAACAACACAGATCCATTTCAACATCAGATCTCACACAGCATTCTTTTAGGGGATACTATGTCTTTGCAAAGCTGGTTTTTCAGAAATTGTGATCTTTAAAAGCAAGTATTGAGCAAAATTCAGTTCTGAGGAGGAAGTAAGGTTGGTGGTATTTGAGAAGGACAAAGTTCAACAGACACACAGATCTCATCAGTAATTACAAGTATTAAGAATATTTCTTGACTTATATGTGTTATTTTTTTTTCAAATGACCAGTAGATCATTAGGACATATATATTTAAGGTGTTTTTTTTTTTAACCTAATTGCTTTTAAATGAAATTTATTTAGGATATTCTTTTTGGCCTAGGGGCACTATGAAAAGATTACTTTTATATAGGGTGCCATGAACTCTAAGAAGGTTTTGGAACCTCTTTTCTGAGGTGTTTTGCTATGCAGAATGCAAGGTTAAAGCTAGTTTACAGGTGTGTCTATGCCGAGGCTTAGGGCTAGGGAAGAGAGGGTAAGAGAGGGGGTCCACTCTCTTGGAGGACCCTATCACTCTCCTATCACTTTACTCATGTTCTCTTAGTGATGTCTTATGATCATAAGCAATGGCAGGCTGGGGAATGTTTACACAGTGAGCTGACATGACATGAGCCAGGCAGCTACATGAGAGGAGAGGATGAATTTTGGTGGACAGCAAAGTCTCTGTACAGTTCAATCCTCCAGCCACATATAGAACACTCTTGCTTTTCTCAAGGAAAAAGTCCTTGATACTGTGATTTATAATAAATATATATTTGGCCTTCATCCCATGTTTGGCCCAGCGCTCCTAAAACCCTTGGGATTTCCTAAGTGAGGAAAGCAACAAAGGTGTCTTTTGTTATGTTAATGGACTTTGGACCACACCTAAGGTGCAGGGTAGGTTGCCAGGGGAAATAACCAGGAGATTAGAGGTTTGGAGCTTTCCCACCCACTCCCTTGTCCTCTGGGGAGGGCAGAGGGGTTGGAGGCTGAATCACTCACCAATGACCAATGATATCATCAATCATGCCTATCTAATGACGCCTCCATAAAAAGCCCAAGGACTAGGTTTGGAGAGCTTCCGGATTAGTGAATACAGGGAGATAGCGTGAGACAGTGGAGCACTTGGGCAGGCGCAGGAAGCTCTGTGCCTTTTCTCTGTACCTTGCTCTCTGCATCTCTTTCACCTGGCTGTTCCTGAGTAGTATCTTTTTATAATAAACTGGCGATCTAGTAAGCAAAATGTTTCCTGAGTTCTGTGAGCCACTCTAGCAAATTAAACCCAAAGAGAGGGACACTGGAACCTCCAGTTTATGGCCAGTTGGTCAGAAGCACAGGAGGTAACCTGGACTTGGGACAGATGTCTGGAGCTGGGCGAACAGTCTCGAAATCTGATGCCATCACGGGTATGGAGTGTTGAAGGAGAGCAAGGTTCTTGTCTCAAGAGTGGAAGAATGTGTTGCAGACAAAGGAGAGTGAACAAAGCAATAGAAGTTCATTAAGTGGAGATACAGAAAAAGCTCTCAAGAATGAGAGGTTCGGATTGGGTTGCCACTGAGGGACTTTAGGGTTGGTCTTTTATAGAAAGCTACCCAGGGAATTTATATCCTTTTAACTTCTGCGGAGATCGCCATTGAGCAAGGATTAGTGATAACACCTTCAATGACTTACTTCTTTTTTAGGGTCTGGAGATTGTTGGTCACAGGTGATGATCATAAAAAAAAAAGACACCCACCCACCCGCCTAGGGCAGGGTGGTCCAGCTTGTTCCCTTATTTCTTGTTTCCCCACACCATTCCCCACACATTTGGGGCATTTCTGTAAGCCTGATCACAGGGCCCCCCTTCTATCTCTTTACCTAGCCCCGCCTATACCTTACTCAGTGTCAGAATTGAGGTTAATCTTGGGACACCAAACTGGTGCTAGAGAATTTCTTTGTGGTGTGTGGGGAAACCCCCTGTTGACCAAGAAAAGAAAAGAGTGCAAGTTGAAAAATAAAATGTGTTCATTTATTTTGAGGTTTTAGGGATTGGCAATCTAGAGACAAAGAGTGGACTAAAATCGATGAATGCTTCAGAGAGACAAAGGAGGTTAAGGTTATTTAAAGAGAAAAGAGGGAATTTATGTAAGTTGTTTTGAATGAAAGTGAGTGGTGCTGGTATAGTACAGTTAGGATAATCTATACATGATTGGTTGCTAGGGCTATTACTAGGCAGAAAGTCCATTTATGTCCATTTTAACATGCAACAGATGCCTTGGCTTTCAGCTGAGTTCAGCAACAATTCCAAGAATCTGAGACAGGAGATGTACATAAGTCCCACTTCCACTGTGGCCTCCCGACTCCATTTTAAAATGACTCTTTTAACTATTCTTTACTCCATTTGGAATTTTCCTTCACAACCCCCACTGCCCACACACATACACTGGAATTGGGTGTTCTGAACCCTTTTAAGTCCCCAGCCAGTTACTGCACCAGCTCAAATCCAGCTCTGATAATGTTCAGATAATGAACTGATAATGTTCAGTTATTTTCATCAGGTTTAGAGCTGGTTCCTCTTGTTCTGTGCATCTACATAATTATGTTATATAATAAAATAATAAAAATTAAGTTATCTACACAGACCTCACCGCCCCCCCCCCAACACACACACAAGACACACAACACATTGGCAAGTCAAGGATGGCCTAGCTGCATTAACAAATTGTCATTTAGATAAAGAAAGAATTGGTCCATTGCAGTAATGGAGTCCTCCTGCACAGGCACTGGGAATACAAAACACTTAGACTTGGCAGTCAGGGGGTGGGGTGGGGGTGGTTGGTAGTGGGAGGTTTAGTATGTTTCCCCATCCTGGGTAAAACTCTCTTGTCCACTATTTTCTGTGGCCTCTGGCTCCATCCACTGACAGGTCTTTTTTTGCCCATTTTCTGCCATTGTTTTCTCTGAGGTGGATGTTGGGACATCTGTTTTGTAATCCAGTTTCGGCTTGTGTCACTTTATGGGATGGCGTGTCCATCTAGGGCCTGAATCATCACAGGCTTTCTTGCAGATGAGTTCTGTGATTTCTTTGGCGATATAATTTCCTCAAAATCATAGTAAGCTTTTCATCTATTTATGCCCAGGAACTCCTTATGCCAGTAACTATACCAGATGTTCTAGACACATTTCCTCCCCTTTTTTCGCTACCTTGCTCTCTCTTTCACATGAATGGTAGTTCTTTTGAGGCCACTGAAACACTCTGCTTTGGCAGGAAATCCACAGCTGTATCCCCCTTCAGTCCTGGAAGCCTAGTCCCCAGCTGCGGAATTACTTCCTTCCCTCACATCTCTGCTGGCAAACCAGGAACTTCTCTGAGCTCCTCTCTTTCTTGTAACTTTCATGACAAATAGAAGCAAGCCAACACTCACGGATTCTCTGGCTCTTTTAAAAGACTCCTCTGCATTTACAGTTGTAGCCTTTGGAAATCCAACTATTCCACCCCATCATCTAGGATCTTTGTTTAAATCTCTCTGCCGTGCATGATGCTGATTTTGTTTTAAGGTTGGTACTTTACATGACTATGTGAGAGGCTTGCTGCTCCCGTGGCTTCCTCCAGAACTTGCCAGAATGTCAGCAGCAAACATCTCATAACTTCTTGGCCAGGTATCTCAGTCATGAACTGATTAGTACCAAGCATGACTTCGAATAATCAGGCGCACCCCTTTAGTAGGAGTAAATTCTTCACACTACCTACCCCGTGCTCAGGCAGGGACAAGTGGGATGAGTAGTAAAGACCTCAGTCCATCAGAGCATCTACTACACAAGACTTGCAAGAGATGACAGAACCTAGTATGGTCGGTGTAATGGGCTAAACTGCCCTTCAAATGCTTTCCGAGTTCTAGACCTCTGACTAGCAAAGAAATTTGTAGAAAGCTAGGGAATATTAATAACTATAATTAAGCTTTCCTTTCCATCTCGAATGTATTCATTGCCACCTTTCGAAATCAATACACTAAGCTCCTTTCAGGGGTTTCAACAGGGAAGTATATTAGACTATATTATTTTGCTGCCCATTTTTACCAGCATCAGTTAATCTGTGGCCTCTGGTGATCCTAGCAATGGTGGGTGGTGTCCTTTAATTTGCTACCTTTCAACTTCTCTTCGGTGATCGTTATTACTTTCATAATGAAAAGTACACTTAGAAAATTAATAGATATTTGAGGCTGAAGTGGGAATTTTATGGAATGTATGCAAGATTCCCTCTTGATTTCTTTGGAGGCCACCTGTATAGGCATAATAGATCTGGGAATTCAAATCGACTTGTAGAATATTTTTTTTCTAATCTTGGAAGCAAAATTGACCGTTTCAGTAATTTTTCTAAATATTTCTCCCAACCTCTCCATCTTGCTCACTGTGAACTGGTTAAACATATTTACTGAAATGCGATTTTGAAGTTTTGA
The DNA here is from genome assembly GCF_010015895.1 of Lontra canadensis. Taxonomy (NCBI): domain Eukaryota; kingdom Metazoa; phylum Chordata; class Mammalia; order Carnivora; family Mustelidae; genus Lontra; species Lontra canadensis. Next base: position 7,800,832 of record NW_022631014.1, read on the forward strand.
CCTGGAGACAAATTTAGGTGGGGGTATTTGCTTTCTCTTTTTGCTTGATTGATGTTTCTTATTTGTAACCCGTTGGGTTTTTTTGCCACCTCTTTGTAGTCAGCCCGCCTGCAGCTGTCCTATAGTCTGTGTATAAACTAGGCACCATTCCGTTGGGTCATGTTGGTCTGTGTTCCTCATGTGTTTTCCAAATAGTTCGATCTCTCCAAATTTCTTCTTTGAACTGTATTATTCATTTGGCTAACATAATTTTAATGGGAATTTTGGTGCTACTAACTCACATGTTGAACTTAATTATTTAGCTTTTAGTAACAAAAGAAAATCCCTGAGTAATAAGGTCATGCAATTTATTCCTAGGTTCCACATATAGATTTAAATGACAAAAATCAGGAATTAAATAAAGTGATAAAAATGTGCTGATATTCCATGATTGCTGATTGATTTAGGACAGTTGAGATTTAGAATCAGAGGTCTCAAAAGAACATGTTTATTCTCTTTTAGGTAAATGTACCTAACATACATGTCTACCTAGACACACATAATGTTTCAGGTGAATAAGCAGATGGGGAAGAAACACAGGGAAAGATGGGCGTCTGAAATGAGGAGGTGGTAATCAATGGGGCAGCCAAGAGATTTGGCAATTAATACTCTGTGTTCTCTCCACGAATATTTATTATCTGCCAACAAGGGTCTTCTGGGGAGCAAATCGGACCAGCCCCTGTTCTCATGAAGAGTGATCTCATGGGAAGACAGAGAGAAAGCAAATAAAGATACAGAAAATCAGAGCATGTATTAAATGCCCAGAAAGGAAAGAACTAGGTTATGTGAGAGAGTATCAAGGGAGAGCAAAAATGGCCGTTGGGTTGGGTGGACAGGAACGATATTCTCTGAAGATGGGACATTGAAGCAATATCACGAGATTCAGATCTTTAAAAACAATGGGAAAAGAAGAACCACTACAGTTCATACTCCAAAAATAAGACTGAACCTTCATAGTAGTCAAGGTTTTGAGTGAAGTTCACCCCTTTTGTGTTTGACATTGTCGGTATGGAAACTTAGCTTCAAACTTTGGTTTAATTACTTCTTAGCAAGCCAATGCAAAGACCTTAGCACCACTGCTCTGGAAAACATTTTGACTGGGTTTTGAAACAGATGGCTTTCGCATTCAGTTTTAAGGTGACTTTTTCTAGGAAGGAAACCCAGATTTTGAGGGAAGTGCCCTTCTCAGTGAGGTTTCCCTAAACTCAAGTGAGAAATGAGCTCTGTATAAATGGTTCCATTCTCAGTAGATTCACTGCCGGTTGGAAATGTAGTTGAGTACATAGATTTTTATTATAATTTTTGAGGCTCTGGTGCGTGTGATATATTGAAGTGTTGGCTTCTTTGCCTTTTTTTCATTAAAAACATCATAAAACATTTAGGGGTCTGTGCAGAAATTGCTGTGACCTCTATTTATAATTGAAGAAAGTAATGTTTTCTTTAAAATATTACTCGAGAGTAGTATTCCTGACCACAAGACCCTGAAGTCTGCTAACCAGATTTGTGCAGATTTCCATCCTCTGGTGTGCAATTACTAAAATGACGGGAAAGCAAGACTGTTGGCAAGGGAAAGAAATCTGGTAAGCATGGTGATTTGAAGCAAGCAAGGAGATAGGTTTTGTTTTGTTTTGGTACTTTTATTGTTGTTACAATGAAAGCTAGCTCGGTTTTTATGAGGTTGCTAATGCTAAACAAGCATGGGACCTTTGTATATTTCTTAAAGCAGGGATCTGGCCTCCGATCAGCTGGAACTTCTCTGCCGCACTACATCTCCAACTTCAGTGTGCACACGAATCCCCTGGGGATCTAGCTACAAAGCGGGTTCTGATTCAGTGGGGCTGGAATGGGAGTGAACAGTCTGCATTTACAACCAGGCCATTCAGTCATGTTGATGTAGCAAGGCTCTAAGTGATGACTTGTGTCTCCTGAAAGGTAAACTACATCATCTGTCATTTGAACATTAGCTTACAATCTTTCTAGCTTTCCCCATGTTCTGGAGCAGTGTCTTTTGGATAACTTGCCAAGATCACCCAGTCAAGTTACTCAGCCATTGCTTCTTTCATCTGAGAATTAGTCAAAAAGCAATGAGAAGGCAAGGCAAAGCTCTAGTCACCCTTGATTTTCTCTTCTTCCACAGCACATTCAGTGGGTCAGCAAGTCCTGTCAGCTGTACCTTCTAAATACACTCCTCTCCATCCCATTCTCCCCATCTCCGCCACCCCATCCGGGTCAGACCCTTCGCCGTCTCTCACTTGGGCTCTGAGAGTCCCCTTACTCCTCTCTTTGCTTTTACTCTTGCCCCATAGAAGCTGGGTAATCTTTGAAGAATAAAATCCTCCTGCTTAAAATCCTCCAGTAGCTTCCTATACACTCAGAATAAAAGCCAGACCCATGACCATGGCATCCAGGAACTAGCTACCTGATCTGGCCCTGCAAACCTCCCTTACCTTGTTCCAGGCCCCTTTCCCCATTGAGCCCCACTCTCCGCCCACTAGCCTCCTTTTTATTCCTTGAACACACCAGACCAACCTCCTTTCCCGTCTGAGCTTTGCCCAGTTGCTTCTCTCACTGGAAGGCTTTTCCTGGATGTTCTTACACTTCAGGTTATCGCTTCTCAATGGCAGTCCCGAGGGGCCCAATTTAAATGAGCTGTGCCCCATTTTTCTGTATTTCATCTGACTGCTTTATTTCATTTTTAGCCCTGACCACTATCTGAAAGTACCTTTTTTTTTTTTTTTAAATCTTTATTTATTTGTTTATTTTCTGGTTCTACACTGCCACACTAGACCGTGAGCTCCTTGAGGACCTGGCATGTCATAGGTGGTTGGGGTGATTGTGGGAGAGAGAGAGGAAGGAAAGAAGACAGACAGACAGTCCCAATTCCTTTGATCAAAATGTTCCCCATTTTTCTGTTTGATACTGAGTACTATTAGAACTTACTCTTCTCTCATGTTCTAGAAAAGACAGAAATTATCATATGTAATTTAAAGGCTTAAAAATATTTTTCTATAAAGAGTAGTTCACTTCTGCGTTGAGTTTTAGTAACATCATTAACTTTTATTTCCAGAAACTCAAATGAGTTGAAAAAAAGCACCATTTGGGGAAATTTACATGAGAACGACGCTCTTAATGAAGTTTCTGCACTTTGGATGGTACATTTGTGCTGACAGAGCTCTAGGCCTGCTGTTTGGGGACACAGGACCAACGCTTGCTACATGGTCCACTGAGGCTGGGGTGGTCTGTGGTAATAGGACAGAATCAGTTCTTGGACTCACTTTAGTGTTTAATCCCTCCCTGTGGCCTTCCTAGCAGGGTGTTCGAAGCTGCTGACAGACCAAAAGAGCAGGAATCCTTTCCCTAGAGTAATCGAGTCCACCATTGGATGGAACCAAGAATGTGGCACCTTGGAATCTACCAAGTTGACCTTTCAATCTTGGCTCCTTAATCCTGTGACTCTGAGAAAGTACCCGAGACTTTCTGAGGCTTCCTATTCTCATCTGTGTCATGAAAGTGAGACTCTCTTGTGGTGAGGTTTTTAAATCACTAAAGTACCTAGGCTTCTATCTCTGGGGCCCTGGGGATCTAGGAGGCAGCCTTTATTTTGCATCCCTGTAAATGGCATCACCACTGACATTCTGTCTATGTAAATGATTCCCAGGAGCACCAATTCAGAGTATAAGTTTACATGGAATTTGGTATACATGGCAGCCCCAGTTTTATACAAGGAGGCACACCATGTTGAACTAGACACCTAGAACAGTCCTCTCATTAACAGCAACTCAATATGCTGGGAGAGGTCTAAAGTCAGTCACTGGGGGGAAAAAAAAATGGGGGGAGGGGTGAGTTAAGAAATTTTAAGAGAGATTTAGGGGAAAAAATCAAATTAAAAATTGTTAAAGATGGGGCGCCTGGGTGGCTCAGTGGGTTAAGCCGCTGCCTTCAGCTCAGGTCATGGTCTCAGGGTCCTGGGATCGAGTCCCGCATCGGGCTCTCTGCTCAGCAGGGAGCCTGCTTCCCTCTCTCTCTCTGCCTGCCTCTCTGTCTACTTGTGATCTCTCTGTGTCAAATAAATAAATAAAATCTTTAAAAAAAAATTGTTAAAGATGAAAACTTAATGGAAGAGGTAATCAACAGATTAGACCCTGCTGAAAAAATTCATTGAGGAGAATCTAGAAATGGATATAACGAGAAGGCCCAACACAGATTTTAATGAGGAAGAGGCAATGGGGGGGGGCGGGTTTAACCCATCGTATAAGTCCAGTGAATTAGAACTTGGAGTTTTGGAGACTAATTTTTTTTTCCTTTTAGTATTGCACTAGATGTATTTCCTGCTGTTTTGTTTGTTGTAGGTAATAAACTATTAAAGCAGCAGGCAAGTTTAGTGGGTAAAAAAATTATACTGATTTCTCCACATATTTTGGTCAAATATTTTCCTATGTGTCAATATTAGAACCTGTGATTTTTATTTTTGAGTTTTCATACAAAGATGGATTTTTTTTTAACCACTTCAATATATATTTTAAACCACCAGTAGAGTTTATCTTTTTTGGAGAAATGCTTTCAGGTTTCCTGAGCTTCTTTTTTTTTTTTTTTTTTTTTTTGTCTTCAGTATAATTCTATAACTGGCATATTTAGAATCAGATTATATAGTTTGTATTAAAATAACTAATCTGAAGACCCAGATGAAGTAGGGTCAATAGTCTGAGTCTTCAGTTACTGTTGTTGGGACACCTGAGTGGCTCAGTCGGTTAAACACCTGGGTATAATTCAGGTCATGAGCCCAAGGTCCTGGGATTGAGCCCCGCATCCCGTTCCTTGCTGAGCAGGGAGCCTGCATCTCCTTCTGCCTGCTGGTCCCTCTGTTTATGCTCTCTCTCTCTGTCTGACAAATAAATAAATAATAATCTATAACAAATAAAAATAAGCTTACTGTTGCTTTAACTTCTGAATTTGTCCAGATCATAAGCAAAGAAATATTTAATTGTAAATAAAAGATTGGCGCTAAGATAGATCCTTAGCATATACTTGGTATTTAATAGATACTTGTCAAATGACTGAATTAATGTCTTGTAATTTAATTTCAAATTTTAAGAGGTTGATTTTAAAAAGTTTTTAAATCAAAGTATGTTTTTCCACTTGTTTGGATTGGCTGTTGTCCTAAATGTTAGAGTCCCCATTTGTCATCATTCTTGGTGTTAATTACACACTCTTTTGACACAGACTGATAGAGAAAGAACATGATTAGGAAGTGGTTAGCAGTACTTCCTGCCCATGAAAAATTGATTTTTATATGGCTTTATCTTACAAACTCTTTTTTTTTTTTTAAGATTTTATTTATTTATTTGACAGACAGAGATCACAAGTAGGCAGAGAGGCAGGCAGAGAGAGAGGAGGAAGCAGGCTCCCCACTGCGCAGAGAGCCCAATGCGGGGCTTGATCCCAGGACCCCGAGACCATGACCTGAGCCGAAGGCAGAGGCTTTAACCCACTGAGCCACCCAGGCACCCCACAAACTCTTCTTTATCTGTCTTGACTTTACTATATCTAGTCCCCCAAATCAAACCTTTGGATTTGAAAACCTAGCTCAAAACATCAAGGCCTTGCAGAGACTTTATTATAACACTCACGTGGGAAACTGGAGACAAAATGGTGTTTCTCCCCAGGGCGTAAGGACTGACAGGCCCATGAAAGGCCCATGGAGTGTCTGGTCTTCTTTGTTCTTACGTAGGTAGGGGAAGAAAGCAACTCTTCCTTTAGTGGGAGTCTTTGCTGAGCGCTTTTGATTTTGCGATGCCCTCCCTCCAAAAGAACCTACGAAATCATACTACTCATCTTGTAAATCTCACCTGGAACATCACCTCCAATATGCAGTCTTCCCTGAATACTTTCAGCTGAAGTCCTAGTAGAAACTGTATTGTGTTAGGTGACTAGTGCCCTCTGCAACTGACTTTGACAATTAGAGGCTGAAGAATTGTTCTAAGGTGCTGTGTTCTTACACAACTTTTGCAGAAAGATGGAGCATGTGAGATAGATATAGATATTTTTTTTTTATTGTGGCCAGATTAGTAATGTGCAGTTTTGTATTTATTCTCCCTCCTCCCTCACTGCATTTCTCTTTCTCTCATTCTTGGTACCCTGGGATTACATCTCCTATTAAGCCTTAGTATATTTTAAAAAAGGTGGGGGAGATTTGATTTTTCTGTTCAAGATCAACACTGATCATTGTCATCTATTACAATTACTGTTATAAATATCTTGACTTTCTTGTGGTAATTCTGAGAGGCCAGAGTCCTGCCTCATTCATCTTGTTATACCCCACAGTGCCATCTTTGCTTTACAGAAACTGCTTGCTCTGGAAACTGGGAATGATTTGCTTCTACCTTATATCACATACCAGTGTGTCGCAACAGATTTGGAAATATGTATCATTAATTCCTCCAAACCTCCCTATTGATTTATATGAAATCAGCCTCTTTGTCTTCTGAAACGCAAGCCTGAAGGGCACGTTGATTGAGATCTTAGACCGTGCGCAGAAATTAGACCCAAAGTTATGCAAGGTGAAGGGCCTACAGAGTAAGCCAAGTGTTGAGAAAAGTTCACAAGCTTACAGCCAAGGACAACCGGAGCCAGTCCAGGCCCATGCCTTCCTCCTGAGCTCCTGATCATTTTGTGTTTAGCTTGAGTCCTTCACTCTTCAACATCAGGCTCTTCAGCGACTTGGCTCCTTCTGCAGATATCACACTCAAAATAATGGGCTTTGGAAAATAATTCTGGCAGAGCCTTGTTTCTTTTTAAACATTTTTTATCAGATGTAGGGTTTTATGGTCATATTGTTTGTAAAATGCTTTTTCTGTACATTTTTATCATGGCAGTGTTTATGTTGCATGTCTAATTATCTTCAACATACCAGATGAATTGTTTAAATCCGTCTGGCATGCTGTAATTTTTCGAAGTTCCTCATCTGCTAAGAAAAATGTATTTGTAAGGTTTTTAGATTTCAGGAATCAAAAGTCCATCATGGATCCTCGTCACCATAAGAAACATTTCAAGGGAGGTAAATGGCACAGCCACTTGCCAGGCTAGCCAGTGGGAGAGAAGACAAGGCCCCAAACACATTTATAATTCTAATTTGAGAATCACTGCCAAGATCAACACTCCTTCCCCTTCCTGTTCCCCATCCCTCCCCAGGATTAAGGGAAACAAAATGTGGAGCTGACAAGTTTCTTACCATTACCAGTGCTGGATATGTTTGGGACGAAGGAAGCCAAAGGAAATCACAGGCTCATGGGAGAAAGGATAGGAGATGGGATTCTCAGGGGTGCCAAAGATGGTGAGGTTGGAGACAAGGAGGGTTTGGAGTCAAGCAGGGGCTTAAAGGCTGTGGCTCCATCCAAAGTCAGGTACTGGCCTGTCACACGTTCCTTGCTTTGACACATTATACTATCTCAACTCATTAAACCTTATTGATACTCAATTTCAAAAAAATCTTATAAATGGAAGAGATGATCTGATCTCAGGTTCTCCTCTTCTAATCCCCAGAAGAAGTTTCAACCCCTTCTTTCTTTCAACCTCTGCTTGAACCCAGGTAGTAAATCCTTTTTGTACTAAGGTGCTCATAACCATGGGAGGTGGTGTCTTTGTCGTTTAATGGAAGCAATTGCTACTAAAATTACAAACAATAATAACATATTTGCATAACAATTTCATGCCTTCATAAGGATTATTGCATTTGGACATCACAACAGCCCTGTGAGATCAGACAGGAAATTTTAGACTTGACGATTAAGAAAACCCAGAATCCAATAATTTTGTGATTTTGCCACATCAACACATATAATACTAGCAGGAGCTAGCATTTATAGAGTCCTTATTAAATGCTAGGCATTGTTCCAAGGTGTTGTTCCTGCATTATTTCACTAATCTTCACAAAAATACTGTGATTAGTATTTTTCTATTTATATTTGAAATGAAAAATCAAAGATATAATGGAATTCATCCAGGAACTCACAGGTGATGAAAGTAGAAGATTGAGGACTTATCCCATGTTTGACAGATGTTTTAAGTCCCTGTGTTATGATATTTTGTCAAATCTAAGATGGTATCACTGGAAGACACATCATTATTTTATGTGTCTTTATTAAGAAAGAAAGAAATAGTATTAATTAAACTATGGCACTATGCTCCCTACAACGTAGAATTTTTGTTTTTCACTAATTGAAGGAGTCCTTTTGGACTTAATTTGGTCATAGATTCTTATCATATATAAATCTCAGCCATATAAAAGAGGGAGAGGATAAGCAAAATAAATTGGTTAAGATGTTCCTGAACATCTTTACACTTAGAGACTGACTCTTCATAATAACTTTTTGATTCAGAGCCCCCAATTGTCTCCCTGCAAGTTATCCTAACTTTCTGTTGTCGACAACGCTGGTGATACTGCATATCTTAAATGAGTGCTCCACTATTTTAGGATTTTTTTTCAAGCTTCCGGTACCCACTCCCCACTCCCCAAGTCTAGAGGTGCAGCACCCTTAAGGACAGGAATTGGAAGCAGAAATGTAAAAAAGGGAGCAAATCTGTGGTTCAGAATCAATGACCTGTGTTTTACTGTCTCCTCGGATGAAGGCAGAGCTGCGAATAAATCCCAGGTACCTAGTCAAAAAATTCACTCAAATCATGAAAGTTGTTTTTTTTTTTTTTTTAACTTAGACCCATTTTTAAGGATATTGTTTTCTTTAACTACACATGATCCTTAGATTTTTTGTTTTTGTTTTTCCTACACAACAGCCTTTTAAGAATTCAGAAAAAGGCATCATAAAGATATGATCAAGAGAGTTTTGGGAAAAGATAACTCCATATATTCCAAAATAAAAGGTTGATCAGCACTGATGAAAAGAAGTGTGTGTGTAAATTGGGAGGAATTGGGGGAGGGTTGGTGGAAAGATCATTACCACTGAAACATTTAAGAGAAATGAGTATAAAATATCATCAATATGTTGATCCAGCTGTGAAGTTAATTAAATATTACAGTCCTGGTTGAACAAAAACAAAAACTGAGATTTCCTGGGGAGTACTGTTTTTGTTTAAAAAAAAAAAAAGACATTTTGCCATTATTTAAAAGAACATTCCTTTTCTTGCAGCAATTCCTGTCAATCCTGCTTTTCACACTTTAATTTTCTATTTTCTGACTACTGCCAAAGTAGAGGAGTAAACCAGTTGTCTTATATTTTGTTAAACAAACCTCTTTGGCACCAACACTATACAGATCATTAGTTTAGGAAAAATTGTTGCTCATATGAAAAAATCAGATCTGGTAACATCTGAACTGTTTTCTGAGCCAGTAAAGAAATATTACATGATATTTGGTAGAATTTTAGAACTGGATATTATGAAATCTTTTAACTGGCCAAGAATTTGAAAGATGAGCACAGGTTCTAGAGTCAGCCTGCCGGGTTTCAGTCCGGGTTTTCTTTTTTTCTTTCTTTTTTTTTTTTTAATTAAGATTTTATTTTTTTTTTAAATTTTGACAGAGATCACAAGTAGGCAGAAAGGCAGGCAGAAATAGAGGAAGGGAAGCAGGCTCCCCGCTGAGCAGAGGGCCCGATGTGGGGCTTGGTCCCAGGACCCTGGGATCATGACCTGAGTTGAAGGCAGAGGCTTAACCCACTGAGCCACCCAGGCACTCCTCAGTCCGAGTTTTATTGTTTATTAATTGTCACCCGGGTTATTTCTTATCTTTTCTATACCTCTGTTTTCCGAGAGTCATCCAACTGCATTCTTAAACGATTTTTTCTAAGAGTAAAATGAGCTAATGTGCGTAAACTGTTGACAAATAGTAATCACTCAAAGGTATTAGTGTAATATATGTTGTTACTCTTTGTCAACTAAAATATTTTATTTCTCTGAAAACTTGGTTTTCCATTCTTCCCATTTACATTTACCCCTTGAACAGAGCAGGGGTTAGGGTTGCTGATCCTCCGCATAGCTGACAATCCATGTATAAATTTTGACTCCCCCAAAACTTATCCACCTACTGTTGACCAGAAGCCTTACAGATAACATGAACAGTGGATTAACACATGTTTTGTATGTTACATGTGTTATGTACTTACAATAAAAGAAGAGAAACTAAAATTAAGAAAATCATAAAGGAGATATATTTATAATATTATACTGTAGTTCAAGAGTCAACCATGGTTTACTTTAGGGGCATAAAGCCCTAAAACCCTATGAGGTCCCTATGGGATTAGAATTGAGTTTTCTTTTAATTCTCCCTTTTTTAAAACTAGATTTATGCTTTTTTTTAAATTGCCATATCCATCTTAGAAGAACTGGAACGTAGCTAGGGATGGATCCCACCCAAACCATCACCCCCTCTCCCTTAGTGTGAACCAAAAAACCACCATCACATCTGAAGCTCTTTTGCAGTTACACACTTTCCCCATAAATGGATTGTTTACTCTATGAACTTTATAGTTACTAATACTATATGAAGATTAAACTCTTCTTTATGATGCTGCTGCTTAAAAATAAAAGTAATGAGAATTTAGTACAGGCATGATACAGGTCCTTTGGAGCCCATCATTTCTTTCCTTTAGATAGTCTCTAATTTTTAGAGGCCTGGGAACATGTTTTTCCTAATCCTGTAAAGTAGCTCTGCCCAGCAAAACTTTCTGTCATGGTTGAGATGGTTTTTTGCACCATCTCATTAAGTAGCCACTAGCAATATGTGACCGTTGAGCACATGGAGTTAGTGCAACTGGGGAATCAAATTTTTATTTTAATTCATTCTAATTTAAAGAGATACATGTGGCCAGTAGCTGCCATATTGGACGGCACGTTTTTTTGCATGTTCTTCATATCATTTCTATTTTCTTGGGAATCAGAGAAATAACCCACTGATCTAGACCTCTTTTTTAAAAGATTTTATTTATTTATTTGACAGATTGAGATCACAAGTAGACAGAGAGGCAGGCAGAGAGAGAGGAGGAATCACACTCCCTGCTGAGCACAGAGCCTGACACAGGGCTCGATCCCAGGACCCTGGGGTCATGACCTGAGCCGAAGGCAGAGGCTTTAACCCACTGAGCCACCCAGGCTCCCCTAGACCTCTAATTTTTAGGAAAAGTACATCTCTATCTGCTGGCTGAAGAAGCAGAGGTAAGTAGAAAAAACCCAGAATGACAAATATTAGACTTTGCTACAGATGATTCTTGGTGATATCCAAGTGTTATGCTCCACACTTTGAGGATAGGTTGAGCCACACTGGGACTCTCACCTAAACAACAGTGCATAAAATAAGACAGCCAGGAAAGCCAGAAACACATTGATGTCAGTGAGAAGATAAAGCTAAATGGCAGAAAAAAGAGAGCAAAGACTTTTTTGAAAGTGAGTACTGTATTAAGTCATTTTTTTTTAGACAGGCAGTATATGAAGCACAAATAAAAGTGAAATAAAATAGAAAAAGTGGACAGTAGAACTAAAAGGACATATCAATCTGGGGCCATTTACCAAGGGGAAATGCTCATTTTAGGGCAACCTCCAGAAAATGTCATAGTATCACAGACAGCATTCATAATGCTGAAACTAATTCATCAGAGGAAAAAAGAAAGGGGGGGGGAAAAAAAAAGGCTTGTCTTAGAAAAATTCCTGAGAATAAAGTATAAAATTTTAAATATTTTACACAAAAACATGTATAAGAAAAGTCTTGGCTTTTGGAAGGATAAGCAATATTCATACGTGGAACCATTCCTTCTGGCTCAACCTTTTTGGATTCAGCAGTTTTTATTTCTGACTCCTTTTAGAATACAGGAGTAACATGGAGTCTAAAAATCCCCAGAATATAAAGTATTTTTGATCCACTGGTTTCCCAGCGTGCTAGGATAACCGATTGAACCCTTGATGGGCACATGTCACAATGGGAAGTTTTATCCCAAGGGCTTACCAAAAGCTCTATTAAAGATAGTATATCCAACTGCATGATTAATCCTTACCAACAGCTAGGTCCAGGATGCATCTGGATAAGCTGTTGTCTCTATGCTTTCATATGAGAAGAAATTCCCTTAGTTTCCAATTAAGAGATGGTTGTATAAAAATTCATTATGTTTGGTCCCTCTTTGAATGTATGACTTATTGGGAAAACTTTGCTTGATTTTTAACCTTAATTAGTGCATCTACACTTTGATAAACATTACCCACAGAGCATGTTGAATTGGTTTGTTTCCCGAATAGCTGGATTTCTAAATTGTTAGATCTCTATATGAAAATTAATGACAATAATTGAAATGGCTGTAAAAGACCTTGGTAGAAAAACCAGCACAAGACAGAATATAATATGCACCTAGTGACTCCATTTAATAGTACATATAATAGGTACAGTGCTAAACTGGAAAGAGATGGTTTTATGCGGTAGGACTGCATTGCAGTGCTGAAGGATGGAAAGAGTTTGGGGATGAAAAAGAGGGCCTTGGGAGAAACATCAATGGGTTAGAATTTGGGCTCAGGTAATGTTGGGAGAGGGTACTGGTGGTGTCTTGTGCAGATAATTCAATGGGGAAACAGGGATATATATTTGGTGAGTTAGGTTGGGCTGAGATTGTTATGGCATCGAATATCAAACAAATCTGTTGAGAGCACAAACCAGCCAACAATTTCTTTGCACCTAGATTGTTAAAAAGAAAGTATTAAGCAAGAAACAGCAGATGGATTTTCAAGCTGTGTAATCCCTGAGGTGCTCAAACATTGCTTTCAGATGAAGATACATTATTAGTGTCAGACTTTGTAACGTAGACCAAAATCCTATTATTTTTTTTCAACACTGAATTTTCCCTCCATTTTAAAAGACATTTTTTTTTTTTTTTACTGTGACTTAGTATTTAAAAGAATGGGTTTACATAGCCAAAGAAAACAAGCTTTAAGAACTTAAAATTCAAGGAATTTAGAATGCAATCCAGGATTCTTATAATTTCTCATTTCTCACATAAGATATAGCTTGGTGTTGTAGGATATGTTTTCTACTTCAGCAATAAGAGGAGCTTTTGCAATGAGATGAGTTTTTCCTTGCCTTTAGAAAGCTTGGTAATGTTGGGATTCAGTAGTATGGGATCATGTATACAGTAGGGTTTTGACTTTGCTTGTTTGTTTATTAATATTTTACAGTGACTTGGAGAAAAACTGAGTGAAATCAGTTTGGTCAGATATGAAGAAAGCAAAGAAGTTTTGGCTTCCACAGAAAATTTTCTTATTTTCCATGTGGGTGTTGAAGTTTGAAGAGCTTTATAAACTAAAAACATGTTTTTTTAAATTTGATTGTGATTCTGTATTTCCAGCGGAAATTAATACCTTAGAGCAAAATTTACCAGACTTGTGTGTGCCTCTTAGCGGCAGGTTGGTTTATTGCCATTTAAATAACTTGTGTAATCAGAAGCCATATACTCGTGTTAAGGTTCCACTGGCATTTTTTAAAGAATGTTGGCCAAAGAGCCCCTCATTTTAATCCTTAATTACCCCTGTCTTTTTACCTCTCAGCCATGAGTGGGAGGTGGAACCATTTTGTTAAGACCTAAAAGCAAGGCTTAGTTGAACTTAAAAGAAACTTCTGCTTTTGAAAAACTAGAGGTCTCTGAAATAGCCATTGTCTACATAGGAGTAAAAAGGTACTCAAAACATCCTTTTCACCTAAGATCAATTTTGAGATCTCATTCACGGGATGCCTGGTCAGGCAACCGAAGAGATAAAAGACTCTGGCAGAACAAGTCAAAAAAGCTTTGTTTTGACTTCAGATGATATACCTTTGGGTTATAGGGAATTCCAGTCTTCCGGGAGTTACAGGACGTTTTTTCAAGCAATTCCCCAACATCTGGCATGGCCAGGAGTCAGGAGGTGATTGGAGACTGTTGGGGGATGCTCAAATTACGGTAGTGCATACATGAAAGCAAACATAGCTGTGAAGAAATTACTAAAAGTGAGCTGTGTATATCTTGCCCCAAGGCTATGATACATCCTTTTGAAAGCAGCAACCTATCTATGATATCAGAAAAAAAGAAAATGTTTCCAGTTTCTAGGTTGAACCTTGGTTCAAGTGGGACGACTTAGTCCCTGCCCCTGGTTTGTCGAACCAAGGCGTGAAGGATAATGCAAAACAGACAAATATTCAACTTGCATTTATGTCTTACTGTTTCTATTTAAGCTTGAAGGCTCCTGTTCTAATTAGCGATGTGATCTCATTCTTGATAAGTTTGAGCATGAGGGGATATTTAAAAGTAATATATAAGTCTCTAAGAAAAGAAAATCAGGGTGGCTGTTTGAGGTTATTCTGTGTTACCGCACTTATTATCAATGATCTGCAGAAATTGTCCACATGGATGGTGTTTCTACATAAAGATCACAGTTGCTACCTGAATCCGCATGTAAGCAAAAAGAAAGAGAAGAACAGGAAGAAGACAAAATAGTTTCAAGCTTAAGCTGACTAAATTATTTATTAGAATTACTAATAAATAAGAGTTCCATATTTTTAAAGAAAGCACCTTTTATCATATCCTGTATAAGATACGGTTCTTCAAGAGAAGGTTCACAAAAATGTTCTCAAAAGGTATTTGCTTCTCCCTGGATAACTTCTGACGCTGACACACATATGTTCTGCCAGGACTTGAATTAAATATACTAGATGTGTAGAGATGGTACAAAGATGGTACAACCGCGGGTTCCTTTGACTTGTTTTTAGCTTAAAGTTGTATCTCTAGTGGCTTTCGAAGAAGCACCTGACCTATTTGTACTGACCCAATTCGTTCACTTCCCAGGTGGCTGCCCATAGGTAGAATGATCTGGCAACTTCAGAGACTCTTTGGAAAGAAACATCCCTTGAAATCCTGCTGCCAACTGTCTGGGAGTAACTCAAAGCTTGAGGACTGTAACAGATTTAGCCAAATAAGTGGCATTAACTTATTTTATAATATCCTAATTTAGATATTTGCCAGCTTATCATGAATGATTTCTTATGCTTTTTTACTAAAGCTTCTAAAAACCAATCCTTATTTTCCTAACAGAGGAGCTTTCTATTTATAGGATTCCTAAAGTGAGGTGTTTTGTTTTGTTTTGTTTTGTTTTTTAAGAGGGGCAAAATCTGTTTGATAAATCCAACTTTTTATAAAGTGAGGTTGCTTTTATAATCAAAATGTGTCTCTCACCTTCTACAGGCAACATCATAACACAGGTGTATGTGACAGATTTGTGGGTTGTAAGCTTGGGCTTTGGAAATACTAATACTTCTGATGACCTATATAGAATAGACACAGAATTCTTAGCCTTGACACTCCCAAGTATAGCCCGAGGACCAGACACATAGGCCTTACCTAGAAGCTTGTTGGAAATGCAACATATCTGGCCCCAGAAGGCCTGGATCAGAATCTGCATTTTAAGAGGATCACCAAGTGGCTAGCACATACATTAAAGTTTGAGGAGTCTTGCCCTGCAGCTTTGGAAACTCTACCCCACATTAACTCATGTACCCCTCGCAATGATACCACAAGGCAAAGCTATGATCTCTGTGCCCTCTGCTCTGACATTGGAATTCTCTGTTGCAGGAAATCACCCCTAGCATTTTTTGTAACTAGCCCGAGAACCTGAGTATAGACGTTTGCCATTATCCTTAGCTTTCGGGAAGGTAACTTTGGGTTAACAGGCAGATGGGTGTTTCTGCCTTTTTCGGAGGGAGTGCTGCCTCCTGGAGAGCCTACAGGATCCCAGAGCCAGAGCCGGGGAAGTCCAGGAACAGGCTCTAATCCATAACTAGCTGATTTGCATTATCTCGGGACCTGTGGTCAAGATAAGAAAGAAAATGCAGATACTGAGGGATTTGGGCTATTTAGTAAATAAAACTAGAGCTATCTTTATGTGTAGGCTTTTTGCTGCTTGGGTGTATCTGACCTCATAGACAATGATATATGCCTGAAACATACATGGGTTTGGTTTTGTTTTGTTTTGTTTTGTTTTTTAGTGTCATAGCAGCGATATGCATCTTTTGGGTGGTTTCTGAAGGATGAATTGAATGCTAGGGCATGCTGATACATTGAGGCTTTAGCAGATGGGCATTTACTCTGAGTAGAAGTTGGCATGGAGTGTCCACTGATAGTAGGTAAATAATCTCTCACCAATGAGTTCTTCTCTGGCTCTGCCATTCTGGAGTTTATACTTAAATACACACCCCTGCCTCACCTAGCTGTCTCTTGATGTTGTGATTTAGCTAGCAGCTGCTAACACATGGAAGCAAATGGAAAGAGGGGGCTCCTAAGCTTCTCTGACAGTGAGGGATAATGAGGAAAGGTAAATTGCCAAAGCACTTTAAGAATTGGCTTTCTTGTATAAATCTCAACTAGATTTACCATTTGTATGCTTTTTTTTTTTTTTTCTTTAACATTTCTAAAACTGCTACAGTGTGCAGCTTAACTAAGCTGTATAATTTAGTTTGGGCTAGTCTTTAAATTTAGATTGAGGCTACCTGATCCAATCCATGATAATGCAGCCTCCCTCCGTGGGGAGGCTTCTGAAAGTGTGTGCCACAGAAAGTCAGGTTACATTTGGGTCCCTGGGTACGTTGGCTGTGCGAACTAGCGAGCTAACTGCCATCTTCACTGTGCTCCTTACCCCAAGGTTGCCCACAGAATGCCTTGTTAGCCTCTCTAGGTTTTTACCTTCCTTCCATGATAACATGGAATCGGACTGGCCCAGAACTCTCCCACCCTCGGGCCTAGAAGCAGTATAACTCAGCAGATGAGTTCTGTCTTTGGAATTTGACTACCAAGTTTGCAATGCTGCCTTGGCCCTTGGAATTCCAAGGCTCAAAGCATGTGGCTTACCTTCTCTGGGTCCTCCGTTTCCTGATCTGTTAACTGGGCTGATGTGAGAATTGAGGTAATATATATTAGATGCCTGGCACATAGCCTGGGATTAAGGGGGGGGGAAAGCACAGTGCCTAAAGCCAAGTGATCAGTTGATAAATGTTTCTTTCCTTTCCTCCAGTTCTGAATGGGAGAAATTGTGCTAGTTCACCTTCAATGAAAATATTTATAAACCTACGGAAGCCAAGGGTCCCAGAACAGAAATTTTTATTGTGGAAACAAATTTTCCTTCCTTTTTAACTACCTAGGCAGAATCACGTGACATTGACCACCTTCAGTTCATACATTTGGCCAAATTTATTGGGCAACGATGCAAAGTTTCTAGTCTCAGGATTAGAGTATTGCAGGGGTGATTGAACATAAGTATCTAGAAAGCTAAAACAGAGCAGAGTATGTCAGGAGACTTGGTACAGAACCAAGAAACAGTATAGATTCAGAATCATTAAAAGAGCCTTCTTGAAGAATGTAAGTATTCAAATTGGGAATGTAATGGTATATTAGGATTTCAAGGAGCAGGAATTAGGAAGAGTGTTTCAGATGAAAGAAATGAGACAAGCCAGAGTTAACTGGCAAAAAGGGAAAGAAAGGTATTTGGAGAGCATTTGGCAAAGCCCATTTTGATTTCCCCATTTGACTGGGAAAAGGAGTCTGCCAAATACAGAGCAGGATTTGAACGTATTCTTAGGAGAGGGTACACTCTCTGTTTCTCTGCCTTTCTGGGGCTCTGTGTGCTGTGAGAAATGATAAACCAAGCCTTGGAACCTCCCATTCCCAACCTCTCCAGCCAAATCTGGACTTTCAGTCCCGATGATTGTAACATCAGCTGTAAGGTGTTAGGTCCTTGGTTGTTATCTATGCTTGTGACCTCACCTGGAAACCATTGAGATGGATGATTACTTCTCCCTTGGAACATAGAAAAGACGTTGCCACCTTTGTGGTGAAGAGGGGTCAGTAATCCTTCTGAATCCTGAAAGAGAGAGAGAGAAGCATCTTGGAAGCAGTTCTAGAGCAGAATTAGGGGTGGGTACAACAAGGAAAGCTGTTCCCAAGGTGTAGAGTGGTGAGGGAGGAGAAAGTCTTCAGTGAACCAGAGACCAAAATTCTGTGGCTAAAGAATTCAGATCAAATCCACAGTAAACATTAAAAAAAAAAAGAAAGAAAGAAAATGCAGCAAAGTGATATAACAAGACCAAAAAAAAAAAAAAAAAAAGTTTCCTTGGCTTAGTGGAGCAAATTTCAGATAATACCTGGGTGTGTTGCATAGTGCCAGATGCTGAACACACTTGTCTTAACTGATGTGAACATTAGGTAGACTGAGTTCAGCTCTTTGATTGGTGAGCAAGACCATTGTCAGCCTTACCAATGGCCTTGCATTTTGAATGTCTGGTATCCAGTGGTAAGGAGTAAAGCTAGAGTGTGATTTCCAGCCAATATAAGCATGTGGCCAGGCATCTCAAGGCTATATGGGTCAACGAACAATAAATTAAACCAACAGAGGGACCTTGATGGGACAGTAAGACTCAGGACTCTGCTCACCCTTCATTTACTTTGTCTGAGTAACATGTTGGCATATAATGTGAATATAAAATTGTGGAATCCAAGTTGATTAGAGAAACACACAGACCTTTTGTGGCTCTTGTCCTTGCTTTTAAGATGATACATGCTCTACTGTGAGTGGCAGATGATCCAGAAACTACCCCCAAGGATCTGTCGTGGGCCAGGTTATCTCAGCATATAATTTATATGTTTCAATTGCTTTATTGGATCCCTATAAAGCAAAATATTGACAATAAAATTGCTATTTTTGTCTTACCAGCCACTGCATGATCTTTGTTCCTCTGTGTTTAATGGCTGCATGTTCCTCTCTTCCAACTGCTTCACTGTTCCCCTGACAAACAGCCCCAGCAAATGGAGATTCCAAAATAATGTCTAATCTTTACCAGCAAACTGTCTATCCTGCTGACCCTGTGGAAAACTAGGAACATATTGAATATATCACTGAACAAATTAAGGGTGTGAGGCTTAATGCAGCCAAGGAAGTGATCATAATGCCATATGTCTGGGAGCCTTGAGTGATTCTTAGAGCTCCAGCTTATAGAGTTAGTCATATTGAACCTTGTGAATTTCAAAAAGAAAAAGAAATTGTACAGTTCAGCACTCACCATTTTTCAAGCTTGATAAAAGAATGAATCCTTTTCGGCCTGACTGCTCCAGTGGACATTCAGTGCAAGGAAAAGACAAGAGGTGGCTCCGATTTTTCATCCATCTGTCCTCTTGAGTCACCCTTATTCTTCTCACACCTTATCACAGAAGTCATGCCTAAGGACCGTATTAATTCAATTTAAAAGGGACATACTGATGTCTGGGATTCGTACAGCCTGCCTTCAAATCCTGGCCCTGCCCTTTGCTAGCTCTGTGACCCTGTAGGAGTTTTTCAACCTCTTAGCTCTTCAGTTTCCTTATTGGGAAAAGAGGATTGAGTTAATAGGTACAGAGCACTCAGCACCATGTCTTCTATCTACTCAGAGTTTACTGTTACTGTAATATTATAATATGTTAATTACTTATGGGTCAGATGTTCATTGAGTTCAGGAATTGGTAAGCTTTTTCTATAAAGAGCCATATACTAAATATTTGGGGCTTTGTGGGCCATATAAGATGGGTCACAGCTGTTCAGCTCTACAACCGTAGGACAGAAAGCAGCCACACACAGAAAATATGTAAAGAGAGAGACATGCTATTTTCTAATAAAACTTTATTTACAAAATAGGGAGAACACAGGATTTGGCTTGTCGGCCATAGTTTGACCCCTGAATGCATTCCTTTGGCTGCTTCAAGTCCTTCTCTAAGCTGTTGCACTTACCTATGGACTTGTATGCCACAGCCCCTGCCTTTGTCTGATCTGCGTAGTCGAATTGCCAGAGATGTTCTTAAAAATATCATGCTGGGCCACTTGCTCTGATATTTTGGGTTAGGGTTGGGCTCCATTTGTTGGTGTTTTATATAGCTCTCCAGAGGATACTAGTGAGGAGCCAGGGATGATAATCATAGATGATAAAATTTATTAAGGCACTTTTTAAAAAGAAAGAAGACAGATTTTTAGACCTCTGCTTGCTGATTCTGATTCCATTCTGGGTTTAGACCCGGGAATTTGTATTTTTAATAAACACTTACTTTTAATAAGCACATAAGATGTGATCATCTTCAGGCAAGTTTGGGAAACTTGTCCTTCCTATCCTGATTCCTCCATTAAATATTACCTGTCCTGTAGTTTCTTAGCAACACCTATGGTAGGCGAGCCCTGTTGGGTAAGTCCGTTGGGACATGGCTACATTTTGGGCCAAAGGAGTTCTGAAGTAGGAATTTTGAAGTTTGTTCTGGTCTAGTAAGTATGACCACTATATGATAGGGATTTTCCTGGGAATTGAGTTGCAGTGATAGGTCTTATTTCCAGAACAAGAGTCCCAGTTTTATACTAAAGAAAAATGGTTACTGTACCAAATAGGGAAATGGTTTGAGGCCAAAAAGTCTTTCCATTTCATCTTGGGTATGGAGGATACACAGAAATTAATAGGAGACCTAACATTTGCGTATAAGTCATAGTAACTGTAGGTTGTGGAATAACCAGGCATTCTATGAGCAGCAAAGGAGGTCATCAGAAAGCACAGTTAGTATGAAACCAGCCCTGTTTGGTTATTTCTTGCCTCTCATCCGAAGTTGAAAAAAATACAGAGAGTATGGATGAGACATTATATCAGGCTTTGAAAATTCTTGTGCTATAGAAATAAGGTAGCATGTATATTGAAATCTGTACCAACAGAACATGTGACATTAACAGTCTGAAACAAATTACCCTTTTCAAGTCAGTACATCAATGAGGCATCTACTGCCCATCACTAATTTTACCCTTTTCTTCCATATGGCTTCCACTAAAGAGGCTAGAAAGCTACTCACCCTCCCAGCTTCCTCTCCTGCAAGGTTCCGCCTAATGAGACTTAAGCAGAAATCTTCAGAGCCTTTTGAGAAATCTCTGGTTATCCTAGTAAAAGATATGCTTACCTTTTTACACTCTCTCTTCTTTCTTCATTGACTGTGGAGACCATCTCTGACCTTGAGGCAGAAAGTGAACATGTTAGTGAAAGTAGAAAGGAGATAAGGGGATCTGAGATCTTTTAGGATTTCCTTGAGCTGCACTCCTTTTCTGGTTTGAGTTGTCTCCAGACTGTTATGTATATAACAAAGTCAAGCACTTTTACTGCTTTGACCACTCAGAAATTCTGTTACATGCAGCCAGAAGAATTCCTAACTGGGGTATGCAAGCTACCTCATTCTCTCTTATGGAGAGCACGGTGTTTAAGAGGCATTAACACCCTCATATATTGACCGAAGCCTTATGAATGAGCCAGCCATGAAGGCCCTTTGCTGACAAATTTAAAGACACAAGTTGCCCTGACCAGAGGCAAGATGCTTCCATTAATCTTGGGTGGAAATTTGAAAAGAAAAGGTAGTTGTTGACTAACGTGGCAGTTACTTTTCAAAAATAGTTTTTAGATGCTTTTACAAATGATAACTTTGATGCCTTCCAAAATTATCGGGTTAGTAGATCCTACTGAATCAGTGAGGTTGGACCCGTGAGAGCTGGCCTGCCCAAAGGCTGGACCTTCTTATAGTTTAACTTTCAACAAGGGCCATTTCTACAATATACATGCACTGCGATGATCACTAATTACTAAGTAATTAGTAATTACTTTTACTAATTACATGACTTTTACTAATTACATGGCTTTTCTCTCAGGAAAGCAGCCAGAGCAGTGGATAATACAGGTTCAGACCCTGTTTAAAAACTTTCAACCTTTGCTATCTTGAGCACACTATCAAATTCCTCTGAGCCTCTGGTTCTTCATGTATGAAGTATGGATAATAATTCATTGGCTCTCAGCATTACCAAAAAGATCGAGTGAAATGATTATATGTGAAAATAGTAATCCCAGACTCTTTTCCCTATGAAGTAATTGCCAGTTATTCCTTTACCCTTTCTAAAACCACAGCTTGGATGTCTAGCTTACCACAGCTTAGCCTCTGAAAGCAAGGGGCTGTGAGCTATTTCCTCTCTTTCTTTTCTATTTTATCTCCATTGCAGCTCATTTCAAACATTCCTCTCCATGTCTAGTCTATCTTTGTAGCCTCTGAGCAGGAGAAAGGTACAAGATGGGAGTGAAGAATTAGTTTTATTCTAAAATGCAATGGAGATGGACTGAAAACCATCTAGCAATGTGGCCATTCCATTACCTCTCTCTGGACTTCATCCAGATGCTCTTGAGCAGGGAAGAAAAATTAATTGCCACTTGAATACCTTTGGAGGAGAGGAGGGAGAAGAGAGACAGGAGGGGTGGGGAGGGAGGATGATTTAGTATGTAGGTAATACATATGGTGGCATTGTGTCAAATCTTCCCCAGGAATAAGTTCTAAAATCTAAGAAAAATGCCTCTGTTGACAATTGAGTATTGTCCAAATTACCCTAGAAAATTAAACCATTCATAAAGACCATTAATGTGTGGTTTGACGTCTATAGTCCCACATAGTAATGCATGTGTATCTGTGTATAACCTACAGAATCCTATACGGTGATTTTAATATACGGTGTATACTAAAGAGCATGTATGCTGGCCACCGTGTTACTGGAAAGTTTGACTGTGGACAAGTTGCTTCCCTGAGCCATTTCTATTATCTGCCAAGTGGGATGATGTTCATACACATGCCATGAAAGCTGCCTAGGAAAATAGGCCAAGTGAACACATTGACATTTAAGGCCCCCATTTCACACTTGCGCTGGAACACAAACTCAAAAGAGGGAAGACAATCACCATCTAGTATTTAAATTGATTTTCTCTGTCTCCCACTTACCTCCCACATCCACAGTCCATATAGTTTAACTGTGCATGAATTAATGTGTGTACAATCCAATCTCCTCTCACTTCCATGAAGAGGGGCTCCATTTGCTCATGTCATTCTTTGTCTAGAAGTCTGCTCTAGGCCTTGAATGGGGAGGTTATCAAAAGCCGGCTGTTTGTAAACTTGATTATAACAGCCTCACCCATATTCATGAGCATGAAAACCATTTGCAAGGAATCTTAAACGTTAGATCTGAAAAAGTGATCACATAGCGGGTAAACGCAAACACGTGACAAAGAGGCTGGTTCATCTGACAGAAGAGCAATTCTGGAACTGGTTTCAGGAAGAAGAGGGGCCTCCCCAGGAAAGAACAGCTCCTGTCTGTAGCCCCACTTGCCGGGAGCACCAATTCTTACAGCCCCTGCGTTAGAGCCCCGTGCCTGGAGCTGGCATCGCTCAGCCTATTCTCTGGACACTAAACACAGGGGGAGAAGCCAAGTTTTTTATTTCTCTTGGCTTAGATACTTTGGGTAGGGAGAGTCTCATGTACAGACCCCTGGACATTCAGAAAGACAGATGCAAAGCAATCATGCCCATCCTGACTTGCGAGAATCTCTGGACGAGTAAGAAGTTTTCTCCTTTACCTTCCTAAGATGCCCAGCCCTGTTTCCTTACACACGCACAGAGTATAACCGTTGGATAAAACACTCAGAGATTGTACATTAGTGCACTGCTTGTACATTCAAAATGCTCTTTTTAAACAAAATTCCACAAGAGCAGGAAAGAACTTCTCTGACTTTCATGGGAACAGAACTGTATGTTGCAAAAATAATGAGAAATACTTAAAGACTCAAGCCTTCTAGTGGTTTAAGACTAACACAAGAGACAGGACCCCGGTGGCGGCGCTCTCTAAGATAGATGCCTCTATAGCTGTTTACGTGGGAACAAGCAATGTACAAAGGGAACATCCACTACCCAGAAGGAATTTACGTCCTTTTTTTTTTTTTTTTTTTAAAGGCGGGTACACTGGTATGTGTTGGGTAGGGCACTGATCTACATAATATTTTCCCATTTGCAGACAGTGGGCGATTGGCTCAGAGGCTCTGTGTACATACTCAGATCTCTTTTGAATAGGTTGGCCGGGAAAAAACATTTTGTGTTTTCTCTTTTATGGAGATACAGCTGGTCACATCACCCATTTTGCCCCATGGCTTCCAATTTGGCAGACACAAAATGCAGGTGCTGCGTCTCGGAAATGTTGATTTGGCTGGAGGGGGGAGGATGGACCCTCCTGGAAATGTTCACAGTTACAGTTTGAGGGAGCATTTTTGTCCTGCATGATTATTTTGTTTTCACTCACTTTCTTTACATTTTCCTACGGCAAATAAGAAGCAAAACTTTAACACCTAGGCAGCTTTGGACACCTTTTTTTCCCTACCTTTTCTTTAACCCTTCGCAAAGGAGAAAGCCCCTTTTATGCCAGGCAGGGAAAGGCAAGAAATTAAGTTTCACTTCATCAAAGAGAAATCCTCCAACATCTTGTAGTACTTTTCTTTTAAGAGCTTCATTTC
The DNA here is from genome assembly GCF_010015895.1 of Lontra canadensis. NCBI lineage: Eukaryota > Metazoa > Chordata > Mammalia > Carnivora > Mustelidae > Lontra > Lontra canadensis. The sequence goes on from NW_022631014.1 coordinate 7,825,229, forward strand.
TTTTTCTCCAGCTGCCTCCATCTCTTTGATACATAAGGGTACACTAAGTTGAATCTATAAACAGAACCCACTAATTAAGAGTGATTGCTTAGGAGATTGGTCCCGACGATTCCGCATTATATGCGTGTTCTTCTCAGATATCCATTAGCTGCTAATAAGATACTACAGATGTGCCAGTCTGTTTCCTGTTTCCGTCTATTGTACCTTTATTGCCATATATGGACCAATCGGATGGGCAGAACAATAAGTGGATGTCCTTTTGCTCCCAGAACATGTCTCAAAGGAATGTTTGTTATTAGATTGCTTTTTCTGTTTCACATCAGTATGTTAATAAAGAAAACATAACAGAGAAAGTTTTTTGTTGCTTTTCTTTTCTTCACTTCTGCCACTGAAACTGGTTTATTGTTTAATTAAATCCTCTTGTATAGATATTTTAAAGTACATAATGCAAATATGCCTGGGCAACGTGAGCAGAGGGAAAATGACATTCTTCCTCCCGCTGTCTTAAAGAAAGTTTCCATCTAAATGTTTTAAGTACTTAAAAATTCAGCATGAATATCATGTTGCTATATTTGACTGATTTACACTTGAGACTTGGTAAAAAGCCTATGAATTATTCATTCCCAAGTGATTCTATAAGCCAGAACACCAGAAATCACATCCCCCGTTGAAGTTTATAAAGTGAAAGAGTTTAAATACTCTCTAGACGTGGATGTCTGTAGAGCTGGTTTTCCCTCTGATTTCAAATCGTTTTTGCTTTCGACTCGCTTATCTTTTTATTTTAGGATAACATAACTAAAGATCTTGCCTTTTTAAACAGCAAACCTGGTTAGCATATTTCTACGTTGGTATAGAATACTATATTTTAAAGTCGATTCATATCTGGTACCTTAGGTTTCTCCTAGGTCCAAAGAGATTTTATTTCATTACAAGAATAAAGCGACTGAGGGGAAAATAATCATCGACTCTGTCTTTGATTTATATGGAGCTAAAAGTGAGAAGAACTAAACTGTAATTTATTGGATAGAATTAAACACTGTACCTGGGGAAGGAAACAAATATGTTACTCCACACTATTTACACACACACACACACACGCACGCGCACGAGAGAGAGAGAGAGAGAGAGAGAGAAATACCTACCAGCCTAGAACAGTAAAACTACATGTAATATTACAAGATTCTATGTAGTCTCTATACTCTGAAGTCTATAGTTATGGGTCTTGGCAGCCAACTTTTTATGGGAGTATATTAATATCACTTAAAATGCTACTTAGAGCAGTAACACTTTGACCTATGTGCTCATCAGAATTCATAAACTAAATAAGGTCAGGTGGGGCTACTAGCTGGATGACACGTCCCAAGAATAGGCAAAGCTTCTAAAAATACGTAAGCTCTAGTAGTAGACAGGAGCTTTTTCCACACAAAATTTTGAGTGGAACCATGACCAACCGTTTGAGGAGAGAGAAGGAGTAAAATTTCCCAGGGCAGAAGTACACAGAATTTTGAATCTGTTCATGGGTGTCATTCATTACTACTTTCATGGAATTCTTCACTACTTGTCTAACATTTATAATCCAAGCCATTCAAATAATGGACACAAGGCGTGTGCATGTACGTATGTATGTCTCCGTGTGCGAGGGGGAGGGGAGGGAATCCTGAATTCGCCTTTACCAGGACATGTGTACGGCAATTATACACGCAGGCACAAACAGAGACATGTTTTGTGTGGTGCTGATCATTCCCAGACTCTTAATGAGACATTTCCAAATAACAGTCATCAAAGTGTCACTAATGAACCACCAAAATGTGGCTCAAGATTTCATTCACTACTAAGAACATTCAGAGATAATTTCTTCATGGAGAATTGGTATAAAGTACCCTGACTCAAATCCATTTGTGTAACCTCTGCTGTTACTGAAGACTGATCAGAAGCTGCCAGTTCAGTGAAGTTGGGTTGGAAAAGTCATGCCTTGAATTTTTGTGGGCACTGGGTCGATATCCAACAGTAATAAGAATATATGGTTATAATTAAACAATGTGAATGTCTTCTAACTTGTTTTGGTAAGTGGCTACTACTGTGGTTCCAAAGAATCTCCTATCTTATAACACTCAGGCAAGTGTATATTAAGTATTCACTGTGATGTGGACAGTCCTAGGCACTGAGGATATAGTAGAGAACCTTCTGGAAAGAACTCCTCTCCCAGGGGAGCTTAGGGTGTTATGGAGGAGTCTGCAAACTCCAATTTTCTTTTGATATTTAAATATTGTTGTTGGACTCTAAAAGACCTATTGGGCTACGGGAGGAGAGAATAGTCTTAATGGAAATCAAAATATATACTTATGTTAAATTGGAAATGACCCTTCGAAGAAACAAAAAATGCAAAATCTGAGCTAATTAACAGTATCATCTGTCTCCTGCTAATTCACTCTAGAGGATTTGCCCCAAAGGAAAGCAGCTAATCACTGCTATTGGTTAAACTGTTTTGAGGAAGCTGGACTACTCTTGAAAAAAGTGAAGAATAATTCAGATGCTCAAGTAATTTAGGAGTGGCAAGTCACAGTTTGGCCACAATGAATCCTAGTTGTTTGTCTGCCTTGTCTGAAATCTGAAACTTTTCCTGAGCCAAGATCGGGATGATCCAAGTCTCTAGAGCATTCACCTTAGCCACATAATTTAAGAGCATGTGGAAAAAATTCAACAATCAAGCTAATATTTTAATGAAAAAAATTTTTTTTAATTAATGCAAAAAATCTATGATGGAAAAAATACCAAAAATGGAATAAGGACTCGCTTTGTATTGTCACCCATTGTTCCCTTTGACTCTGTCTCCTGCCCACCCTGCTCTAAACTCCAGAAGTACTTTTTTCATCCCTTATCTCCCAGCAGGTTTTATTGAGTGTTGTGGTCACTCACTTCCATGTCCTAGTGTCCACAGGGGTGATATCTGCTCTGAATGGCAAGGCCATGTCTGTTTTGGTGTTCCTCACTCTACCCAGTATCGTACATAGCAGCTAATCACTAAGTGCTTGTTGTTACATGGAGAGCTCGGCGAATTAGAGCTCGGAACCTGTTAACATTTCCTGAGCCTTCTGAAGACCATTTTGTCTGCAGAGATAGCTAAAAGAATGCAAAGAACCCAAACAACATGAAATTCTTTTCAATTTGAGGCTTTATCTTTTTATGTTTTTTGCTTTTATCATGTTCATTCTAAATTACTCTCTTCTGTAATCAGACTGATTTTCAAAGAGCCAGCTATGTTGGGGTACACAATTAGAGATACCTTGGTTTTTTTCCTTCTACATTTTGACTTGTTTCAACATCAATTTGTGCTAATGAGTATGTCTGCTAGCGTGCCCCACAGGCCCTTGAGATTACTTCATCTAGAACTGCATTTGTTCTTCCTTGAAACTTGTTGTTCCTTCTCTGTTCCCTGTCCTGATGAAAGGCACCATCATTTGTTTAGTTTCTAAAACCAAAATTCTGGAGAGATCCTTGATTCTTTGCTCCCCTATAATGTCGTGTGTCCAATCCATGTCATATTCTACCCATGCTACCTTATTAATATCCTTGGAATTAATCACAGCCATGGACCAAAGTCTCAGGCTCTCTCCGTGGGACCATTGCAATAGTCTCTTGTCTCATTTTCCAGACCCCAGCCTTTGCCATGAGCCCAGTCTCCACCCAGCTGCCAAAGTTGGCTTTGTAAAATACAAATCTGATAAACATTGCTCTCCTACTTTCAACCCACTAATAAATGATTCACAGGCCATTACCATCAGCAGGACAGACCCATTCTTCATAACAATGCATTCAGGGTCTTTCTCCATCTAGTTCTTTCCTTGCCAGTCTGATCTGGCACTTTTCCCTGGCTGATTCCCTGCATTTTCTCTGTGTGGAAGGCCCTTCCTCCAGTTCAGCTGTCATCCTTCTCCCACCGGCCTTTAGTTGGTTTTAGGTATTCACCTTCTGCACTTCCAAATTATTAGACATATACTTCCACCAAAGTATGCAATAAAAGGGTTGCCTTTTTCCCCACCAGGATGTGAGCTACTTTGGGAGTAGGGGGTGTGGCATGGGTATGTTTTTTGGCTTTGTGTCCCAGCATCCAGTGTAGGGTGAAGCATTCACGAAACTCACCCAGTTCATTCAACCACTTGTTAAATGATACTACTCTCATGTCCATCTCCCTCTCATCCTTTCTCATTGGCATCTTCTAGTTTATACTGATATCGCTCTCTTGCCTCTACATGGTTTATATTCTGCCTAACATGGGCTAATGTTACTCCCCGAATATATCTGTTTTCCCTAATCTCTACCTGCTGAAACCCTTCTTGTGTCTTTCAATATTCATCTTCTATGCTGTCTGTTCCATCAGGTCTTTTCTGCTTTCCTGCACATGAAAATAAGCCTTCCTTTCTCTGGGCAGTTCTCCCCTCCCTCCACACCCCCTAGCACACATATGCTTTATTTGCAGTACGTCACTGTAATTCATGTGGCAGTCAGCATTCCCTCCTTAGATGGTGGGCAGAGACCTCTCCTCTCTCGCTCTGTTCCCCTACAGGTCTAGCTCCATGCTTTGGTCAAGAAAGGGGCTCAGAATTGAATTGGAACTGAACTGAATTGAATAAACTATCCGTTTATGAAATAATTTGCTTTAGAGTTGCCAGAATTAAATGGCTGCTCCAGTGGCAATATTTCTCTAACTCACTAATATAATTTGATCCACTGAGGAGCTAGTTAATTAAGTAGGTAGATTAAAAATATAATCTGCTAGAGAAAGAATGTTTTGGCAGGGACCCATACATTGTGGCTTTTTTTTTTTTTTTAAGCATTGTGATCTCTGAGCTATAATTCCTCTTGTTTCCACCCAAAATAGCAATAGGACTCAATAGGACTCTCTGCACATGACTGTTGACGGCTGGGTTTAGCAACACAAGACCATACACCTGTGTGCCAGATGTGCTCTGCAGCCCATGCTCTGCCCCAGTCCATCTGCAAAGCATACCCCATGCTGGCTCCTTTCTATAGACAAGGGGGGCATTGGTCCCCAGCCTTTTTACATGATAGATTCCCTGGTGCTTGCCTGTTTTCCTTAACCTAAAACCCCCTTCATTGAATTTCAATGTCTTGGATGACCTTTGCCAACACAAGAGGCCCTCCTCCATTTGCTTATCAGTGAGTCTGCTTTTTCTCTGCCTGTTTGATTTTTTTCTGCCTGGCGTTTCTTTTGTCTTGCCTCACCACTTGTGAGAGTGCTGTTGGGTCTTCTGTAGCCAAACTAGCCGCATCAGCACCAGTGGTAGTTAATAGCTGATCAGATCCTTAGGATTTCAATCCAGTGCCTTAAGAGTGTCATCTGATCTTGCATGTAGCTTTAACTGGAATGAATGGGATTCAGTAACGAATGGGTCTGCATTGATGGGCACTGGAGACAGGATAGCTTTGTGATCCTCTTTGTTTCTGTAAGAATGCCTCTGCAACTGAATCCGGCCCATTTCTATGCCAATGTGCTAATAGTTGTGGAATCTCATTCATCTCAACAGAGGCCAGTTAGCTCTGAAATCCCATCTGTTTGAGTGGATGCAGTAAAATGTCACGGAAATGTGGCCATTCATTCACATCACCAGTGAGAGCTTTCTCACTATTAATTTCCCTTCATTTTAAGTGACTCCAATCACAGTTTCTTATACCAATTGGGGGAAAAAAAAGTATTTGGAGTGCTCACTTAATTTTTTATTTTGATTTTTAAGCACTCATGCACAAGAGAGAATTAAGCAGTTATAAAAGATATGTGCAGAGTCTAAATGGAGAGGCTGCCATCCCTACGACAGATTAAAAAAAAAAAAAAAATGCTTCAGCCAGATTTTTCAGGTCCCTCTCAGCATAGGATGCCCAAGGCGGTGTTTTGGCCCAGAAGAATTTTTAGGCTGATTTTTCTTTTTTTTTTTTCCCTCCTGAAAATAGAGTTGAAGCAGTAGAGAAGAGGCTGAGTGTTCACGAGAATGGGGTAAAGGAGGTGCTCTCTCTTCCCAAGTTCTGGAGTGACACAATAGTTAAGAATGTGGCAGGCCTTCGAGTTCACCTCCTGACTAGCTGGACAGCAGAAATCTTGGAGCCAGTCTGGCTGGAAATGGTGGCAGGAGCTTGTAAAACCACAGTCAGTAGGAAATATGACCGTTTGCATACATTTTGTCATTTCCTTAAGAAATTTCCTAAATTGATTTTTAAGTCAAAAAATTTGACTTCTAAAAGAGAATATCTGGGTGTATGCATATGTAAACATGCATGCGATCTAAGTAGAGGAATGGATGAAAAATACAGGAGATAATAGATAATTTGCTAAAAATAAATATGGAGGAAAAGTGCTTTGTTTTTTTTTCTGGCTACCTGTGAGCATAAATGGCTTCATCACTCAAATACATTTAAAGGTATCAAGCCATTTTCATGGACTCAACAATGTTAAGAAAAACTAACCAGGCCTTCCTAGGTGCCAGGCACAGTTCTGAGCATTTTATGTACATTAACTCCTTTGCTCTTTGTCACAAAATTGTGAACTACTGCTATCATTTCCATTTTATAAATCGGGAAAGTGAGATTCAATGAAGCTGAGACTTCATCCTTTGCCTCTAACAGTAGCTTTGTAATCACGTGATTCCTAGAATGAGATGCACCGCTTTATTTGCAAGGTGTGAATTGACAAAGCAATGTGCCCACCAATTTAAATCAAACATGCCAGAACAAATACAGCAGATGACTATTTATCCAGAATGTCTGTAATTTGACACATTCTGAATTAATAACTTTTCCAAAATGTGAGTATTTTGACTTTGAAAGAATGTAACAGTTGATCAATGTCATTTTATCCCATAATATGATATTTGCACAACTAAAGCTAAATGCTTTGAACATGATTTCCTGCTCAACACATAAACAACTAAGAAACATTACAGTGCATGCATTACTAGTCCAACTGTTAAGATAATACTGCTATATTTTCTTACAGATTTCTCTTCTCCTACTCATTCTGGGGAATGTGCTTCCATAATACCACCTGCAAGATGATAACCATCACTTTATACCATACATTCAACCAACCCATGCTTCAGTTACTAGAATGCTGTGATTATTAAAATGTTAATCATTCTAAGGTATTCTTATATAATAATCCCAAGGCTTGAATTCTGATTTTACTGTTACAGTTCCTTATAAACTCTGCTGTCTATTCAAATGAGTGCTATTGGCTTTCAAAGATGATCCTTAAAGAAGCAATAGATATTTTAATAGTGCTACTAATGATCCTCATTTCTTTGAAATTCTTCTTTTCAATTTGAAGCAAGCAATAGTTTAGGAAGGTGGCCACTCTTTATCCTTGGAATTGCTTTAAAAATATGATTTCTGGGGTGCCTGGGTGGCTCAGTGGGTTAAAGCCTCTGCCTTCAGCTCAGGTCATGATCCCTGGGTCCTGGGATCGAGCCCCACATCGGTCTCTCTGCCTAACAGGCAGTCTGCTTCACCCTCTCTCTCTCTGCCTGCCTCTCTGTCTACTCGTAATCTATGTCAAATAAATAAATAAAATCTTTAACAAAAAAAATATGATTTCTGAAGACACAAATAAATGGAAAGCTATTCCATGTTCATGGACTGAAAGAATTCCTATTGTTAAAAGTCTATACTACCCGAAGCAATCTACAGATTGGATGCAATCCCTATCAAAATTCCAGTGGCATTTTTCACAGAAATAGAACAACCTGGCAATTTTCAGGGAAGCTCAAAGGCTGCTGATTAAAAAAACAGAACAAAACAAAACAAAAAAAAACCTTATACAGTTTTCACATGACATAGCAAAAAGGCAAAAATAGTTAATAAACATTTTATACACTTGTTCAGGAATGGTTGTATGTTGCCACAAAGATAGCACACTCTTGCCTCTTCTCTTGGTACCACTCTGACCCTTGGCTTCTTTTCAAGCCTGTGTCTTCTTTAGAACTAACATCACTTGGCTTCACCTCTGCTTTGATGTTGTAGGAAGTTTTAGAAGCCAGTGGTGAGCATCTTCAAGATTTTCTCCCTGACCGGGCACCTGGGTGGCTCAGTTGGGTAAGCGACTGCCTTCGGCTCAGGTCATGATCCCAGAGTCCTGTGATCGAGTCCTGTATCAGACTCCCAGCTCCATGGGGAGTCTGCTTCTCTCTCTCACCTCCCCTCTCATGCTCTCTCTCACTCTGCTTCTCTCTCAAATAAATAAATAAAATCTTACAAAAAAAAAAAAAAGATTTTCTCCCCGACCAACACCACATATTGGGTTTTTCCCTGGGTTGGGGGAATGGGATGGGGTGGGAGATTATATTTTGTAAAAACGGGCTACTGGTTTCAGGATAAGTATTATGTCAGTGTTTGTGGTTTGTGTTCTTGAGTAGGTCCTTGAAGGCTAAGAGTGGACTGATATATTCATTTCCTATTGCTACTATAAAAAAATAACCACAGACTTAGTGGTTTTAAAACCACACAAATTTAGCCTTTCAGCTCTGGAGGTCAGAAGTCCGCAATCAGTTTCACTGGGAGAAAGTAAAAATGTCAGCTGGGTTAGTTCCTCCTGGCTCTGAGGAGAGAATGTGTTTCTTTGCCTTTATCAACTTCCAGGGGCTGAGTATATTCCTTGGCTTTTGGCCCCTTTACCTTCAAAGCATATCACTCCAAATTCTGCTTCTGTCATCATACTACCCCCTTCTGTAATCACACCTCCCTTTGTCTTCGTCTTATAAGGACCTCTGATTATATTGGAGGAACTCAGAGAATCCAGAATAATTTCCCCATTTCAAGATCCTTGATTTTAATCACATCTGCAAAGTTCTTTTGGCCACATAAGAGAACATTCGTTGGTTTCAGAAATTAGGACATGGACACTTTTGGGCACCATTATTCAGTCTACCTGAGCTGGCTCAGCTACCACAGAAGGCTAATGTGTCTTCTGTGGTCTGAATGGTTGGATGTCCTGCAAATTCATATGTCAAAATCATAACCCTCAGGGTAATGGTGTTAGAACCTGAAGGCTTTAGTGGGTGATTAAGTCATGACGGTGGAGCCCTTCTGATTGGGACTAGTGATCTTATGAAAGAGAACCCAGATGGCTAGCTTGCCCCTTCCACATGTGAGCACAAAGTGAGAAGGTGCCCACCATGGGGGCTCTCACCAGAACAGGACTACCCTGGTGCCTTGATCTTGGACTTCCAGTCTCTAGAACTGTGAGAAGTAAGTTTCTGTTGTTTATGAGCCACCCAGTCTGTGGTATTTTGTTAGGGCATCCTGAATGGATTGAGACAGTACTCTATTCACATTAATGCAGAAATGTAAGTCAGTAGCATTTCTGCTCCTCCAACGCTTTCTTCGTGGTCTGCCCTAGCTCAAAAATGTAACTTTCATCATGCCCTTGCATCCTTTTGCCTTTCCACTTTTCTTAGAACATACTTTTGGGAATACCTTTTTGTAGGGCTAGTTTTCATTTTTTTATTTTTTTCAAAATGTTGACTGTGTTTTAAGGAACAAATGAAGGTTTGTTGGCAAAATCCCTTCCAGGGAGAATAAAAGTAGGTAAGAATATTTTAAAAAAAAAATTATGAATTTAAGAAAATGCAGAAGAGGTAAGGAGGGAGAGAAGGTGAATAGATGTTCCTTAAAGGTGAGTAGAGAGCAGGAGTCCATGAGGCCTGTGAATAGTGAGGATCCAGGCCTGATCCTAGCACAGTCCCTGCAGATGAGGGCTTTTCCAGGGAAAATGGCTGTGTGATGCCCTGGAAAAACTGGACCCTGTGCCCAGGGCACCAAGGCCAATAAAGCCACATGTACAGGCTAATTTGGGCTCAGACTTTGGAAGTTTATCAGTAGAAGCTGTGTGGACTGAGTCTGTCCCCCCGTGGTTGGTTGGTTGGTTGGTTGGTTGGTGGACCTCTTTCTCTTTTGTAATTATCAAGGTATAATTTGCATAACATAAATTCATCCTTTTAAGTTGTATAATCAGTGGTTCTTAGTATATTCACAAAATTAGGCCACTGTCATCCTTACTTATTTCCAGCATATTTTCATCACCCGAAAAGGAAACCTTCGACTCATTAAGAGTCACTCTCCTCCTTCCCCCAAATTTCTGTCTAGGGATTTGTAAATTCTGGACATTTCATATAAATAGAATCCTATAATATGTAGCCTTCAGATCTAAGGCCTTTTAAGGTTTCTATGGCCTCTTTCCCTTAGCATAAAGTCTTCAGGATTCATCTATGTTGTGGCATGTGTCAGTACTTAATTCCTCTTAACGACTAAATAATATTCCATTGTACAGATAAATCACATATTGCTTACCCACTCATCAATTTGTGGTCATTTGGGTTTTTTCTACTTTTTGGCTATTATAAATAATGCTGCTGTGAATAATCATGTATAAGTTTTTGCTTGGATATGTTTTCTCTTTCCTTATATACTCAGTAGTGGAATTCCTAGGTCATATGGTAGCTCTGTGTAACTTTATTCCTTCCTTCCTTCCCTCCTTCCTTCTTTTCTTCCTTCCTTCCATCCATCCATCCATTTATCCATCTTTCTGGAACTGTTAAACTGTTTTCCCAAGCATCCACACCTTTTTAATATTCTCACCAGCAATACTGAAGGGTTCAAATTCTACACATTCTCTCTAACATGTGTCATAATCTGTCTTTTTTCTTGTAGTCCACTGTGAATGTTTTGGTTGCACGAGACCACAGGTCCTTTTTATAACTCTGGAAGGGAGAGAAAACCTTAACAACAAACTGAATCCTCCCACTATCAGGTAGTAGAAAGATTTAGAGCCCAGTCAACCCTAATTTAAAGAAATTAGGTATTCTTCTACACCTGAAAAATAAAAAGTCTTTGCTTATTTGGTCTGACCTTCTCTTTGTAGTATCATAATTCTAAAGTGTTTCTTAAACTTTTTCCACATGATGTTACATAGTTGCACGGCCCATGGTTGTGTAAAGGATTTGCTAATGCGTGAATAAATACATGGACTCAAAGGCTTTATTCCACCTCTCCCACTGTTGGGACCTCACCGCCCACTGGAAGCTGAGGGGATCAGAGACAGGCATATTTCCAATCCTTTTTTTTTTTTCTTTTTTAATCAACTGAAAGCTCTATTCCACTGAACATAGCTGTGATGTTTTGGACCACAGGAGGTATGCGTAACACAGAATGCAAAGAATGTGGGAAAGGAGAAAACCTGGACAGTGATAACATGTCTGGCCATAAAGCTTATTTTTAAAGATGCTAACAGTATGGCACACCATGTCCGAAATAAACACTGATCCCTCTCCAAGAAGGCCTGGTATGAATGAAGTGTGGACTGCAGGCAGAGGCAGATCAGGGCTGTGTGGTGATAATTCCAGATTGACATAGACACAAAACCTAGAGACATAGGGATAAGATCTGGCTCTTGAGAAGAAGCAGCTAGAGAGAGATTGGTAGAATATCTTCACCTTAGCCCGAAGGCACTGGGGAGTAGGGAAATTTGATCAAGTCCAAAACTCCTGTCCCAGCTGAGAAACTGATGACAATGAGGGCTTACCTCCCACGGGCCACAGGATACTGGGCAGCAACAGTAATTTGAGACATTTCTTGTCATCACAAGAAGCACCTAAAATGTCTTTAACCTGGTCCATGTGAGTAAAGAAACCAGCATAGTGTCAGAACCTGAGTGGACCTACACTGGACATGGGTACAGTGCCCAGATGTTCTGCAGCAGCTCTGACAATCCCAATTTATTATTAAGGTGAAAACTGTGTGACCATTTCATTTATGTGACCTATCTGGATAACCCAAATGTGCCTGGAAAATTCTTGCTCTTGTTGTTTTGACGTGTTAAAGGCAAATGTATAAATTTGTTAGAAATATTTTTTCAACTAAACCTCACTTTCTGGAGTAGGTAGACCTCCCAAAAGCTATAACCATGTTGTAATACTTAAATATTATGGAATACTAAACACAGGTTATTTGAATTCACTACTTTGGAGACTCTAACTTCTATTATATGAATTCTCCTTTTATAAAAAAAATGTGATGAACTTATTTTCAAATATCAATGGATATGCATACATACTGAGCCTGATGGTAGCAAAGTATAGTCTATATGTTTTTTTGATCCCCATATTATTACAAATTGCAAGATTCCAGAGACTTCAAATGTGTCTCTTTCCTTAGTGATTTTCCAGCACCATGTCATTTGTGAATGGATACTTACAAATCCTACTTGACAACATTATGTCAGTCTTAATCCCTAACAAGTAGATTGACATTAAATCAGTGGTCATTATCATAGTCCTCTGAAGACTGGACACTTTATCCTTCCAAAAGAGAGAGAGTTAAGTACTGGGATGGTAAGGTTCTTCTGAGAGCTAAGTTCTTACGATACAATTTGGGAATTTGTTTCATAGAAGAGAAGGAAAAATACAGAACAGTTGAATAGGTGAAACTTGGGCCTCAAAAAAATCAGAATGCTGTTCCTAATACTGAAAGTAACCTAGAGGCACAATCATGGCTATTATGACCTGATGCATCCCTTTTTCTACCAGTGTTTTGGTTCTGTGTTCCTATCTCCCATTTCTTGCTCACTTGGTTTCTCCAGTCTCGTGGCTTCTATAAACTTATTTTTCTGTATATCTTTCCATTTCTATTCCAGTCTTTTACCTGTGGCTGTCTTTGTGTGTTAGATATTCAAAACCAATCAATAGTAAGACTAATAAGGATACCATTCATGCAGAGACTCCCACTGGGCAGACTACATCTTCTAATCTACCTCATAAGCCACTAACCAGCCTACAGATAGCTGATTTTCCCTTGAACCACATCCTAATGCAGTCATTATGCTTGCTATGGCAGAATTCCATGATGCAAAGCATGGACACCAATGTATAAGGAGTTGTCTACTGTCACTTCTCTTAGAAAGAAGCCGTGATAGTAACAGATGTTTGTTCCAGTACATACTCTATACCTTTATGTTTTGGAATCTGTGTGAAAAGACCTTAAGAGAAAGCTTGGTTCTTCAGGAGGTGAGTTTGGCAATGTTAGCATATGTGACAACGTTGGTTGAGTGTTGACTCCCTAAAAATTCATCTATACATTGCTGCTCCTATAGTTTATGAAATTAAAATCTTAGAGTTTTATGCTTTCCAATGTATGTGTATTTCCTCATCATTTTCTGAGTCATATTTTTGCTTTGTATTTCTTCAGCAGATGGAATCACATAAAAATGGCCCAAAAATGAATGCAGGGACATTTTGTGTACGTTTTTAAAAATACGTCTTCAATATGCCAATTGACCTCCTTCTAAAGCAGTAGAGTGATTCAGCTTTCACTCTGCTCACTTGGTGGTGTGAGGGACTCTTTGATGGCATTATTCTCTCTTAATGATTCTCTTCTCTTTAATTTCTAAATTAAAGAGTGGTAAGGCATTTCTCTTTTTGACCAAATTCAAGTTACTCATTGTGTCATCCCCTTGGCTTAAGTTGACCATAATTTTATCAGAAATATTTACAATGAAGATGGCAGGTATAAGAAAGGCTGTAAACCTACCAGGCATGCAAAACTGACTTCTTTATAGCCATGTTTCTTTTCTATCAAGAGCAGCAGCAAAAGAAACTGACAGAATTTGTGCTGAGTTTGGCATTTTTGCTGAAAACAGGTATTTGGCTGAATGCATTTGAAAAATTTTAAGTGGCATTACCTGGAACCAATGCCTTAAATAAATAGGGAGGTTTGAGCTAAAATAAACTGGAAGAAGAGGCGATATGCGTGTAGTATCTGTTGAAGCAAAAATATCTCCCACAACAAATTCTAAATGAGCTGAAGAAATACAGAAGAGTTTTCTGTGCTCTACCACGCGAAATTTAAAAATCAATCTTTCATTCACTTCTGCTTGTGTTTTATGTTAGCCACATCAGCATGGTATCACAAAATTTCCATGGGAGGAAATGAATACAGTGTTTCCTCCAGAAATCTTTTCTGTTCTGTCACTTGGTTTTCACTTGAAGGCAGCATGGTATAAAATTAATACTTCTCACCAGGTTAAACTGTTTGGCTCCTTTGTCTCAAGGCAGACTCTCATCAAGAGTCCTCTCTCCAACTTGGAGTCTTCTAGGAAACACATATAAGGCATCAATACATGAAATGACATTTTTAATTATCTGGTATGCATACGGGTGCATGCTAAGGCAGGCCAAATACCATCTTTATTTTATTTAATAGTAGGAGGCTTTTGACACATGCCCTTTGGTATGTCCATGATGGCAAGTCAAACCTCACTTTTTAAAAAGATTTTATTTATTTGAAAGAGAATAAAAGAAAAAAAGAGAGAAATCATGAGGATGGAGGGGTAGAGGGAGTAGCAGACTCCCTGCTGAGCAGGGAACCCCATGCAGGACTCTGTCCCAGGACCCTGGGATCATGACCTGAGCTGAAGGCAGAAGTTTAACTGACCAAGCCACCCAGGGGTCCAAACATCACCCTTTTTGTTCAATTTCAGATTGAGACCAAACAAACAAAAGACAGACTCTTAAATACATAGAACAAACTGGTGAATGCCAGAGGGATAGTAGCTAGAGAGATGGGTGAGATAGATAAAGGGGATTAAGAAGCATGAAGTCATAAAATAAAATAAAAATAAAATTCAAATTATAAAGTGAATAAGTCACAGGGATAAAAAGGACAGCATAAGGAATATAGTTAATAATACTCTAATAATGTATGATGACAGATGGTAACTATACTTACTATGGTAAGCACTGAGGATAGAATTGTCAAACCAATATATTGTACCTTAAAACCAACATGATACTATATCTTAATTATATTTCAATAAAAATTATCATGAAATATGTATGATAAAAGAAAATTTAGTGAATTTCTAGTGAATGGATTAATAACATGCATTTTTTCCTATTCCTTCCCAAATCTTTTTTAAAATGATAGCAAGAGGATGTAAAATGTATAAACCATTAAAACTAAGAAAACATGATAGGTGCTAATTGCAGGCAAGAAATGGCAATAACTTTTCTTGAAGACAAAAAGTAGATGGGCAGTAATGAGTAAATTAGCAGAAAGTGCAGAAAGCAAACGTTAGGTGCCTGAAGACGGAGGTGCAAAGGAGAAGCAAGGAGATGCAAACTTAGGATTTTGGATGGTCCCAGAAAGTAGAAGCACCAGATATCCAGAAAGATGGAAGTGACAATTGGGAAGATTCTTTGGATTTCTGAACAAGGAGTAGTTAAATTCATTTCTCCACTTGTTACATTCTGGCGATTACTGTAACCCAACCCTGGTAGGAAAGATAAGTCTACTCTTCGAAGCAATTAAACTAGAGAGGTTAGAGTTCTGGACACCACGCATAAGTGTAGAGTGGGGAGGCAGTGTTAGACTGAACACAGGTGGAAGAAGTGAAAGGCTCCGTATTTAATAGGGAGCACGTGGGCAGCCTGAGCCTCACTGTTCCATTCATCTACAAGAAGTCTTTTCAGAAAGGCATTTCCTTTTTTCCCCATTCTGGATAGACTCTTAGAGAATATCTCCGTGAATTTACCAAAGAGCCTATAGGGGAGGAAAAATGATTTTTCCTCTATCCTTCTGAGTTCTTGGCTGAGACCACTGTAATAAAAAGATCGAGGAGGGAAAAACAACAAAAATTTATTGACATGTATACCTCATGTATGTATGGGCCAGACCCAGAAAAAAATGAATAACCCCCTGAGATGGCTTGAAATTCAGAATTAAATACTATCTTGATAGGGAAAGGGGAAGGAGGGGTATCAGTATCTAAGGCAAGAGTTAAATTTAATTTTTAAGAAAGTTAAATGGGTGCTTAGAATAGACTAGAGGTATGCTAGCTTGTGACACTGTTTGTCTGGGTGTGCAGATGACTTCTAATTTCCTCTCCTGTGACAAGAGTCCATCTTGGCTGGTTAATAAAACTCCTATGGAGGGGATTTATAATTGTGTTCCTTTTGGTGGATAGGTCTTTGGGCATAAAAGGAATTAAGAAAAAGCCTCTCTCTACTTTTACTGTTTTTTAAGTGCTTACAACTCAAATAATCAAAATACCAAAATACCAAAGCATATTATATTATCATATTATAATTGTGTTCCTTTTAGTGGATAGGTCTTTGGGCATAAAGGGAGTTAAGAAAAAGCCTCTCTCTACTTTTACTGTTTTTAAAGCACTTACAACTCAAATAATCAAAATACCAAAATACCAAATCATATTATATTATCATATTATAATTGTGTTCCTTTTGGTGGATAGGTCTTTAGGCATAAAGGGAGTTAAGAAAAAGCCTCTCCCTACTTTTACTGTTTTTTAAGTGCTTACAACTCAAATAAACAAAATACCAAATCATATTTTGGGGTGACATGTCCCAAATCCCTATAGTCATATTTTGGGGAAGCTTATTCTGCTACTTTTCAAGTCCCAAATAAAAAGCCCATAAATCTAACATTTGCAGAGTCTCCCACAGAAATGTCCCACTTAGATCACTTTTTCATGAAACTCATTCATTTGACAAGGTTTGCTTATGAAAACAGAGCTTGCAATAAGTTTCTCCTTTCAGATATAAATGGGCGGGCCTAGTAGTAGACAGAAAATAAAATTGAGAAATGCATGTAATATTGAAGAAAATAAAATAACAGACCAAAAAGTTGGGGTGGGGGTGGAGAAAGTCAATATAGAAAGCAGAGTAAAACATTTAAAAAAAAAAAAAAAACTACTTGATATCCTAAAAGAAAGATAAGCTGTTTGTGACAAAAACCAGAATTTGTAAAGATGAAAAAAAAACAAGAAAACTCTTAGATGTTAATAAAGTACCATAAATATGAAATTCAGTAGAGTAATAAGAAGTTAAGATGAGGTTATCTTGCAAAGAGTAGAACAAATGGATGAAAAGTTATAATATGAGAGAAATGTAATAGAAATGGAGACTCGATTCAGAAGGTGCAATATCTAATATTTCCAGAAGCAGAGAATATATAGAGAGGAAGATATTATCAAGGGAGTATAAAGTCAAGTTTTCCCCAACAGAAGGATATGGGTTACCGGATTGAAGAACTCTACCAAATGCTTAGCACAATGTAGGAGAAAAAAGGATCCATAGGGGTTAAAGAAAAGACTATAAAGGCTTGCAAAAATGAACAAAATGTCACACACAAAGGATCCAAAATCAGAATAGTTTTAAAAATTTCCAAAGGAAGGTAGAAAGCTTGAAAAAGTGGTATAACATCCTTAAAACTCTAGTTTTAAAAGTTAACTTCAATACATAATTTTATAGCTACCCAAACTATCAAGCAAGTGTGAGGTATAGCATAACAATATTTTAAAGCATGCAAAGTCTCAAAAAATTTACATCCTGCACACCGTCTCTGGGAAAGATCTTATGGGAAAAAACCAGCAGAGGAATAATTAAACCAAGAAAGAGAAAGGCATGTGATCCAGGAAATGGGCTTTAAAAAAAAAAAGAGAGAAAGAGAAAGAGAGAGAGAAGTGATAATAGAGAATCTCGGTTTGACATCTGTGCATGACACTAGGAAAGCAGACATTCAGCCCTGGGGCAGGAGGAATGTCTCCAATTGTGGAACTTCTATATCATATGACATATCTGGCAAAATTGTCAGGGAGTTGGGGAAGAATTATTCATAGATGGAAAATAATCCAATTATATAAACAAAGCAATTATTAACTCTAGGAAAAACAAAAATTTTTTATAAGAACTGTAAATGTAGTATGTCCTGTGGCTCAGCTGTAACAATATTTACCTAGTCATATTTAGGTAAATAAAATGTAAATGATTTTCATTTTTTAAATTGTGATGACATTGTGTTGGAAATAAGAGAGAAAAGGGGATTTAACATGTGTGAGCAATAGCTGAAGAGACTTAAATCATATTTGTAGTAGAAACCAACAGATAGCAAACAAAAAAGTTATATAATTATGAAAAAATAGTTTAAGCACATTAACTAGAAGTACAAAGTAATAGGAAAAAGCCCAACTAAAAGTTTCGAGTAGTTGCTTCTGGGGAGGAGAGCTGAAGGATGGGGAAAGTGGGCTGTTGTTTTTCTTTATTAATCTAAAGCAGAGGTCAGCAAGCTATGGTCCATGAACCAGGTTCGGCAGGCTGCCTATTTTTGTAAATAACATTTTATTGGATTACAGCCATGACCACTCGTTTATGGATTGTCTGTGGTTGCTTTTGTCTCACAAGAAATTGGTACAAAAACAGAGTGGAGTATTTGTGACAGAGACTACATGGCCTGCAATCTAAATTATTTACTTTCTCGCCCATTACAGAAGAAATCTGCCAACCTCACATCTAGAGCAGTGGTTCTCAAATGTTAGCTGCATGAGAATCATCCAGAGTGCTTCTTAGAACACAGGTTGCTGGGGCTACCTCAGACTCTTGATTCACTCGCTCTCAGGCCTAAAGAATCTGTTTCTAACCCGTTTCCAGATGATGGTGAGACAGCTGGTTTAGGGACAGCGCTTTGAGAACCACTGGTTTAAAGGGAACTTTTTAATTTTCTAATCCTGTGTATCATGTTTATAAAACAAATGTTAAATATTTAGAAGTATAAGTTTGGAACCTTGCATGCAAATTGAAGCTAAAATAAATACAGAAATGATCTCTGGTAAATTAAATGTGACAATGAATTGAAATGTAATTTAAAAACCTTTTTAATGGAACAAAAACATGAACAAATTAAACTGGAGAAAATATACTGGGTTTTATTAAAATAATATCTCACAGATGCAGACAGAGATGTTAACAGTTCCCAGGATCCCTGTCACTGCCTGGCACCATTCATCCAAGTGGTTAGTAGGTAGACCTTTCCTACTACCTCCTGTCCTTCTGCTACA
Source organism: Lontra canadensis (assembly GCF_010015895.1). Lineage (NCBI taxonomy): Eukaryota > Metazoa > Chordata > Mammalia > Carnivora > Mustelidae > Lontra > Lontra canadensis. The sequence continues at coordinate 7,844,139 of NW_022631014.1, forward strand.
AAGGCAGATTATTGCAGAACAATACCGACTATGCATACATTTATGTAAAAATCCTTTCTTTTTTAATTTCCTCTTAAATATTTTCCATATTTCCATTTCATATCTCATAAGATACTTGTCTTCTGGACAGCACTGTCTGAGAAACTTGATTTAAAACCTGTTCCTCTTCCTTTGACCCCTTTTGCAGATGATGAAATTGACACCCAGGCAGTCTCCTGGGTGGTAGATCCAAGACCTCCTCCTGACTTGGTCCCCACTTCCTTCCCCTCTTCTATCCCACTCCCCTTTGCTTCACTGCAGGTTGCAAAGAAAGGAACCCTGAATGAGCCCAAACTCAAATCAGGCAAGGAAGGGGAAAAAAAGCACTGCTAATACCACTAACCATCTTTTTTTTTTTTTTTGAGAAGCCTAAAACAAAGGAAATTCTCTGGTTCCAGAAATAGCCTTAATCAGTCACATATGTGAACATAGACCCAGTGACTGTTCGAACAATTTTCCAGCAACATAACAGGATTTTCCCAACCCACCGATTTTTGTTTCCCTTTTGCCCTATTATCAGTTTAAGTTTTCTTTTTCGTCTTTCTTTTCTTTTTCCTTTTTTCTTTTCTTTTTTCTTTCTTTCTTTTTTTTTTTTTTTCCTTGAAGATCCTAGGCATGATACCAGACTTTTCAATCAGACAGGCAGGATGCTGAAAATCTGCTGTGTTTGAAAGCAAAGAGACATGAAGAATTATTGAGAGTAGAAATAGTCCCTGGTTGGTAAAAAACAAACAAACAGCTTTAAAACTCTAAGAATTGTGCCCTGCGGGGGTGGGTTTGCTGAACTGTCAGCTCCACCAGTTAATGAGGTAGTTTGTCTAATGGAGATAGAAAAGACCATTTTTAACAATGCTGGGCTTTGTGTGTGTGATTTAAAAATCAAATTGAGTGGAAATGCACCAAATACTAAATGGTATTGTTTATTTTCTAATTAATTTGCTACAAACTACAAAATGAAAGTGTTAAATATATTAGATGGTGTGTGATTTTTTTAGAAGAGAAAGCAGGGAAAACGTTCACCTCTCATAGTCCATTTACTTTACTTTCATCAGAGAAACAAGTTGTGGTTTGAAAGTGTAAAAAGGACATCGGTATTTGGGGAGGGGCATCACTTTGGGGGGCAAGCTTGTTACGAAAGCTAACAGGGAATATGGTCTCCTTTGTAAGGGACAGCAGAGTTCTGGGGATCCTGGGACCATATGGTCTCACTGTGGATGACGTGCATTTGTAATATTAATAGGCCAGGGACTCAAGGCCCTGGGGAGAATGTCATGAGGTGAAGACAGCCGCTCACATCACAACAGCTTGTGGACTTTTTCCTATAGGGCACAGCAAGGGCACCTCAGGCACTCAGTGACATAAAGGCACAGCATGGTACAGCGGAAAGCAGAGAGACCGTAGAACCAGCCTGGTCTAGGTTCAGATTCTGACTTAGCCTCAGGCTGACTCTGTGACATTGCAGGTCAGTCATTTAAACTCACTGAGACCGTTTTCTCACCTGGAAAATATGGAGAATAACTGCCTTACAGGACGGCTCTAAGGGCTAGAGCTTAGAGCTCATAAGCAAAGTGCCTGACATATAGTAAACAAACGAAGCTATTACAGATTAGAAGATTCTAGGGTTCGGAATCAAACTGGCTGACTTTTCAAACTGAGAAATCAGTAAGCTTTCATGAGTCTTTGTTCTCCGCTGTACCCAGATCCCATCTTTGCTCCTTCCAAGGATTAAAACAAAAGTTTTAGTCCTGATATTTTCCTCAGACAACGGTGCAGTGATTTCCTCCTGCCCTGACCCCAGAGCCTCTTGTCTATTCCAGCGAGCTCATTCTCAAAAGCATATCATTTGATGAGACAACGCACATGTGAATAGCAGACTTTAACTTGGTCTTGACTCCGCACCGGGCACTTGGCTTGTCTTCGTGTTACCTCATTTCCTCACTTAGGGCTCACAACCACCCTCTGAAGTAAATTATATTATTATCCCCATTTCACAATAAAAACTGCTATATTGAGAAGTAAGATAACTGTCCGTGGGGTGGGGCCATGATTTGAACCTCGGTGGTGTGGCTCTAGAATCATGCTCTTGACAATGACGCTGAGCCGGCCTGGTCATGTGATTCTTGTTTTGGGTCACGTGGGTTTACATTCAGGGCTTCCCTTCGGTGGAGTCCAGAGTTGGGGACTTTCACTGAGTATTGGTCATTGGGGCCAAAATGAGCCTGGGAAGCCAGCCCACACTAGAGTCCATTTCAGGCTTCTTCCATTCCCAATCTCAAGGAGTCCTAGGTGCTGAGCCTTCCTTGCATGTCCTTTGTAGGGGCAGAGCAATTTACCCTCTCTAACAACATGATTATAACCAGGAGCTGTTAAAACTAGACACTCTGTGATGACAGGAACCACATTAGCACCATTTCATACTGTGTATCTGTAGTGCCTACATCAGTACCTGGCATAGACTGGTAAGTTAGGATTCGACAGGTAGATGATCAAACAGATAGACTAAGCAGTTATATGGATCAAAGATGGTGTTTACAAGAAAGGTATATACTGTTGACAGTAAGAAACAGATATCAGATATTTCACTGACCTTTGTCTGTGTCTCTTACTTTGTTTTACTGGGTTTGGGTTTCTCTGGGTCTGGGATCCTTTCAGTAGGATACAGTTTTCTCCTACAATTAATTCTATTTATCTTGTTGGGTATCTCATTCCAAAGGGCTGGGTTGAAATCCCAAATTTGTTCAGATAAAATATGTAACATCTTGGAAACACCTAGGTTATGACATCGTAAAACAATCACTTTCTCTAAAAGAAGCAAGAAAAAACACTTAACCGTGCAGCAAATATTTATTGTGGCCTACCTGGTACCCTTATAGGAGCTAAAAACATAGCGGTTTGCAGAACAGAAAAATTCTGCCCTCCTAGTGAGCACATTCTAATTGGGGGAGACAGGCAAAAACACTCTCACAAAAATTTCATTGCCATGGAGAAAGCTTAAGCTGAGTAAGGAATATCAAGAAAGATTACTCCGGAGTGGGAGGTACATGACTGTTTAATATTGGATGGTCAGGGCTACTTTGAAATTGTGTATTAGTTTTATGCTATATTAGAATATAAGAATTTAAGAAAATAAAAGTAGTGAATATAAGGGAACAGCAGGGAGTTAGGAGTCCTAGATTAATACCTGAGCTTTTTCATATAATTTGATAAACAAGAAAATATTTTTGACTTATGAAATTTATATATACATATACATATATACACATTTTTTTTTTCCTGACAGAATTAGCAGCTCTGGACCTTTAAAGTGATAGCATTTCCCAGCGTTAAACTGAGCAGCTGAGCAAAAAACGCATCCTTCCTGTAATCAACACAGCAAAATGAGAGGCGGAGAAACCATGCTGAGAAGAAGCAAGGTCATATGTTGAACTGTTTTCCCTTTGGCCCAGAAGACAGCTCAGACTCAACGCTGGCCCTGAGTTTACCTCCCTCGCTTTGGCTCAAGACCTGAAGTGATGTGCTCCCGCCCCAGAGCACCTTCCATCGTGTGAGGCCCGAAACATGACCACCAGTAGCCACGCATGTCCTGTCCCCTCAGTGAATGGACACATGACTCACTACCCAGCCGCGCCCTACCCGTTACTCTTCCCACCAGTCATCGGAGGACTTTCCCTGCCTCCCCTCCATGGCTTGCACGGCCACCCTCCTCCAAGTGGATGCAGTACCCCATCCCCTGCAAGTAAGTACCACAGCAATTTGCTCTTTTCTCTCGGTTGGTTGGCTTAATGGACCAGAGAATACAGGATGGTTCCCATCCAAGGTAAGTTTTCATTTTACTGGGTTTTGGTTTCTCTGGGTCTGGGATTGTACTTTTAGTTCTCTTGCAGAAATATCATTTGAAAGAGACAAATGGTGCGTTTTAGAATTTGGTCCATTCGAATCCTTGTTGTATTTTGCTCTATTTCATAAGATGTCAATGTCAAGCGTAGTCAGCGGATATGACCAGCGTTCTTGAAGAAACTGGCCACTTGATAAAGAATGCGAACAGTGGGTCAGAAGATGATGCTGTAAGAATCGCTGATGATAATGCTGGATTTAACATCCGTTTTGGCTGTGAGGTCTTCGAATCTCTAACTCTTCTCCTATAAGGACACTATAGATAGGACACTATATATAAGGACTATATATATATATATATATATATATATATGGACACTATAGATAGTGTCTTTAATTGTTTAATTCCTATCGGGACGCCTGGGTGGCTCAGTTGGTTAAGCAGCTGCCTGCAGCTCAGGTCATGATCCCAGCATCCTGGGATGGAGTCCCACATCGGGCTCCTTGCTTGGCGGGGAGCCTGCTTCTCTCTCTGCCTCTGCCTGCCATTCTGTCTGCCTGTGCTCACTCTCCCTCTCTCTCTGACAAATAAATAAAATCTTAAAAAAAAAATTGTTTAATTCCTATCACATCAGCTCTTTTGAGTGTCTTTGTTCACTTTTGATTCTGTACTAAGTTGTGCTCTTTTTAGAATGTTGGGTATAAAGTACTATATATAAGATAAAAGTAGAATTCTTCAAAACTGATATTGACTGACTTATAGAAAGCATCCATATTATGTGATTTTCTTTTTTTTTTTTTAAGTTCTGCCTGTTTTACGACTAGCCTTGGTTAGCCAGTGAGCTCCCCTGCCTTTGAGAACTAGGTGGGCAGGCCAGGCACCTGGAGGTGAAACAGCGCATTTCCGGCGCGGAGCTTCATTAGGGGCCCCAGCGCCTTCTCCAGGCTCTCTCACGGCTCCCCAGTAGCTCTTGAGAGCTCTACCTTGTGATTATTTCAATTTTTACTACTCTTCAAGAAGTTCCTCCAAGTAGTGCCTTGGTACTCACAATTTTTTCTTGTGAAGTATTGCCTTGTTTTCGTATTGTGCTCTCTGTGCATTCACTTCTCCCTTCCACTACACCTCTAGCTCCCTGGGAACAGGGAGCTGGTGCCGCCTGACTGGGATTCCTCAGCAAATGGTATGGTGCCTTCAGAAACAGTAGGATGTTTCGATGTCTGGGTGTTTGTGTAGATGGTTGGATGGACAGACAGCTGGACAGAGGGATGTCCAGAACTTTCCTATAGAGCTGTTGATTTTAATCACAGTTACTATCATGCCTGATGTATACTGGTTTTCCCTCCTCATATGACTTGATCATAATTCTTCCCTTCTGTGTTTGGATTTCTGACCAGAATGTGTGACCAATAAAGTCTTTGAAATTGCTTAATAACATTCTCCCATGCTTCTCAAGTTCAAATGGAACGTAGATATAGCCAAAGTAGTTTCTTGGCTGTCAGGAGAAATAGAAAAATGCCTGTATTCAAAATATCTTCCTGACCCAAGTGCCAGTTCAAACCCTGTTCACCCAACGTGCAAATGATAAAATGAAGTGATTTTCAGCTAACACATGAAGCAGTCTGACTACGTGATTGTTAAAGCTTTAAAATTCCGCCCAGGAGGGCCTGGGTCAGCCAGCCTGATGGATAGCACATTCTAATATATTTCTTTCCTCAGATCACAAGTATATTTTGTAGATGTAGCCAAGGAGCTATGGCTATTCCCATCCTGAGTGATGTAAAGTTGCAGATGGAAAACCCTTAGGCAGCAGTAGCCCCAAGGTCCCAGCAACTTTGGGCTACTTTAGGTACTTATTTTAAGGGAAATACAGAGGATAGTAAGATCTTTCTGCTGAATTAGCATCCAGGAACACTTGAACACAGTTTCAGTATACAAATCCCTCACCCATCTGCTTGCAGATATTTTTAGCTCTAAGAATTCTATAGAGCAGTGCTTGGCAAACTACAGCCTGTGGGCCAAATCCAGCCTGCCATCTGTTTTTATAAATAAAGTTTTATTGGAACACAGCCACACTCATTTGTTTACATATTGTCTAAGGCTACTTTCATGCTACACTGTTAGACACCAGATAGCCCACAGATCTCAAAATAGTTACTGTCTTGCCCTTTACGAAAAAGTTTTCTGACCCATGCCATAGAGATATGAACATTGGGATAGGAGTCAAGTCAAACTAAATGTAATCTGGCTCTGTTCTCTAACTGGCGATGTTTGATCTTCTAACTACTTATGCCATTCTGAGTCTCAGTGGCTAGGCCTGTACCTGAATGAGCTAGACTAGATCATATCTAAGGCTCCTTTTACTTTTTTTTTTTTCTTTTTAAGATTTTATTTATTTATTTGACAGAGAAAGACAGCTAGAGAGGGGCTCCCACCAAGCAGGGAGCCTGAAGTGGGGATTGATCCCAGGACCCTCGAATCATGACCTGAATTGAGGGCAGACGCTTAACAATGGAGCCACCAGGCACCCCACTCCTTCTACTTCTAAATATAAGTCCATGTTTTTCATTTCAGAGTTATAATAAGGCACAAGATGCCATCACTACGACGTTGAACCATAACACAATTGCCATTTTTCTAGATCAGAATTGGTCCAATATTAGCAATTTTATATGATTCAGCCTTTAGGAGGAGAGGTTTTGCAGTTCAGAAGAGGGAAGAGAAATGATTACTGTTTTTCTGAGGGCCTTGGGAAAAGGATGCTGAGGAAACTATACACTGTAAGGTGGTTGGAGAAGTGGCAGAAAAAGGACAAGGTGCCAAAAGTTCAGGCTGGAAACATCAAAATCGGCTAACTTTATACCCTGGCTAATATTTTATTTCTTGCTACAGACAAAGTACACGAAAGCCGCTCAGATGAAAATCATTAAAAGAAGCCACTGTTAATGTGCAGTCTGTTAGCTGGCCCTTAAACAGGGAGCTGTCTTTGTCTTTGTTACAGCCTGAGGTTTAGAAAGGCTGGGAAGAAGGGTAAGGTCTTAAAAGTTAAATGTTATACTTTCTCTTGGTTAAAATCAAACGTCGAGTTTTATTCATGTATTGAGGTTATTTAGGGAGGTAGCCGAATTCTATAAAATCTCAATAACTAACAAAACACATGTTTGGGTGGAAAAGCCAGCTGACCTGGAATGCATGTTGGGGAATGACTCCATAAAGAGGGTCACGTTATTGGACTATGGGACTTGCCGATGTTGCTCTCGTAATCTGTACACATCCAGATTCTGCAGCTCAGCCAGAAAGAATAAATTCTCTTACCCCTGTAACAACGTTCTTTCAACACCACAGAATTATAAAAACCCGAGAACCTTCTACCTTAAAATCTAGTGAGAACAATTTCCATAGCAGCTACTGATATTACTTCCCTTCCTGACACTTCCCACCCTTCCCTTCTGGTTCTCCAGCCAGCCTGGTCTCCAGGCCTACAACCTGAACTCTGTACTTTTTCATCTTTTTTCCTAAAGTATACCGCCCCCCTGCAGTCCCCCATATAAAAATGTCCTTGACCTACCTTCTCATTTATAGTCATTTAACCTCTCTGAATTTTTCTTCCATCAACTGTAAAGTATTTTTATTTAAAGAATAGTCTTTTATAGTAATAGTATTCAAATGTTTTAGGGATAAAGGCCGTGTATGAATTTGAAAGAAAAGTTGTTACTAGAAAGGAGTCCATTCAGATAATCTCCAAGGCCTTTACAAACTGAGGCTGGTAAGGATTCTAGATGTCACAGTTCTGATTTTCTCCTGCTCCTCAGGTCCTTTGCAGCCAACAGCACATCTTTCCTTGATGTGTGCCACTCGTGGACCCAGTTATGTAGCATGGAGCACTTGGCCATTGGTCTGACCATTTGTAACCACTCACAATTCTGAGGGGAAAATGTGGCCACTTTTCAGCAATCCTGTCTCCAGAACTTTCTAACGTAAAGGAAAATAAATATTTTCAGGGAAGAAGTGGCCTGAAAACATTTTCTGTGTGTGTATGTCCTTGTCTTTGTATTCTGACTTAAATCTTCACATTGTGGAGTTCTCTAGGAGGTTAGAAATCTGGAGACCTAGAAGAGAAGAGGGAGTGAAGATAAGCAATAAGAAAAACTAGCATATGTTGAGCACCAGTGTATAATCTGCCAAGCATTTAATGTATGTCATTCTTAATCTTTTTAATAGCTTCCTGATACTCTGGCCAGGCCATTAGCAACAGTCCCATTTTGCAGATGAAAACTGTGAGGCTTAGGAAAAGTAAAGAACTAAACAGCTGGTTAATGTTGGCACCAGATGCCAAGGCCAAATCTTGGGGCCCCTAAGTGAATGTTTTTCCCAGTGTGTTGGGTAAAGAGGCCAACTTTAACCCTCAGATAATCCCACAACTCCTCCATGGCTGTCTCTTTCCCGTGATGCTTCAGGGAGTCTTTAGAGATGAAGGACATTTAAAGGAATTCACAACCTCTTTAGTTCCAGCCATTACCATGGAAGCAGCTATTGCTTTTCATCCACACAAGGAATTGAGGGTGGGCCCCCTTGTCGGAAGTTACTGTGGATGGCTCTGCTCAGCTCTGTCCTACAGGCAAAGATCCTGTCATCTCCAGGCAAGCATGACTCCCAACAGGAGGAAAGCCTGATATACTATGCCAGGGAACACTCAAAATTTAATGTTCCAGAGCTCTCTGTGAAAATTGGACAACTGTCCGTCTGTCTCTCTTTATGTTCCTTTCATGGCTGCTTGTTCTATTTTATTGCCACACATGTGCTTTTTTATAGGTTGTTGTAAGCTGGAAAATATTATTAACAGTGTTGGCTTCAGAGACTCTCTCAAAATGATCTCCGTTTAACTCCACAATCTTAAAATGAGAGTTCTTTTCCCTGCTTCTTTAATGATCAGAAAGTGCTGTCCTGTCAAATATCACAAAATAGGCTATTCACTTAAAAAAATAAAAATCCCAGCCTTTTGGAGAGACAGACTGTGAGTCTCAGAGTTACCACTGACAGGACATAAATGGGGTATTATTTCCATAACTCGTCTTAAGCTAAGAGAAGCCATGTTCATGCAGCTTGTCTAAAGCAGGTGTGTGGCCAGATTGGAATTCTGTACTACTTGTTAAAGACAACCGGCCCATAGGTGTTGGTCGTGTTTGGAATACATGCAGATTCATGGTAACTAAAACCAACTGGTTAATTCCACTTATCCAGCACCCTTTGCCCTGTAGCCTTGTGTTCTTTCTACGTTATATTTGTCCTTAAGCATACAAAATGACCCCACTGGACAGAGATCATCTCTAGTTTTAAGATGTCTGGGGCTTAGTATGTTGTTGGGATTTAGTGAATGTCAAGTCTAATAGTATGGTCCACATGCACGCATTCCTCACCTTTTTTGTAAGCCAGATAAAAATAAATCAAAGAAACTTGCTAGGAATTCGAGTAAACCGAGTATAACAATTTTGCTCATTTTATCTGCCTTTGGTCATTAAGTACCTCTGAGTTGCTGAGGCTTAGAGAGGTCAAAGACTTCTACCTGAATGTTTTAGAAGAAGTTTATGTTTCCGGTATGATCTAACTCTTTCAGTGGTCTTCAGAGGCCTACAGCCACAGAGGTACTATGCAAGAGTCTTTTCCTTAAAGGTGGACACGTATTGATTACTTGAAGGCAGTACCTCTCTTCCCCAATAATAAAGGAATCTGTGTGTCTTCTTCTTGATGTCTTTACAATTTCCCCAGACTCTGGTCGAGTACAACATGTAACCCTTTGAATAGTTCTAATGAGGAGCTAGGTTCATTCTGTTTGTTGAACTTTACCCCAAAGGGATCAGGAATATGTGAGCATGAATTAGAAATAGAAAGATTATTGTTCAATTTCATCAAATTAACTACAATGCCCAAAGGAGAACCTCAACTCTAGCAGTGTGTTCTTGAATAGAAATAGGATTTCAGTCTACACCGGCGATTATAAAAACAGGCATGGAGTTTCCTCTGACTTACTTTTGCCGATGATTATTCCTAGGGATATATATATATTCCTAGGGATATATATATACACACACACCAAAAAAAAGACCAAAAATGGAGGAAAGAGAGCGATTAGTGGTTTAGACTTAATAATAGATTCCTTTAGATATTCTGTTTATCAAATAGTTAAACAGAGACATTTAAAAGAGCATTTTAGACCTTAGGAAGATTGAACCTCTAAAAATTGGAATCACTCTAATAGCTTTGAGTTGGCTATGAGATATGAGACTTTCCATGTGTTCCAAACTTCTGCCTTGATGAATTCATCAATCTACAGCTCCTGTACATTTCAGATGAACTATTTTGGTCCTAATGATGAAAAACTCATGCATATAACCTTGAGTGATAGGAGATTAACCTCCCATACAAGGTAGATGAACACGAGGACAGGCAAAATTGCCACCAGATGGCTGCCCTCTGGGCCATCTTCAGGATGTGTCCCAAGCAGTACCTCAGAAGCTCTCTGACGCATGCTGTGTCATCAAAGTGATACAGGCCCCTATTCCACCTAATAGCACTATTTTCTATTTTGGCTCCCTCCAACATTTGAAGGGTTTTGGTAATTTCAGTGGGAAAGAAAGAAACAAGAGAGAAGGAGGCAAGGGGAGTGTGGGAAGGAAGGAAGAAAGGAAAGAAGGATGGAGGAGAAGAGAGAGAGAGAGACAGAAGAAAGACACTGACCCTGCTGTGTGATCTCCAGGAACTTGAGGCCACCAGACCAACCAACGGCCAGTGGTACTAGCAGCACTCTTGCTTTTCTTCCTTTGCCATGAGAATAAGAATTAAAAGGGCTGTCATTTATGTAGTGTGCTGACTGCATTACCTCTGTCTACCATCTGGAAAAAGAGAAGCAGAGAATCAAAGACTGAAATAACTAACTTTCCTAAGGTTGCTCCAACAAAAATGATGAGACTGGGTTTCAATTCTTCTTGTTCTGACCAGGCCTCTTTTCACACCTCCATGTTAGAGGTGGATATTGAGGCGATGCAAAGGTTTTTGTTTTTTGTTTTTTGTTTTTTGTTTTGTTTTGGTTTGTTTTTGGTTTTTTTGTTTTTGTTTTGTTTTGTTTTGTTTTGATGTCTGTCTTTAAGGATCTTGCACCCCTATGGGGAAGTCATAATCACCCAAAATCATTTGGATTGTTCTAACTGTTCTCTACTTTCTAAGGCCTTGATTTTGTAAAGTTTGCATCACCCCCCCACCTGCCACGTACCCACTGTGCGTGTGTTAATTTACTATACATGTCCTGTTCTGCTGTCTTTAGATCCTAGATTTCCCTTCTCTACTCATCTGTTCATCCAATGCCTGGCATACAATGGAAACTCATTTAAGGTTCACAGAATGACAAATCAATGGTTCTTGCTGATGGGGGATTTTGACGCTTTGCGGAGGTACTTATGGACGTCACAATGATTGACAGCACTCTAGGCATTTAGGGAGGGGGGGCTAGGAGGCTGACCATCTTGCACTGTGCACAATAGTTGCAAATAATAAAGAATTACTTCGTATCCTCATTGCCTTCCCACTGTCCCACCAGACATTCATGTGAAGAACACTCCCCCCAAAATAAATTATGATTAACTGAATTTACCCATAACTCCATTTTACATATAAATGCAAAATATTACGTGCTTTTATTATCCTGTGAATTATTTAGAACTATAACTGCTGTGTAGATGGAGAGTAGGCAGATCTTTATTTTGTTTGGAATGTTTCTAAGAGTCATTTACAATTTCAGAGAATCATGTCACTGACGACAGCGTATGCTTCATAATTGACTTACCAATACCACGTGTTTTTATCAATCTGCATTTGTAGGTAAAATATTCACTGTAATTCTGTATGTGGGGGCAAGGATCTTACTGCTTCCTTATGCCTGAGCGTTTATCCATTGAAATAACTCTTATTTTAAGTTACCTTCTTTTGGGACACCTGGGTGGCTCAGTCATTTAAGTGTCTGCCTTTGGCTCAGATAATGATCCCAGAGTTCTGGGATCAAGTCCCACATCAGGCTCCTTGCTCAGCAGGGTTCCTGCTTCTGCCTCTGCCTGCTATTCTCCCTGCTCATGCTCACTGTCTTGATCACTCTCTCTCTCTCTGACAAATAAATAAAATCTTTGAAAAAAAAAAAAGTTACCGGGGCGCCTGGGTGGCTCAGTGGGTTAAGCCGCTGCCTTCGGCTCAGGTCATGATCTCAGAGTCCTGGGATCGAGCCCCGCATCGGCCTCTCTGCTGAGCGGGGGGCCTGCTTCCTCCTCTCTCTCTGCCTGCCTCTCTGCCTACTTGTGACCTCTGTCAAATAAATAAATAAAATCTTTAAAAAAAAAAAAAGTTACCTTCTTTGAATTCATCCTTGACATTGTAGTCAGGGCCATATATTGATATCTTTGAAATTATATGTGTAGGTGGGTATATTATCTCTGATTTCCATTTTGAGATAGTAAAGCAGATATTATAAAATATGTTATTAAGGGATGCCTGGGTGGCTCAGTTGGTTAAGCGGCTGCCTTCGGCTCAGGTCATGATCCCAGCGTCTTGGGATCGAGTCCCGCATCAGGCTCCTTGCTCCGCAGGGAGCCTGCTTCTCCCTCTGACACTCTGTATGCCTGTGCTCTCTCTCTCTCTCTCTGACAAATAAATAAATAAAATCTTTAAAAAAAATAAAATATGTTACTAAAAGAAGCAGTACATTCAGTATCTTGAAGATTGCTGGAATGAGTAGATGGATAGATGAATGGTTATATGAATGAATGAGGGAAGAATAATCAACTGGGTCAACTAAACCACCCAGAACATAAATGTTCTAGCTGTTGAAAGGAAGTTTATAAAGGACAGTGAAAGGTTTGTAAAACCAAATCTGACAATTATTCTGGGTATGGGGCAGTAGCATCACACTGGGAAAAACCATATACAGAAGACCTGTGGACAGTAGGAAAGTGTTTCATGCTCCCCATCTTGGAAGGCATGTGGGGTTGGCAAGGAACCAGCCAGTCCTTGCCCCAATTTCTTGTAAACCGTGTCTCCAGGGTATACAAAAGGGAATCAAATGTATTTTTATTCCTGAATTTACTCTTCCAGTATTTTATTTGGCACATACGTATTAGGTATTGGGTAGGCACCTTAGAGTATCTCTGATGGTTTGCTGGGTTAATTTATCAGAGTAATTGATTCTTACTTGTGTGTCATGTCAGCATCTACCTCCAGAAAATGCTCTACATCACTAATCATCAGGGAACGCAAATCAAAACAACAATGAAGTATCATCTCACACCTGTCAGAACGGCTAAAGTAAAAAACACAAGAAATAACAAAGATCGGTGAGGGTGTGGCGAAAAAGAAACTTGTGCAGAGTTGGTGGGAATGCAAGCTGGTACAGCCTCTGTGGAAAAGAGTATGAGTGTCCTCACAAAATTAATAATAGAATTACCCTATGCTCCAGTAATTCCACTATGGGGTATTTAACAAAGAAAATGAGAACACTAATTCAGAAAGATATATGCACCCCTAAGTTTATTGGAGCATTATTTCCAATAGCCAAGATATGGAAGCAACCCAAGTATCCATCTATATATGAATGGATAAAAATGCAGTGTATATGCGCGTGCACTTTGTACACACACACACACACACACACAGGACTATTATTCAGCCATTAAAAAGAATGGCATCTTGTTATTAGTAACAAAATGAATGGATCTAGAGGGTTTAATACTAAGTGAAATAAATCAAAGAAAGACAAATATGATTTCACGCATATGTAGAATTTAAGAAACAAACAAAAAAGACCAAAAAAAAAAAAACAAAACCCCAGACTCCTACATATAGAGAACAAACTGGTGGTTCTTAAGGGAGAAAGTGGTGGTATGGATGAAACAGGTGAATAGGGTTTAGAATACACTTATTGTGATGAGCACAGAGTAATGTATAGAATTTTTGAATCATTATATTGTGTTATATAATCATTCTGTACATATAAAACTAAGGTAACACTGTATTCATTATACTTAAAAAAATCCTACTTCCGGGACGCCTGGGTGATTCAGTGGGTTAAAGCCTCTGCCTTTGGCTCAGTTCATGATACCAGGGTCCTGGGATCGAGCCCCGCATCGGGATCTCTGCTCAGCAGGGAGCCTGCTTCCCTTCCTCTCTCTCTTTCTGCCTGCCTTTCTACCTACTTGTGATCTCTGTCTGTCAAATAAATAAAATAAAAATCTTTAAAAAAAAATTCTGCTTCCAATGATACATCATTTTAGGATTTATCAGGACTGTTATAGATTGAATTTGCATATCGCAAAAGATGTTGGAGTCTTAACCCTCGGTATGCATGAATGTAACTTTACTTAGAATCTTCTCAGATGATCAAGTTAAGATGAAGTCATTAGGGTGGGGCCTAATCCAATATGACTGTGTCCTTATGAAAAGGGGTCATTCAGTCAGAAAAACAGAGATAAAGGGAAAGTCCCACATAAAGGTCAGAGTTATGCTTCCACAAGACAAGAAATGCTAAAGATTGCCAGCCAATGAGCAGAAACTAGGGGAGTGGCATGGAACATATTTCCCCCCATAGTCCTCAGAAAGAAGCAAGCCTGCTTGCCCCTTGATTTAGGACTTCTGGTATCCAGACCTATTTGGGTACTCTGTCATAGAAGTCCTAGGAAACTAATAAGGACTCTAATTTGAAACTCTACCTTCCTACCATTGAGAAGAAAACACTGTGCTTTTGATCTTTTCCCCCTCTGAAACTGTCTAGTAATTTAGCTAATTTCTCATAATTTTATGCTCACGATGACTGTTATTTTTCTGCATTATGTGGCTGCTTTGTCTTGGACTAATGAATATTATTTCAGGATAGTGATTTTTGTTTGTTTGGTTGTTTTTGTTTTTGTTTTTTTCCCCCTTCATAGTCACTCTCCCTTGATTCTGGTGGATGCAAGTCCATGATCACGAATCACAATGGTTATTTATTTATTTTTTTAATGAATGTGTCTCTATTCCCCGGCTTTATTTTGGTCCTATCCTTGGATGCTAAATTTCCACCCCTTTTCTTGACCTTCACATGTCTTCTTTAATATCTGTTATGCTCTTAATTTTAAAGAGCAAATTTTGCCTTATGACTCTGCAGAGTTACTCCTCATTGTTATATTGGAACCTATGGAGTCCTGCAGAAGAGTCATTCATATTACAAATTCATATTTCAAGTTCCAGTCACTGAAGGTTTATTGGTGGCAGTGATCTTACTATAATTATTGGTTGTTCATTATCTCAAACATCATGTTATTTGTTCATCCAGCAGCCCTGGGCACTCTGACACTCTTCCTTCAATCCTGTACTCTTCTCTTGTATACTTAGACCTAGTTTTGTCTTATAGTTACTTCCTTCTGTGCCATGGTCTTTATGCCTACCCCCATTAATTCTCCTTATCTGGGATTTTTTAGTTATGACCAAAAGCATTTTAATATAGTTTGGAAGCCACCTAAGGTTGTGCCACGCATAAGCTTCAGGATTCTGGGCCTCATGAAACCCTTCTGTAAAGTGGGTGCCTGGGCCACTGTCTTCTTCTATAATAAGATAAATTTAATAATATGAAAATCTGCATATATAGAGTTGCTTTTTGTTCTGTTTGTTAAAATCTCAAAAAGCCATCTTATTGATAAAAATGACCCCTTTCCAAAGAGAGTGCATTGTTGTTAATTTAGTGTTAAGATATTTTGCTAAATGCCCATAAGTTTTGCAAATGTTTGGATGAAACAAAATTTCTAGGGAGTTCTGGGATGAAGGACAGTGGTCATCTGTGACCCTGTGGGCACTAATGAAAGCAATAATTTATGTAGCCATTATTTTATGGTGAGTTGCCAAAGGTCATGCTATTGAGAGGTACTGTTCCCGTGCTACCCTTAACCTCGGGGAGCTTAAGGTCAAAGGCAACCATACTAATTAGGAAAGATTCATCCTGTTGAACCAAAAATGGTGTTCATGGAGAGAATTTGGGGGTGGGAGGTGTCTAAAAATGGGGCAAGAAAGGTTGCTCTTTTCAGCCCCCAACCTGGGTCCTTGAACATAGTTTTTTAAAACCTCTGTGTACTTCGGTTTCCTCACCTGTGAAATGAGGGTAGTAAGGGTACCTTCAAAGGGTCACAGTGAGATGGTCATTAGTTGACGCATGTAAGAGTTTACCAGCGCTGTCCTGTTACCGGTGCTTATGCTGTTGACAACGGATCTGCCACAGTGAAAAACCTTATCAGTAGTAGGAGTCCTTGTTGTTACCTGTCCTCTGCACTCGCAAACACCGATGCTGTCACAAGACTGACATTCTTACACTTGCTTCCAAAACATAAAGGTTCTACACGCACAGGTACTTTCTCATATTTCCTAGAAGTCCAAATTAGGCATATGGAAGTTTTCACTTCCCAATTTGTACCTTGCCAAGATTTTCCTCTAAGCCAGAATTCACCAGGAGGTGGTCTGGCACTTGAGTATTCGAAAGGACTCTCTTTCATGAGTAACTGTGGCCTGCTAAATAATTTTATATTGATCACAAAGAGGCCACATCCAGGAAATACATGTGTATTCGAGGTTCTCGTTCACAGACAAGCTCCTCTCAGAGTTGGAGAACTTAGGCAAAAGCTGAACCTTCCTGTCTTTTCAGGGCCTACAGGCTCTGTGGGTCACTTTGTCTCTGTAAACTATCTCAAATAATCCTTGATTGAATTTCAATGATGTGTGTAATAATGACATTTCTCAAGCATTATGGTTTTGCTTCTACTAATAGCAAGCTACTCTAATAGTGCTTGAATGATTGTGAAGTTGGCCAGTCCAAAGAAAGATACTTAAGGAAAAAAGTTGTCTTGACATTTCATATAAGTGAATAACACTTTAATGATGACCACATGGTTCTCCTTCAGCATACTTAGCAAACCCCTTTTATCACAATGGCTTAAAGGAATATTTGACAGAACAGGGATTAGGGATTTCCATGAGTTCTGATGGAAATCTCTGAAATATGAAGTGGCCTTCACATCATCCTTGACTGTTGTTCTGACCACCTATAGGCAATTTTGGGATTTCTTTCTTCTTCCACAAAAAATCTTATTCCAGAACCAAAGCCAAAATAAAAGGAGGCATGTAGCCCTATCAATAGTAGTATTTTGTTCAGTTCTGAATCCCCTAATGGGTTAAGTATATATATTGCTGCAAAGGTTAACCTGATCTTTAGTACTTGCCACAATTTCTTGATCCCTGCTTTGGGGACAGAAAGCAAAGATACGTGTCTGGTATTGGGCAAACAGAGAAGTGCTATGAAATAACAGAAAAAGACAAGACTTGACCCCAGGAATCCAGCACTCCCACTGCAAACACAATGGGCAAAGACAGAACGTAAAGAATATCTAAAGAACTTGTACAATCAGAAGAAAAAGACAAATAATTCAAACCAAAAAGATACAGTGGATTTTATCCTACTCAAAAAGAATTCAAACATACCATATCAACTTCTCACTAATAATTAAGGAAATATAACTCAAGACCACATGCATACAAGTTACATGAATTAAGTGTGGTGACAATACCAAGTGTTGGAGAGAATGTCAGCCAACAGATACTCTGAGATATATTGCTGGTGACAGTCTACATTGCTGTCATCATCTTGGAAATGGCTCACATTATCCTATAATATTGAATGCTCAGATTTCCTACTACTGAGTCATTTGTCTTCTGGGTAAAGTATCCTAGAAAATCTCTAATAGGAATACCAGGATTTATGTTTGAGAAACATAAATAGCACTGTTTGTGAATTGTAGAAAATTAGATACCAACCAAATATTTATGAACAGACAAGTGCAGAAATAAGTGGTGGCACAGTCACTAAATTTAATACTACCCATCACTGAAGATGAAGGTATAGACAACACCATGGAGAGATCATAGAAATGTAGTGTTGAGTTGAACAAATTTTTTGGCTATATATAGGATGGTAATATTTTTTTATAAATTCAACAGAAGTACTGTTTAGAGAAATATATGTAATGAAACTGTACATTAAGAAGTCAAGGAAATGATAAAGATCAAATCCCAGGTACCAGATACCTCCTAACGGTTAAGCAGAATAGATACATGGGCAGGACAGAGAAGGAGCACATGGGTGTCTACAGCAGAAGAAATACAGTTCTAAACGCTAAATACCTATTAGTATATTGTATCATATGCACATAGGTTAGGTTTGTTTTTGTAGTTATCAAATATATATTAGAAAGATAAACTATCATTAAATCTATGATGTGCTAGAACCAGAAGATAGGAAAAGTAGAGAAAAATGACAGTAGCCTGAAACTGAAAATTCACATTCTGAAAAAAGGCAAATGGCCAACGAAATTTTTTTTTAAAATTTCAGTCTTAAAAGTAATTGTACAAGTGCAAATTTTAAAATGAAATGCAAATTAAGATTTTATTTCTTACTAAGGAGAAGGCAAAGATTTAAAAGAAGGATCCCATTGTTATTCAGGCTACAGAGAAACACACTCAGTGCAACCTTGATGGGGAGAATGAAAATTGATACATCCTTTCTATGGAATAATTTTACAGTAAATGACAAGGGCTTTAAAATATTCATACTGATGGCTTTGCATTTTTGCTTCTGTGAATTTATTGGGAAGAAGTAAATGTTTTAGCATGCTTGGGAAAACAGATATTAGCACAGACTTGTTTATTAAAAAAAAAAAGAAAAGAAAAGCTGGAGACAACCTTCCTTTCTAATAAAAGATGACTGATTAAAATAGAGAATGAATAAGCAGACCTTTAAAATTTTGATGGGGAAATGAATATATTGACATGAAAATGCTCAGTGGAAAACACACGTTACAGAACTTATAGAACAGTAAAAGTTTTAACTATTAAGATTTAGGTATTCAGAATACTTAGTATTCTTTATTTTAGCAGATATATATTGTATACTTTGGGGGTGTTTTGTGGGTTTAGGACAGAGACTGAAGAGCATATTCATAGTTTTTCTGGATCATGGAATTATCCATAATGTTCTTTCTGTCTTTATTCAGGGGTTATGCTCACCCTGATCACCTCACTGCTCAGTGCTGGACCCATAGTAGATGCTCACTAAATAAAAATAGAGATACTTTTTATTGTGTTAATTCAGTTAACTTAACTGAAACAAGTATCCTACCTACATCACTATCCTTGTATTTGAGGTGTCCCCTTAAAGGTGTTCATGACTGAGTCCATTTCATTTCCAAGGGACATTTCGTTTCATTTCAGAGGGACATTTGCATTTTAAAATAGTAACTTTTAAGCTAAGGTCCTGGCTTCACAGTGGTAGAGGCTCAGCAGGGGTAGAATTTCCAAGGAAATATTTTAGAGTATGAAATTTATTCTCTCAGCTTCTTGAAAGCTATGGTATCCGTGTACTCCAGCCATGTCCAAGGCCTCTTTTGTGCTAACAGATTGTAGTTAGATTATAAATGTTATTAGTATCCCTATATATAAAAATCACAATTACCACCTATGTGAAACTATAGATATCATTTTTTACAACAAATTGGTGAATATTTTTTAATTAATTCATTTACATCCTATTTTATTTGAGAAAAAAGTTTATGACAGCTTATAAAAAATATATGTATACCTTTTAAAAAATTATAAAGAAGCATATTTGGGGAAAGAGAGAATAAATATTAGGAAAATGGATTGAAACCAACTTGAGGCCAGTGCATTAAAATGCATCCTACGAGATAGATAATAAACGTTGCTCAGATGAGCTAAAAGCCTATCCCAAAAAGAGGGTCCCCACAGTCATATCGTTGATAGCGTTCATAAAATGAAGTCACCTAGCCTTCTAGAGAAGCACATCCCAAAGATACGGTAAATCCAACTCCGTTTATGTGTGTTCATGTTTTTAATAACATCCCTCAATGTAGGCCAAATTAATCATTCCAAAGCTCAGTCAGGGAAAGCAGGTCCCTGCGGGGGTCCCAAACAACGTCTCCAGGTACATAGCTCTCTCACAATCCGAACTTAATCCAAAAATAAATATTAGAGTGTCAAGATAAATAAATGGTCTTCATAGCCTTCAGGCAGTTCTCCATAAAAACTGTTTTCCTCAGCCAAGGATTTTTGTGAGCACTGAAAAGCCATGAATTTGAGGTTATACTCCCTCGACAAGGACCAAGGAGCTGAAGGTCTGCCCCACCCGTAGGAATAGGGTTTTCCCTCACAGAACAATTCTGAATCCACGCCAAAGGGCACCAGATCATGGAAAATGTTGAGCAGCATATTTAAAAGCATGGACCTTAGAGTCAGAAAAACCTGCATGTGACCCAGCTGTTTGACCTTTGGATAAATCATCTCCCCTCTGCCTGTCCTCTTGGCATCGTGCAGCCCCAATTTTACCTGCCTGGAAGTAGGGCTAGCATTAACACTGAGTGAAAGAATGCTTGGAGGTGCCCTGCATAGAGCTTCAACATGGGATACGTATAAGGAGGCAGGGAGTTATGAGAAGATGAGGAATGTGAAGTACTTGAAGAGAAAGTGAAATGGAAAATAACATCAAGAGTGAAGACTCTTTGTCATAGAAGGACAGCTACCTCAGCAGAAGCGACTGGATTCAAGAATGTATTGTCGTCCGTTGGATTAATCTTCTTGGGCCACTGGAAGGAGTAGTGGATGAATGCACTCCCCTGCACCCCAGCCCTCCCCCACCCCAGCTGCATCCCCCGGAAACACACTTTCAACTGGGACAGGAGGAGACATTTTATGTGATTAAATATTGAAGCCTTCTTTTGTGTGGTCATTAAGGTCCTGATGTGTGCAGTAATATGATGTTTTTATTTGGGGGGAAATATGATGTATTCCCTAATCCTATTGTGGACTTGCATTACAGAGCCCAGCAGGAGAGGTTTAACTGGCAAGTTCTCTCTGAGGTCACCGGGGTGCCACATTTTTTTCATGGAAAGCTTCAACTGCTCAACTAAAGAATGTTTTTCTTTAACAGGCAAATGAAAAAGAGACTGCTGGGTGATTCCTTGAGGTATGCTTAATTAATTCCAATCTATTAATGATGGCAATTTTCTAGTTTCAGATGATAAATGGCAGCCCTTTCTAAAAGGCATCTTGAAGAGAAAGGATCTTCTCCCCACCCCCAGATTTTTTTTTTCCTTTGTCCTTGGCTACTTCTGTCGCTTGCTGCTCAGAATAAGCTCACATCAGTAATAGTCATAAATGATTTACAAAAGTAATTCCTGTCTAATCACTTGGGACTTGGAGGTTTTATGATGTTGCCAGATGTGCCATCAAAAAAAAAAAAAAAAAAAATCATCCGGTTCAGAAACTTGTGATAAATCGAGTCAGAATCCGTTAATTCCCTGAAGGCAACTGGTTGGTTTGCATGCATTTGTGTTGGGGCTTTGCCCATCTTCTTCCTCTTCTCTTTATCCCTCTGTTCAAGTGCATAGAAGACAAAAAGAATTCCTTAACTACAAAGTTCCTGAGAGGAGGATAGCATTTAGTAAAGATCCTAGCACAACTTTTCATGTTTCTCTTAGGTGAGAAGAGGACATTTAGTCCAAAGGGTGGGAGGGAAAATGTGAAAAGCTCCAGGGAACTCTATTTCTCACATAGACTCTGTCAGTCGCTAACAATGGGGTGTTTCTAATATTCTCCTCTTTTGAATGGAAGTTTCCCACTGGATTCATCTTTACTTCCTCTGGACCCTCCCCACATGAGTGTTCTGTCTCTAATAAAGAATTTTGGTTATTCTACCTCATAAGTGGTTGGTTAGCAGTTTAAACATTTTCCCCTCCCATGAAACTGTCATTTTATTGAGTGTGAGTCCCACATTTTCTCCAACTATACTTCAGATGATGTCTTTCATCAGGGAGAGTCTGACTAATTTTGGTGAATGAAGGAAAGAATCCCCAAATGGAAGACTGCGAATATTCATCCTAAAGCACATGAGGGAGTAAGTGGAAAGATCCACATAGAGCTTCTGAAACCACTTTGTTGAATTGCATACAGTAGCCAAGCTGGGCAGTAGAAGACTGAATCAGCTTGTACCCTCTACCCAAGAACTTGAAATTGTACCTTCCCAACCAGGAATTCTATGCTCCTAAATTACGATCGCTCAGTGGAGATTAAATTTTCTGTAATCCAGTGTAACAAGGCACAGTAATGTGCTTTGATGGCAACTCTGTAAGGAAAAAGATCCCTCTGTTGTCTCTGATTACAAAGTCAAGGAATGTGGCGAATTTGCTGATGTATAGGTTTTCTCTAAATATAAACACAGGCAAGGAAGGGGGCGGGGAATGCAGAGTCCTTTTGGGGAATAGACTGAGTGTTGACATATTTCAGAGTCTGGAGGTGCTTATTTAAAAAGCTTTGCAGAAGTGTACCAATGACTATGAGCTTTGAGTGTTCAAAATCTAATATTTACATAATTCTTCATCTTTGGCTTTTTGAGGACATAAAGATAGTATTTTTTCCCCAGTGACTGTAAATATCAGAATAGGAGTCAGAAACGTTTTTGATAACATTCTCTCAATACAACTAAATAACCTCTCATAGCTGAATAATTTATAGATCAAAGAGAGGGAAGCACTGTAGCCTCCTGGGGCCCCTCATAAACATTATTCTCCAGATTTCCTGCCACCCTTTTAAAAAGATTTTGATGGGTAAAGATGAATGTAATTGCTTTAAAACTATTAGTCAATCATATTGGGGAGTTAACTGTGTTTTCGAGGACTAAATTTATAATGAAGATAGTTAGACATTAGCCACTACAACTTGGATGGCTTTCTCATGTTAATTATTAGATACTCTAGCTTATAATTTATTTTAAAGCACGTGTTTATTGAATAGAAATAGCTTATCAATGTCCCAATATTGGGGCATCAGAATATATCAGAGTGTAATCTATCTACAGTATAACTCTAGAAAGTTAAACTGTGTTTTCCTCACTTTTAGTTTGGTTTTGGCCCATATGCATGCACAGTTTTATATCACGGTAGTCTTGAAGCAAAGACCATTTTTAATTATGGTTCTATTTTTCTTTCTATTACAAATACATGCTGTTACTTGTTACTCTGTTGAATGTTGTTGAAGATATTGCTTGCTTTATTCAACATGTTGTCTTCATGAGCCATTAGAGGGGAAAGATCTTTTTCATTTTCTATCACACAGTCCTGTTTCTAGTGAGGAAAAAAAAAAAATCATTGTATGGCCATGGAGACTCATTTGGTGATCACATCTCCCTTTCAGTGCTGCTTCCTGGGAGGTTTAGAGTCACCTTTGTAGTTTGCTTTTTTCTTTTGTTCTCTTTATATATTTTATTTATGTATTTGTCAGAGAAAGCACAAACAGGCTCCCTACTGAGCAAGGAGCCCATTGTGGGACTCGATCTCAGGACCTGGGCTGAAGGCAGATGCTTAACCAACTGAGCCACCCAGGTGTCCTGTGTAGTTCACTTTAACAACAGAACTAATGGTGATCATTTCCCAGATTTCCTGCCTTTGTGCTTTACATTTTCTCTGTCTTATCCAGTTCTACTCTGTTTGACCAGTTTTCTGTTTTAGTTCAGTTCCTTTTATGTATATTATATAAGGCACTTAAAATTCTTTTTACAGCAATTTTCCTTTTATTATTATAATATGTGCTTCATAATTATTGTTTTAGTTTCTGTATGACATTCTGTGGAGCGGAGGTAAATTATTATATGCTCTTCAGCATTTAAATGTTTCTTTTTTTTTCTACTGATGTGGAAAATAATAACTTTCACATCCAAGTTTTTTCTTATGTCCATTTTTTTTAAAGATTTTATTTGAGGGAAAGGGTGTACACACAAGAAGGGGGAAAGGCAGAGAGAGAAAGAGAGAATCTCAAGCATGGAGCCTGATGCGGGGCTCAGTCCACAACCCTGAGATCGTGACCAGAGCCTAAATGAAGAGTTAGATGCTCAATGGACTGAGCCACCCAGGTGCTCCTTCTTATGTCCATCTTTAAAAATATTTTTAAAATATTTTTCTTTCAAAGAAAATATTTTTCTTTGGATAAATTTTTAAGAATGGAGTGACTTACTCAAAAATTTTGCTCTGGCAACCAACCTCATTCTAATTTTGCCCTTTTTGGAAAGTAGGTAGGAGGATTAATCCATGATAAATCTGCATTTATAGGTAGACTAAAGGATGCAATTATTGCTGAAAATTTACTTCTTATTGGAAGTAATTGAAACTTCACATTCCATTCTACTCAGTGACTATCTCACTTCCGTGCGGAAAAAGGGCAAAGTGAATGTGGGCTTCAGGAGTCTTAACAATCCTCCTTGATTAATGGAAGAAAAATTACTGAAAATAAAGTAAGTGTACTCAGTAAAATATTACATAGAGACTAAATGTGACCTTTTAATATGACTCTAATAAGATTTAAAACTTTGTGTAAAGAACCTACCATGTTCTTTAGTGATTTAGCATTTAGTGTCTCCCTTTACCAATCTATATTTTCCATCTATGGTTCATAACTGAAGGTAGAACTGTCCCCTAAAAACATTTGGAGAGGTGTAGGCATCTTTTGGTTTGTCATTTACAACTGAGGGCTGCCATTGGCAGATTATGGGTGCCGGCCAAGTGTGTTCAACACCTTTACTGCACCAGAGGGTCCCATACCACACACAAAAAATTGTTCTGATCAAAATGTCAGCAGGCTCCATTGAGAAATGCAAGTGTCTGTAAACTGGTCTTACTGAACCTCAGAAAGAGGTGGTTGACTTGGTGCCTGGTCTATTGTAGACAAACACTTGCTGAGCACCCACAGTATGGTATACAGTATGCCTGGTAGGCACTCCTCAAGGCACTTAGAATATACATGTGAGTGAAAGAGAGTCAGTCCCTCATGAAACTTACACATTCTTCTAAAAAGAGGCTCTTAATAAATCTGGCTTTAGGACATGTAGATGGAAAAAAACAATATATAAAGCTTCATTCACCATATTACCAAATATGCAAAAAGAAACCAAGTTACAGGGATGGGCCTCCAGTGGTAGCTAACACTGCATGCAATAGAAAAGCATTCTCTCCCTTGGTCAATCAACCCACCCCTTTTGATTTTGACCATTTTGGCTTAATTGTTTGTCTCTCTCTTCCACTAATCCCACCTTTCCCCAAACCCATGACTTTACATTCTACCTAAACCACAGAAAATTCATCTCTTGTGAAATAGAAGCCATACTGCTTTGGGTGTTTAGACATCTCAAAGACTGTTCCACTGTAGAAAGGAGTCTTTAAAAATTTAATTTTAAAGGAAAAAATAAATCTGTTAGCACTGGAGTAAAAAGTTAAGAACATTAAAACATTAAGACCCTAAGAAGTTCAGAAATCACTTCTCTGTTCTATCAAACTGCAATCTGATTGTGCTTTTTATTGTTTTATATGTTTCAATTAACTCAATTGTAATTGCTTGTCAGCATTTCATTCTAAGCAATAAATTTGTCATAAAAAAGAGTAGAAATAATCAAATTTCACTGTTCATCATTTTAGTGTTTGTTCCCCTTATCTATTCGTGCTACTTTGGAATATATTCTCTTGCTAACAGCTGTTATGATAGGTTTTATAGGGAGCTGTTTTAACAATTTTCTTTCAGTTATATATGTAGATTATTGCTTTTCAGAGTAAGAAAGGAAATGGGAAAGGAAAAAAGGAAATGAAGAATATATAAAACACGACTATGTGTCCATTTTATATATTTATATGATATTTACATGCTATATACTTAGTTTTTAAAAAAATCAATATTTAAAATTATTTATGTGATTAACCAGTTAGTAAAATGATTATTTAGTTATGCAATTTGAAGGAAAATATTTGTGTATTAGGATTAGACTGCAGGATATTGTTGATGTCTTTGAATCCCAGTATCAAATTGTTCTGATGTTTGCGATGGTCTGGACCTCTTTGAACACTTAGTGTTATGCTCTTCTCCTGATTCTCCTGACTTCTCATTCAGGCATGCTTGAAGGTGGGTGGTGGAAAAGTTTGCTTAATTTATACTAAAGGGCAGGTGACTAATGAGATTTACTATCTTAAACATCCCATGGGTATTTTAACAGAAGCACAGGTTTTACCTGCAAATATTAAAAGGTGACTCGGGAAGTGTATATTTGACATCAGTATTTCGAAGACAAGATTTTTCTTGGTACAAAAGATCTGTGTAGTACCACAGAAATGACATCACACACTGTTGCCTATTCTCCCTGTCATCCTTGATAGGAGAATTTCTCTTCCAAACATTTTCACCTGCAAATATTTATTTCTTACGTACTTACTAATGAATTCCTTATCAATGGAAGCCTTTATTCTTAAAATCAAGTCACTTAAAAATATGCAGTATCTTCTATGTTCAATTTCTGATGCTATAATTTGTAAAAAGCTTTATTCTAGTTATTCATGGGCTAAGGAAATAAATTTTTAACGTCATTGGATTTGGTTGGTAGGTTTCAATAGTAATATGCTAAAGTAATATTTCTTAATATGATTCAAAAAAAGGACTTGTGGCATTAGCTTGGTTATCCCTAATATCATATTCAGTTTCTGCATTTACTCTAGCTAAATCCATCAAATTTCACTCCTATTACTGTTCTCTTCATCTTTACTGAATTTCCAAGAATTTTCCTAACACCTTATAAAGTTCATTGAGTTTAAAATGCTTTTTATGGAACAAAGGTGCATTAAAAATTTAACTTGCTAGTGAATTTCAATTCAGTGAATTGTATTTTACCACTGACTTATTGTGAAATTATAGTTTCATTCCCAGAATGAAAAAAAGAGGTGTTAAATAAATCTAAATAACAGTTACATATAGAAATTTTGTGAATCTAATCACATACTTAAAGGAAAAACCACAATGCTTTCATAAAACATGGGTATTGATAGAATATCAAAATAGAAACAACTACCATAAAATATTCAAAGCTGTATATATCTGAGGTATAGTCAATCTGTTAATTTCCTAGAATCAGTGTTTCAGTATTTTTAACTCAATTTTACATCAATTATTTGGGGTTAGTGAACTAAAGTGAACAAGGCTTTTGGGGAATTTTGTGGTTATGTTTCCTTCATGCTGTTTGCTTCAAGTCATTTCAAAACCATTCATCAAGGTCAGCATATACCTGTAGAGTACGTTATCAGGTGTACACTAATAGAATTTCTGATTTGCAAAATCTGTTATATCTATAGATGAAAACTTCTCCTTAGTGCCTGCCTTTTAAGGGACGTTCTTATGACTTGCTATTATCATTCAAGGGGACCGGCCAGGAAAGAAAAAAAGAAAATTCCAGTTGCATCTTTCAGGTTCTTAGTTTGGTTTCCATTAGAACCAGATTCTGAGACAAAGATTTGAGTGCAACTAGTTATATTAGATGGTGCAGGAAATTAAGGGAGTGGAGGAGAAGACTGGTAAGACTGGGAAGCCGAGGGAGTATGCACTATCATGCAAATTTCCATGTGGGCAACTGGTACTTAATCCCTCAGGAGAATTCTGAGAGACAGTAAAGAAGCTGTATCTAGGTGACCCCACCCCAGAGCAAGCAGCTTGGTGATTTACCCAGCAGCCCACCGACTGAGGTTCTCCAGTAAAGAGGCTCATTGCCCAGCATTCCGTGCTTCCAGACCACAGTGGAAATGGGTGCTGGTGGACAGAGAAAGCCCTCTCACTGGGAGCTGCAGTTACTGGCAGTTGAGATGCTGTCTGGCTAGCCCCTCACCCCCGGGGACAGCATCTGCTGAAGCAATTACCAATTCCTGGCCACCTAGCTTTTTGATCATCAGAGAAATATCAAATTGCCATTTCTCTGTAAAACGAATGAATCACTGTAAACATTTTGAAAACAGCATAGATACTGTCTACCCTCAGATGCCTTTTCTAGTATATATAATTGCCCAAA
This sequence comes from Lontra canadensis, assembly GCF_010015895.1. Taxonomy (NCBI): domain Eukaryota; kingdom Metazoa; phylum Chordata; class Mammalia; order Carnivora; family Mustelidae; genus Lontra; species Lontra canadensis. The sequence continues at coordinate 7,871,993 of NW_022631014.1, forward strand.
TATCTATATATTATATAGTCTAATATTATAGCTAAATGTTTGCCCATCTCTACTTTACCACCCCTGAAAATATTCCATCTTGGATGACCCCCACACCCGGTTCCATTTGCCCATGCGCTAAAAGACCTCCCTCCGGAATCTAAATTCCTAGTGTCCTTTCCTTATTACGTTGATATTTTAAGGCCTCTCCAAGTGAAATTTCTAATTTTAAAGAGGCAATCTCTATTGCTCACTCAAGTTTTTACTCCTAAATCATTGGGGTCACATTTTAACATTCAGGTAAAAATGTATAAATTGCTGATGTGTTATATTCAATATTTTGCTGGCTGGTCAGGGGATAATAAGGTCATTTGCCTGGGGATATAGGTCCAGCTTAGGTCTACTAAGTATGTTTTTTATTTGGAGCCTTAACTGAAGAAATCCCTAGGGGTCATCCCCATGCCCATTGAGAAAACTTTTTATTCTAAGCTTCGTATGTGTTTCAGGAACCATTTAAAGAAAAGTGGGTTACCACGTTGATAGTGTTCAGATGCAGCACGATAGCCCAATGAGACAAAAAAATCTGTTGAGAATCACTGTAGGTTAGAGGGAACCTAATTACCGAATTATTCTTCCTGAAAAAAATATGGATCCCCAATCATGCCTGTATCTTTCAGGAGATTCCCCAAAGCCTGGCTTTACTTTTCCTCACCCACATTTCAAACTCATCTTGACTGATGGCTACCCTGAGTGTTGGAATCAGTTTTTAGTCACTTTGTAGTAGTCAGTCCCAGGCATGTGGCATGGGACAGTTCTTGGGCTCAGAGCTACTCAACCATGTGTAAGTGGATCACAGTGAATTCCATGAAAGGAAGAGATTTGTCCCTGACATCTTTCTTTTCCTGTTGTTTGCTTCTCTCTTTAGAAAGCAATGTTTCATTCTTCCAGTCACAGAATCATGAGGTTAAAATGAGAAGGAACTTTGAATATACATGATCAAGTTTAGGGTCCTTACGCTAATGAAGAGAAACTTGAGATTGCCTGAGGAAAACAGCCGATCTGGGCCATGTACTCACATTTCCTCTATCCTAGTTCAGTGTTCTTACACAGGCCACAAAATAGTTACCAAAACACATGCAAAAAACAACTATTCATTTTTAAAGGAGTGATAACTGGTAAAATTACAGAACAAAAGTAAAAATGTCAGTATGCCTTTTATCGCCTGCTTCATTTTTTCTTTACTACTAAAACATTTTAATATACCAAATCACCTACTTATTTAATTTGTTTCTCTGCCTCTGCCAGAACAAAAGCTCCAAAAGAACAAGGATTTTTGTCTTTTTTATTCCCTGATGGTATTCCACTAGCTTCGAACAACATCAATGTGCTCAGTAAATATTTGTTGAATGAGCAAATGTATGGAATCTAGACTCTTCATGGGGGTAGTATATTTTATTGTTTGGAATTAAATCCTAAGGATCTGAAAATCTGTATTTCTTTCAGATAAAGCTAATTTTACAATCGGAAGAAGTTTCTACTCTAATACCCTGAAAATCTGAATTACCAGGTATCAGAATAGATTCCCTTTGGAGATCATGAGTCATTAAAAAGCTTACCCACGGGGCACCTGAGTGGCTCAGTGGGTTAAAGCCTCTGCTTTCGGCTCAGGTCGTGATCCCAAGGTCCTGGGATCGAGCCCCGCATCGGGCTCTCTGCTCAGCAGGAGGCCTGCTTCTCTTCCTCTCTTTCTCTGCCTGCCTCTCTGCCTACTTGTGATCTCTGTCTGTCAAATAAATAAATAAAATCTTAAAAAAAAAAAAAGCTTACCCACATCTTGACAGTTAAATATGATTGCGTGGCTCTATTCCAGTGACTCAGTTGGATTTCTGCTGTTTACTTTTCAGGCAAGTCATTTGCTCTCATTTGACATTTCTTTTCTATATTTAAAAATTCTACAAATAGGGACCACCTTCAGAGCTCTCCCAGCCCCCTGACCACCCAGTCTAGGTTGTCTTATCATAAATATCAGCACCCCTCCTTTTTTTTTTTTCTTTTTTCCCCTCTAGTCACTGTGCTATACATTAAATCCCCAGGATTTATTTATCTTCTAACTAGAAATGTATATTATTTGACCATATCCACCTATTTTGCCCACTTCACTTCCATCTCCCCCAACCCCTCCCCAAGCATCTGGCAACCACCAATTCCGTTTTGGTTTCTAGGAGTTTGTTTTAAGATTCCACACATAAGTGAGACCATACAGTATTGTTTCTTTCTGATTGATTCCACTTGGCATAATACCCTGAAGGTCCATCCATGTTGTCTCAAATGCCAAGATATCCTTTTGTTTTATGGCTAAATAATATTCATGGGCATGTGTACGTTTTCTTTATCCATTCATCCATCAGTGGATACTTAGGTTGTTTCCACGTCTTGGCAATTGCAAATAACAATCCAATGAACATGGGTGCATATGTTTTTTTGAGAGAGTGATTATGTTTCCTTTGGGTAAATACTTAGAAGTTGAATTTTTAGATTATATGGTAGTTCTTTATTTTTTGTTTGTTTGTTTGTTTGTTTTTTGAGGAACCTTCCTACTGTGTTCCATAGTGGCCATATACCAACAGTATATAAGTATGTAAGTGGCCGTATACCAACAGTACATAAGGGTTCCATTTTCTCCATGTACTTGCCAATACTTATTATTTCTTGTCTTTTTTTTTTTATATATATATTAGCCATTCTAGTAGATGTGTGATATCTCTGTTGCTTTGACTTGCATTTCCCTGCTGTTTAATGATGTTGAGCACTTTTCATGTACCTGTTTTCCATCTGTCTGTTTTCTTTGGAAAGATGTCTAATCAGATCCTTTGCCCATTTTTTAATTGAATTTTTGTTGCATTGTATGAGTTTTTAAAATAGATTTTGGATATTAATTTCTTATCAGACACATGATTTACAGATACTTTCTCCCATTCTGTAAGTTTCCTTTCCATCTTGTTGGTAGTTTCCCTTGGTGTCTGTACCCCCATTCTCTTGAAATACATTATTCTCTCCCTGATTGTTTTGCTCTTTTTCTTAGGAGAGACAAGATGTCCATTGCACCATCCATTTCACGCAGCCCTCTGACCTGACATTTTTATCTCCTTTTCCTCATTTGTTTTACAGAAGAACTGTATTTCCTTTCTTAAACAAAGCAGTGAGATCACACTGAACTCTTCAAACTTGGCTGCCAGTTTCCCAGCCTATTGAACTTGTACGTTCTCTTAACCAGCAAGGGAAGGTGACCTGGACACAGGGCCAGCCACCCTCCTGGGAAGCACCGGCCTGCTTCATTATCCTTGGAGTTCATGAAGAGGACTTTTCTCTTATCAAGGAATCTTCACTTAATAAAGTGTCCCACACAGAATACGTAAGCAGTGAAGTACCCTGGGTTCAGTCTAATATTTGAAAACAAACATGAATCACAGTTCCCTATGTTGAGATGAGGGCTTTAAGTTAAAAGGAAAACAGAAAGCTAAGGACGTGTCACCTACCCTCACTGTCATTGTGACAAGTAGCCACAAATATATGTGAGTCCACAGACCAGTGAGTCCACACTTGGTTTGGCATTTCTGTGTATCCCAGCCACTTGACCCCATCATCAGTCAGCCGGCTTCTGTTTGCAGGCATCAGAGGCAGGTTAGTTATACAAAGATCTCTGGAGACCAGAAAAAGTTATCAACCTCTCTCTTTGTTGCTTCTGACTTACTATTACCTCATTTAACTTCTCTGTCTGAAAGCAGACAGATGCCTTCTTAGATGCACAGTCATTCCATGGGGGGGTACGTTGAAGACACCCCAAAGTTTGTTCCCAACAAACATGCATACAGATGCAATGAGGACCTATGATCCTAGGGTGTTAGCGCTCTTCATGGCCATGCAGTCACTATTAAGCCACAGGTTTGCCAAAGTCCCATGTGAAGACTGGGGGTAAACCTAAGGATGCCTTTGTGAGAACCAAAGAAGGAAACAGCCTGGCAGGAGGCAGAAACTTGGATCTGTGGCTGGGACCATGCCTTTCAGTCCCCTCACACCTCCTTAGATGGATCCCCTCTTCTGGTGGGAGCAGTATGCCCAACTATGTAGAGTGGACTTATGTTTTTACTTCGCCATCCCTAGATCTGTTCCCCACCACATCACTTTGGAAATCTAAAAGCAGCTGAGTGGTCAGACCTACAATGCAGTCCTATTCAAAACAAATTTAAAAAAAACACTGTAGACAGTGTTTTGTGGGAAAAGCTTAGTCTGTCCTCAGAATGCATTTGGACCTTATGCACTTGTTTGTCCTGTGGTGTGACTAAAGATACTGCTAAGAAGCTCTCCTCTGCCATCTTCCCACATCCAACTTCGATTTCCAAGTTAAAAAAGAGAAACCCTTATTACACAAGGTAAATTTGATAATCCCATTGATGGTGCATTATTGAAGTCAACATCCTACTGAAATTAACCTGTGGATGTTTCTCAGGTATCTTTTACCAACATTTCCCTGAAGGGCTGGTTCTACATTCTAGGGATGAGGTTTCAGAATAGGCTCCATAACTTCTCAGGTTATCATTTGGGGCCAGGTGATAATAGAATTTGATACTAGCTAGCAGGGCAGATTTGTGAAATAAGAAGGCTGAGGATGGATTCTCAGTTAGAGGTACCATTCATTAGTTGATTCCAGAGATAATTACCATCACACCTCTCCTCATTCCAATCTAACACACCTAGCACAGTGCTAGGCACAAAGAATAACATTTGTGGGTTAGCAGAATTATCTAGACTGAAGGTTGGCAAATTACAGCTCTGGGTCAAATCTAGTCTGCATCCTGCTTTTGAAAACAAAAACAGAGCCGTGCCCATTGGCTTATGCATTGTCTATGAGTGACTTTCACAATATAGGGTCAGAAGTTGCAAAAAGACCTCATCTGACTCCCAAAGCCTGAAATATTTATTATCTAACCCCTGAGACAAAAAAAAGGTTGCAGACCATTGCTCCAGATCTGCCACTAAAAGTTCATGCAATAAACATTGGTTTTTTAATATCTACATGAATTCAGTTTCTGGCCCAGACCCAAATTAGCGGGGTAACTTTGGGTAAATTTCCTTTCTGTACCAGTTTCTCCATCTTGATAAAATGAAGACAATCATACCACTATGATAGAGTCATAAGGATGAATTTAGCTAGTAAATGAAAAGCCCTCAGAGCCATTCCTGGGACAAAGTAAACACTCAGGGAATATTAGCTCTTACTCTTTAAATCAGTTGGTTTTATTGGTCCTGAGGATATGGCCCTATTACCAAGGACCAAGACATGTTCAAGGTACTTGATAATATTTTATTTCAGTGTGACAAAAACGAACATGAAAAAGGACAGGATCCTAAAAGTTGCCTGTCAACAGAGTGGGCATCGAGCAGAGGGAAGGAATTTTTATAAGTTTTCTCGGTTAGCGTATATTTGAGCCATTTCTACAAAAACATGACAAATAAGATTTTCTGAATATATATCATCACAGGGCCTTAGCGATTAATAACAAAAGCAGCAGAAGGCATGGTGCCCTGCATATACTTACATTTTGCAATATATTGCAGAAGCAGTTATGGACTAGTGGAAATTTATTAATAATGATCACTAGCACATAGGAAAGATGTATGGGTTTTGCCATAGCATGAGAACTGAAGCATAAAGGGGTAAAATAGCTATCTGGTTCATCTTCCCATGGTTCAGATCTGAAATCTGAAATCTAAGTGCATATAATGTCATTTAAACCAGGAGTTGGCCAACTTTTTCTTTAAAGAACCAGATAGAATTTTTGACCTGGTGTATCATGTGGTCTCAGTTACAGTTATTCAACTGCTGCTGTCAGACAGAAGCAGTTACAAATTATAGGTAAAAGGATTAACACGGCTGTGTTCCAATGAAACTTTATTTATAAAAACGGGTGGTGAACAGCATCTGCCCCAGGGGCCATGATTTTCAGACCTATGATTTTAAACAATTACTAATCGTATTTTCTTTTTTTCTTTCTCTTTTCTGTCTTCTGTAATTCTCTCATTTTTTGTGTATACTACTCATTTCCCCCATTCAGGTAGTCTCATTTGCAGAGAATATAAGGTCTGTCTGAAGGAAAAGAAACATATTGTGCTATCTAAATTTCAATTGGTTTCGTCAGGTATTTCTGTGCAGTTGGGATGGTGGGGAGGAAGAACATTGCTCTTTTCTTTTAGTAAGTTGAAATGATATTGTCAAACATGAATGGACAAAGAGCCAATGTTGGGCTGAGGATAAAATGTTTATTTAAACTCCATTCCTTAGTCTCATATTTTGAGAAGAGAGCTGGAAGAGAATGGGTAAATCGCATAAGTTAAGTAAGCCTAATGCAGAAATTAATTCAATGATATAAACTGTTTATGTCCAACTCAGCATCAATAATTCCAGCAACTTGCTGTTTAACAGTGACTGTGTTATATACAGGAAAGTGTATTTTTTGAACCACTTGAGATAGTTTTGACATAAAGAAATTGTGTATATCTAAGGTATACAACTTGGTGTTTTTATGTATACACATACATTATGAAAAGATCACAATCCAGCTAAATGACTTATCCCTCACTTCTACATAGTTATCTCTGTGTGTGTGTGTGTGTGTGTGTGTGTGTCTGTGTGTGTGTCAAGATTTAATTTAAAATGTTTCCTCTTAGAAAATTCCAAGTATACAATCCAATATTACTATAACCACCATGCTGCTCATCATATTGACAAAATTTATTCATCCCACATAACTGAATCTCTGTACCCTTTCGCCAACATTTCCCTGACCTCCCAGCTCTTGGCAACCTCCATTTTCCTCTCTGATTTTATGAGTTCAACTTTTTCAGATTCCACATAGAAGTGAATCTGTGGTGTCCATCTGTGTCTGGCCTATTTCATTTGGCCATAATGTCCTTCCAGTTCATCATTGTTGTTGGAAATGGCAGGATTTCTTTTTTTAAGTCTGAATAATATTACTGTGTGTGTGTGTGTGTGTGTGTGTGTGCTATGTGTATATAAATAGCACTTTTTTTAAATCTCTTCTTCTATATATAGACACATTGAAGTTCTGTCTATATGTTGGCTACTGTGAGTAAGGCTGCAATAAACATAGGAATACAGATATTTATTCAAAATACTGATTTTATATCTAAAGAAATGAGTAACTTGATAAATATGAGACAGTATACTATCCAGACCATCATGTTACTACATCTTCATGGCATCTGTCAAATTAGATCTTAGTCTGGTGCTATTTTTATGAATGTGCCATTTGATTTCCTAGTTTTTATCAATGGGGAAGAAAAAAAATATTAAAACCTCTGATTATCAGCTTGAAGTCCATATCCATATGACCTGAAAGACCAAAGCAATTTAACTAGGAAACTCCAGGTAAAGCCACGTGTAGTAAAATCTTAATTGCCAGAGATTGTTTTCTTGGGAACCCAAACTAGGGCACAGAAAGGAAGTAAAGGATGTCCCTGAGCATCATGACAACTGATGTTTTCATTCTTCACTCATCAACCTCCCAAGATTTCCTCAGTGTTCACAGAGTTTAAATAGAATTCTCTTTTTTCCCCCTTGCTCACACAGTTTTTTATTTTTTAATTTTTACTGAAGTGATACACATACAGAGAAGTATCTATATTGTAAGTAAACAGTTCAATCAATTCACAGTACCCAGGTCAAAAACCAGATCGCCAGTATCCTGGAGCCTCTTTTCTTCCCTCTTCCATCACTGCCCCAAGGAGTCCCACTGTCCTGACTCCTAACAGCATGAATTTGTGTGACCGCTTCTTGTATTTCACCTGCCACAATCACACAGTCTGGGCCCTCTTGTGCCTGGCTTCTCTGACTCAGTGTTATGTTTGGGAGATCGTCCATATTGTTACACGTAGCTATTGTTTCTTTTTCATGTCCGTATGGTATTCTGTTATATGTGAGTACACGATGGTTTATTTACCTGTTGGATTGACATTGGGCCTCTGGGAAGTTTCCAGTTGGGACCATTGCCAATATGGCCGCTATGAACTTTTCCTAAATATGTGTCTTTGGGTGACCACTTATGCACATTACCGCTTAATATACTCCTACAGGCAACACAGCTGAGTCACGGCATATGAATATGCTCTGCTTTAGTTGTTTTTACCAAGCCCCTTCCCAAAGCTCACAGCCATTCTTAAATTAGAAGTCAGTCCTGCCAGAGGCAGGCATGCCGCTGGCAACAGTGAGAGCTAGAGTGACATTTAAGAGTGTTCAGAACCACAGATATGTAGCATAGAATCATTGCTGACTGTGGCAAAACAGCCATAATTGATTTTAATTGTGTTGACCTTGACTCACCAAGAATGTCAAATCATGGTTGATTACTTCTGTTTTTGGTTTTGTTTTGTTTTAGAGATAGAGCACGCATGGGGCAGGGGTGGGAAGGGAGAGGCAGAGGGAGAGAGAGAATCTTGAGCAGGCTCTATGCCCAGCACAGAGCCCAAGGCAGGGCTGGATCTCATGACCCTAAGATCATGACTTGAACTGAAATCAGGTCAGACACTTAATGGACTGAGACACCTAGGTGCCGAAATTACTTCTGTTTTAAATGTCAAGAAAGGACACCTTTGATCATGCAACCATCATTTTTAAAGTCTCTACTTTTACACTGAAAAACTTCTATTCTTGGAAAAGTCATTTTTGCTACCCCTCGTTGTCCAGTATGATCCACTCTTTCTTTGGTGAATAAATTAGCAAGTTCTACAATATATTTCTAAACTGGTGGCTTATCAGAGCTTAGAAATACTAGTTAAAACACAGTAGCCAACATATAGACATAACTTAGCCAACATAGACATAATACTGAGACTATTTAGGAAGCCAACAGAGCCAACTCAGCCAAACTATGCATAGAGAATGTTTCATCTATTTCTGTGAAGTTGCACTATTTTGATTATAATTTTGCAGTCAGGACAGAGGACCTTGATCTATGCAAGTTTTAAGATCTCCAAGCCTAAAAGTTCAAAAGTTCGGAACCCTGAACTCTGGTGTAAAGGTGTGTGCCATGACTGCAAGGAGGAAGCTCTTTAATGGGGCCCTATCCTTAGCTCCTTTGCTTTCTTGTTCTTTGTGTTGGTAGAGCTCTTGCTGACTTCAAAGAGAGAGCCTCTCACCAGGTACAGGAAGTGCCCCTGGAGGCATTAGAGTGAGATGAGCAAATGGGCTCTATGGGACTACTCCCCACGAGTAGGGGCTCTTGTTAATGGAGAACACCCTGCTCACTCCGAGGAGTACTAGTGCTTATAATATGCATGTCAACCACATGCAGGGAGACGATATCTGAGGTAATGGGGTTCAGTGGCTTTTTTTTTAATTTAAAATAATATCTAAGTAAATATGAATTTAAATAGAAATATATGATATATTCACATGAGTTTTACATATTTTTTGCATTGAATTCACGTGACTGCAAAAGAAGTCTCCTTACTGAAGAACCCTGAGCATGGTGACAGGATGTTCTCAAACACACTTGAAAGAACTTCCGGGGGGCACCTGGGTGGCTCAGTGGGTTAAAGCCTCTGTCTTCGGCTCAGGTCATGATCCCAGAATCCTGGGATCGAGCCCCGCATCGGGCTCTCTGCTCAGCGGGGAGCCTGCTTCCCCCTCTCTCTGCCTGCCTCTCTGCCTACTTGTGATCTCTGCCTGTCAAATAAATAAAAATCTTAAAAAAAAAAAAAAAAAAAAAGAACTTCTGGCCTTGAGTGGGTCCGGCACAAGTTACATGGCTTCCAAGGGGATTATGAGATTCCAAGTTCTCGTGTTTCATGCTCCTGACTCTGGCCCAAGTTCTTTCTGATGATCATTTCTTATCTTCACAGAAACCCTGAAAGGATAACATCATCATTCCCACATTATAGATGCAGGAACTGAGACGAAGCCGCTTGCCCAATGTCTTGTAGTTAAGAAGTAGCAGAGCTGCGGCCTTCACCAATTCCCTTCCCGTTATTCCACTCTTAAATCGGGGGATTTACAGGGGCTGTTCCTGGAGCTGCTTGTAAACTGAAACAACCACAGTCGGACTGACAGGAGAAGAAGGGAATGGTGGGTGGAACAGATGCACAGTGAATACCAAATGGGAGATCTGAAGGAGGAAAAAAACCACCTATCAAATGGGGCTGATGGATTTCAGCCAAATTTGTAAAGCTCCCGGCCAGGGGCTGTCAGTCCCAGCTGCATGCAGAATCACCCAAGGCCCAGACTCCAGGAGCCACTCTTCTGTTTCCGCTGGTTTAGGAGGAAGCCCCAGCAGCAGCGTGTCTGAAGGCTTCCCAGGTGATTCTCCACAGCCAGGGTTGAGAACCGCAGATTGAGATTAAATGCCTTTGTAGACTGAGCAATTAAATCTAAATCATGAACGTAATTTTTTAAAGAAAGCGTGAAAATGAAAGCATATATGTGAAAGGGTTCGACAAACTGCGAACTGTTCTACATATGGTGCTTTAATGAAGAGATAAATAGTGACCATAATTTATGAAAGTAATTGGACACCTGGTTCATGGTGGCGAGCGGGAGGGGCAGACAGGGCGTGTTGAAGGCTACCAAGGAGAGAGTTTTCTCTTATGTGACAAGATTGGAAGCCAGGCTTTCCCGATGACTAGACCATCACAGTCCCTCTGGCCCACGGGCTGTGGGAAGGAAACGTGGGGTGCAGAGAAGCTAGTGGTACCTAAGGGTAGAAAAGTAAGGGGCCATCTGGGTCTCAGGGTCTGCAGGCCCAAGACCGTTCCCCAGACTCTTCTACAAATGGAGAAGCTCTGGGATGGAAGGAAGTCATTCCTGACATTTGGGTATGAGTTTCTAGTGCTTGTTAAACCAAACTGGAGCTGACCATTGATAAAGAGGACAGAACCTTAGAATTTTCATTTTAATCAGGTTTTAAAAGGCATTCTCCTCAGAAGTGCATTTTACACATGAGGACATGGCATAACTCTTTCAGAGCTTGGAGTTTTAAACTCCCACTTGAAAATGAGTACTTGAGGCAAGTCAGAGAGGCACAATCTCTCTATCTCTCTGTCTCTCCCTCTTTTCCTCCCTCCCTCTCTGTGTGTCTCTTTTTCGGTCTCTTTCACCCACACAGTTTTATCTAAAAATGCATTATTAAAGTAACACAACATGTAGTACAGTTATTAAAGTGGATATCATCACCCATGGAAGAAGCTAGATTTTTCCCAGTACCACAAGAGCCCTCTATCTGCCTCTTCCCAAACACAGCCCTCCCTCCTAGAGGAACCACTATCCTAACTTTGATAGTAATCAACTCTATGCTGTTTTTTTTCCGATATTTTGATGACCCAAATATATACCTCCAAACACCAGACTTAATGCTTTTTTATTTTAATTATTCATTTAGATCTCTTTTAATCTACAGAGTGGTCCTTTTTTTTTTTTTTTTACTACATGACAGCTTGTTGAAGACGACATTTCATCTCTGTACAGTTTACCTTAGCCTGTATTTTGCAGGTTATGTTCCCACTGTGTGGTTTCACATCTTTCTTTGGCCTTGGCACTCCCTGTGAATCAGTAGTTGAATTTAAAGGGTTAAATCACATTCACAATTGGTTGTTTGGGGGAAAGCATCTTCTTAGATGGTGGGTGACTTCTTCTTCCTCAAGAGGTACATACTATCTAATTTTCTCTTCTTGTCTTAGAAGTAGCCACTGATTCTCTGTGCTTTCATCCTTAATTCATTAGGAGTAAATGGTGATATGCCAATGTGTCCTTCTTCATTTGTTTGTTGAGATATTTCTGTACAGAGAAACTTCCCCTCATCTACTGTTTGCTTATCTGCGGGTACAGTTTGTAGAAGCAAAACAGGACAAGTGCTTGACTATTTCATTTTATTTACCAATGTTCAAAATAAAGAGTCAGTTCCCCCAACCTCCTCTCAAAAAGAGGCCAATTAATTTTTTTGTATCATTAGGAACTCATGAATATAAACATACATGACTTGTTCAATCTATCCCAGTTGTGATTCATAATCTCATTAGGGGTCTGTTTTCATGCTGCGCAATGGCTACAACAATGTCTATATGACCATTAGCCCACAAATGGTGGCTAGAAGACAAACAGGGCCTGAAGGCTTTTCCCCCTCCTTTCTGGCCCCTGAATGTCATATGACCTAGGGAAGGAAGGTGGCAGAGTAGAGCCAGCCCATGTTTCAGAGTCACTGGGAGGAGACCTGGGTTTGCATCTGAGCCCTGTCACCTCTTAGCTGTGTGGCCTTGTGTCTCTCCCTAAGCCTCTCTGAGACTCTTTCCTTATCCATGAGAGTGAGAGTACCAGCGTTTGCCTTAGCTCTGTGCCTTCACTGAGAATGCGCACAAAGCACCATGCCCAGTGCCCAATAGGTGGTAGGAAGGGGATACAAATTTCTTCCTTTCCCTGACCTCTGAAAAGCACAGCTCTGAGGATGCCCTGAGAGCTGAAGCCCAGGTGGGGCTGAGGTTACCAGGAAGGAAAACACATGGAGAACGGGGTCATCCCTTTGGAACATGTTGTTCAAAGATTTCAGCGCACTGATGCATGTAGTTCTCCTTTTTCTCCTTTTTTTTTTTGCCTCTACCTGAAGAAACTTTTCATTTTTTCACAAAATTTATTTTTATTCCTTGTGTTTTCTGAGGAGAGTTAACGGGTAATTCCTAAGAGCCCTTTACTCCAGCACAAACCAACCTCTCCAACTTCTGAAAAGGCACCTGGCCTGGGTGTAGTGGGCAGGGCTCCAGCTTCTAGGGAGGACAGTTTTCTCCGGCTGGATTTCAGAGGTGCTGTGACAGTTGTCAGCTTCACACTCCCTCTACCCGCCCCCCCCAACACACACACAACCACACACACACACACACACACACACACACACCACCACCACCACCACTTATGTTGCTTGTTTGTTTCCCCCTAGGGCTCCTTTAAATTCCCAGTGTGCTGTTCTACATTTTCCCAAGTTATTCCTTTTCGTTTGTGAGAACATATCATCATAAAATATAAACACGCTAAGAAATTGCCAAAGAAAAAGCACTTTTCTGGGAAAGCTATAACTAAAACCAGATGTAGCTAGGTACATCCCAACCAGTGGTTTACCCAGCCTGGATGACCTCTGTCCAGTAGACAAGGAGGATTCCGGGGCATTCTGCCATAGTAACATAAAACTTTCTCAACACGTCGATGTTTTTTCATGAGAGGAACAGGCAGTCATTTGCGAAGGCCTTATATTGCTATAGGGTTAAGCTGTATCAGTGCAGAGATATTCAAGAGCACTTTTGCCTGTGGTCCTTGCAATAATACTGAAGAAAGCTAAGGAGATGACTTCTTTCCCATTTTGTAAAAGAGAAAACTGAAGCCCAGAGAGGTGACTCAAAGTCACAGAGCAGTTTGAGCCAGGACTAACACTCAGTGATCCTTACTCCTCACCCAATTGTCTCTGTGCTGCCCCAACCTGGGTGTCTACTTATCTCAGGAAATGTGATTTCCTACCTTCACACACACCTTGCTTCCCTGGCGGGATGGCTCCTGGTCTCTGAACTTGAACTTCCAACTGATGCAGGCCCTGAAACTGTTCAATTTCCCTGCAGTCAGCCTGTCACGAAGAAGCCCATTCATTTACCTGCAAGAATGTACTCAACACCTAGTATGTATCAAGCACTGTGACCCTGTTAGGAGAGAACCAAACACTCTCAGATTGCGTGTGGTCAAGTACAAGAGTAATTCTCTATATTGAAATTGATAAAAGGAAGTCTCTGGGTTAAAACAAAAACCAGTGTGTATCCATGTATCACCTTACAGTAAAGAGTAAGGAGGTCTCAAGATAACCTCTCATTTTCTGGCTGCTTTGATGTCAAAAAAAGGGAAGAGAATGTCCAAGCACAAAATTGAGAATAACCACCTAATGGCTCTGAGTTGTTCTTGTGCCGAAGTCATTTTGTCTTTCCAATTTGACATAACACTACTATCTATTTTGGGGTCTACTAGAACGTATAACATCTTTTGGTGCCAAGACTGAGATCTACAAGAGGGTTGGTTCCTTTGTTATTTTTCTATCATGCCTGCTGCGATAAACTGCCCTCCCCCACTTCCCATAGCCAAACTCTGTTTTAGCAGTATCTTCAATAAAACATATGCTCATTCTTGTTTTCAGAAATGGTATTTTCTGGACAATTGTATTGGATCTCAAAGCACAACTTCAAGGCTTCAGGAAGTCTCATTAGGCTTATCAAAGAACTGTCCTCCTGAATGGTTTTGGAATGCAGGCTCCTACAAGCTCACATTGCAGGTTCCATGAAGAGTTTTAGGCTGATACAAAGAGAGTCAAATGTGATCCTTGAAATGGGGAAAAAATAATCTGCAATCAAAAATAGAAGTAAATCTACACAGCATGGCACACCTACCTCATTTTAAAACTATTATTGCTATGTTCAGAGTAAGACATTTGAGAAAAATGTGATTTGAATCCATTCTATAGAGAATAGATAATTCTATAGAGAATTATCAAATGGGCCTATATATAAGATTATCTTAATACATCTGTATCGTCTCACATAACAAAAAAAAAAATCCACTGCTTAACATGTTTTGTAAAACCCCCATATGCCACTGTTCATTGAATATTGTCATTGTACTGCCTTTGGACTCTTTACTGTAACTCCAGCTCAGCCAGTCTGTCTGACAGCTGCATTGCCCTCACTGCATGGTTCAAAAGACACCAACTCAGAGAGAGTTTTCTTTTGTTTAAAAAGAAACAAAATTTTTTTTTGTATGTGTGTGTGTACACGAGAATTCATCTTGCAAGCACTATCGTTGTTACAGTTTTAACCAATAACCTTCACCATCATCAAAGTCTTTTGATTAGTGTCATGATTCATTTGGAGAAAGCAGTGTGTAGAAGAAAGAGAATGAACTGATCTTGAGGTTACAAGCTCCCCGTTCAAAAGCTAACTCAACCACTTAGACCTTATGTGATATTGGACAGTCATCTATTAAGTCGGGATGGTCATTCATGCTCTTGACTGTCTAATGGGGTCGCTGATGCAGGTCAAGTAAGATGAGTACAGAGCACCTGCAGGAGTATAAAGCGATGTATAATAAGACATTGCTGTCCTGTAGGTTTTGTTTTTGTGCTTCTCACACACACACACACACACACACACACGCACGCACGCACACACACGCTCACACACACAGAGTTGACAGCTTTGTAAATTTACTTTTTTTAGTTGTAATTTATGGTCTACTTCCCAAAAATTTTTTTAAACTGTCTTATGATACAAGACACCAATATAATGGAATCGATCAAACAATGATATATGAACAGCAACCAGAAAATAATGGCAAGAAAAATTAGCTTCATAACAGTCGGGACAAAAGGAAAAACACACTTCTTGCATGGTTCTCCCAGTCTGATTGTGAGAACTCTTTTTGTCCTTACACCACTTCTTACTTAAAAAATAGGCTTTGTAGATCGTAATTGAATACTTTTTTTAAGGAAACCAGGATCTATATTAAGGTATTTCCCTTGGTAAAATGTTGTTACTGCATCTAAAGTTGATTCTTTGTGAATTGGTCGTGATCAAACCTCTTTTACAACATTGGTAAATAAAAGTCACCTTTCTAGTGCTGTGTCCACATCTCAGATGAATGGAAAATGTCCTTAGAAGAATTTAAGACCTGTGCTTTCATGACATTTCTGTATCACATGATGGGCACATGTGTGCCTGATGTGTCTGTGTTCGTATACTCCGGAAAGGATCCTAGGCCTGAGTTGTATTAATAGCACTTTAGTTTTTGTTCTGGATTCTGTTGGTGGTATCTGGACCTTAGGGGTGATACTAAGAAATGGAAAAGTAATCTAGATTATTACCAAATTCAAATGTACGCTCAGGTTCAAGTTGAGGCAAAAAGCTCACCCTATAGACTCATGAAGTCTCAGAGAATTCATCCTTCACTGAACAGAGCCACAGACAGGAGTTTGTTTCCAAGCTTTGGAGCTTACTGCAGGGCCATAGGAAGGTCACATGGTATATCCAGTCCTGAGTCTTCCCGTCTACAGAAGGGGATGACCAACTCCAACTTGCGGAGTTGCTCTCTTACAGGTATAGTAGCTGCCATAGAGACAGAAATCAACACATGTCAGTTATTATGCATCTACTCTCCCTTATCTACAATTCTAAAAATCCCCAAATTTCCAGAATCCACAACTACTCATAATTCATTTGACAAAAAATATCTCCCCTTGAAACTCAAGTGTAACCTGACCTGAGCTGATGTAAGGATCGTCATAGTCTTTCAACTATTCAGAGAAATTGAAAAACAAAAGCAGAAGTATTTATGTGTTTGGTTATGGAGTGCTGCCCCAGACTCTGTTGGGTATCATACATAACAAATGGCATATGCCATAAATTACCTTTCTAAACTCTAAAAAATTATAATTCCCAAAAATATCCAGCCCCAATGGTTTCAAGTAAGAATTGATGACCTATTTTATCCTCAGGGTTGCAAATTTCCTTAATGTCTAGCTTGTCAGAACATGCACTGAAAGTAGAAATCTCTTCTGCATCTCTGATGCACAGTAACCTCCCCCTGCCCTGCCCTAGTCACTGTTGCATTCTTTTCACTTGTTGCGGGTAGGGGGAGGTTGCTACTTTAGTAGCAGGTGCCCTGATTCCCTGATCCAGTAGTAGAAAGGTATTCCTTACCCTGAGCTGAATTCTGCCTCCCAGTAAATTCTTTTACTTGCCCCTATTCTGCAGAGCTGAGAAAACAGAGGATAAATCAGCTCCCTCTTCCAGGTGACTGCCCATCAGATATTTGAGAAGAGTTCTACTCATCCTTAGTTAAGTCTTGTTTTTGTTTTTGTTTTGGCAGACAAGTAGCCCCCCTCTCTGTTAGCAATCTTTATTCAACCCAATTTCCAGGCCTTTTCTAACAGCTCTTTGTCAGTTTTCTATTCTTTTGTCATTGAACATGTGTTATTCAGAATTAAAGCTACTATGTTCTCTGTCTTAAGAACTCTGGTTCCAACCATTGATGACCAGCATCCTGTTCCCTGGCCCCAGACAGCCTCCTGATAGCTGAAGTGCAATGGATGCTTCCGACCAGTTCAAATTCTGAATTATCCGCTTGATTAGACCTTAGGGAAGTCCCAGAAACTCTCAGATCCTCACTCACCTTCCCTGTACAGTTAGGATAACTGATCTTTGTAGTGTTGCTCTCAGGATTAAGAGTAGCCTGTGAAAAGTGTCTAGTACCTTGCCTGACACAAAGTAGACTCATAATTCGTGGTAATGCTTATTATTAGAAGCTTAATAAATAAGCCTCCTCTTCCTTTCATCATGTGTTTATTGCTTTCCTAGGCTAATCTCAGCATGTACACTGCTGAGACACTGGTAGGTTAATTTTTAGGTCTAACCTGTATGAAGGTAATCTGTCTTTGTGAAGATACGATTTGTATAATAAACAGCCCCGTCAGTCTTAAAGTCAAGTTACTCTGTTTCTCCTCTTCTTTCCTTCATCTCTTTCGAAGCCAATGCAGCTTCCATGACAACTTGATCGACAGAAGCACTCAAATTTGTGTGTTTCAGGCACCCATTTAGAGATCTATAGTTAAATTTTGTTTTTTTCCAGCCTAGAAACCAAGTGGATTCCAGGGTATCTTGTTTCACAACTTGAGACTGTGTATCCTGTGTAAGTGTTTCCAAGTGTACAGAGTGGAGCCATAAATTATATTTTGATCAGTGCCAAAAACTTGGTGCCAGAGAACGTCTTGACATTACTATTAGTGTATGTTGTATCCTGTAATTAAGCAGAATCGGCTTGTAGATGAGTTCTTCTGAAGACAGAGCCCTCCTTTCAGGGGAGCATAATCGGAATGAGCTATTGCTCTCATTAAGTTACTTGGCAATACATCACCAGTGTGGCCTGTCATTCTAATGATGCATTAGTGTAATTCATCAACAGGGTGAATCCCACTAATAAGGTGTTACTCCAGAGGCTGGGCTAGCCAGTGCAGAAAGCATCCAGGGACAGCTGTTGGATGGCCTCAGCCTAAGGCCCAAGAGGCTCTATGTAATGGATTTACCCCCTACCCTTCTTCTTACTCTGTGAAGTTTAGCTATCTTTTAAGCTATCCAAATTAATGCCCATCTGTCCCCGGACTGTTCTAATTTTTCCTCCCTGACTAATCCCAGAATCCTTTACTGGCCTGGGGATATCCAACTTGAATTCCTCTGGGAGTATGATCAAGCCACTTTGTTCTTTCCTAGAGTTAACTCTGAGAAAACTCAATTGTATAACTGACTTTGTCACAGCCCTTCTGGATTTCTATGACTTTTACTCTGTATTATTCTTAAGTGGGTAAGATTTTTTTTTAAAAAGACATAAAATGATAGAACACCAAGAAAAAGACTCTCTTCACACAACTGTTGTTGTGGCAATAATGTGAAGGCAATAATGATCCTAAAAATCAAGGCTTTGCAACTAGTAGATAAATAAATGCTAGAGATCTAATACACAGTACAGGGATTACAGACAACAAAACTGTATTATAAACATTAAACTTGCTAAGAGACTAGATCTTAATTGTTCCTACAATTAATTAGAAGAAATTATAATTAGGTGACATAATAGAGGTGTTAGCTAATGCTACGATGGCAGTCATATTCCAGTATGAATCTGTCAAATAAATGTCATACACTTTAAATTTACATAATATTGTAGGTTAATTATATCTAAAAAACAAAAGATTCTCTATGGGAAAAAAAAAAAGAAATCAAGACTAATACAGCTGGCACAATTGAACATTTATCTCTGAGCTTCCTGGTAGCAAAATCTAAAAGGGATGATGGATTGAAAGAATGAAAAGCATTTTGTTTGGAATCTTACTTTCTAGTATTAAATGATTTGGATCAATATCTAAGGAACTTTAAAGAACTTAATAGACTTTGCCTTCAGTAGTGAGATCCCCAAAAGTGCAGAAATATTGTTCATAGTGATTTCTTATTGTCATCCTTTGATAAAGTGAAAGATATGATTATGTTATGTCTATTTAAGACATTTTCTGTGAAAAGCAAAACGAATGTGGTTTAACTTTGAGAATAAAGTCAGAAACCCTGTAGAAATGAATGGGACCATTCCTTTCTACTATTTTTCTCTAATATAACTTCTCTCCTGTGAACGATTTTTAGGAAAAAAAAAAAATTTTAGGAAATAAAAATTTATGGGTTTGTTTGTTTTTTTTTTAGTTTTTTTCAGGTACAACTTACAACCAATAAAATTTACCCTTCATAAGTATACATTTTGATGCATTTTGATAACATGTAATTATGTAAAAACTACTACAATCAAGATACTGAACAGGAGGTCCATTCTGTCAGTAAGTTCCCTCAGGCTACTTCTCAGTGGATCCCATCCCCTGACACCCAGCTCTAGGCAACTACAGATCTCCTTTCTGTCATCATAATGTTACCTTTTCTAGAATTCCACACAAATAGAATATTCATGAAGTCATTTGTCTGACTTATTTTATTTCAATTCTGTGTTGTTGTACGTATTCATGTTTTGTTCATTTTTATTGCTGAGTAGTATTTCATTAGGATTTATTTTTATAAGGAAAAAGCTTAAAGGATATTAAAAGTAGTTACTGAAAGAATATCCATGTGAATTTAATAACAGACATAAAGATGGCAGTCTGTATTCTCACTTAAAAAGAGAACTAATGCCTTCTATTCCAATATATTTTTTTTAATACTTCACAATGGCAAGATTGAAAGCTAAATGATGGCAAGAACCATGTTCTACAGCTTGCCATTATATCTGCTATATCCAGCCCAGTGCCTGCTTTTACTAGGTGCTTCATAAATCATTGTTAAATGAGTGAATAAAGGCATTAATAGATGTTCATCATCCATGCACAACAGTTGTGTGAAGAGAACAGTCCCTCAAGATAAGGAATGGTAAAATATAAAAAGAAAAGTTACATTCATTACCACTTATTGAACACTTATCATAGAAGTGCTTGTAAAGTGACTGAGTATTCTATATATATTTCCAGTTCCTTACAGACATATTTCAAGCTCTAAAACTTGTGCATTTTTAAAACCTTTTTGATCTTACATACTTTATCCTGAAC
Organism: Lontra canadensis; assembly: GCF_010015895.1. Classification (NCBI taxonomy): domain Eukaryota; kingdom Metazoa; phylum Chordata; class Mammalia; order Carnivora; family Mustelidae; genus Lontra; species Lontra canadensis. Next base: position 7,892,185 of record NW_022631014.1, read on the forward strand.
TCCCAGCTTTGAGATAATCAAAGATACATTACCATGCCCTATCCTTTTATTTGCCCTGAAAGTATTTATAAATATTTAGTAATTTTCTGAATCATGCACTCTTCAGTTCCAAGAATTTTTCTAAACATATAAAAGCATAACCAATGAAGGCATACTTGAAAACAGAAGACTGTAGAATATTAACACCTCAAGGTGATTTAAGCTCATGCCCTCATTTGAAAAGAGGAGGAAACAACTCTCAAAAACTGAGCTGCCCCAATTCACACAATATTTGGTAGCAAGTGTGCAATTGAAGATAAATTCATTAATAGCTGATTAATCTCAATAAGCAAACAGTTGGCAGAATTGAACTGAAAACAAAAGGAAGATATTTTAGTTTGCTTGCTTGTTTATATTCAAACAGGAGAATTGGGAATGTGTAGTCTGTATCTTATTGAGTGGTATTTTAGAGCATGTCAAGGAAAAAAAATAATGTTCTCAAAGAGAAGCTACATAGCTTGCACCATGCCAAGATAAGAGAAACAGATAAAAGAAGGCCAAATACTGTATAAAGTAGATTGAGCCTCAACTGGACATCTCAGAAGATGGCAAAGTCTTTTAATTATATGACTTAAATTAAACCTTTGTTTGGCTTTTAAGATTTATTCTCCCTGCCTAATCACTAAATATTCCAGAAATTAGGTTTTCAGGTGGAATGTTCATCTAAAATCTTAATTAATTTTAGCCTTTGTCATATATTTATCTATACACCTTAACATTCATAAGGATTTGAATCCATCAGATAAAAAAACTTTCAGCCTTCTACAATATTCTGAATTTCATAGATCTGGTGAACCATTAAGTTATGACTGAATTGTGTTGGTTTTATAAACCCAGCAAGATGATACCCAAACCAGTATTTAGATATATCCCTTTTGGTTTGCTCCATCCATCCATTAATACAAAAGTGATTTATCACATGCTTGCCAGGTGCTTAAGTATTTTTACACAGGAATAAGTAAAATATTCTGATGGTGCAAAGGGAAGAACAAAGGATTTCAGTGTGGGACAGGAATTTAGGAAGACTTCAAGAGAAGGCAGCTTGTGAGTTGGGCTTTGAGTAAAGAGAAGCATTTCAGAAGGTTAACATGATGATTCCTGGGAGTACAAGGGAACCTCTGAGAAGAGCAATAATAAATAAGCACTGCACGGTGAAGGAAAAATCAACAAAACTAAAAGGTAACCTACAGAATGGAAGAAGATATTTGCAAGTGACATATCTGAGAAAGGGTTATTATCCAAAATATATAAAGAACTTATAAAAATACCCAGAAAACATAATCCAATCAAGAAATGGGCAGAAGACATGAACGGACACTTCTCCAAAGACATACAAATGTTCAGCGGACACATGAAAAGATGCTCCACATCACTCATCATCAGGAAAATGCAAATCAAACCTACAAGGAGATAGCACCTCACACCTTTCAGAATAGCTAAAATCAACAACACAGGAAATCACAGATGTCACGAGGGTGTGGAGAAAGGGGAACCTTCTTGCACTGTTGGTGGGAACATAAACTGGTGCAGCCACTCTGGAAAATAGTATGGAGGCTCCTCAAAAAGTAAAAATATAGAACTGCTCCATGATCCAGCAAATGCACCACTAGGTATTTATCCAAAGAAGAAAAAAATACTAATTCAAAGGCATACGTGCCACCAATGTTTATAGCAACATTATCTACAACAGCCAAATTATGGAAACAGCACAAGAGTCTATTGATTGACAAATGGATAAACAAGATGTGGTATATATATATATATATGCATGTGTGTACTTGTATACACATACACACATGTGCACACAAACACTGGAATATTACTCATAAAAAAGAATGAAATCTTTCCATTTGCAATAACATGGGTGAAGCCAGAGAATAATATGCTAAGCAAAATAAGTCAGAGACAAATACCATATGATTTCACTCACATGTGGAATTAAAGAAATAAAACAACTAAGTATGGGGAAAAGGAGAGAGAGAGAGAAAGAGAAAGAGAGAGACAAACAAGAAATAGACTATTAATTATAAAGAAGGAACTGATAGTTACCAGAAGGGAGGTGGCGGGGATGGGTTAAACAGGTGATAAAGATTAAGGAGCGCAATTGTGATGAGCACTGGGTGATGTGTGGAAGTGTTAAATCACTAGATGGTACACCTGAAACCAATATTACACTATGTTAACTATGTGGAATTTAAATAAAAACTTAAAAACAATAAGCAGGAGGTCCTTTCCCTGGATTCATTTAGGAAGAATATAATGTTTTCAAATGGAGGTTTAGATAAGAAGGCCAAAATGACTTTAGCCATATTTCTTTTCTTTTTTTAAGATTTTATTTATTTATTTGACAGACAGAGATCACAAGTAGGCAGAGAGGCAGGCAGAGAGAGAGAGGAAAGCAGGCTCCCCATCTAGCAGAGAGCCCGATGTGGGGCTCAATCCCAGGACCCTGAGATCATGACCTGAGCCAAAGGCAGAGGCTTAACCCACTGAGCCACCCAGGTGCCCCTTTAGCCATATTTCAATACCAAATAAACGGAACTCATTCATTTTAGATCCCATGCTTTCTGGAATCCTTACATTTCTAATAATTAATATGCCATAACAAATGTTGAAGTATCTCAAAAATGCAGTGTTGATAAAACAGAATGTCATGACGATACTGTGTTTGATTAAAAGTAAGAAAATTTTTACATGCAACATGATAACTAGATATGAATGATAAAGATGTGGATCCATTTGCATACACACACATTCTTGAAATAGAGATAACTACACCTATACTGACAATAGTGATTTCTGGTTAATACGTTATTTTAATTTGCTTTAACAGTATGATGATTTCTTTGATTGGACTTTAAAAAAGAAAAAGTTAGATTTGAACATCCTAGCACCCATCACAGCTTTTGGTGTTACCAAGTTCCTTGGTCATCTTCCAAATAAGGATATGTGTACTACCCCCAAAACCAGAAAATAGATACATAAAAGAAGTCATTTTTTTAAGGTCCTGGTGGTTTCAATGTTCATGGATAACTGTAATTGATGAAGACAACTGTAGCCTTTTTAGGCAAACTGCCCAGTATGAACATTCAGTTTTATATGATGCATAAAGCATGGAGGTCCACTTTTCTAAAAGATCTACCATTAGATTTTTGTTTTAAATGTTATGTTTTCCTTGTTCATTTAGATAATCTGTAGAGTTACAAAATATCTGCAATTCAACTTCATGTTTATTCTATAAAATTAGGGACTTCTATTACATTATGGTAGTTTATTTTAGTAGGTAATACAAGAACCTTTATTAAACAAACAATGGAGCTAGATCATAATTACTTTAAAATAGCAGTGAACTTGCTCTGACTTCAGGATAATTTAGTTTTGCCCCCAAACCAGCCCCATTGCAATATTTCTCTCAGGAAAAAAAGTACCATGGCCAGTCTTTTTCTAAAGGGAACTTAAAATCAGCTTTATGATGAATTTCTCAAGCATTTTATAGACCTCCCTATACAAGTTTTCTTGTTTTCTGACTAAAACCTGCAAACCTGTCAATCCCTATGTCTTAATATAAACTGTATACATTTATGACAGGCGAACACGAACAACATCTGCTGAGGGACATAAATTTGATTTTACATTCAAGTTGTCTTCGAGCAGGTTGGCTGCTGTCTGAATTGCTAGTGGGTACTCAATCAAAAATAGTGTCTCCCTTCACTTTTCTGGCAGATTCTCCCAAGCTCCGTGTCCCTCCTTATCAGACAGCTCTGTGAATCAAACACAAGGAGACACACTAGAAACTGATTAGGATGTGACAGTTTCTGAAAGGCTGAATGTAAGGACTTTGGAAAAACCCACAGCTGCCCAGAATACCTCAGGAATACTTAACTTTGTGATTTTTCTCATAATTCATAAGATGGCATCCTGTAAGACACCAATTATATGACAGCCTACAACATTTAACCTTAGAGAGATTATTGCTGATTACTTTGGTTAGGTGCTTTTCTTTCCTTGATGAACCCAATTAGCCTATTTCCTGTTTCAAGCTATAGTTTTTTACTCCCAGACGCTGGAAACTCTGAGGATACTGCTTAAAGAGACTCCCAGTACTGAGAGCATGTGTGCAGTTTAAAACATGGGCGTTTGATAGGCTCATGAGCTATCTTATCAAGTAAATATATCTGCTGAAACTATATTTAAAAATTAAAGAAATAAGTGAAATCAATGTAAGTCTGACTATTTTACCTTGAATTAAAACAAAGGAAATATTTTCAGAAGATTAAGTTTTGCATAAGAACCACTCAAAATAATCAACTAGACCTTTTGGCTAATTATGGAAGATAAAATATTTATCCATTCCAAATGGAAATTTATTTGGTATTAATTATAAAAGCACTGTAGAAATTTTATACTATTGGTGTTAACACATGAAAAAATGTTCATCATCATTGGCCATCAGGGAAACTCAAATCAAAACCACATTGAGATACTGCCTTACACCAGTTAGAATGGCCAGAATCAACAAGACAAGAAATAAGTGTTGGAGAGGATGTGGAGAAATGGGAACCCTCTTATACTGTTGGTGGGAATGCAAGTTGGTGCAGCCACTTTGGAAAACAGTGTGGAGATTCCTTAAGAAATTAAATATAGAGCTACCCTATGACCCTACGATTGCACTTCTGGGTATTTACCCCAAATATACAGATGCAGTGAAAAGAAAGGCCATATGTACCCCAATGTTCATAGCAGCAATGGCCACAATCACCAAACTGTGGAAAAAGCCAAGATGCCCTTCAGTAGACAAGTGGACAAAGAAGATGTGGTCCATATATTCAATGGAGTATTATGCCTCCATCAGAAAGGATGAATACCCGACTTTTGTATCAACGTGGGTGGGACTGGAGGAAATAAGTCAAGCAGAGAAAGTCAATTATCATATGGTTTCACTTACTTGTGGAGTGTAAGGAATATCATGAAGGACATTAAGAGAAAGAAAGGAAAAGTGAATTGGGGGAAATCAGGGGGGAGATGAAGCATGAGAGACTGTGAACTCTGAGAATCAAACTAAGGGTTTTGGAAGGGAGGGGGTGGGGGATGGGTGAGCCTGGTAGTGGGCATTAAAGAGGGCATGTATTGCATGGGGCACTGGGTATGGGACATAAACAATAAATCTTGGAACACTGAAAAAATAAAAAATTTTTAAAAAGGTTACTTTTCTTGCCAATCTTAACCCCCTTACGCCCTCCAGTTCACAATTAGGATCATACTGTATTTATACTTCTACTATTTTTTTCACTTATCATCATAGTTTCCATATGGATACACAGTGATACCTTCAGAAAGTAATCTTAGACATCTTGCTAGGAAGATGAAGAATATGTGAGTGTTTATAATATTTATACTGTCTTTTATAATCCTAGTTCTCATAGTGATTGATCATTAAGTTTCTTCTAAATTTATATGGGATCAGTTCTTACTGACCATCCATTTGTTTTATAGTTTCCCTTCCATGAGTTGTATACCTCTTCATTCATTTCTTGAGGCGCTAGATTCCATTCTCAACTAGATTTTTCCAATTATTTGCTTTTTTTTCTTTTAGAAAAACTTTCTATGTCTTTAAAAGTGACCAAAACCTGGGCTGGGCATATTAGTTTTGTTTTTCTTTTCTTTTTTTAAGATTTTATTTGTTCATTTGAGAGAGAGAGAGAGCAAGAGCATGAGCATGAGGGGCAGAGGGAGAGGGAGAAGCAGACTCCCAGCCAAGCGGGGAGCCCAATGTGGAACTTGATCCCAGGACTGCAAGATCACGACCTGAGCCAAAAGCAAATGCTTAACTGACTGAGCCACCCAGGTGCCCCAGTTTTGTTTTTCCTTTAACAGTCAGTAGACATTGTTCTGTGACTTCTGGGAGTGAATGTTGCTATGGGGAGGTCTGAGGCCAGCCTGATTTTTATATCTTGTAGCTGATTTAACACACTTTGTCTCAATACCTTTACATTTCTTTCTCTATTCTTGGAGTTCAAAAACCTCACTGGAATATATCATTTCACTAATTATTTTGTAACTGTTTTCTTAAGAAAAATTGCTATGCCATATGGATCTATAGATATAGAACTTTCTTTTTCCCAAGAAAGTTTTCTTCTAGTATACCTAGGAGAGTTTCTTGTCTGTGGTGGTGGTGGTTGTTTGAGTTGATCATTTATCCAGTTCTCTACTTTAAGGATACTCTGCTCCAAAGAGTGGACAAATCTGCCATGCCTAATTTTTGGACTTCCTTTGTGTTTATTATTTTCTTATGCTTGTCCTCCATGTTGTTGCCTCTATTTCTGACAGTATCCATTCTACTTCTAGCTGTTTCTGTTGTGACTTTCTTTTTTTTAATAATGGTTTAATTTCTTTCTTATCTCACCATGGCCAAATTGCATTTTGTCTCTTTAATTATCTCATTCTTCATCTCCTGTATTGATTCTTTGATATTCTCTACACCTATCAAAAATTCCATGTTTCTTTCCATTTTTTAAGAGCACAGAGGAATATTTGTCTGTAGTGTTCTTCATTCCCAATTCTCTGAAATGTATTGATTGCTTTTTATGTACTTTTTAATGTTTCTTTTTACGGGAGACAGGACAGTATAATGGTAACCATAGGTAGGTGTCATGTTGAATCTTTGTTGAATAGTCAGCAACGTGTGGCTTCCTCTTTGCTCACTGCAAGTATAAACAAAAATATGCAGGTAGGGAGTAAAGTGAGACTGACAAGTACACTTTCTCACTAATGTACCTTCTGCTCTAGAAGAACATTTTTCTTCCAGAAAAGAGAGGTTAGGGTTGCTCATCATAAAGCTTCCTCACCGAGCTGCAATTTGTTTCTCTTCATTTTTTTCTCATTTCTCCTTTGTTTATCTCCTCTAAGTTATCTTGGCATCATAAATAGCTAGAATTCTGTAAGGACATTTCTATGTTCTTGATGCCCTCTCCACTAACTCAGCCTCAGTCTTCTAAGGATGAGGCTATTCCTTGGGTCTCTCAGGACCTGACAGCACACACTTAGAAAAATGTGTGCCTTGCTAGAGAGGTTTGCCAGGATTTATTGGCATTTTTTTAAAAATCTGTTTCAAACAAATGTCATTGTCTTGGGCCAACTATTTTCATACCTGTGATTTGTGGTTGTTTTATAATTTAATTATGAATTCTATGTTCTACCCCATTTTGTTATTCCTTTTGTTCATTCCCACCAATTTTAGTAAAGGAACTATACATACCTTTACTTCATCTTTTCTGTACGAATTTCATGTGACTTCTTAAAAATGTACAAAATACAAAGATTTCCAGATTAAATTTGATAAATTAAAAAAAAGTTTTAAGTCCTCTCTCAACCCTGGTAGAAAATGATAATTTTCCATAAATTACCATCATCTGCAATGCCTGTTTATAAATAGATATGTTTTACTGATTTTGTCCACTTTAATGTGTAAGTAAACATTCTATCCCAGTAATCGCTGGCTATCCTGTAAATGGTAAAGAGATATGGGGATCTTCTACTACTATTTCCACATCAAAGATAAAGTGATAGAACTTAATTTCACTGACACATACATCTGTGTTTTAAATGGGTGCCTTTTTTTTTTTTTTTTTCAGTAGACTTTTTCACCCCCAGCAGTCATTGTTAGAAAGCATTAAATTGAGCATTCAAGATTAATTCCCTGGCAGGTCAAGAGGAGAACAGCATGTAGCCGGTCCCACCTTAGTGTTTCTTCTTAAGGGTTACAGCACAGTGTGAAAAAGTAAACAGCTGTGACAAGAGATGTAATGGATGAGCTGGTGTGACAGGTCACCCCAACTAAAGCTCATCCTCTCCCTAAGTATACTCTGAAATGAAGTGCTCTCTCATTTTTCAGATCATCAAAGACTTGTATTGTAAACCCTATTTCTGGAGTGGGGAAGGGTCTTGAATAAATATATTATGAGTGATGGTGCCTAGTGACACCAAAGGAATAAAAACAAATAATGAATAAAGTATGCTCATCCTGAAGTATTAGCCTAGGAATCCCTGGTATTAAGATCCCCCTTCCCTCTTTCACATTCCTACCACCATTCTCTCTTATGTATAAACACTTTCTACCCAAATAATTTAGTTTCAAAATAATTATTTGGAGAAGAGGGATTTTATAATTATTAAGACAGTAAGCATATAGCCTCCCCCCCAAAAAAAACCAACATAACTCATGACTTTTTACACAGTGGGAACACACAGATACATGGAAAATGAAATTAGATAGTAGTCAAGCTGCCCTTCCCTATTTCATGAAATTATAAATAAAATTGGAACACTTGCCTCTTCTTCCACTAATCTGCAAATATCAGGGAGATAGACTGATAGGAAGTAATAAAAAGGATGTTCTATTCACCAATATAAATTATTACTCAAAACTGCAGTAGACTATTTCAAACAAAAGTTAAATTCCTCAGTTAAATTATATTTGTCTGGTGTTTAGTTTCCAATAATAACTACCATTATTGTTAATATCATCTGGTTTAATATTTCCGGATATCAAGCATTCCTTCTTCAGTTTACTGAAAGCTGAGGTTTGCTCAAGACTGTGGAATGGAAACCACAGCCTTCCAGACTCCAAAGGCTACAGTCTTTATTTCTATACTCTACTGTTGTGGTGCTATCCATCATAATAACCACTAGCTGCATGTCACTCTTGAGCACCTGAAATGTGGCTAATGTGACAAGAAACTGAATTTTTACTTTTATTTAACTTTGAATTTAGTTAGCTACATAGGGCTACTGTATCAAACAGCACAGATTTAGTTAATCTTCTAATAAGATTCTTTTTTTGACTTTGTTATGCATCAGTATTTAATGCTCTGAACATCAGCTATGATATCTTAAAAAAATCCCTGTATCTAAAATCTTATGAAATTAAGAGAATCTTTTCAAAATACAAAAGTCGCCTTGTAAGTTTGTTTCATTGGCTCTCAGCTCCTTAGAATACCTCCTCCTTAAAACAAACAAGTACTTAAAACCACCCAGTATCCAAGAACAAATTCACATTTTGTTGTAGATAAGGTTTACTCCAAAGAGATTTTCAAAGTAAGAACTCAGTACTTTTGGCAAATTTAACTAGAAGTCTGTTGGTCAAGAGATAGTGCAACAAGGCAATGCCTGTTTTTCTCAGAAAACAGAAGAGTTTCTTTTATTTGACTTATACCCACTTTGGTCCTTCTTGTTTGGTACCACAAAGGCAAAATGCCTTTGACGACTGGGTCTCCCTGGCTCCTATGAAGCAAATCCCAGAAATCCTTGTGGACTTTTAGTTTTTCTTCCTTTGCAGCCAAACAACACTGTTAGGAAATAGTCCATACCCTGCGACTTTTAGGTTATTCCTTGGAGAAGTTAAAGTTGCATCATTGTCTCTCAATGCGTGAGAGTTCCAGTTGCTCCAAATCTTGCTAGCGCTTGGTTATATCTTTTATTTTTAATATTAGACATCCTAGTGTCTAACATTATCTAGTTGTGGTCAAAATTTGCATTTCCTGAATGACTATTGAAGTCAAACATCTTTTCTTATGCTTACTTGTCATTGGTGTATCTCATCAAAGGATCTGTTCAAGTAAAAAATACATTTTTTAACTGGGTTACTTTCTTACTGTTTAAGTTCCTTATATATTTTATATTTATATATAATAATAAATATATATATATATATTCCTTATATATTCTTGTTAGAAGGCCTTTGTTGGGATGTGATCTGCAATTATTTCCTTCTAGTCTATGGCTGGTCTTTTCATTCTCTTAACACTGCGTTTCACAGAACAAAAGGTTTTAATTTTGATGAAGTCCAATTTATCAGGATTTTTTTTCTTTTAGTTCCCTATCTAAGATCTCATTGCCTGATCATGATCACAAAGACTCTGTTCTTTTTTTTTTTTTTTTAAGTCCTATGCCTTTGTATTTAACATTTAGATCTAGGAGATATTGTTTGAGATACATTTTTCTTTTACATATAGATGTCAAGTTTTCCAAGGACCATTTGCTGGAAAGACTAACAATTCTTCATTTAACTGTGTTTGTATCTTTGTAAAAAACTAATTAACCATATTGTGTAGATCTATTTCTGGACTCTATTGTGTTCCATTGAGCTATGTATTTATCCTTTTATCAATAACATACTATGTTTATTTCTGTAGATTTATCATAAGTCTTGAAATTGGATAGTATGGTTGCTCCTAGTTCTTTTTCAAAATTGTTTGGCAATTTCAGTTCTTCTGACTCTCCATGCAATTGTTAGAATCAGCTCCTTGGTGTTTATAAGCTGATCCTCAATATGATTCTGAGTCTATAGGTCTATTTAGGAAAAATTAGCATCTTAGCAATATCAAGACTTCTTTTTTTCCATTTTATTTTATTTTATTTTATTTTATTTTATTTTATTTCTTTTCAGTGTTCCAAAATTCATTGTTTATGCACCACACCCAAGAATTCTAATGCTTGAACATAACATATTTCTTCATTTATTTAGGTTTTCTCTCATTTTTTGACCAATGTTTAATAACTTTCAGCATATACATCCTGCTTATATCTTTTAAATTTATGTGTAAATATTTAGCAACACTATTGTAAACAGTACTTTTAAAAATTTTGATTCTTAATTGTACATTGCTGATATATAGGAATGCATTTTATTTTTTTAAATATTGTGCTTGTATTCTGAAATCTTTCTAATATCACTTATTCTAGAAAGCTTATGAATTTTTTTTAATTCATTGGAATTTCTAATGTAGGCTATCATCTCGTGAATAGAAGCAGTTTTATTCCTTCTTTTCTAATCTATTTACTTGTATTAATTTTACTTGCTTTATAACTTTGGTTGGGACTTCCAGAACAATACTGAATATGAATAGTGAGAACAGACATACTTGTCCTGATCCCAGTATTAGGAAGAAAGTATTCAGTCTTTTACCCTAAAATATAAGGTAAGCTATAGATTTTTCTAGATGCCCTATATTAGGCTAAGGGCATTTACTTTTATCCTTGATTTGTTGGGATCTTTTGTTTTGTTTTGGGTTGTTTTTTGTTTTTTAATCCTGAATAGATGTTGAATTTTGTCAAATGATTTTTCTGTATTCATTAAGAGAATCACATTTCTTTTTCTTTAACTTGTTTAATCCCATGTTGAAATCAATTTTGAATGTTGATCCAGCCTTGTTTCCCACTTTGTTGTGATGTATTATTATTTTTATATTTTTCTATATTCAATTTCCTTTTTTTTTTTTTTTTTTAGGATTTTAAGAGTCTTCCATGAGGGATTTTGGTCTATAGTTTTGGGTTTGTTTTGTCATTGTTGTTGTTTATAATGTCGTTATCTGGTTTTGCTATAAAAGTAATGCTGACTTCATGAAATGAGCTGGGAAATACTTTTTCCTTTTGGATTTTCTAGAAGAAATTGGATAGAAATGCTACTATTTCTTCCTTAAATAGTTGTTAAAATTCACCAAGGAAACCTTCTGGGTTTGAAATTTTATTGGAAGGGTTTTAACTATTAATTCAACTTCTTTAATATCTACAGGCTATCCAGGTTTTATATTCCTTCTCAAGTAAGTTTTGATAATTTATGTTTTTATTTTTTTCTCTCTCGATCTCTTTTTTATTTATTTTTTTTAATTTTTTTAATTTTTTATAAACATATAATATATTTTTATCCCCAGGGGTACAGGTCTGTGAATCGCCAGGTTTACACACTTCACAGCACTCACCTTAGCACATACCCTCTCCAATGTCCATAACCCCACCGCCCTCTCCCAACCGCCCTCCCCCCAGCAACCCTCAGTTTGTTTTGTGAGATTACGAGTCACTTATGGTTTGTCTCCCTCCCAATCCCATCTTGTTTCACTTATTCTTCTCCTACCCCCTTAACCCCCCATGTTGCATCTCCACTTCCTCATATCAGGGAGATCATATGATAGTTGTCTTTCTCTGATTGACTTACTTCGCTAAGCATGATACCCTCTAGTTCCATCCACGTCATCGCAAATGGCAAGATTTCATTTCTTTTGATGGCTGCATAGTATTCCATTGTGTATATATACCACATCTTCTTTATCCATTCATCTGTTGATGGACATCTAGGTTCTTTCCATAGTTTGGCTATTGTAGACATTGCTGCTATAAACATTCAGGTGCACGTGCCCCTTCAGATCACTACGTTTGTATCTTTAGGGTAAATGCCCAGTAGTGCAATTGCTGGGTCATAGGGTAGTTCTATTTTCAACAATTTGAGGAACCTCCATGCTGTTTTCCAGAGTGATTGCACGAGCTTGCCTTCCCACCAAGAGTGTAGGAGGGTTCCCCTTTCATCCTCGCCAGCATCTGTCATTTCCTGACTTGTTAATTTTAGCCATTCTGACTGGTGTGAGGTGATATCTCATTGTGGTTTTGATTGTATTTCCCTGATGCTGAGTGATATGGAGCACTTTTTCATGTGTCTGTTGGCCATCTGGGTGTCTTCTTTGCAGAAATGTCTGTTCAAGTCTTCTGCCCATTTCTTGATTGGATTATTTGTTCTTTGGGTGTTGAGTTTGCTAAGTTCTTTATAGATTTTGGACACTAGCCCTTTATCTGATATGTCATTTGCAAATATCTTCTCCCATTCTGTCAGTTGTCTTTTGGTTTTGTTAACTGTTTCCTTTGCTGTGCAAAAGCTTTTGATCTTGATGAAATCCCTCAACTCTATGGTCAACTAATCTTTGACAAAGCAGGAAAGAATGTCCAATGGAAAAAAGACAGCCTCTTCAATAAATGGTGTTGGGGAAATTGGACGGTCACATGCAGAAAAATGAAATTGGACCATTTCCTTACACCACACACGAAAATAGACTCAAAATGGATGAAGGACCTCAATGTGAGAAAGGAATCCATCAAAATCCTTGAGGAGAACACAGGCAGCAACCTCTTCGACCTCAGCCGCAGCAACATCTTCCTAGGAACATCGCCAAAGGCAAGGGAAGCAAGGGCAAAGATAGTTTACGTTTTTAAAGGAATGGGTATATTTCATTTCAGCTATCAAATTTAGGGTTTGTAAAGTCTCTAGTTATATTCACTCATTTATTCTTCATATTGGTAATTTCTGACTTCTCTCTTTGTCGTCAGTTTGTCTAGGCAAACTTTTATGATCTTTATAAAATTTTTATTTATAATTTGTTTTCCAATTTCAATCTATTCTGCTTTTATCTTTATTATTTTTTCTTTGTGTCGGGGAAGTAAGAAGTCTTTCCTACTATCCTCCCAGGTTCTCTGACCCAGCTTCCATAAATTAGACTGACATAAGACAGATAACAAGGAAAAAAACACACAATTTGTTTATAGTAAGTTTTACATCATGTAGGAGCCTTCACAAAGACACGAATACCTGAAAGTATTATGAAACCTAATGCTTTTATATTAGGATTGATGAAGAGTGAAAAGTCATGAGTAAATATAATAGGACAAAAAGATATGGGGCGCCTGGGTGGCTCAGTCAGTTAAGTATCTGCCTTAAGCTCAGGTCATGACCAGGGTCCTGGATCAAGTCCGACATCTGGCTCCCTGCTCAGTGGGGAGCCTGCTTTCTCCTTCTCCCTCTGCCTGCCTGCCACTCCTCCTGCTTGTGCTCTCTCTCTGTGTCAAATAAATAAATAAAATCTTAAAAAAAAAAAAAAAATACCAGCTAAGATAGTAAACTGGGATAAACTTAACAAGGCCTGTTCACTTGGATTCCACTCTGTACGTTTTCATCTTCACAGAGATAATGATGCTCCTTTCCTCCAAGTTTAAGAAGGGCACCTCTCACAAGAGAGTCTTATGACCTCCTTCAGGAGATAAGGGAGAGGTCAGAGTACTTCTAGCACCTCTGTTTCTATGACCTCAAAAAAATTTGAGAGAGGTCAGAGAGTCCTTCCTGCACCTGACATTTCTCAAATTGTTCTAGCTTAAAATATTCAGTATGCCAAAGTACTATATTTTGGAGTGATATGTTCTGAACCCCATAATTTACATCTGTTCCATAGATTGAAAATAAGCCTGGGATTTGTATTAGTTTATAATACAGAATTAGGGGATTACTATCTCCAATCCTTTCTTCCCTGGGATTTTCCCATACTCTCCACAGAGAAAGCTTCTGCTTGTTTCTCTGGAGATAAAGTTGTTTCTCCCCTTAATTTAATATATTTCTTTTTTTTTTTTCTTAATGATCTGTTTTTTTAAAGATTTATTTATTCTTTATTTATTTGACAGAGGGCAAGCACAAGTAGGCAGAGCAAGAGGGAGAGGGAGAAACAGGCTCCTCACTGAATGGGGAGCCTGATGTGGGGCTCAATCCCAGGACCCTGGAATCATGACCTCAGCCAAAAGCAGACACTTAACAGCTGAGTCACCTAAGTGCCCCAACATTTACATATTTCTAAGCCACTGCATCCACCCTTGGTGTGAAGTAGTAAGAGAAAAGAAGGAAGAAAAAAAAATTACAGGGATTCTCCCCATGCACTTCAACCCTTAGAGACCTCTTTTTCTGGCTCCTCTAGCCAGAGAAGCAGGATTTTCTTTTGCTGTTTTATATACCCATGTCACTGTTGTCACTGTTACTGTCCCTACCACATAAATATAGCTCATGACTAGGACAGTTCTCAGAGCAGAGCTGAGTTAAAAAAACAAAACAAACAAACAAACAAAAAAAACACCTCAGTTATTCCCCCTGTAACTTCTAGCTCATGGTATCTCCTCTTTCCCAGTTGTGTGGCCACAAAAAGGGATTTGGGGTTTCTCTCAATATTGCTGCCCATGCCCACTGCATAATTCTATAACTTAGGCCATCAGAAAATTCAGTGGAACTGATCATTCCTCAAGTTTTTCCTTCTTCACTATTGGCCTACAATTGATTCTTTATTTTTTAGAGTCCTCAGTTGCTTTCTGTATTTTGTCTGAACTCTTTGGTTATGATATGTAGAGAAATTGTCTCCAGCTGACTTCCTCCTTCTTGGCAAATACCATCCATTCTCTCCAACGAACATTATGAGGAAAATTTTACTCAGAAGACCAGAGAAAGTTCTGGAAGTTGGGCATAGAATGATAATAAATTAAAAAACCTAGGGACATTTGAGTTGAGTTAGGATAATGAACTCTAAAAGAAACATCTTTCTCCTCACTGAAAAGAGACTGGATGTATTTTCAGAGTTCCAGCAAAGGTGAAGGGTGTTCATTCTTCATGATAGTGAAGTCCAACTGGCCTTTTTCCTCTGTGTCTGTAATAACCATCATGCCTTTTATTCACTTAAATCAGAGACAAAACATTCCATAAATGTAATAAGAAAGTCTGGTGTTTCATGTGGTTGACCACTTTTCTCTTTCTTATTACCGCTCTTGTGTGAGATTACAAGGTAAGAGGGCAGAGTGAAGAAACATACACAAAGATATACACGCAGAGTGGAAATGTTTTGTTACAAAAGTTCTTTTTTAACTATTATTCACTTTTTTATTTGTGCCTTAAAACAGAAATAGAAATCTCCTGATTTTTCCCACAGTATTTGTATCTGTGAATAAAAAATACTTTAAAGAACTTCAAAACTTATTCAGATACTAGAGACTTTCATCACCTCTGTTTTTCACATTAAAATAAACTCTAGGGTTAATATAAATATAACATATTTATATTATATATATTTATAATATAATATATAATATAAACCAAATATCTGTAGATTTCTTATAAGATCAACGACCCCAAGTCTACATAGCCTGTGAAAGGAGTACATGTGAATTGTTTCAGGGGATCTTAGTTTTAACTCTACTTTTTGGCCTTTCTAGATACCCTCTTTGTGTATTCCTCAGAAATATTCCTACTTCTGATGTATTTGTAATATGGCTATCTCATATGAATGAAGGAACTTACAAATATAGCTTCATGCTCAGCTATGGTCATTTGGCAAATAATAATTTTGCCAAGACTAATGCAAACTGTTAGAATTAAATAAATAAATAAAAATAATAATTAATAAAATAAAAATTAATAAATAAATAAAAACAATAGATATAATCGAGTAGGTGAGCACCTCACCTAATTCTACTCATCACAAGAATTTTAACTCCATATACTTTCAAAGACGGCAATATCTTGTTTTATCTTACCACAAAACAGCAGCTTGGCAATTTCTTGCTTTTCATTTCTACGGCGAAATACTCATTCTACTGGCTTCCTAAAGACTGAACAGGCCTCATCCGAAATGCCTTGAACCTTTGAAAAGCAAAAACAATGAACAATATATAAATGGCCATTATGTTACTAATAAAGGAGAACAGAAGGAAGGAGTGAAGTGTTTAGGAGCTAGTTTAGGAGAGAGGGAGAAGGAAGGAGCTAGGGAGGAGGTCAGAGAGGAGGAAAGGAAGATTCTTTCCCCTTCAATATGCACTTTGGTCGATGAAAGAACTGGTGCTTTAAACTACTAATATTGATATATACATGTGTAATAGAGAAAATAAATGCTAAATTTTACATCAATAATCTTCTGTTGTTTTGGTGACCTAATGTTTCATAGTGAATTTGATATTTGGTAGAGGCTTAAGAAAAATAGAGCAGAGCTCTTCCTTGTGAAATTTTTTTTTTTTTTTTAATAAAGACTGCTAGGACCAGTTTTGAATTCAGATGTTGTTATTCATCTGGAAGATCAATTCTTATGGTTAATATACTTTTTTTAATATTATAATTTTCATTTAAAACCTTAGAGATTGTAAGAAGAACATAATTCTGGTAATTCTGTGCCTACTTAATCTTTTATTCCTCTCCCGAACTTTAAACACAGGTTAAAAGTCTTTCAGAATTGAGCTAATCAGACTATGCACTTTCAACATTTGATATTTTTCTGTACTTTTGGTATCGCTTAAAAGAGAGCATCTTGTGCTATTATCATAATTGCCATCTTTCCATTTAATAAAGTTCGCTTTTTATCTGAAAAGATTTCCTTTAACAGTTAAAAGCTTTCCTGCATTAATACCTCACAACAGAAGGATTCTATATAGAACAATATTTGGTATACTTTGGGCAATCCATTTAGAGACTTTGGTTACTAAAGTACTAAAATGATCTTATAATAAGTTGGCACCATTGATTAGACAATCGCTCAGTATGACTTCCCAAAACAGCATTATAAAATGATTTTCAAGTAAGCAAAATATTATTTTAATAAATTTTGTTTCTCTTACTTTTTATCTTTTATTTTCCTCTTGTCACTCTCACAGATCAAATACTGTGTGGCATTTTACCGTGTCTTACAATATAGGGGGATGTGTATACTCTCAACAGTTCTTTGTTTTAAGCTGGTAATCATTTTTAAAAAGCATTCTCCAAAGGGGAACCCTCCTACACTGTTGGTGGGAATGCAAGCTGGTGCAACCACTCTGGAAAACAGCATGGAGGTTCCTCAAAATGTTGAAAATAGAACTACCCTATGACCCAGCAATTGCACTGCTGGGTATTTACCCTAAAGATACAAACGTAGTGATCCGAAGGGGCACGTGCACCCGAGTGTTTATAGCAGCAATGTCTACAATAGCCAAACTATGGAAAGAACCTAGATGTCCATCAACAGATGAATGGATAAAGAAGATGTGGTATATATACACAATGGAATACTATGCAGCCATCAAAAGAAATGAAATCTTGCCATTTGCGACGACGTGGATGAAACTAGAGGGTATCATGCTTAGCAAAATAAGTCAATCGGAGAAAGACAACTATCATATGATCTCCCTGATATGAGGGAGAGGAGATGCAGCATGGGGGTTAAGGGGGTAGGAGAAGAGTAAATGAAGCAAGATGGGATTGGGAGGGAGATAAACCATAAGTGACTCTTAATCTCACAAAACAAACTGAGGATTGCTGGGGGGAGGGGGGTTGGGAGGGGGGGTGGGGTTATTATGGACATTGGAGAGGGTATGTGCTAAGGTGAGTGCGGTGAAGTGTGTAAACCTGGCGATTCACAGACTTGTACCCCTGGGGAAAAAATATATTATATGTTTATAAAAAATAAAATTAAAAATAAATAAATAAATAAATAAATTTTTTTAAAAAAAGCATTCTCCAAAGTAATGAATACTTTTTTTTTTTTTTTTGGCCAGTTACTCAGATACATTCTTTTTATATTTTTTAATTTTTATTTATTTTTTTAAAAGATTTTATTGGTTTATTTGTCAGAGAGAAAGAGAGAGGGAGAGCACACAAGCAGCGGGAGAGTCAGAGAAAGAGAGAAGCAGGAGCTTCTCTCAGCAAGGAGCCCCATGTGGGACTCGAACCCAGGACACCGGGATCATGACCTGAGCTGAAGGCAGCGGCTTAACCAACTGAGCCACCCAGGTGTCCCAGATACACTTGTTTTAAAAAAGAAGTACATTTGTTTTACTCACAGCTTTACTGGGAGATAATTCACATATCACAAAGTTCACCATTATAAAGCATACAATATAGTAGGTTTTAGTACATTGAGAGTTGTGTAACCATCACCACTACCTAATTTCAGAACATTTTCAACACCCCAAAAGAAACCCCACACCTATTAGCAGTCACTCCCTATTCTGCCTTCCCTCAGCATCTGGCAACTACTATTCTCCTTTATGTCTCTGGACATTTCATATAAACGGAATCATACAGTATGTGGTATTTTATGACTGGCTTCTTTCACTTGCAATAATGTAGTTCAAGATTCAGGTATGTTGTAGCATGCATCAGTACTTCACTCATTTTCATGAGCAAATGATATTCCATCATAGAGATACAGAATGTTTTGTTTATCCATTTTTTACCTGATGAATGTTTGGGTTGTTTCTACTTATTGGCTATTGTGAATGAGGCTGCTATACACATCAGCGTATAAACTTATACATGGACATATTTTTCCGGTTTTCTTGGGTGTACACTTAGGAGTGGAATTGTTGGGTAACATGGTAGTTCTCTGTGTAATTTTTGGAGCGACAGTCTTTTCCAAGGCAATTGCTCAATTGTGCATTCTCATTACCCATGTGCAATGGTTCAGTTTTTCCACATTCTTTCCAGTATTTGTTCATCCTCGCTATTTGTGATACGGTTGAAGAGACATCTCAGTGGGATTTTGATTTGCATTTCCCTCCTGACTTTTGGCGGTGAGTGTCTTTTCATGTGCATATTAACCATTTGCATATCATCTTTGGCAAAGTGTCTATTCAAATACTTTGGCCACTTGTCCATTGGGTTATTTGTCTTTTTGTAGTTGAATTTTAAGTGGTCTTTATATATCCTGAATAAAAGTCATTTATCAGATATACGATTTGCACATTCTTCCTCCCATTCTTCAGCTCTCTTTTCACTTTTTTGATGGTGTCATTTGAAGCCTGCAAGGTTGTAATTTTAGCGAAGTACAATTTATCTATATTTTTTTCTTTTTGATTTTGGTGTTCTATCTTAGAAATCATTGCCTAAACCAAGGCCACTAAAATTTAGACCTATTTTTTTTTCCTTTTCATAGTTTTCTAGTTTAGTTTTTATACTTAGGTCTCTGATCCATTTTGAGTTAATTTTTGTATGTGGTGTGAGGTAGTGGTCCAGCCTCATTCCTTTGCATATGGATGGATATCCAGTTGTCCCATCATCCATTTCATAATGGCTGAACATCAGCCTAAGAGAACATTTGCAAACATGTTGCAAGAATTCTGTATTCTGAGGAAAATATGATAAAATGATCTGAAATAAATGGTTGGTAGGATATCATGAGACATGTAATGATTCATTATTATAAATTTGTCCAGGTTTCCTGTTGTCCAAAGGAAAGTTATATGTGCCTGGTCCAGTTCGTCAAAGGTATGCATTGACTGTGGAAAGGAGATAGTTCATCAGGTTTTTCTACAACCTGCATAGTAGACTTCAGTTATGTTTCCTCTCCTCTTTAATTTCTCTGGTACCCTAGACAGAGAAGCAGTTCCATGGAGAACAGAATTTCTCTGGATATAGGTAGCTTCTCCACTTAACTTAGTAAAGGAGCAGCTGTATTAATAATCGGTTTCTTGCAGATTTGGTAAACATGATCTTACGTACAATCTAATCATCTCTGAATCAAAAAATTACATCCTTCTTCTGTTTTGCAAAGCTGAGAAACCAATTGAGAACAGCGGAAATGCTATCAGTGCGGACTCATCTTAGTGGCCAGCTGGTCTTTCCTTCTCTGACAGTTTTACTTAAATGCAGCACCTAAAAGAAGGGAGAGCATTAAATCCATGCTTAAAATGTGTAATATCAAGGTGAGGCCTCGGGATGTATGTGGAGGGGGGGGGGAGAGTGCTGGATGATCTGGGTACCTATCGAGCCACATCATAAAAGTACTTGGTATCTACCTTACATGGTAAGAAAAGGTGAGGTAGGATAAAGCAGAAGATAGTGCAATCATATTTGGAGAGATTCTAGCCTCTGCCACTAGCTGACCTTACAGTGTTGGGCCATTTCCATGTTTCTGTCACACTTGGTGATCTCATCCATAAATTGGGCATGCATATCATTACTTGAATTTGTTGACATGGAACATTCAAGGAACAACCAGCACCATTCTTAATACTTTGTACATTCAACAAATGTTAGCATCCTTCTAGCTCTCTCTCAGACTAACCTATACACTGCCCTTGATATTGGTGAAGAAGTCAAGTTTGCTGACAACTTTAAATTTGGAGTTAGCTTTGGTGTAACACCCACCCATTTTTTCTGTCACAAGCCGTGATCACAAAGTAAGTGTCTGCTGAATTCTCCCCCAGTTTCTCAGTGGATTAAGACAAAGAGTAATTTTCTCTGGAGATCAAGACTTAGATGTTTACTCTGTTGTTAGAATATAAGGCAGGTCCTTAGACCTATGGCCATTTTAGTGGTGGCTAATGGTGGGTGATCAGAGATCATTCCTTGTGATGAAAACAATTTCTTTCCCTCACACCTTGGATATCATTATGAATTCCTCATGGGACTCTATTATTATCTGCTTTGTGTCACTTTTGTGAATTTCCTCCTCTGCCTTCCCCATCCCTCAGAAAGGGTGCAATTACAAATTCACAAAACAATTGAACTTGGGAGTTTGAAACAGCATTTCACCCTTGGCAACCAAAATCCTTAATTATTATGCACCTTGCAAGTGAAAAAATAAAAGCTAAAAAAGATAAAATTTATCTTGATGAATAAGAATCAGTACTTGCCATGAAGAGCTTTTACAAAGCTGAAGTTTGGGTGAAAAAACTGTAATTTTAGATTCTGATTGTACAGATTTTATACCATATTAGAGCGGTTTATGCAATATAATTTTATTTTTTAATTGAGCTACTGAAGTCCAAAGACTACCAGAGCCTAGTCTTTTGTTTCGTTTTTG
Source organism: Lontra canadensis (assembly GCF_010015895.1). Classification (NCBI taxonomy): domain Eukaryota; kingdom Metazoa; phylum Chordata; class Mammalia; order Carnivora; family Mustelidae; genus Lontra; species Lontra canadensis. The sequence goes on from NW_022631014.1 coordinate 7,913,619, forward strand.
TTTTATTTTCTGATATTAATAACATGAGATCCTTCATTCATATGGTTATTTTAAGTACCACTACTGGGAAATACTGATGGAAACAAACTTTCCTTGTTGACCTGATAGAGAAATTCAGGATGCAGAGAATATACATGCGTAGAGTCACAGTGTTTTGTCTTGTTTTTATTGAGATAGAGTTGATATATAAAATTACCTTTGTTATATATACACAATGTAATAATTCCGTATTTGTGTGCATTGTGAAATGATCTAAGTCTGGTTGCCATCTGTCACCAAACAAAGTTACAAAAAAAAATTTGGGGGGGATAAGAAATGTTAGGATTTACTCTCTTACAATTTTCAAATATGCACTATAATATTACTGACTACAGTTGCCATACTGTCAATTATATCCTGATGGCTTACTTATTTTATGACTGGAAGTTTGTACCTCTTGACCCCCTACCTCCACCCCCTTTAGTGACAACTCCCTTCCTGCCTCCCTGTTAACAAACACCACTGTGTTCTCTGTATCTGAATTTTGTTTTGCTTGTTCATTTGCTTTAGTTTTTAGATTTCAAATACAAGTGAGATCATACAGTATTTGTCTTTATCTGATTTATTTCACTTAGAATAATACCTTCAAGGTCCATTTATGTTGTCGTAAAAGATGTCATTCTTTTGATGGCTGACGTAATATTCTTTTGTGTGAGTGGGTGCATGTGTGTGTTTTATATACATCCATATGTTTATGGACATTTAGGTTGCTAATGTATCTTAAGTATTATAAGTAATGCTGCAGTGAACACAGGAGTGCATATAGTTATTTGAATTAGTGTTTCATTTTCTTCAAATACCCAGAAGTGGAACTGGTGGATCATATGATGGTTCTATTTTTAATTTTTTGAGGAACTTTCAAACTTTTCTCCACAGTCTCCTATTCTCACCAACAATGCATGAAGTTTCATTTTCTCCACATCTCACCACTTGTTATCTCTTGTCTTTTTGGTAATAACCCTTCTAGTGAGTGTGAGGTAATATCTTACTATGGTTTTGATTTGCATTTCCCTGATGATGAGTGATGTTGAGCATCTTTTTATGTGCCTGTTAGACATCTTTATGTCTTCTTGGGGAAAATGTTCATATCCTCTGCCCATTTTTTAATTGGATGATTTATTTTTTACCTATTGAGTTGTATGAATTCTTTATATATTTTAGATATTAATCCCTAATCAGATATATGATTTATAAATACTTTCTCCCATTTGGTAAGTTGCCTTTTCATTTTGTTGATGGCTTTATTTGCTATACAGGTTTTCAGTGTGATGTAATCCCATTTATTTTTGCTTTTGGAGTCAGACCCAAAAAATCAAGACTGATGTCAAGGAGTTTACCACCAATGTTTTCTTCTAGGAGTTTTATGGTTTCAGGTCTTATATCTAAGTCTTTAATCCATTGTGAGATAATTTTTATGTATGGTATAAATGGTCTAGCTTCATTCTTTTGCATGTTTACACGATTGTCCAGTTTAAACTCCACTTATTGAAGAAACTTTCCTTTCCCCATTGCATATCCATGCCTCCTTAGTTGCAAATCAATTGGCCAAACGTACATGGGTTTATTTCTGGGCTCTCTACTCTGTTCTTTGATCTATGGGTCTGTTTCTATATCAGTATCATCTATTTTGATTGCTATAGTTTCATAATATAGTTTGAAATTAGGAAATATGGTGTGTCCAGATTTGTTCTTCTTCTTTTTTTTTTTAATTTTATTTATTCATTTGACAGAGATCACAAGTAGGCAGAGAGGCAGGCCGAGAGAGAGGGGGAAGCAGGCTCCCTGCTGAGCAGAGAGCTGGATGTGGGGCTCGATCCCAAGACCCTGAGATCATGACCTGAGCCTAAGGCAGAGGCTTTAACCACTGAGCCACCCAGGTGCCCCCAGATTTGTTCTTCTATATCAGGATTCTTTTGGCTATTTGAGATCTTCTCTGGTTTTAGACAAATTGTAGATTGTTTTAGTTCTGTGAAAAATTACATTTGGATTTTGGTGGAGAGTACTTTGACTCTGTAGATTGCTTTTTTTAAATAAGGACATCTTAACAATATTCTTTCAATTTATGAGTACAGAATATCTTTCTATTTATTTGCATCTTCATCAGATTTTTTTGTCACTGTGTTAGAGTTTTCAGTGTATAGATCTTTTACATCCTTGGTTAAATTTATCCTTGATAGTTTATTCTTTTGATGCAATTGTAAATGGAATTGTTTTCTTGTTAGTATATAAAAACACATGGGGCACCTGGGTGGCTCAGTAGGTTAAGTGTCTGCCTTTGGCTCAGGTCATGATCTCAGGGTCCTGGGATCAAGTCCCATATCAGGCTCCCTGCTCAGGGGGAAGCCTCTTTCTCCCTCTCCCTCTATCCCTCCTTTCCTGCTCATGTGCGCTCTCAATCTCTCTCTCTCTCTCTCTCTCTCTCTTGCTCTCAAATAAAAAAAAAAAAAATCTTCAAAATAAATAAACAGATAAAAAAAAAACATAACAAATTCTTGCACCCTGCAACTTTAATGAATTTGTTTATTTGTTCTCATAGGTTTATTGTGAAATTTTTAGGATGTACTATATATAAAATCTTGTTCACAAACAGTGCCAGTTTATCATTTTCCTTCTCAATTTGGATGCTTTTATTTCCCTTGCCTGAGGAGACATATCTAGAAAAATGTTGCTATGGCCAATGTCAGAGAAATTACTGCCTATGTGCTCTTCTAGGATTTTTATGGTTTCAGGTCTCACATTTAGGTCCTCAATCCATTTAAGTTTATTTTTGTGTGTGGTGTAAGAAAGTTTCATTCTTTTGTGTTTAGCTGTCCAGTCTTCCCAGCACCATTTTTGAAGAGACTGTCTTTTTCCCATTGCATAGTCTTTATGCAATGCTCTTTTTTTTATTATTATTACAATTTTTGCTTTAATCTATTTTGTCTGATATAAGTATAGACATTTCAGCTTTCTTTGTTTTCCTTTTGCATAGAATATCTTTTTCCATCCTTTCACTTTCAGTCAGCATGTGTCCTTGCATCTGAAGTTATCCTCTTATCGACAGCATGTAGATTGGTCTTGGGTTTCTTTTTGTCTGTTTATTTGTTGTTGTTTGTTTGTTTGTTTGTTTTAATTCATTCAGCCATACTCTTTTTTTGATTAGAGAATTTAGTCTGTTTACATTTAAAGTAAATACTGATGGGTATTTACTGATGGGTACTGATGGGTATGCCATGTTAATTGTTTCCTGGCTGTTTTATAGTTCTGCTTGCTTTTTTTCTTCTTCTCTTTTTCTCTTTTCTTGTGGTTTGGTGACTTTTAGTGTTATGTTTAGGTTCCTTTCTCATCTCTTGTGTATGTACTATAGGTTTCTTGCTTTGTGGTTACGCTGAGGCTAACATATAATAGCCCATGTATAACAGGGTATTTTAGGTTGATAGCACGTAAGTTCTTACACATTCTAAAACTCCACGTTTTTATTCCCTATCCTATGATTCAAGTTTTTGATGTCACATTTAACATATTCTTATTTTATGCATCCCCTGATTATCATAGTTAGTTATTTTATTACTTTTTTTTAACCTTTGTACTAGCTTCATGTGATTAATTCACTACTTTTATTATATATTTACCTTTACCAGTGAAATTTATACTTTTATATCTTTTCTTGTTACTAATTAATGCCCTTGCTTTTCAGCTTAAAAAAAAATTCCTTTAACTCTTCTTGTAAAGCTCGTTTGGTGGTGGTGAACTATTTTAGCTCCTTATTGCCTGAAAAACTCTCTTTCCTTAAATTCTGAATGATAACCTTGCCAGATATAGTTAGTTGGAAGTTTTTTTTTTCCTTCAGCACTTTGAATACATTGTGTCATTCCCTTCTGGCTGGCAGAGTTTTTGCTGAAAATCTGCTGATAGCCTTATGGGGGTTCCTCTGTTCATAACGAGTTGGGTTTTGTTTTTTTTTTTTTCTTGCTGCTTTTAAGATTCTCTCTTCATCTCTTGACATTTTAATTATACTGTGTCTTGGTGTGGATCTTTTTGGTTTCATCTTATTTGGAATTCGGGGCTTCTTGGATCTAGATATCTGTTTCCTTCCCCATATTAGGAAGTTTTCAGCCATTATTTCTTCAAACAAGTTTTCTGCTCTTTTCTTTCTCTCTTCTTCTGGGACTCTTATTACACAAAAGTTACTCTGCTTGATGTTGTTCCAGAGTTCTCTTATACTATCTTCACTTTTTAAAATACTCTTTTCTTTTTGTTGCTCTGTTTGTGTGAGTTCCACTGCCTTTTCTTTTAGACTGTTTATTCTTTCTTTTGCTTCATCTAGTCTGCCCTTTAACTTCTGTAGTGTATTTTTCAGTTGAGTTATTACATTGTTCAGCTCTATGATTTCTGTTTGGTACTTTCTTATATTTATTTCTTTTTGTTCATTCTTCTCTCAGTTTGGGTAAGTATCTTTATGCCATTACTTTGAAGTCTTTATCGGGTAAATTTCTTATCTCCATTTCATTAAGGTTTTTGTTTTTGTTTTTTATCTTTTTCTTTCATCAGGAAAATATTACACTGTTTCCCTATTTTGCCTGACTCTCTGTTTCCGTAGATCAGGCAAAGTAGTTACTTCTTCCAGTCTTAAAGGAATGGTCTTATGTAGGACATAAACCTTGTCATTCAAATTTGCCCTAGCTGTTGATTTATTCTTGATAGGTCCCATTCTTTGGAGATGTGCCAAGATTTGAAGGGGTTCCAAAGGGAGGGATCTTCCTCAGTTTTAGTTTCACTCAGATTGGAAGGCAGACCCTCAGGCAGTAACTTTTAAAGTATGCAAATATAAATATGCAGTCCTTTGTCATTACAACTGTTATAGCCTCATGGCCTTCAAATCAGGTGATGTAGTATGCTCTTTGTGACTTTGCAAATATAGGGGCTCCAGACAAGTGTATGAGCTCCTCCCTAGAAGTTACTGATGGAGAGAGGGGTAGGGAGAGCGCAAGGATGGCATACCCCAGCCCATGTTTCCCAAGAGCAACTTTCTAGCCTCTAAATGTGTGGCAAATCTGAAGTCTGCTCCTCAAGATGAAGGTCTAGGACAAATACATTGGCCTTTATCATATGAAGACTGGGGGTACGTTTTAGACTGCTCTCTGTGTAATGCCCTGGGAGTGGTAGACTACCAAAAACTGTGTCTCTGATTGTTACAGTCCCTTGGGACCCTGAAGTGTAAGCCCTTCTTGCAACCGGAGCCAGATGGTCAAGGAACACCCCTTTATGGACTGCACATGCCCACCAGCTTAGCAAAGCAGTGTGAGAGTGCTGGGCTTGAGCATTAGTAAGGCATGAGGAGAGTATAGGTCCAGGGTGCATTTGCCAATGGCATCAAGGTAAAGAAAGAGGGCAAAATGGCTCCTGCCAGTGCCTCCATTTCCTAGGGAAAGTCCCAACACACTCCTGACCCTCTTGCAGATACTTAAGATTAGCAAATGAATCTCCTTCACATATAGTCTCAGTATCATTCCAACTGCTGCTTTTTTGCTGGTCCCAGGGGCAAGTGAGTCTGTTTGTGAGCTCTTTAATAGAAGAGCCTCGGTTCCCTACAGCCCTTATGGTCTCCTGGATGTAAGTCCTATCAGTTTTCCAAGCCAGACCTTTTGGGGACTCATCTCTCCATTGCAAGTTTCAAGGGTTGGAATGGCTTATTTGGGACAGGAACCCTTTACTCCTCAGGCAGAGGCTCCCAGTGTGTGAGAACCTCCCAATAGTGATTCACCACACTGCAGGGGCAGGAGGGTTGGTGTTTGGGGAGACCATGTTTCTATTTCTCCTACCCATCTCAATGTGACCCTTTTACCATTTGTTTGAAGGATTTGTTTAACCAGTTTTCAGGTTTTTTTCAAGAGGGAATTGTTCCACATACAGCTGTAGATTCAGTGTGTCCCTGGGAGGAGATGTGTTGAGGAGCTTCCTATGCTACCAATCTTGGATGGCACCCAGCTCCCCACCCTGAACCTGGTCTTTTAATATATAACTTGGGGGCATGGGGGGGGAGACTTTTAAAATAAATTACATTTATACTTTAGTCAATGTGGGTGTGTGTTTGTGTGTGCTTGTAAATTCATTTATAACATTTATTTCTTACCCATTTACTGACTTTTCAGTGAGATCTTTTAAAGGTACATTTTTTCCTTCTAAACTTTTATTTATTCATAACCATCTCTTGATCTATCATGTAAATGTCTGTGTTTATAGATATTTCTATGAGGAATAGTCTTCTAAGCTCCAAGATTTTAATTGTTTCAGTCAGCAGGTGGAAGTTTGTGTGCATGTAAACATTAACCTGTGTTGTTACTGTTGTTAGTTATTCAAAAACATTTGTTGATCTCCTTTTGGGTACTTATCATCCCTCTGTGGGGGATAGAAGCAAAAGAACCAGAGTTCTACAGAAAAGATGTAGTTCCTTCCTTTCTACCTGTGAGGTTATGAACCAAATATACTTACATACATGGAGAATCTGCAGAATATGCTTTTATCTTTATTTTTGTCTTTTCTTGTGTGATGTCCTCATTGTAGAAAATCCTTTTCCCTGAGTTGTACCGCCCTTGTTGACATAATCTCTTAGGATGCAAGAGCAACAAGGGAAGCTTATTTAATCATTAAGTAAGGAAGAATTAAAGGATGAAAAAGAAATTGATTAAGGAGGTAGATTTCTCTAAAGATATCTATGTTATCTTGGAATTGATACAGGAAAAAAAAAAAGACACTGTACTAAGAAGTGGTTCATAATTAGACATAGAACCAAGACTTCAGAATTTTTTAAATATTTGGGCAAACTTTAGTAGAAATTTATGAACAGCCATCCAAAGCATAGTCTTCTCAAAAAGTTAGGGAGGCTGCCAGAAATTAAATTCTGATTGGGTAATCAGTGAAGCAGACGAGGAAGAAGAAATGCAAGGAACTAAGATGGCTTGCTCATGGAGTTCTCTGATTAACCAGATATGAAAATAAAAAACATTAAAATATGGGAAAATGTGAGAAGATCCAAGGGTGAAGACAATGAGTGACACAAACAGTTTACTTTTTTAGAGGTCTTGGGTCGTAGTCTATGGAGTTCTGTCTTAGCCTTGCATCATTACACATCATTATCAAGACCATGAAAGAGGACATCGGAATCATGTTTATCAAGCTTGTCAAAGACATCATAAGACTAGAATGACTATTCCAAATCTCTTGACAACCTAGAAAAATGGGCCAAATCTTACCAAGGGAAACATTAATTGATATCTGTACAGTTACACACTCACATTTAAAAAACATCTGCCTCTAAATGGAATAGGGAATGAGCTTACCAGCAACACTCACAGTGATTGACAGGGAGTTCAGCATGACTCAGTATGGTGGTATGCCTGCTTGGTAACTTCATTTGATGCTCGAATGCAGATCAAAGATTATGCTGGTGAACCACACTTGGAATAGTATGTTCCATCTGGGTACCATATTTTAAGGGAAATGTTGACCAAATAGAATATGTCCTTCACAAAGGACTATGATAAGAATGAAAGGGGATAATAAACATTACTCACAGAAATACACATATGAAGAGAGACTTTAGCCTGGAGAAGAGGAGATATTCATGGAGCACAAACAACTGTCTTTGGATTCTGGAAGGGCTTATCTGTGAAATAGTGATTATGCTCCATCTCTGTATCTAGGAGAGTAGAAACCAGAGCACAGGGTAGGAACTAAGGTGAGACAGGTTTTGGCTGAGTACTGAGAAGACCTTTGGAACATCTAAAATTGTCAGATATGAGGTTGGTTTCCTCAGGCGGCCTGTACCGTTAGAGATGTTTACACTAAAGATCTGGTCTCCAAGTCCCTCCAAGTCCATCAGAGTGGTTGCTACCTCCATTCCCTCTTATGCTTGGTCCACTCTGTTTCACAATAGTCCTTCCAGACCTCCCCATCTATCCAATTTCCATCCATCCATCCCATTCCTCTTCTATTTTTCCTGAGCACTTTATTCCATCCCACATTTTCTAGGCTTCTTCTATCCCTAAGTCCCTTTAAATACCTATAGTCTCCCCAGGCACGTGCCTAATGATATTCCTACTAGCACCCTAGAGTTTGAATCTGGGAAACTCAACCTTTTCCACTGAAGCACACAAATCAGTGTCTACTCTTGAAGTTAGCTTAGTCCCTCCTTCATTTGTATTCCAAGCATTCCCTTCCTTCCTGAGCCATGGTATTTACCTACTTACATTGAAAAGATCCATCTACATAGTCTTTCTTATTAAACAATAAGGTCAATAACTTACTTTTCACTGGGCTGTGCCCAGGACACATGCTGTTGAATGAATAAAGGTTGAGGAACTCCTGGCAGAGGCATGATCGAAAGTACAGACTAGACAGAACACTGGACTCAGGAACTTCTGTGGTTCCCTTAAGGTCAGAGACTACATGTGTTTACAAAGTGCTGTCACTGAAGATAATTCCAAAAGGAAAGTTCTAAAACATTTAAAGAAACAGTAACCTTATTACACTAAATGGCTAGTTACCCTAAGGTGACTGCTTTGAATGTGCAGCACTGATGTTTACAGTGGATTCAGGCCCATTGTTGTATGGTCACATCCATGGTAAAGTAGGCAGAATACATGATGTTCTAGGGGGATGTTGATAGGAGTGGAAGCCATTGGAAGGTTTTTTTGAGGAGACAACTCTGGTAACCCGATCTGGCAAGAATTGAGAAATGGCCAGTACCTTGAAGTTCTGACTTTTGGTGGTTTTGAGCCATGTAGTCCCACAACCCAGAGGAGGGCATTTGGAAATGGATGACATTTTTGGTTGCCATGGTGTCTGGAAGTACTCTGGCATTCGTGGGCCGGGTTTAGGGATGTGAACTCACTATAGTGGGAGACACAGTCCAACCACTGAAGAACTATCTCACCCAAAGTGACAATAGCTCTCCTCTCAAGAAACACTAATTAAGCAGAGCAGGATGTATTAATTTGGTGATTTTACTTCCTCTTTTCCTCTATTGTTTTTCAAACCAACATAGTAAACAGGTGTGATATGTGATAAAGATCAGCAAATCTATGGGAAAACAGATATCTTGCTTCCACCAGTGGTCAGTGTGCCCTTTCCATAATAGAGAGTTTTTGCTGGAAAGTAGTTGCCCAGCCAGAAGCTACATCTCCCAACATTCCCAGTATTTAAGGTGTGGCCATGTGATCGAATTCTCTCTGGCCAGTGATAAGCAAAAGTATCATATATCACTTGTTGGCCCGGTGAATAAAATCTACTGTATAATCCTTCACACTCTTCCCTTTCTGCTAGCAGGATATCCATGTCCAGGAAACTGCATGTGATAGGTGATAGAGCTGTTTTTAGTCCCTAAATGACTGCCTGGGGCAGAGCATGGCAGCTCCGCATCCCATCCACTGGTCAGACCTTCCATGACACAAAAAATAAACTTCTCTTATGTTAAGCCACCAGAATTTCAGATTTCACTGTTACGGCAGGTATTATTATCTTAATCAATACATTTCCAAATACGTGCTTCAGTTAGGATGACTCTACACAGAAGACTTTAAAGCATTTCTGATTTTTTTTTTCATTTTAAACAAAGCCTACTTTATTTTATGTATGAACCAAAACCATTTCCTCGCTCATTAGAGTCAGAACTCTTGGTCTCTGTCATTGCTTTCCAAGAGATTAGAGCTCTTTTCCTGGGCAAGTCTAGGGAAGCTTTTCTTTCTCAGGCCTTGTCTCTCACACATTCATGTGGGGTCCCGTCAGTGTGGAGCCAGCTTCTCAGCCTGCCTTTTTCTCTCCTCAATTTGTTTTTGGAACTTTTTTTGCCTTTCTCCTTCCCCCATGGTGTGAGTTCATGTGTGGCTGGTTTTCTTGGGCACAAGGCCCAGCTGAGTTTCTGTTCTGTTTGTTGTTTGTACTAACTGTGTTCAGAGATCAGCCTCTGATACGCGGTGGTCAGAGTTCCCTGGAATAGGGGACCCTGACTGCATTCCTTCAAGCCTGGTTGGAAGACAGCGAATGCAAGAACAGTAGGGCTTTGCAGGGCTTTGTTCACAGAGAAGAAAGCTGCCGTAGTTTGTGTAGAGTATGAAATACATAAGTATATATTTTTGGAGCCTCCATCTTTTGCTGTACACCAATAAAGAATTCCTAATTTAAATAATTGTCCCAGGAGTCGTCTACCATTTATATAGGAACCAAATGACCAAAAGTTGGGATTTGTTCACAGTCCTTTATCATGAGGGGAAAAAAGTAACAAACCCCCAAAGGGGAAAATGGAATCTCCCACAATCCCACAGGAGACAGAGACTCTCCAGCCTCTTAGTCAGAAGCCTGAGAGTCTACACCCAAGGGATAAGAACAAAGCAGAATTGAACCAAGGTTTAAAAAAACTGATCAGTCCTTGATTGGATGAGATTAGCCCCTCACTTTATTCCCAGTTAAGAGAGAAGACAGAACACACATCTCAAACAGGAAAGGGGAACCCATGTCTTGTGAGAGATGTCATCTGGGGCCTCCTCTCTCCAATTAGACTAGTACTGATTAGTTACAATATACAGGCCAATTCATTAGCCTAATCTCAGCCCACCGCTGAAGCTGGCAGACCTTGGGCAAAGTTGTTAACTTTGCTAATCCTTGGTTCCTTTATCATTAATTAGGATGATGGCAGGATCTAATCACTGGCTTATGTATGGTGAAAATTAAATGAGATAGGATGAGAGATAGCAGTACTTAGTGGTTAAGAAAGTGACCTCTAGAGAGTCCTGGCCCCCTCACTTACTGAGTAATTTTGGGCAAGTCACTTAATCTCTCTGTGTTTCTATTTTATTGTCTATAAAATGGGTTAGTAACAGTACTTATCTTGTAGGATTGTTATAGGAATTAAGTAAGTTTAAACTTATAAAGCACTGAGAGTTGTTTCTGGTGGGATGTATGGCATATGAGTGTTGGTTAAATAAATGTCATAATGTATTAGTTGCTATTGTCATTATTATTATAATTATATGCTGATGATCAGGACCGTCACCACTATCATCATCATCCAGTTACTATCTTTCTCAACCCTGCTACATTTGACCCTATGTCTCTTTCTCTTCATTTATTGAAACTATTGCCTTGGCTCTGGGATGCTACCTCTGCTAGTTCTCCCAGCTGTTTCCTGCTTATTTCTCCTTCATTTTTTTCATGAGAATTTTTTTTTCAGCACCTCTTACATGCTATTGTATCCCATGCCCCTTACCTTCAGCCTGCTGTTCTCATTCTAGAGCAATAGCATCCTGTCTTACTGTTCAAATTGTCCTCCATACACTGATGATGACTCCTTATTCCAGATTTTAAATCCATCTCATCAGCCCAGGCTCCCACAAGGTCCAGATGCCCCTGTTTGGCTGTCAGCTCTGACATCCCAGATCACTTCTGGATATCCCAGTTCACTCAAAAAGAAACTCATCATCATCCTCTAAATCATCCCCATTCTATATCTCGTTTGTGGGCACCTTCCTCTCCCTAGTCACCCAAGCTAGAATGCAGAGGTTGTCCTGGATTCCATCTTTATCCTCATGCCTCACATTCAAAGCATCATTAGTAGGCAGCCACTTTTGCTGGCCAGTCTTTTCTCAAATGGTTCTTCCTTTCCCTTCTGACTCCTATAGGCCTTAATGCAGACTCTACCGCCCCCACTTGGACCTCTTTCATCATCTCCTTTCTCTTAGCGTGCCCTCTTCGAGCTCATTCTCCATCTTGCTACTCTAGTAATGTTTCTAAAACCCAGAGGTGACATTACTATTTCCTAGATTAAAGCCCTCTGAGGACCCCTTTTATATCAGCTAAAGACTGTAGTCCCTATTATGCCCCATTCCCTATGACTGCATTTTTTTTCAAATTTTTAAAAGATTTTTTATTTATCTTAGAAAGAGAGAATTGGGGGAAGGACAAAGGAAGAAAATCTCAAGCAGACTCCCTGCTGACCATGGAGCCCAATGTGGGACTTGATCCCACGACCCAAGATTATGGCCTGGGCCAAAATCAAGAGTCACATGTTCAACCTAAGCCACCCAGGGGCCCCCTCGACCTGTGTGAATTTATGCAGCTTCATGTTAAAATATTCAGTCTCCTAAACTTTGCTCATTGGATCAGTGAAACTATCATATCTCCCTCTTTATCCAAACTAAAACCTTGGCTCAGAATGTTCTCACTGTACATAACTACTGTTCATCCCTCTAAATGAGTCTTACTGGACTAAAATCAAAGCTTCTACAGGGCTTGTCCCTTTCTGTAGTCTTCACAAAGGACCTGTTTCCTTTTTCAGCTTCTACAAGCCACGTGCACTCTTTTGTTCATGGTCCCCTTCCTCCAGCTTCAAACTACCAGTGTCTGGTTGAGTCTTTCTCATACTACATCAGTGGTTTCTTTGACTTCCCCCTCCCAATTTTAAGGATTCTTCTATTTACATTGGACCCACGCAGAAAATCCAGAATAATCTCCCTACTTTAAGGTCAGCTGCTTAGCAATATTAATTCCTCTTTGACATATATGTGACGTATTGCTATTTTCTGGGGGTTAGGCATACATATCTCTGGACAGGATGTTGTTATGCCTACCACAATGTCCCTTCCCATATTCCCATAAAATTCTATGTGTGTCTCTATCATTCCATATAATAAATATTGTCATAACATTTGGGTTTTGTTTAATGGGTTTTTTTTTTCAATTGATATGTGATTGACAGATAAGGTTGGGCAAGTTTAAGTTGTACAATATATTTGATACATTTATATACTACTTCAGCCTTTGTGTATTTGTGAGTCCCCATGACTTAACTTTGATCTTAAACTTTTATCTTACTCATTTTTTAATTCCTATTTTAAGAACAAAGAGTAGAACCTCAGTAAATGTTTTTGAGACAGTGTGGATAATTCAAATCCTAATGATAACCTAAAATTCCTTTAAGGATCAGCACAGAAGAAGGATTGACCTGTACACAGTACTATAGTTAATGCATGTTAATAATTAAGTTCCAAGAGAAATTGGTCCACCAAAATGTGATATGAATAAGTGGCATTATTCTCATTGCTATAACTAACACTTATTGTATCTCTTACTATGTATCAGACATTGTTTTTAGTGCTTTACGTGTATTCCTTTAGGTTTTACAACGATCTCCTGGTGTAGGTACAGTGCCTGTCACCCATTTTATGCATGTGGAAACTGAGAGGTTAGATAACTTTCTTGGTGTCAGCCAGCTTAGTAGACAGTAACTCTGAGTTAACTACTTTATTCTGCCAACCCAAACAATCTCTTCTGTGGCTAGTCTACATAAATGGGAGGTCGGTGTAGTTAACTTGAAATTTTGTTTATTTCTCATGAAACTCAATAGCCTTTAGCCTCCTGGGTTTAAGGAAAGAACTGAGTGAATTAGCTGGCTCCATATGAGATTTTTCAGCCAGCCAACTTCTAAGGCGCATAGGCTAAGGGCCTCAAGTGTAAAAATGAGCTGTGTATTATCTTTCAAAGCCACCGTGGTCTTTGGGAAAATCCGTGGGCCTAGCCATGAGTCCACACACGATCATTTTGTCAGTTTGATGAGAGTCAGTCCCAGGGGAAGGCCAGTGTGCCAGGGAGGAAGGATGGAGGAAAAAGCGCATGAAATCTGCAGTTGCTTACAGCATCTGCCTTTGATGCCGTCTCTGGGGGACACACTGATGGCCTTCTCTCAGTCAACAAATTCTATGTCTTCTCAGCGGTTCTGATGGGGGAGAGCCCTTTAAGGCATTTTGTACTGACAAGCTTATTTCTCTTAGAGCTCTAGAATGTAATAGAAGCCATCAAAGGCAAGGGATATTAGGAGGTTGTTTTGCACGACGGCAACAAAATTCATGTTTTCAGGCAACTCCCTCACTTCTATCAGCAGTTCAATTAGTGGCTGGGTAAACTAATAGTATGTATTTGTTAGTTTGCATACTACATATTTTTTTTTCTTTCTTTTTTTTTTAGAGGTTGATTCTGTTTTGCTGCAAAAAATTTGTTTAGAAAGCTAATGGTATTTTCCCCTGAATTCCAAGCTCTTGCCAAACTGTAACCTGGTGAATTTATAGTCTGAAGAAGTGGGGAGGACCATGGGGACAATTTGAAAGGGCGGCCGTCATCTCAATATGCCATCAAGAACCCTGGGGTAAAAAGGGAAACTGTTCTTCCTCCACTCCGTAGAGAGTGGAGAGCCTCTATTCTGTTTTCTTCTGTGGGAGACAAGTTGAGACATGTCTTCTGAGAAAACTTCTCTCAGTTTTCTGTTGCTGGCATCTTCCAAAAGTCCAAAAGAGCTAACTGAACAACTTCCTGGCAGTGAACACACTCTTAATGACTTTGGAGTCATTACTTGTGATGTGATTAGTGCAATCTGATGTCAATGTCTTTTTTAAAATGGAAAACGGATGTGTTTATTAATTTTTATAAACTGTAGACATCACAAAAAAACATAGAGTGGAAACCATCATCCTCCTGTACTCTGGCCTCAAGATAGATTCGATTCTGATTCAGTATTGATTAAGCACCTGCGTTTTACTCGGGTTTTAGTTATCGATACATTATTAATTCTAAGTAGCTACAGTGTATTAGACATTGTGGGGATGTGATGGCCACACAGACATATTTTAAGTGGTTTGAAACATTTGAAATGGTTCAAGCAGTGAAGGCCTCATTTTAGAAACCAAATAGGGGCCCTCTCTTCCACCTCACACTGCCGCTGCCAGTTCTCTATCTGGATGATTTCATTGTTTTTATTTTTAGCCTCTCTCCGAATGTTTAAACTCTTTCCCCAACTCTCCCACTTACCCCTTTGATGTGCCTTTAGTTTATCACCTCTTGTTTAGTGTCCTCTTGTTTTTAAGAAAAAAATTCCATGCTTGGCAGTGGTGTTCGGAGGCTGTGATCCTAGAGGACCCTTTCTTTTCTGCACTCGACTGAGGTTATTTTTACTCTGCAACAAACATGACAGGCTCTTTTTGGAAAGAGATTTTGAATGTTTGCATATTATTCTAAAATACAGACAGTCACTTGCATTGTTCCAGTTTGGGAGTTATCTGGGTGGGAGTTCATTCTATATGATCTGAAGAACTATAATTTGTGGTTGCTCCAGTTATTTGCTTAAATATACAGTAAAAATCAGACCATTATATATAATAATGGCATAGAATTAAGTACAGTTATTTTCCAGGGTATATGGATTGAGATATTCCAAATTAACTAAAAACCCAATACAGAAAATTGGCAGATGTATACACATAATGCTGAAACTAATATATTTTCTTGATTTTGATTTCTCAAGGTTTTTATAAACACTAGAAGGGCTGTATTTTTCTTAAATTATCCATGGTTCTAATGTCAAAATTTTTTCAAACATCCATTTGAATGGCAAAAATTTTTTTTTTTTAATAAACATATATTTTTCCCCCAGGGGTACAGGTCTGTGAATCACCAGGTTTACACACTTCACAGCACTCACCATAGCACATACCCTCCCCAATGTCCATAACCCCAACCCCCCTCTCCCAACCCCCCTCCCCCCAGCAACCCTCAGTTTGTTTTGTGAGATTAAGAGTCACTTATGGTTTATCTCCCTCCCAATCCCATCTTGCTTCATTTACTCTTCTCCTACCCCCTTAACCCCCCATGTTGCATCTCCTCTCCCTCATATCAGGGAGATCATATGATAGTTGTCTTTCTCCAATTGACTTATTTCGCTAAGCATGATACCCTCTAGTTCCATCCACATTGAATGGCAAAATTTTTTGAACATAAGTTTATAATAAGAAAATTGTATTTGAGGGGCACCTGGGTGGTTCAGTGGGTTAAGCCTCTGCTTTTGGCTCAGGTCATGATCTCAGGGTGCTGGATCAAGCCTGGCATCAGGCTCTCTGCTCAGCAGGGACCCTGCATCCACACACACACACCCCCCCCGCCTGCCTCTCTACCTACTTGTGATCTCTCTCTCTTTCTGTCAAATAAGAAACTAAAATCTTAAAAAAAAAAAAAAAAGAAAAGAAAATTGTATTCAAACGCACAGATGAACCCTCACACATGAATCCTTTTCTTTTAATCTTTTAACAAATCTCAAATGTAGGCTTATTTTTCCTTTCTCCAGTAGTGAGGATTTGGTGACCATCACCGGTTTTTTGAAAGAGCAAATGTATCTGATATCGAAGGGCTCATCACTGACTCGGAAGAAATTAATCTTAACTTCCTATTGGGTGTGTGAATATGTAGATAGAGGTATATAGTATTTTTAATCCAGACCAAATCCAGCTTTACCCCCTGGGTAAGTCTTTTTCATGACACTTCTGACTCATGTCCCCCCAGGTGAGAGAAAAATAATCCAGGGTCATGTGCTCTCCAAGAGCCATCTATGTTTTTTGTATTATTTCTCCCAATGCAGATCTTAGATGTGGTATATTTCAGCTTTGGTCCCCCCAGGGTCACTGCCATTTGATAAACTCTGCTGTTGTCAGTTTAACAACAGAATTCCAGGAACAGCAGCGTTCATGAGTTTCAGCTCCCCTTTCATGCCGTTCCGCTCACCCTTACTTCCTCGTTGTTATACAAACAGTCCAGCGAGACTCTTGCTGTTCCCTTTGTCTAAAATGCTATTTACCCATTATTCATTTTCTTATTTCATTCTGGTTTCTCTCAGACATCATCACTTCATAACTATCTTCCCAGGCAGCCCTGTCTAAACTGTCAGTCCCTCTCCATCCCTGAGAACCACTCTCTCCTCTTACCTCCTTTATTCTTCTTCCTAGTCCTCACCATTACTTGATACATTTCTTTTTAAGAGATTTTATTTTTTATTTATTTGACAGACAGAGATCACAAGTAGGCAGAGAGGCAGGCAGAGAGAGAGGGGGAAGCAGGCTCCCCGCTGGTCAGAGAGACTGATACAGGGCTCGATCCCAGGACACTGGGATCATGACCTGAGCCAAAGGCAGAGGCTTAACCCACTGAGCCACCCAGGCGCCCCGATACAGAAATTTTTATGCAATCGCATGTTCACTGCCTGTCATATCTTCCCTCAACACCCATTAGAGCAAGGCTTTATCTGTACTCCTGGAACGTGGAATCGTCCCTCGCACTGGATAGCCACTTGATAAAACTTTGTGGGGAAGAAATGGATGAGGGGTAAATGTCCTTTTCCAGTAGTATATAAGAACACAGAATACCAAAAGTAATTATACCTTACCTTTTCTTCCTCTAGCAAACTGTTAAGTCATGACAGTATGATGCGGTGGAATATAATTTTTCAGGCATATTCCAAAATACATCTCATTATTGGGCAATTAAATAAGAGCAAATGATAGCCATATTGCTGGATCACTTCAGAAGAACATAGAATAGTTATAGAAATGAGTCCATGAATCTCCTTAAGTATTCTGAAATGAAAGATCATGAGCAATAACCTGTTATTTATTGTCCCTCTAACATGCGTGTCCCATAAGGTTTGTCGGTATATCACCGTGGAGCATCCATCACGAGAGGTAGTAATGAATGGCGGTTGAGAGCAAGGACTTTGGCATCCGAATACCCGAGTTCAAATCCCACTTCTTCCACTTAATAGCTACATGAAACTCGACCAAATTGCTTAGCTTCTCAAAGCGTCGGTTTTCCTGCACTGTGAAATGGGAATACTAATAAATCTTACTTTGTAGAAAGGGTGCAAAGATCTTGTAAGTCTGTAGTTATGCCCAACCTAGCTCAGTGCCTAGAAGATGGCCAGTATTTGATTATTTTAGATGAATTAGCAGTAAGAATGATAAAGATTAAAATAACAGTAAGAATAATAACAATATGGAGTCATTTAACAGTTGCATTTAAGGAGTTATGACTTTGCTGTTAGATCCTAAAACATTTTTTTGACAAAATGCATATACTCTCATTCACATTAAGAATGTCATGTTTAAATGGGCAAAATACTTGAGGAAAAATTTCTCCAAAGAATATTTGCAAATGGCAACAAGCATATGAAAATATTTTCAAGTCATTAATTATTAGGGAAAAGCAAAGTAAAACTAAAGTGAGATCTACCTCATACCCATTAGGATGGCTCTTATCAAAAACAAAAACAAAAACAAAATGAAAGCAAGATAACTCAGTTTGTAGAAAAATTGGGATCTTTGTGCCCTGTTGGTGGAGATATAAAATGGTACTGCCTCCATGGGAAACAACATGATAGTTCCTGAAAAGATTAAAAATAGAATTACCATATGATCCAGCAGTTTCACTTCTGAGTATAAGCCCAAGGAACTGAAAGCAGGGACTCGAACAGGTATTTGTACACACATGTTCACAGCAGCGTTACTCACAAGAGACAAAAGGTGGAAACAAGCCAGCTGTCTATCGACAAAAGAAAGGATAAACAAAATATGGTATATACATTCAATGGAATATCATTCAGCCTTAAAAAGAAAGGAAATTCTGACATAGGCTACAACACAGATGAACTTTGAGACATTATACTAAGTGACACAAGCCAGACTGGAAAGAACAAATATTGTATGATTCTCCTTATGATGAGATACCAAAACAGTCAAATTCATAGAGAGAGTAGAATGGTGGTTGCCAGAGGCTGGGAAGGGAGAAGGTGGGAGGGAATGTGGAGTTATTGTTCGGCCGGTGCAGAGTTTCAGTTTTTTTTGTTTGTTTGTTTGTTTTTTTGTTTTTTTGTTTTTTAATTTTTTTTTAAAAGATTTTATTTATTTATTTGACAGACAGAGATCACAAGTAGGCAGAGAGGCAGGCAGAGAGAGAGGGGGAAGCAGGCTCCCTGCTGAGCAGAGAGCCCCACGCGGGGCTCGATCCCAGGACCCTGGGATCATGACCTGAGCCGAAGGCAGAGGCTTTAACCCACTGAGCCACCCAGGCGCCCCAGAGTTTCAGTTTGGGAAGAGGAAACAACTCTGGAGCTAGCCAATGGTGATGGCTGCCAGCAACATGAATACACTTAATACCATTGAAGAGTTCACTTAAAAAGTGTTAAAATGGTCAATTGTATGTCATGTCTATTTTACCACAATAAAAAAAAAAGAGAGAGAATATCCGTTTTAAGTTAAAAAAAAAAAGAGTATCAGTTTCAAGGCCAATGAAATGTGTACATATTGGGTCAAGTCCATGTGGACCCCAAGACGAAGGATTATATGCAGGAAAGAACTGGTCACACAATCCCATGATAATTCACACCTGGATAAGACTTTCAGTTTACAAAGCACAAAAAGATACGTCACGTTAGGATGTTTTCACAGCCCCCCTTGCAGTAATATTGTTGTTATGTATATAAGGAAAATGGATCTCAGGAAAATTAAGTGATGTAGTACTCAAGGTTACATTACTGGTAAGTTGGTATCGGGGCTTAAACTTCAGACTTAAGACATCTGCCTCCGCGCACTATTCTCTGTATCACCTCTTGACTAGATCTTCTTTTACTCCAAAGATGAATGGCCTGTTCCACCTTTCAGTGAAATACAAAGAATGCTCATCCCCCAGCTGGCAAAGAAGCAGGTATCGCTCAGAACCCCTGGTTTTATGATAGTGAAGCGAGATTGGTCAGGGTCATTACCACCACCCAGCATGATGGACTATGGCTTAAATGTATTATCCCTCCAATTTTAGAATAAATCAAGGAACTCTGTCGAATATTTAAGGATGAGATAAAATAGCAAGATAGAGATAGCAGCAGGTTTGCATTTCCGTGGGCGTGATATGGTTTTCCGTATGAAAAATAAAGTACTAACCAAAAATAACTGACTGTTGGAATGTTTCATAGGATAAGCATAGCGACTTCCCAGGAATCTCATCTCAAATGCGGGGCCTAGAAGAGTCTGTTTCTGGAACTGAAAGAAGTCATCAAAAAAAGTTTAGTCACGTTCCTTGGCCAAGGGTCTCTCTGCATTAGGAGAATTTGGTGCTTAAGTGTTCCTGGGAGAGTAAGTTGATATTGGCATTCACATAACTTGCTTTTGGAAGAGTTTCCATGGAAAGGTTGTCATTAGATGAAACAAAAGCTCCATCATTCGTGCAACCTGACTCTCAAGCATCTGAGAGCAAGGCATTTGCTATAAAATATTCGCTCGTTCCTAAAACTTGTCATACATTATAACATTCCAAAGCCAGAATGTTCTCACTCAACTCCATGATATTGTTTATAAAGCAAAACCAAATACACAAAAGTGCTTTAAAAAGAAAACTAAAGTTACTTGTCACAAAGCTAAGTTGTTGTTTTTTTTTTTTAAACGTTCTATCTTGCTGAGCAAGCTAATGATATGTATAGAGGAAGAGGCAACCACACAGTTTAAAGTTAAAATATTTATCCTCCTCATCTACGAAGTCCATGTCACCTACCTGTTTGGGACAGTTCCAAGACCACTTTTTCAGTGTCCAATGCAGTGGTCACTAAACATGTGTGATTATTTAGAATTAGCATATGAAATAATTAAAATGAAATAAGTGTTTCTTGGTTCTGCTTGCAACATTTCAAGGACTCAGTGGCCATAGACGGCCACTGGCAAGTGCATAAGGCAGTTGGACAGAGAACGTTTCCGTCATCGCACAAAGGTCTACAGACAGTTGTGTGTTTGCTCTCAAAACTTGGACATCTTAGGCTGGGTCCCATCCTGGACCCATGCACATGGGGCGGAAGAATCCACTGGTGCACCAACTGAGAACAAAGCTGGCATCAACTGGTCATGGCCCACAGATGTCCCATCATCTTCTCTGGGCACCAGAAAGGTGATTTTGCAACTCATGTGTCAGTCTGGCTAATAAAAAAGTCTTTGGATGAGGATAGTGTTGCAGATTTGATCTCCAGCTCCTCTACAATAGGGGCCTCTAGGTCATCCTGGACGTGACAGTTGTCTCAGTCAGGTGACGTCCTGCCTCTGAAAGCTGGGTCTTCTCTAAAACCATTCAGGTACCCCTTGAGGCAATAATTGTCACAAATTACAGTCGCCTGGAGAGCTTTCTTTTTAAACGATGATACCCAGGTCTCAACCCCAGAGAATCTGAAATAATGGCTCTGGTTTGCAGCCAGGAGTTTTCCAAAATTCCTCCAGGTTTTCTGATATGCAGCCAGAGTTGAGAACCACTGCCTTACACCAGATCCTGGCATCTCAAGTAGTTTTACTTCAAGGCATCTCAGTGTCTGGTCAGTTACAAGTAGCAAGTTATCCAGGAACACTGAACGGGGACCCAGGAGACTCAGGTTGGATTCCCAGCCCTCCGCCGATGAGTTGTGGAGCTTGGATGGGTCACTGTCTTGCCTGGGCCTCAGTGTCTCCCCCTGTTCAGTGAAAGGGTTGATTGTCACCTATACCTGAGTTCTACCAGTCTATGAAATGCCAATTCCTACTAAAGCCAATCAAATAGAACTTTTCATATTCAGTTGTGGGAAGAAATATTTTATCTTTTGCCATCCCAGCTAGTTCTTATGCACTTACATCCACTGCAAACTGAGGTTAGATGAGCCTCGAATAGCCCCGAGCTTCCCCAGACAGCCCCATGCTGTCCTGGTATACTGGGGAAAACGGGGTGACCTATACGAAACAGGTTCATCCATGGGACTTGAATCCAGCTGAATGTTTAGTGGCTTCTGTGTGGAGCTACATGTTGTATTACGTGTAGAATCGTCCCGATGTTTGTATGTCTAACAAAGGGCTCTAAATACCTCTGTTGTTATACATGAGAAGCTATTTTTTTCTTTTTACGTTGCAAATGGTTTCCAGGTATCCACTGTACAATCATCTCATTTCCTTCTCCAGAAGTTTTAACAGCTCGCCTTTAAAATCATCCCTGAATGGGCACCGAGGTGAGAGTCGTGTTTACAGAACGTTCTCATCCAGTTATGACTTGGGTTTCTTCCTTCTTGCCTTTTGCCAAAGCAAGGCCGGCTTTCTTCGTGGCGGCCCGATTCATCGTTGGATGCACCCATATCTCATGGTGCTGTTGGCAGTGACGTCTCCCTGCTTATCCCGACAGAGACGGTGATAGGATAACACCTCTCAAGGTGACAGTGTATGTGACAGCATGCAGCGGGGAGCGTGTGCTCACTGGCAAAGATAAGGAATGTGATATCGTTTGGTCTCTGTGTTTCATCACCGTAACTGCTTATGGGTTCAAATTGCCCATGAATCAACTTGTAAGTGCCCTAGAATAGGAAAGCGGTTGCTAGCTCGCACTTGACTCTACTACTACAAATATCTCACTTCCTCAGCATCTTCCAGTCTCCTCCTATAATCTCCCACCTAATGTCTTTGCAATGCCCGGGCTTCCTGCATTTTAGAAAGATCCTTTTCAGCCCCCAGCCCCTCCAGGAAATGGCTGCAGCCCTCAGCATGGTGTTCAGACCTTGGCAGCCTACCCTCCGTGAATCTTCCAGGCCTGCTACCTCCGAACCCCGGAGTGCTTCTCACTCAGGGCTTTGCACATGCAGTCTGACTGTCCTGGGAAACCCCGGGGCCCAGAGCTCCCTAGTAGACATGTTCTCTGGGCCACCTATGTGTTTCTCTGCTTTCTCATCAGTCTATTTTAAAAACATAAGAAGCAGGTGGAATTAATTTCAACAATATGTATTGTTTCAACATGCAGCAAATACAAACATTGTTAATGAAATAGTTTACATTCCCTTTTTCATACTGAAGTCTTCAAACTCTAGCATGTATTTTAGACTTCAAACACATCTCCGTTTGAACTAGGTACATTTCACGTGCTCATGGCTACTGTAGGCCACTCTCTTGTAAGAGTCTCATCAGTCATGGCCTTTAGTCACGTCTGACTCTAGTCTCCATCGCCCACGTTATGCAGTGGTTTCCAACCTTTGCTGCATATTAAGATTATCTATGGAGGCTTTTGGGTTTGCGGGGTTTTTTGGTTTTTTGATGTTTTGTTTTTTTTTTAAAAGGCCAAAGACCAGCTCTCACTACACATCAATTTGATCAGAATCTTTCCAGGACCCAGACTTTAGTTTGCAATGAGGAAGGAAGGAAGGTTGAGGAGACAGGAAATAAATAAGTAGGTCATGTATAGAATAGTTATCTATACTATACAGAAACATGAAACAGGGAAAAGAACAGAGCCTGATGGGAGCAGGGGGTCTGCCTCTCTATAGGGTGTGACTGGGGAAGGCCTCTCTTTCCCAGGGCTGCTGAGACAATGCGGAAACCAGGACAAATTTCTGGAGCAACTGTCTAGAGATGAGACATGAGCATGTCCTGCACGTAGCTGCTGAAATGATGCTGTGAAACAAACAGGCCCAAATCACAATGGTTACAACAACAGACATTTTTTTTTTTTTTTTCTATAGGTCAGCTGGACTCTGCAGGGCCTGCAGGACTTAGTGGGAGTCAGAGGTGGGCCCAGTTTGCCTGGGCTCAGTTGGGTTCCCCATGTCTCCTTGCTCTGGGACCAGCGGCTGACTCTTAACGTTTTCTTCCCACAGCGGAAGAAGTACAAGAGGGGTTGGGAAGTGGCAAGAGGCAACATTTAAGGCATTTTTAGGCCTAGGCTTGGGACTGGTGCACTGTCACTCCTCCACACGTCCCACTGACCGAGGCAAGTCCTTGACAAAGCCTGACAGTAATGCGGTGGAGTAGCATGTCCCGCCCCCGCAGGGATTGTGGCCAGGGCAGGAATGGAAAATGTGGGAGCCAATCACCAACCTCGCATGCTGTCTAAGTCTCACTAGCTCACTCCATTTGCTTGGAAGCTAGAAATGTTTTGGTTTCTAAAATAAGAGCAGTTCCCTTTGGGGCCCATGCTCTCATGGGCTCCTAACGCTGTTCTCTCAGTGGGCCTGCATACTCCTCAACCAGAGTGATTACCTGATTGTACTCCCAGGCTCTCCATACGGCACTCTCAAGAACTCAGAGTCCTAACTCATTCACTTATGGATATTTTAGCAATCGGCTCATGTGCAAGGCACCTCGAAGCTACTCCCCATACTCTGTCAGCTGCAGGAGGACACTATGCTCTGTCCCTTTTGATAATAGGTATCACTCTCAAAATCATGCATATTTAAAAATTTTTATGTATGACTTGCAGCCTTACAAACCCAGTGAGGATGGTAACCAGGCCCCCTTGTTCATGGCTGGATCTCTAATGCCCACGTTCAGTAACTGAGCCCTTGTGGGCTCATAATAGGTATTTACTCAATAGAATGAAATTATCCTAAAATGTAGACCAAGATTAGAGCTGTATAGAGGGTCTCATATGATACTAAAACATCCCTGATCACTCAGTTTCCTCTTCTGTAAAATGAAATTTATAAAGTTTACATCATGGGGATGATGTCATGATTAAATGAGATAATTCATTTGCCTTAAATAATCCATGCCTTAAAATACATGTACATCATAAAAACTCAATAAATAAATAGGTAATTTGTCGAATGGGATTATAGGAAACCAAATGAAGTGAAATATAATAGAAGAAATTTCATTTACACTCATTCTACACCTCATTTGCTCTCTCTTAGTAACTAGGGAACTAGTCAAAGTAATCCACAGAGCATCAGCTGCTACTTATAATGTTTTGGGAAAAAGAAAATGTGTCAGAAGTTAATTCCTCTCTAATTCCAAAGTAGGGCGGGAGGTGGTCACAAAAATGATAGGCTGAACACTTAGCATGAGAAAGACCTGGGGGAAAAAACAAAGCCAGCTCAAAATCCACTTGCAGAGATCTAGAAGTTGGCAGAGCAGGTAAGCCACATGGTTGTGTGAAGACCAAGCTTTGCCAGATCATTCTCTCCTCACATGACTGGTACTCAAGTCCAGGCGTAAAGA
Organism: Lontra canadensis; assembly: GCF_010015895.1. Classification (NCBI taxonomy): domain Eukaryota; kingdom Metazoa; phylum Chordata; class Mammalia; order Carnivora; family Mustelidae; genus Lontra; species Lontra canadensis. Next base: position 7,938,476 of record NW_022631014.1, read on the forward strand.
GCACTTGATGAATACAATGTATCTTGACTGCAGTCTGTACTATAAACATTTTGCAAACTGGAAACTTGTGTCCTAGATCCAGCACTGGTCACCTTTTCTGATAGATTAAGAGTTTGGTCAGGAGGGTGCCTGCGTGGCTCAGTCGGTTAAGTGTCTGCCTTTGATTCAGGTCATGATCCCGGGGTCCTGGGATCGAGCCCTGCATTGGGCTCTCTGCTCAGTGGGGAGACTGCTCCTCCCTCTCCCTCTTCTGCTTTCCCTGGTTGTGCTCTCTCTTTGCCTCTCATATAAATCAATAAAATCTTTAAAAGAAAATTTTTACATGAAAGGAGGGGGGAAAACAAGGAAAAAATGAATAGATGGATAGATGAATAAATATTTCTGTGGCTGAAAAAGGATATGGATAGAGGATATCTCTAGTCAAGGCTGGCAATAATCATAGTAGTAAAGCCCCTATCCACATATTACTGGAGAACTTAAAAAAAGTTAACTGACTAGCTGTCCAAGGAGCAGAGCAGAAACGTAAGGCTGCAAGGTGTAATTTGAGGTAGAGATAGTGAGGAAGAACTCTAGGCAGGTGTCAAGGAATTAGTAGATATCATTGTGGAGGCTGGTGGAGGTGAAGAGGGGGCAGACTGAAGCCACTTGGACCACCTAGCAGAGCACCCTGGGGAATGGGGTCCAGGACATTTTCAGCCACCCAAAAAGCATCTGGATTCATTCCTTAGGCCCCAGTGGGTCACCATTAACCTAAGCTTCTCCTTGCAGAAGTAAAAGGAGAGATGCACATGAAATCTCCCTTGGGTCAGGAACAAGAATTCCTGCCCAAGGACTGGGCTTTATCCTGGGTGTTATCCAGATCCCCTAAAACAGCAGCTTTCAAATGGGGGTTGACCTTGGAAGAAGCTAGAGTACAGAGATCTAGAGTAAAACTAGCAGAATATGGCTAACTCTCAGATGGGGAGTTATTTAGAGTTAGTTTATGCCATGTAAACAATAATATGTCTTTCCTACATTTTAGTGCTATTCTGTCCTTTCTTAAACTGTGTAGCCTGTGGTAATAGAGGATAGCTGGTGGCTGATTTATTTATTTATTTATTTTTGTGATGCCCTTAACAAAATAGAAGTTGGCTGCCCTTCGTGGGTTCCTCTGCCTTTTTTGCATGAACATGTTTACTGAAGTATGACACGTAAGTGCACAGCTTGATTAATGTTTATAAAGTGAACACATAGGTTACCGGAAACTAGATCAAGAACAAAATAATGCAGAGTCTCTCTGAAGGGGCCTGCATATCCTTCTCCGTCATGCCCTTTCCCAAGCAGAACCACTGTTAGAGTCTGACAGCCTGCTTGTGTAATCGATATAAATGGAATCATATGGCATTTTCTCTTTGGTGTCCGCCATCTTTTGCTCACATGACATTTGAGAGATTCCTGCCTTTGACACAGCTTGGCTGTAGTTGGTTCATTCTCATTGCTGCAAGGATACCAGTGTTCTGCTTGTGTGTGTTTCTTCCTCCTGAGGATGGAAACGTGGGTGCGTCTACTTTAGAACACTTGTGAACACCATAGCTACTACTCATCTTGTACATGCCTTCTGGGACACGTGTGTATGCATTTTTGCGAGGTTACACCCTGAGCACTGTTGGAGCTAGGAAATGAGTATTAATCTCACAGGTTTGTTGTGAAGATTAAATGAGATGATGTATATGAAACTTTTGTATACGGTAAATGTAAGGCACATATAGGAGTTGGCACTTTCAGGAAGACCTTGTACCATTTTTCTGTATGCATTAAAAAATCCAACACAGTTCCTGAAATATTCTCTAACCACTCTCAGATCTTCCAAACCCATATAGTTTATGGCAACTATAGCAGTGATTCTTGAATCTAGGCCAAAATACGTAGGTATACCAATGTCTACCTGGGGCCATTGTCATATACCCGTCAACATATAGATTTTATTTCTATAACTGAAACTCCATTAGGTTATAATAGTCTCTGCCAAAAAGAAACACTGGGCAGGTTAGATATAAAGATGACAACCAAGACAGCTTATTCATAGTGAAGGGTAAGAGAGATAGCAAAATATCAACTCATCTACAAGGTAATTTGCATATTTATTAGATTACGTGTGAACTTAGCCTTAGGAACATATAAGAGAACATAGTTGGAGAGTGACATTCTACTCAATCTGAACTACAACTAAAGAAGATCAAATATGAGAGCTAAGAATGCTCTTGGAGATTTAGGGAGATACTGAGGTACGTGGCTGTGGTTTCATGGTAACAATTCTTAATTAGTGTTTAAGGTTTTTTTAATTTTTTATTTTATTTATTTATTTTATTTTTATCATTTTATTTATTATTTATTTTATTTATTATTTTATTTTTTAATGTATATTTTTATTTTATTTATTTATTTTATTTTATTTATTTATTTCAGGCAGGGGGAGAGAGAATGACAGCACAAGCATGTTGGGGGACAGAGGGAAAAGCAGACTCTCCACTAAGCAGGGAGCCTAATGTGGGGCTCAATCCCAGGACCCTGGGATCCTGAACTGAGCTGAAGGCAGATACTTAACTGACTGAGCCACCCAGGAATCCCTAGTTTCTTTAGGGATGGCACCAGCTTTTTTAAACATTTGAACCCGAAAAGATCATGTACCAGTGGGGAGTTGGACTTATAGTTAAATACTGTGTGTTAGTTCTCACATGGTGATCATAGCGATGCTGTACATGTGTGCTAATCTGTATGATTTCCATACCATTCCTTCACATATCATTCCCTTTTATCCTTAGAGCCAAACTAGAAATGAGGCAGGGAATGGAGTGTTCATATCCCTGTATCACTTAAAACTGAAACTCAAAGAGGTTGCCTATCTTCTCCAGGAGTACAACATTACAAAGCAGCAGAAGTCAACATTGAATCTTGGGTTTTCCTTGTTTCTGATGTTCTTCCATTTACCACACAGCATCTTGGGTGTATATTCGCCTCTCCTGCTATATGATAAATGCCCAAAAAACAGAGGGTAGCTCTCTCATCCTGTATTCTGTTTCTCTTCTGCACCTGCTTCTGTGTCTTCAACAGAGTGGGTGCTTAAAGTACTTGGAATTCCACTTGCTTCTTTATAAGCTAGTTGCGATTTAAATAAGGTGCTCTAGGAGTTCAGAGTTGCTAGTAGAGAGTGAAGCGCATTTTTTTTTTTAAGAATTTTTAAATTTATTTATTCGAGAGAGAGAACGAGCATTAACAGGGGAGTACGGGGTAGAGGCAGAAGGAGAAGGAGAAACAGACTCCCCACTGAGTAGGGAGGCTGATGTGGGTCTTGATCCCAGAACCCCAAGATCGACCTGAGCTGAAGGCAAATGCTTAACCAACTGAGCCACCCAGGCACCCAAGAGTGAAAGGCATTCTTGACTAAAAAAGATCTTAAAGAATCCTTTGACTATGCAAAGAGATCTCAGAGCAAACCTAAAGAAGAGACAAATTTTTATTGACCAATGGGAAAAAAATGTTGGTATTTTTTCCCTGACAATGTGAGAAGAAGCCTGGTACCAAAAGTGGGGAGGTGGAAAGATGAGAGAGGCTCTGAAAAATATGGTGGATAGCCAGAGCCCATAAGGAAACGTGGTCTGTGGTAAATTCTCCATGGAGGAGGGTTGGGTGCAAGCAATATCTAATACTAACTATTTGGCATTTCCAAGTTGCTCTTTTTTATAAGACACCACTGGACAATTTTGCCCTGAGCTTCAATAACGTTATATATCCTGTGTTAGTGGTCCTTTAGGAAATGAAATAAGAGGGGTTAAGTCAGTCTTTGGTCTAAAGAGGGAAGACAAGAGGCCACTTGCCCCAGAAGGTAAGAGAGAAAGAGAAGGTTGAGAGATGGCTCAAGAGCAGGAATGCTGAGTGGAAATAACCTGGGATATGAGCCTCCTCAGGAATTCTTAGAAATGTGGGAAAGCTCACTAGACTCATTGCAGAATGTGGATATTGGGGGTCAAATCCTTTTAGTTGGACGTTGAACAAAGCAGTGACCTCAGAAAGCTAGAAGACTTGAAGACATAAAGGATACATCTGTATTTACTGAATGGTTCAAATTAAGATCTAGGTCCCTCAGTCTATAAGTTTATAGAGTTTTATTTTATATTTTTTCACCTTCCATTTTATTCTCATTGTTACCCCCTTGTTCTTATTCTAATGGGAAATCACTCAATTTAACATTCTTTGCTTGCTTGCTCCCATGACAAACCAAGGTCATGTACAAATCCAGAATCCTAGTGGTATGGGATCTTTGTATGCTCTGCCCTACCCTGGGTTTCAGAACTCAGAGGGGTGTGTGTGTGTTTAAGGGAGGGAACAAGCAGGATCACAAAGAGAAGGAAGATCACTTACCAGCTTAAGGACAAACTTGTTTACTCTTAAATACACATTTTTTTTTCAGAGTCAGCAAAAGCCAGAGCCATCATGCCTATGAAACTGCATTTGCATTTATAGTACAAATAAGAAAAATGAATTCTAGCTAGAGCATGTCCTTAAAGAGATTATAAATCCACTCTCTTGACTGGAGTGCTGGGCAGTACTTTGATTGGTATATGAACGTGTTATGTTGCACTTGAAAGTTAAGGGAAGCGAGAAATTTGGGAAAGGAGCCAGTGGGGACCTTTTACCATGGGAACAATTTAGTCACAGAGAGCCATCTCTTCTATTGAAAACTGCTTATACCTGGTTAACTTTGTAGACATTTAATCCACAATGAAGTTTGGCTTATGGTGGGTTAATAATTAGATACTCTTTGTGTATAGTTCAAGTGAAGGCCACTAGCTATGACTTCACTTTGGCTGGGGTTTCCCTGTAATCCATTTAGCAAATTAAAGAGATTACTTTGATTGGTGCCATTATCTCCTATTCTCTTGCGGGTGAACCACTTAACCTGTGCTTAATTGAAAGAGATAGAGAGGGTACAGTAACAAATACAATCAAAAGGAAGGGGCAATAGGATCTGTAGGCCAAACAAATGATGGCACTGGGCTAACAATAGCAGATTAGAGGTGAGATCAATTAATTAGAAGCTATTGTAGGCGTTGGGTGGTTGCCAAGGTTTCTAATGGCTTAAGCCATCATGCCAGCTCTGTTTAGGAGGATTTTAATGACTGGGAGTTGATGTGGTTATTTCAATAATTACTTACTTTTATAATTACTTCATTAGAATACTAAATCTATTACTTCAAGGAGGAAGATCTTTATCCCCCACACATCCAGCCATGTTGGGAGGCTACATCTTTCCACAGAGAAGTCTCCTGTTTGGAAGAGGCAATGGTTGGGGAAATCGTTATGCTTGTAGAGTAGTAAGAATTATACATAGGTGTCTCTGCTCAGTAGGGCCCTGGGCTAGGCATTTGGAGTACAGAGATAAATAAGGCACTGCCTTTGTGGTGGGTGCAAGCACAAAAGCATAGTTTCAATGCAATTGGGTAAAGACTGGGATAAAATTGCGTAGAGGGTATGCATATACCAGTAACCATTTAGTAGAGGAAAAGAGGTCATTCTAGTTGTTTCAGGCAGAAAGGGATTTAATATAGGGGAATTAAGTAGCAGGTCTGACCTGCCATCACTTGACAAACATCCTCTTCTGCCCTCTTCCTCCCCCCGTACCTGGACTCCTTCCTATCCTTAGAATTTCCCAGTCACACTCCCCCTGAGAGGTCTTTCAGTAACAATTCCCTCTGTCTAGAATGTTCTTCCCTCACATACCACATGGCCAATCCCTCTTCCTTCAAAGTTTTCCTCAAATGTCACCTCTTCAGCAAGGCTTACCCCAGCTGCCTGGTTCAAAGTTGCTACTCACTCTCACTTCCAGCATTTCTAATTCCCCTCCTACCATTTTACCTAGCCCTTGAGTTGTTTTTTTTTTTTTTTTAATAGAAAATATGTGCTTCATATGTTCATTGTTTATTCCAATGGACATGGTAGAATATAAGGTCCATAGGCAGGATTCTCTGTCTTTTGATCAGTATTGTGTCCCAAGGGCCTGCGTCATCATTTGGTATATAGATGGTGTTTGATGAATATTTACTGAGTGAATTGGGTGCCTCTCATATCCCTGGAAGAGCTGGTGGAGAGGAAGCCATGGCAGAAGGTCACCCCACTCCAGCTGAGATCTGTAGTTCAGGAAACTGCTTCTGATGTCCTACAGTGTCCCCACTGAGGCAGCTGGTACTGCAGCTGCTCCCACATTTGGGAGCTTCCTCATCAGCATTTCAGGCCACAGGAAGATGGCTGTTGCTCCACTCTACCTTCCAAGCCTCAAGGAAGACAAGCTGACAAATGCAGTATTTTTAAGTTTTCAACTTCTCCAAACAGAAGGAGGGATAATGGAGGGTGGAGAAGCCAACTCAGCTAGCTGTCACAGGACTTCATGGGCATGTGAATGAGGGCCACCATCCCCCCTTTCATGTAGACAAGCTGAGGCTCAGGGTTGTGCAATGTCCTTGAGGTCCCACCTGTCCTGAAGCCAGGCTTACCCCACCAGGCCTCCTCATTCTGAAGCCTGTGTTTCTCTCCACCTAATTTGTCACAGCAGAGTACTAATAAGACCAAAATTAAAAGTTTAGTCGCCCAGGAAGGCTTTGCTTTATCCTAGATTTATGGCCGTGACCCCTAATTTTTGCCAGTGTGGACCAGACCAGAAAGCAGAGCTGGGCTTATGGACACCAGGTAAAACCCTGAGCATGGCCACTCAGAGCATGGGCCTTTTCCTTGGCAGGTCCTTTGTTATTATACCTGACCCTCTCAGGAGGAAGAACATTAAATGACTTTCCTCTCTATTTTGGGCCTGACCCCAAGTAGAAATTCTTCAGTTCCTCTGTATCTCAACACTAGTGTCACATAAATCTGACAGGAGGCCACATAATTGCTGAAATTAAAGCATAATACCTGACACCTTGGAGGTGGCTCGCTAGAGTCTGTGAATATTTATTTAATGGAAATGGGGTACGTATGACCTTGCAGGGTCAAACTGACTGTTTCTCTCCCTGACATACTTTGTGAAGAAACAAGGAAATTTTAAGCTGCAGATCAGTAGGTCGTCTGCTCTGGGGCTGCTATACTGAACAGCATTATTCCTTCATCATGAATAGCCACAAGTACTCATAGGGGGCCAATTTGTGAATGGCACTGGGTTAGGGTCCATTCAAACAAGATTAGGGATGTGGTCACAAGTAACCCTATCTTTGGGCATTTGTATGAGTGGAGTTTCTAAAATGACTCTCAGTGATCCCCACTTTCTAGCATTCACTCTAGCATTCACACATTCCCTCCCGTATGTGTGTGCAGAGTAAACCATACACAGCACGTGCAAAAATGATGGGATGTCCTTTCTGAGGCTGTGTTATAAAAGACTATGACTTCTGTCTTGCTGGCATCTTTCTCCCTCCCCACCGCCATCATGCTTATTTTGACAAAGCAAGCCACCATGTTGGAGAGGCCTGCATGGCAACAAACTGAGGGAAGCTTTCATCCACTATCTGCTGAAGAGCTAAGGCCCTCAATCTAACCTCTCCTGAGGAACTGAATTCTGCAAAGATACAGATGAACTTGAAAGTGGATCTTTCTCCAGTCAGGCCTTAAGATGATTGTAGCCTAGTCAAGACCTTGATTGTAGCTAATAAGAGGCTGAAGTAGAGAGCTGAGCGAAGTTGTGCTCACATTCTTGACCAAAATTGAGATTATAAATGTTGTTGTTTTAAGCAGTAAGCTCTGAGTAATTTTTATGCAGTAATAGATAATATCATGAGGGAGGCAGGATTCTAAAATATGGATACTCAGATCTCCATAAATCCCGGAGGATAAAAAGTAGAGGAAGGTCTCAAGATGCTTGGTGAAGCCATTTGGATGTTCATTCAGGAATATTCAGAATTATAAATCAAAACCTCAACTCACATTTGAATAGTAATTATATTTACCAAGAGTCCTTAGAGCAGTTTTGTGACATAGGTGCCCCAATATTTATTAATTTCATATGTTCTTTCATGTACTCCTTTATTTACCTGTTCATCTCCAGGTACTGTTAGCTGAGTGGAGCCCTCATGAAGTTTCCAGTTTCATAGGTGAGGGCAGCATTGCCTCAATCATCACAACCATAAATGTATAATTGAAACCTGAAATGTTTCCTGACGTAAATGCATAGCCTACCGTAGGAGACCTAGCCATAACAGGGTGTGGACAGGGAAGGCTTCTCTAAGGAAGTGATGTTTTTGAACACTGACAAATGAGTTAACTAGGTGACTTGGGAAAAAAGAAACAATCAGTCGAAGGGGGAATAGTATATACCTACATCACATATTGGGAAGTCCCACTGTTTACACTCAAGAGAGAAGGGATGATATAGGTATGACATGTAGATGGGGGCCAGACTGTGCTGGGATCTGTAGGAAATGTGATAATGGGAACCCCCTTGAAGAGGGCAGTTGGTGGTGATGTGATCAGATACCCACTGAAAGGTCAGTCTGGCTACAGTGTGGAAACCAGTCAGAGGGGAACTCGAGTTTATCCTGGGAGTCCAGTCAGGTTGCTCTTGCAGTAACCCTGGCGAGAGGAGGGTGCCTTCCACTGGGGTGGTGGTCAAGGCCGGAGAGTATTTCGAGAGAGACCCATCGCATGAAGGAGCCAGGCTGGGTGACGAACTGGTGGTGATGCAGATGAGGTCTTATGACTGTCCCCAACTTCCAGATGACCCACTGAGCCTTAAAAAGAGTGAACGTGTCCAAAGTCAACAGCAGAGCCAGAGAAGCAATACCGCAGATTCTAAGCTCCACTCGAGGCAACTGAGCAGAAGACTAGGCTTTCTCTTTGCTCCGTCTCCATCCCTAGGTAACCCACCGAAACACACATACAAATACATCCACACATGCTCATGCATGCCCAGTGACACAGGTGTCCTCAGGACCACACACGCACATCTGCACGCACACACATGCAAATCCAAACTGTTCAAAGCCATTTTTCTGCCCTCCCGCTCTGTTTCCTTGAACCTCTCTATTTCAACCAATTCTATTTGTTTAGCTACCAAACCCCATTCAATTAATTTCTTACTCTTAATCCTTCTCTTATACCCTCTTGAGTCCATTTTCTTCCATCTCCATGGCTATCCCTCCAGCAGTCGTGCAATAGCCTTTTCATGCTTCCTCTTCAGCCTCTTTCCTCTCCAGTGTGTCATCTACAGAGCTGCTGGATTGATTTTTTTTTTACCATCTCTTGCTTTTTAACACACCCTGTTAAAAAACTTCAGGTTCTCCCCAAGCTTAAAGTCCCATCTCCTTCGTCTGCCCTTCATGCCATCTATAGGCATCTTCTTAAATATTTTTCTTTATGATTTTCAGTTCCCCCAAAGTGACTTAATTTTTCCACATTACGTAGAGGAGTAAATCGAGGCACAAAGAGGTTATTCCACCACAGTGACTAATAAAGTCACCTATATTACTACTCTCTCAAGGCTGCTCTTTAAGTAAGCCTATATTTGTACTTAAATGCAATTCTTTTATAAGAAACATGGCCACAAATGAAAAACTCCCTATCACTTGTGATGTTCACTCTGTTGGGGGACAGAAGAGATGTGATAAAGAAACATTGCAACTGTGAAGACTTCATTCTGGCTGTAATCAGAAGCAATGGAAGAGACCATTGGTGTCTCTCTGTGTGACTGTTTTCTCATTTGTATTTATGTAAACACATAAAATATTTGGCATCCAACAAGTGACGCAGGTCTCACATCTCGGGGGGAAATGCATTATTGAAATGCCCATCATCTTGAGCAAAGTTAACTACCTGTGGTGTTTTTCTGTAGATTCTGGTGCTTTCCTTTTTCTGGCAAACATTAGATATATCCTTTTCCCACCCAAAATTCATATCTGACGTGGCTTTGTCTTTCCCATGTACTCTGTATTCCAAACTACATTTCTTCCTATGTTTCCATTTACATAAAAGAGAAAAAAGCTAAATTTTTTTGGAATAAGCAATTTCTCTATGGAGAGTCCCAAGGCTGCACTCACATCAATGCTAAATAACCTCTCATTCTAAGGGATGTTGGTCCCTCTGGTCAGGGCTGAGGTCATTAGCAGGGCAGAAGGAGGAAGCGTGGATGGTAAATGCTTCCATCTATCCTGGTCCACACGGAGACACCCTCAGCTTCCCCTAGCTTTGTGCCAGCAGCCTTCCCCAGCCTTAGGGTCACCTCACAAATTCCGGCTCCTTTTTTATGAGTGCAAACACTTTAAAGGTTCTCTCCCTTTGTCAGCCAATAAAATGCATGATAAACCTTTTGTATATTACAAAATGCTCTACATAAATATAACGTTTACTGTATTTCATATTTTTTCTACTCTTCAGTTTCTTTTAAAAACTAAATCCAGTAACGATGCAAATGAACATTTTGACAAATGATTGTAGCCTGTGATAGAAACATTTCTCTTCATCTGTTGTTGTCCATATTCACTTAGAGCTTGATAAAAGCAGATGGTCTGTGATCCTAAACATTTAGGCAGTTCATGTGGGATCATGAACTGACACAGTCAGTGTGCATTAAAGGGGGGGGCAGTATTTCTCACTATTTAGTTTCCCTTGAAGCTGGCAGATTAAAAGAAAATAAAATTCATATTTAGTAAGAATTAATCTGTTTATATCACTAAATATATCTAACTTAGTGTTAAAAAGGAAGTGACAAATCTATCAAAACATTGTCTAGGAAATTCAAGCTGCAAATACTGTAAAGCAATGACAGGGAATTATCCACGTGGGTAACAGGCAATACTACATTTAGCTGTCGATTTTGTTTGCACCGTAACCCCAGCTTGGAACGAAGGGGCGGAAATGGCTAAGATGTTCTGGAATATGAAAATAAACAAATAGCAAAATAAATGATCTAGAGAGACTTTGGAACTAAGTTCAAAAGCAGACTATAAAGCAGTTGGTCACTGCTTGTTCGCCTAATCACGCCAGGCTGGTAGGGGAATTACTGTAGACTTTTGGAGCTAACTAAAGCCAAGAGGACACAGTCAACATGCTGTTTTCTTTGGTCCAAGTCTTTGGTGCAGAATATTCTTGGTATTGTTGTTGCCACTCAGTATCAAAACCCAGCCACATCCACTGAAATAACCCATGAGCCCAGGACCTGATGTGGGCTGATTTGTATGTGTGAGGGACTCTACCCCAGGTGGTAGCCATTTGGTGAATGATTACCTGGCTACAGACAGCCTCCCTCCACTGGACAGGCTTCCATTCCTAAGCATCAGCAGAATTTCCTAGGGCAGAAACAATGAAAGAGGAAAGCCAAGCAAATTCATCCCAGAGTTGCCATGTTCCAAGAGAATCTGTCATCCTTTGGAGCTGTACTCTTCCTTTTCTCCTTCTCTCCTAAAGATTAAAATTTCTGCTTCTAACTGTCCCTGCAGAAATTTGAGACACTGATCTTTACCTGATCTGTCCACTTCTCCTTAACCCTCCCTTTCAAAAAAAAAAAAAAAAAAAAGATTTTATTCATTTATTTATTGGAGAAAGAGAGGGGGAGAGGAGCAGAGGGAGAAAGACAAGCAGACTGCCAGCCAAGCATGCAGCCCAATGTGGGGCTCCATCCCACAACCCTGAGATCATGAACAGAGCTGAAATCAAGAGTCAACATCTTAACCCTCCCTTTTATGCTAGTTAGCATAAAAGGGATGGTCATTTTCCAAAAGACAGAGAAGCAGAACACCCTCTACTATTCCTCATTCCTCATACTTAAGCTGTATTTGGAAGCCTAAACTTCTAGAATAATAATCCAAAGAGTCAGAGGTGTTAACTCAGTTGTACTGTCCCCCTGTTGAAGGCAAGGTGCTTCATGACGTCACAGTGCACACAGTTGCCTGGACCAGCAGAGATGTTCACATGAACCACATAGTAGGTGAGAGCCTGGCTTCCGAGGAAAAGTTGAATTCAAATATCAGCTCTGTCTCCCACGCTGTGGAGAGACAGGTTCCTCAGTGTGTCTGATCTTAGTTCCACATTTGCCAAAAATGATGGATAAGACTTCTCCCCTAGAGATACTGCAAGGTGGAAATGAGATATGTTTGTAAAGCAGGTGGCACAATGGTGGATACTGGGCAAGTGCTCTATGAAGACAGCTTTATGGACTGTGGGCTCTTAAGGAGACAGAGTATCCACATTCCCTCTTAGTACCGACCACCTCTCAACCACAGAGTTACTACTCTGAATGGCCAGGGTTGCCCCCAGATGTCTTCATTGCATATTTGTGTGTGTTGTCTGACGAAACTGAGCTGCAGGGAGGTGTGGATCAACAGAATGGCATGTCTTCATTTATTCAACTTTAGCAAAAACAGATTCTGTTAGCCATAGTTCACATCCACTTAAAATAATTTCACTTGACTTCATTAAGCTTGAAGAATTGCACTTTTCCTTCACCCCTTTCTTCCTCATACTTACTTAGCCTTTACAACTCAAAAGATAATTGCTCTATTAACAAATGTTTATAGCATAATAAAGGAGTGGGAGGGAGGAAAAGGATTTTTCTTTTTTTTTTTCTCCACCCCCCCCCCAATCTGGGCCATTCCCTTTAGTTTCTTGGAAATACTGGAGAGCAAAGGAATAAGCCAGAAATTATTTTTGGAATTAAACCAAAGGATTCATTTTTCAGCCGCTAGCAGAGAGTCCTTAGCCAAACAACTTCAAGACCTTGTGGGGAATGAGGCTACCAGGAATTCATAGTGGCTGAAAGGCTGTCACCACAACACAGAGCTGTGAAGAAATCCTGGCTTTACTGGAAATCAGGAAAAGGCTCTGGCAGGTATTGGTAGGGCCTGTGGAAATCCCCCTTGGGGACCCAGGGTTGGGGGTTTAAGAGAACCTTCTGGAGAACAATCCCCTCTTCTTCAGAGTGATGCAGTGTTGGGCTGTTCAAATAGAAATCTCTTACAACTGTGTGTTATGGGCTGAATTGTGTCTCCCAAAATTCCTATGCTGAAGTCCTATCCCCCAGTATCTAAGAATCAGACTATATTTGGAGATAAGGCCCTTCAAGAGATAATTATGGTTAAATAAAGTCATTAGGGTGGGCCCTAATCCAACCTGACAGGCATCCTTATAAGAAGAGGAGCTTAGGACAGGACACACAGAAGACCATGTGAAGACACAGAGAAGGAGGAGAGAGGTCTGAGAAGAAGCAACCCTACCAACATTGACCTTGGACTTCTAGGCTCCAGACTGTTTTTTAAGCCACCCAGTCTGTGATGGCAGTCCTGGCAAACTAATAAATGTGTTAAAGGACACACGCAACATGCCCTCATTGACCGAAGAAAATCCCTACATGGTCTTCCACGAGACTTTGCAAGGAGTACCCCTGATATGCAGAGGCTCCATTCAGAGTCAGACAAAAGTGACCCTCCTTAGGTACTTCACCTCCCTGAAGAGACTGCGTTTATCAGTTGATAACCAGCCTCTTGGGCTGTCTTGACCTCTTTCTAGGACATTGTTTTCTTTATAAGGGCCTTTGACAGTGAAGAGGGCACTTAGGTTCCTGCTCAACTCTTCAGCTTCCTCCTTCTCCTTCCCCCTTCCTTTGCTCTCCCCCAGAAGATAAATTTTGGTTTGTCTTTGACCCAGTGATAATATTTTCCTTAGGAATTAAATGTTAAATTACCCGATCCTCAATATCCAAGCCTCCTCCTCACCTCTGACCCTGGAATTTTCTACGGCTTGCTCCACAGTAGGGATTGGTGGCCAGGGTGTTGATAAAGAGACAGTGCCTACTCTACCTCAGTCACCTATGTCACCTACGGATATACCCCCTGGATTCTATAATATTTCACTTTCCCCATCTGAAAAATAGGGGGTCCAGGCAAACTTTTCTTTCTGAATCTTCCAGAAGTAACACATAGTGCCTCTAATCTATCCGCTCAACAAAAATATACAGCAGCACACACACAGATACACACATATCTCTCTCCACTTGGATCACAAAGGCATAACCATATTTGAAGCTCAGTTTGAATTCAAACATTGAATCCTGTGCATTCTGTGAGATAATTTAAGCAGTAACCTGCACTTACAGAAACCAGTCATTCATGGCCCCAATTAGGACAATGAACTTTCTTTGTACCCATGTTTTTAAGGGCTGTTAAAATGCTTGCCCTAAGTGTTGCATATAATAACTCATAATTTAAGAGAGATGTGTGAAAATGCTTGAGCCAGATGTTTGATTTTTTTTTTTTTTTTAAACACACACAGCTTGTTTGCACACTGCCTTTTACCCAGTGCAGCAGTTTGGCCTCTGAGGATAACTAAGAAAAACCTCTGAGATTGTTAGGGGGAGCTTCACCTGCCAGTCTGGGCTGCAAGATCTCTATAGCAACCAAACATAAATCAAGGAAATGGCCCCTTTTGTAAGTTGGTTAATAGGCACAACATGCTTCTTTAGAAAATCCAACCATTCTTTCAATAGACTTTGATTGAAAGTCAGCCTTTTCTTCAGACACATTCACATTCACATCTAGTAGCAGCTTGTATGGCTGTCCACGGGCTAATTTATTACCCTTTAAAGATCTGGCAAAGAAAAAATGGCTCTCAGAACAATGTTTACATTCAGAGGCATAAGCACAGAGCCACAAAAGAGCATCCTTTTGTTCTGAACTTGGAATATTAATCTTTAACCTAGGACTTTAACTTTCCCCTTCTTATGGGGTTCAGCAGAACCTCTCCTCTCATTAAAATTTTACCAATTTAATAGGACTTTGTTTCTATATGAGAGAAGGGGGAGTAAGTCTTCCTCCCATTGTTTTGCCAAACCTTGATAGAGATGAATTGTTCTCAGACTCCCCTCCGTTTGCATGCAGAATACTCAGCTTCGGGGATTGCTGAGGAGGGAAGTTGTCTCTCTTGTCCATAACAGAAGAATCTGGCTATTAACAAAAGTACAAGGGGTGTTCCTCACCCCTCTTCATGAAGCCAGGGAAAGGCCATCAGTTGATCAGTTGGCGAGTTGGCCCCCTCTTAGCCCATCCCCCCAAAATGTAATTTGGAGATGCGTCCAAGAAATGCCCCACACTGAGCCCGTCCTCCCCAATGTCATAGAAAGGAAAGGTGAAGTGGGGATACACACTAGCTCCTCCTTTCGTGTAGGCAGGGATGCATCACTAAGCCGATGGTATGCTTTTTCTCAAACCAAAGGGAAGCCAAACTCCAGCCCCTGTCTTCCTCTGAGGTAGGAAGAGGAGATGTGGAAAAGCCTGTAGAAACAAACCTTTGTAGTTTGTTTTTTTTTTTTTTTAAGTAGATTATGAGATGAAAAAGTACTTCTAAAACAAGAGAGGGCTTGCATTGCCCTGTGTAGCTTCATATCACAGATGGATTTGGGCAAGAAAAGATTTATATTAATGCCTCCCTCTTTAGCTTCCTTAAATCTTCAGAAACCAAAGTCTGGAGAAACCAGACTCTTCAGGAGCTCCCTTCCTTTTGATATGGTCAGCTGTCCCCACTGGCATGAGGGTAGTAAAAGGTTGATTTCAAAATGTGCGTGTGAAAACATGCCCTTTATTCTAGTCATAGCACTGTTATGAAAAAAAAAAAAAAAAAAAAAAAAAAAAAAAAAACAACTTGTCTCATGCTATGTAGGGTTGGCTGCTTAGAAATAGCTTTTGCCTTAGTATTAGCCTGGAAATAACTTTGGGGTCTGTGAAACTGAAGGATCTTCCAAAATGTAACGCAAAATAAGAACAGTGTATCACAGAGATCCTCTCAAAAGTAGAAAAGGATCCTAGACTTTCAGTGAAGTGAGTTGAATTTTCTTTTCTGTGCCTGGATGTCAGGTGGAGCCAAAAGGTAACTCTCCCAATTATTCACAGCTTGGCCAGATCAAATACATTATGCATAATTTTCCACTACATTCTTCTCTCCGTGTTTTGACACTTCTTGAAGATGCCGTAAAGCATAGTAGTCAAAATGGCAGGCTAGGCACTGAGTCATCACTGTTCAAATCCCAGGTCTGGTGCTTACAGGCTCTGTCATCTTGGACAAGTAACTTCAACCTCCTTGGGCTCAGTTTCCTCACTTGTAAGATAAAGTTATAATAGTACCTACTTCATAAAGCTGTTAAGAGGATTCAGTGTGTTATAATAAGCCACTTAGAATAGCAACCGGCCTATCATAAGTCCACAATGTTAGTTGCTAAACTAACATTTGTAATGTTTTTGTTTTACTTGATGCTGTTGCATTGTTGATATTGTTGACTGCAGGAAGAATGCACATTACCCAACATAAAATGTTTTCCAAGTTCAGCCGACATGTTACAGAACACTAACCGAAAAGAAAATAATTTCCCAAGGCAGGAGTTACTCCATTAAGAAAACCCAGAGATCGGAATCGTTTGTGTCTGTGGCAATAATTCATCTCATTTGCCTAAAGCGATTATCACCTGATATCTTCACCCTTGCCTGGGATCCTGTTTGATGGAAACATCTCAAGCTCAGGAGTTCCAGCTCAAGAGGCTGTATTGGTGTGTCTCCCATTGGTTCTCTGCCACCAAAATGAAGACCTAGTTGCATTTCTGCATTTCAAGCACAGAATGCTGGGGTCCAGTTTCATAGGTGCCATAGCCAGGAATGGTCAATCAGGGCTCATTCATCCTCACCCTGCTCGTTTGTTCAAAGGGCTTTGTTCCTTTCAATAAGCCTGTTCAGCTTCAGCACAAGTATCAAGGAAACAATAACTTCAGAGGAGGTAAGAAGGAATGCTCACCAAAGGGTTCACCAAGGAAAATGCAGCCTGTTTCCCACGAAACAGCCCCATATCTGTCAGGATTTCGTGAACAAATCAGAACTTGCCAATAGGATCCAGGGATTTAAAGAGAGAGAGAGAGAGAGAGAGAGAGAGAGATTTGTTTTGGTTGTTATTTTGTTACTAATTTAAGAATCAAATTGGAAACATTGGATACTCACCAAGGAACAGCATGTTCTAAAGGGAAGGCTTTAAGTTCTGAAGACAGCTGAACCCCCAAGACTCCAGTATTTGTGGTATGGCCTTGGGCAAGGCCTCGTCTTGAACTCTTTTCAGCTGTCCATCCATCAGTCAGTATGCAGTAAGGACAAACAAACACCATTCAGCTATTTCTAACAGAAGGAATTTAATACAGGGAATTGGTTGTACAGTTAATGGAAGAACTGAAAGAGAAACTCACAAGCTGGGACAACACAGATGTTCACTCCAACAGAAAGCTGCTTCCAGTCCTGAGGCTGAAGAGACAATGGGCAGAGGTGATGCCAACAAAGCTAAGAAAGAAAGAGTGGGAACTAGAACCCCAGAGAGGATTCATTTTTGTAGGAGAAACCTCTAAGGTAGAGGGAGAAATGTCCTGGCTTCTCCTCTCATCTGCCCCCCATGGTGGAAACTTCTTGGAAACCAGTTGGCCATGTATTCAGGGTTCCCTGGTATCTTTCTCTCTGTATTCCTGTAAAAATAGAAGTTTGTTGTTGCTGTTATTTGGGGTTTTGGGGGTCAGATTTGCTTTCAGATTCATTCCCTGCCCTTCCCCTGCTCTTCTGCTTATCAGGGTACAGTGGCATATAGGTAGATAAGAGTGCCCATTAGTCTTGTACTATGTATGATGTCATGGGATATCACAAAATACTTTTATGTGTTTTCCTCTAAAGACAGTCTTTTTTTTTTTTTATAAACATATAATATATTTTTATCCCAGGGGTACAGGTCTGTGTCTAGAGACAGTCTTAATCCATTCATTTTCCCAAAAAGACCATATATAGCCCTAAGTGGTAGACTTGTGCGTTTCCATTTACCACGTAACTCTCTTATGCTAAAGAAGTAATATGGTGTAGTGTTGAAATCCTGGCTGTGCCTGCCGTGGCATATTGGGCAGCTGAACTTCTTTTTTCCTCAGTTTTCTCATCTGTAAAGTGGGATTAAGAAGAGTCCTAACATCGTCACTTATCTTGCCCTTTCCTTCCTTCCTTCCTTCCTTCCTCTCTCTATCCTTTTCTCTCCTTCTTTCTTCCTTCCTTCCTCCTCCTTCCTTCCTCCCTTTCTTCTTTCCTTCCTTCCTTCCTTTCTTCCTTTCTTTCTTTTCTTTTCTTTCTTTCTTTTGTCTTTTCTTTTCTCTCCTCCCTCTTCCTTCCTTCCTTCCTTCCTTCCTTCCTCTCTCTCTCTCTCTCTCTCTTTCAATCTGCCTGATGATATAGGTCTGTGTTCTCCTAGATATTAGCTGAAAACTTTCCCAGGCCCTGCCTTAAGTTCTGACATGTCAGTGGCCTGTTTTTATTGCTGTGATAGGATAATGAAATGGGACTTTCTCTGCCTGGGTTCTGACTAAGGTACGCATATGCTAGATATTAGATACCAACCTGAGGGTAAGACAGATCATCAAAAGCAAGAAGGAACATGTTGAGAACAAGTTCCATGACTCTTCAACCTAATCAGCACCAGCAGCCACAAGAACAATTCAGAAGTATCAAGAGGAAGAACAAGCATTTATGGTGGATTTGGAGGAAGGGGAGCTTTGCTTCATGCACTAAGGATGTTTCTCAAAAGGTTGTCTTGTTGACTAATTCCATAAATGTCCAAGGTTTTTTATATCACAGACTAGGTCTGGTTGAGGTGTTAGTCCAAGAAAAAGTACATTCAAAGATTGATGCTCTAACTTAATATTATATACTTAATATTATAAACTCAGGGAACAGATACCATAAGAGGCAAAACTTTAGATGAGCCTTGAAAGAAGAAATTTTTAAAAGGATCAGAATATGAACACATCCTGAAATGTTTCAGAATTAAGGAAAAGTCCTCTCATTCACAATAGAAATTCTGAAGGAAAGGACAACCTGGAGTACTCCAAAAAGACCCTCTCTGTCCCAAAGAAGCTGGGGATTAGGGTTTTCATTGGAAGCTACTGCTCAAATGAAAACCAAGATAGCCATATCCCTGAGGAAAGGAGGGTCAGTAGTAAATTCACCATTTTTCTAGCTTGGGGACCTCAAGCAAATTACATCCCTGTGCCTCCATTTTATCATCTGTAAAAATCAGATTTTAACTGTATCTACCTCGATGTGGGGTTAAAATGAATTTGTAGGTGAAAGTGCCTAGCATGGTATCTGGCAGGTAGTAAACCTCTAAAATTCTTGGTTCAGGTATTTCAAGTATTTGGTGGTAAAGTTCTGGTAAATTTAAGGTGAAAAGGACGGGAATGATTTGGATCACTGGGGGGAAAATAACCTCATTCTCATTAGGACAGTAGTCTTATTCTCTGTCCAAACCGTTTCACTGTTTAAGTCAGTGATTCTTAGGGTGATCTTCAACCTGACCCATGAGGCTGGTCCACATCATCATCATCATCATCATCATCATTATTATTATTGGTTATAAGTTGAAACTCCTATTACTTTTGTTGTTTTGATTGGATCATGAGATTGGTCAAGCAAACCAGCCCTCTCATTAGACTGCCATCCCTAGCAGGGCTTTCCTTCCCAGCTGTTCTGGAAAGGATGTTTCACAGGAGCAAGGAGATGTTCCTTCCGAATCATGGGAGGTCTCAGAGGCCCATGGATCAAGATAGTTCTTGGAGACTTTAAGTTTGATATAGGGTTCTCATTCCCTCTGTGTCTATTGTCTAGAGAAAGAGTTCAACGAACTGCAAAGTGGTTGAAGGGACAGTCCCTGTATCTGGCCTCCATGGACTTTTCGAAGTTCTACATAGATAGACCTTAGAATAATCGCGTGGCTCTATGATGGGATGCAAACTGATATGTGCCCAAAGTGGATTTACTTCTATCTTAGGAGAGGATTCATTGCTTTCTTCATATTCTCAAATGATTCTGAAAATAATAACAGCTGGCTTATGATAAAGCAGGGAAATTATGGTCTAGATTCCCCACCGTAGAAGAGTCAGACCAGTACCTGAAGCATTGTATATTAGAGAAAGGAAGGAGCTTATGATCGACTCATTTACCCCCAGCACCTCCTCCCCTCCCCCTCACTGTGGAGCTGAAAAAACTGTAGACCCAGAGCCACTTTTCTTTTTCCCAACTTCTGGTTTACTTTTAATTTTATTTTGGATTTAGACTGGTCAAAGGCTTTCCTGCCTTCTCTGCAGAGATGTAATACAATATGAACTCAGAGAATCGTGGTGTGTTTGTTTTCTTGTAATCCGAAACAGCTTTTATCAAAAACCTAATTCATGAGGAGAAGATAATCATGTGCAGGAAAAAACAGGTCTTTGCAGGGGTCTTTTTCCTTTCCTTTAAGATATCAGGACTAGAGAGTATTTTTTCCTTTTGTTTTCTCTCCTACTAAAAGCAAGAGTCAATCTGATTTTTTTTTCTTCATCTTCTAGTCTAGTCTCACGCATGGGATTAATTAGACAAGAAGAATCACAGAGAGAACATTTATCTTTATCCAGGAGATTGTTTTCAGAATTTTTCGATGTTGTCCTGGCATTTCCACTTTTCTGGTGGCTTTTCGTAACGACAGATAGACTCCACTGTTTCTAATGCCTGGTTGAGACAAGACTTCACTTACGTGTGTGTGTGTACATATGCGAAACATTAATTTTTAATTTACTCTGTTTACCTTGAGAAACTGCCAGTAGATGATTCAGATCTTCCACAGAAAAGGGCTTTCCTTTTGTAATATGGGACAAAGGACAGCTAAGCTTGTGTTCTTTCTTCAAAGCAGAGGCTCGGGGAGGGGGGGCAATAGTATTTATTTGTGTAGCTTAGAAAAAGGCTATTTTGACTATGTAAACACTCATATAATTGTATGAGTTGCTACCAAATCTTTTCATCTAGTATTTGCTTAAAAACTAGGCTTAGATACAGTGATAAAGAACCAGCATGGACTGTTCCCACGTTCCTTTAATTCAACAGTTTGTTGTGCGACTGTGTTTAAGAAGTGAATCTCAGGACAGTGATTTTCATAGTGTTTGGTTGAAACTGCTTTCTGATTTCTAGACCCGGGTATGACAGCAACATCGGGAATGTCTACAGCCTTCCTTGTCTGTCTTGGGCTTGGGTGCCCCAGGAAGCTGGATGCCTGGGATCTGCTTATTCCAAGGGGGAGGAAACCATTCAGCTCCTTTAGTGGGGCTTGGAATGAAACTGGAAAATTCCAAAGGCTCTCAACCTTATGTGAGAGATTGGAGGCCTAATCAACTCTCCCTGAAATTGTCTGGGAACTATCAGATATTTACTCAGATGCAAGGGGCCAGTCCTGATCCCAAATGCCAGGAGAGAGCTGAGGAATCTGAGTGAGTTGCCGCTGTTGCAGTTGTGCAGGGCCTACTATTAGGGTTGCCATGTCTGGTTGCACTTAAGTGCACTGCACAAGGACAGCACATCTCAGAGGACACACTTCACATCGTCAATATCATGGACTTGTGTCATTATTAAAACAGATTTCTGGCAGATGACGTTAAGATAACTTGTCCTAACAGAATCAGTGTCTTAGCTCAATTTTAGGTAATATGAAAACTTATTAGAGCAGTTTTCATTTTAAATAGGTAATATTGAGTGAGCATTTACTGGAGAATGGTGGTTAATTGCTTTGACCTCTCCCCTTAGAATAGACTTCTTAATATAAATTCAGAGGATCTGTCAGCTTTGATAGGAAAACAAATCGTGTCTTCATTATCACTCACTCCTAACTGAAATCTAGGATTACGAATGGGGATGCCAACCACAATACTACTAGCAGCTTCTATGGTTTCTTTTCTCATAGCACGTTTAAACTATCACAGTATCTCAAAATGTTATTCATGCTCATCACTTTTTCAAAGTTGGGCTAGTTGTTAAGACCCACCCCTAATATGCTATTTAACAAGTCAATAAATAGAGATATTCATGACTACATCACAAAAGTTTAAAAAACTATTTCAACTGTCTTTTAATAAAACTGGCTTCCTTTATAATCCTGTGTATTTTTTTCTTAAGAAACATTGTTCTGAGAAAGGGGTTTATAAGCCTCACCAGCCTATGAGAGGGTCTGTGTCACCAAAAAAAAATAAATAAATAAAAAATAAAAATTCATTCATTCATTAAAAAGAGATTATGTTAGAAAAGTTAAAGAGTAAGAAATATTAATTCTTGTTATCTCTCCTTTTCAAGAATCCTTTGACCACCACCCCCAAAAAGAAAACTAGGGAAAAGTCATAATTACTATATGAATTCACCTGAACAGTTTGCCTTTTGTGTCTAATCACCATGCAATGTAATTACAACCACATATGGTGTAAAATATCTGTCCAATTGATCTTCAGTTCATTTGATTGGATTTCAGCACCATGATCTGGTCATTTTGGTAGTCTCCATAGTTTCATAGTTTGTGCCTTTGGAAGGTCTGGTTGAGGGGAAGAAGATATCATATGAATTCACTTGAGAGTCACTGCTCTAAATTCAACCTGTGCTGTGTGGTCGCTGCTGTGATGTCTGTCAGACACTCTTACATATCCCAACTAACACTTTTTTCTACTAAATGTCCTTGCATTATGTCTAACATAAACACATGCTCTTCTCAATGTGGGAAAGTGATTAAGATGCTGTAAAACATGTGACAACTTTTAGGCTGCACTTCTGAGAAGGGAGGATGGTGGATGTGTGCAGAGCAATACTCCGATTTTGTAGTGCGCAAGATGGTTGCATGCAAAACACAGCCTCTCTCTACAGCTCCTGAACCCACGTGTTCTCTCCATCTGAGCATTAGCAAGGATGATCTAGTCTCTGAATCATTCAGTCCAAATTCTAGATGACTGTCCAAGTCTGATGTCCTTGTGGGCCTACTCAGGGTCTAGGGAGACAAGACGCCGTAGTACAAACAATCCTGCAGGGACCCGTGGAGGTAGAGGGGGATCTCTGAGAGAACAGAGAAAGCCAAAGCTTTCTGTAACAGGATCATAAGGACTTAAAAAGGAGAGACCATAATGGTTTCTGAGGGAAGCCAAGACTCCACATCCCTGCCCACAAGTGCTGACAGGACATGCCTTTGGTGGTCCTAAGTGGCACAGAGACCTGAGCACGAAGAACAGGCTAGCAGTTCTTAATATTTTCAGGGAACACAAGAGGACCTTTTACATGCGTGACTGTGTTGGGCTATTTTTATGTACATTGTCTCATTTAATCCTCAGATTTCCCCAGGCTGCCTCTGCCAATATTTCTGTGACATTGATCTCCTTTTTGGAATTTCTTCATACGATTTTAGTCCTCTCTTTAATGCCAGCTATTTCTAGGAGTCCCCAGCCTCACATACTGAACAGCTTCCTGATCTCTCACTCCTCAACTCTGCCTGCTGAGCCATTTTCCTTCTCTTCTGCTCTGCCACCTTGAGTCATGGCAGTAGCTGAGGCCTCTGCTGCTTCCAGGGCTGCAGGAGTGTGTCACTCCACACCACAATCCTGGGGCTGTACCAAAGGTGCTTTCTCCAGTCTGGTACTACCTCCACTGGGTCAAGTGGTTAAAGCCGTTGGTGACAGGAACTGCCACCTCTGGAGCCTCGGAAGCTGAGGACAACCCCAGGATCTTTGTCCTCATCATGACCAGGACCCCAAGACCCCCTTATATTCTGGAATTTTAAACATTCTGAAGCTCTACTGGATTTCCAATTCAAGATTGTGGATGAAACACATGCAAAACCCAGCTCCAAACAAAATATAGAAATAAGAAATAGAATTCACAAATCTTTATCCATAACCAAAACATGAAGAAGGTATATTTTCAACCAAGTAGAAATGCAGGAAGGAGACAAGACCTTGTGGTTATAAGCAGAAGGTGCCCATGCTATACACCCCTGCACAGAGCTGCGAGTAACTCACCACCTCCTGAGAGCTAACAATACCACAAGCCCACTTCACCTCCAGGCTGTAACAGTGCAGGACATGCAAGAGAAAATCCTGCTGTGAAGGGTAAGCACAGAACTGAGGATCCCCAAATATCCAGGGGAGACCAATCCAAAGGAAAAGAAACTAGGTTCAACAAATGGAAGAACTAATACTACATGAGATAGGAATATTAGAACAGGGTTTAAAGGACTTTAAAATTAAAGGAAGGGAAAGGAAGGGAAGGGAAGGGAAAGGAAAGGAACAAAACGGGAGAGGAGGGGTGGAGGGGAGGAAGGAAGGAAGGAAGGAAGGAAGGAAGGAAGGAAGGAAGGAAGGAAGGAAAAAGAAAGAGAGAGGGAGGAAGGAAGGAAGGAAGAAAAGGAAGGGAGAAAGGAAGGATGGAGAAAGGAAGGAAAGACAAACCAGCCTCAGAGAGCCAAAGGAGGGAATCCCATCACTAAAGTCAGAATAAGAGGTCATGTAAAAAAGAATAGAGTCATTTAAAAAAAATAAAAAACATTATTATTAAAGTTTAAAATTCCATAGATTAGCTGAATTGCCTCCTGGACTCAAGTGGAAAATAAATCCCTGAGCTGGAAGATAAATAATGAGGCAGGGATTATCAAAAGAATCTTAAGAGACCTGGAAGACAAATCTAGAATTTCCAACATCCACCTTATAAATTGTACAAAAAGAGAAAATAACGTGAAAAAGAGAAGAGTGGCCATTTTTTTTTTTTAAGGGCATGAGTCCTCTGGTTAAATTTACACAAATGCCAAGCTGAATAAACAAAAACAAGTCATAAGTACAATGAGGTATTTATTACTTCATAGTCACTAGGAAGGCTAACACCAAAAAGTTAGACAGTAAAATGTGTTAGCAAGGACGTGGAGACCTCATACACTGGGGAGGGGGTTTTAAATGGCACAGCAGCTTTGGAAAGTAATCTGCAGTTCTCCGAAGGTTAAACGTGGAGTAAGCATATGAGCCAGCAATTCCACTCCTGGATACACCCAGGAGATTTAAAAAGAGATGTGGGCAAAAACTTGAACACAAAAGTTCATACAAAATTTTACCTATGGCCAAAAAGTGGAAGCAGCCCAAATGTTCATCAGTGGATGAATAGATAAACATAAAATGGAATATTATCCAGGCACGAAAGAAATTAAGTACTGACGCATGCCACAGGGCAGATAACACCTGAGAACGTTATGCCAAGTGAAGGAAGCCAGTCATGAAGAGCGACATATCCTATCATCCCATTTAGATGAAATGTCTGAGATAGACCAGTTAGACCAAAGGAGATGAGTGGTTGCCAGGGGTTAGGGACAGGGCAAAACAGCAAGGTCCTGCTGATGGCTATGGGTTTTCTTTGGGGGCAGGGGGGCGGAGGAAAACATTCTAGAATTAGATCGTGGAGATGGTTGCATCACTTGGTGAATTTACTTAGTCACTGAATTATATATTTTAAAAGGGTGCATTTTATGTTATGTGAATTCTCTCTCAGACTATTAGGAAGATGTCCTCACCGAAGCTGGGCTCTGCCATACAGAGGTCATACTTGGTCCTGTGAGAATAATTCCTCTCATCCCACACTTTTGTGGTTTGGGTGTTAAAGTACTGTTCTCTGTTTGTCACAAAACTTGTTGGTGTGTGTGAAAGGGAGAAATCACTTTTTCTGTGTTTTTCTTGACAGTCTGGTTTCTCAGTTTCTAAGGGGACTGGGCAGGAGGATCATGTGAATGGTGGGCTCACACCGTCCTTCGAAGGGCTCCAACCCTCTGTGGGCCATCAGAGCCTGCACTGATTCCCTTGAATTCCTTCCCAGGAGACTCATTGGTCCTTTCTGAGAACAGCCTTTAGGCTCACAACTCAGAATTGGGGAGAAAAACCTGAGTCAGAGAGATTCTGACCCGAGAAAACCTGAAAATGGACACTGATTTTATCCTCTCGAGCCTGCCGAGCCCGTTTGATCTGATTCTTCAAATGCTTTTAACCATGTGTGAGCCCCTGTTGACTAAATTTGTCACAGGCCTTTCTGCTCAGTAATAACTACAATTAAGCTAGAACACAATATTTGACAACAGTGGCAAAGCTGAGCTTGAGTTAATGTTTTTGCGCTAGCCCAAAGACTTTAGTAAAACAAAAGGCTACGACTGACTGAATGAATTCAGAATGAAGACCCTGCCCTGACTGACTACAGATTTTCTAAGGGATCCTCCATGACCGTTAGCTGGGCAGACACCCACAGGCACCCCCCCACCCCGCACACACACACTGTTGAAACCTCACCAAGTAAAAATGTTTTCTTCACGGCGGTGGTTCTCATCTCTCCCCCCTCAGTAAATGGTTTGTTTAGATGCTCAGGTGTCCTTTGTGAAACGTGGATGTGATAACAACATACCACAATCACAGGCAGGCAGAATTTCGATAGAGCTGCTTATGAACCCCAGAGAGCTACCACCAGCCTAGCAGAATATTTTCATTTTATTTTGTCTGGCTTGGTCTTGTTTTATTTTTCCTTTTTTTTTAAATATGTATTTGTTATTTGAGGGAGAGAGAGAGAGTGTGCCATGGGCGCATGTGCCAGAGAAAGTGTGTGCATTCATGTGGGGGTGGGGGAGCACAGAGGGAGAAGGAGAGTCTCAAGCAGACAGATTCCGTCCTAAGCACGGAGCCCAGCAGGAGGTTCGTTCCCACCACCCATGAGATCATGACCTGAGATGAAATCAAGAGTCGGATACTTAACTGACTGAGCCACCCAACTGCCCCTTTGCTTCTTCGCTGCAGACTGCAGAGACTAGGGTTCAAAGGCGAAGTGTAACTGCCTGTGCCTGTGCCTACCAGTTTAACAAGGCTTGTGAATACTGCCAAGTCATAGCCAATGCAGTCCTGAGGCTTAGGGGAACACAGAGCAGCTCAGAAGTTCCAGAAAAAAAAAACAAACTGAACACCTAGTAGCTCTTCCTAGATCCATTTCCCTCCAGCACAGACACTTAGAGACCTGACAGAAGACACATTTAACTCTCCTGACCTCACTGATAGGAGTACATGCATCCTTTTCCTTTGCTAACCTTAAAAATAAAATAACCTTAAAATAAGCTGAATGAACTTAAAGCGGTAGTTCTCAAACTCCACAGCACGTTAGAGTCACCCCAGGAGATTTTAACAATCCTGATGCCCAGGCCTCATCCCCGACCAATTAAATCCTAATCTCTGGGGCACAACCAAGCAACAAGCATTCTTAAAACTCCCCAGGTGATTCCAATGTGCAGCCAAGACTGCAAAGCAGTGCTTTGAGCAAATTTGTATCTTATTCGAGGCTTCCATTCTAAACTCCAAGGCCAAGATTGAAAATAGAAAAAAAATGACTCTTGACAAATCCTTTAAATGGCCCGTAAAGTAGATGGTAAGTGGCTTTGCGTCTACAGTCCTGAATGGTTAATAGAACCATAGATGTTTAATGTACCTAGGAATGTAGAGCATAGAGTAAATGGTATATATGCAAAATACAATTTTGCTTTATTAATTACATAACCAAAAACAAACTCTGAGTTGAACTCAGGTTATTAAAATGCACAGAAGATGAATTCCACTGTCCAAATGTGGAGTCAAAGCAGTGTTTGTACAAATGATGATTACATTTTAGGTGACCTGATGTCAATTTTAAGGTCAGGGAGTTTTCATGACAAGCCTCTTTTTTTGACAACTCTTTTTTTGACAAAATCTTTTTGACAAATTTTGACAACTTTGCTGCAGTTCCTGGAAGAAAGTTAACTCTCTCGTACTGCACAAATCATGGCTAAACCTAGAAGCCAGCCAGTCTAGACTCCCGCAAATTGTCAAGGCCTTCCAAAACCCAGCTCACCTGACTGCCCTAGCCTTTTTTCCAGTGCTTCCCAGAACAGCGGCTTTATTCAGTTCTGCTAGTCTCTTCCTGACATGAAATATGCATTCCATTCTCACTATCTCGTTCAGGCTTTGCCCCCTGCTTTGAATGTCCTTTAAATGCCCCCCACTTGCCCATGATCCCAAACCTACCAACCTCTGTGCACCACCAGTCACAACCACGATGCTCTAGCATTGCTCCCTGAGACTGCCTAAGGTGGTCTAGTTCTTCATTATTTAGCTTGTCTCTTCTCCTCACTCTTTGGGACTTTTTCATTGACCTTGATCAGTTCCAGTTGGTCAGTCCACACTTGGAATAATCTTTGACTCTTTTTTCCTTTCATTCCCAATATTTAGTCCTCCCATGAGTCCTGTGGGCTCCAACTTGAAAATTACCCAGAATCTAACCACTGCCTACCACTGCCGCAAATTCAGAACACCGGAAGATCCCACCCTGGGTTATTGTAATAATCACCAAATAATCTCCCTTCTTCTATTCTTGCCCTTATAGACTGGCTTCTAGAATGACCCTTTCAGATAGTAATTCCAATCACATCACTCCCCTATCCGGAGCCCTCTACTGATTCCCATCATTCAGAGGATAGAATCCAAAACCCACCAAATTCTGCCAAGACACACTAACTAGCAATTCAGCCTTTCTCCATAGAGTTTTACTGTTCATATTAGCAATAATAGCTGGCATTTGACCAGTGTTTTCTCTCCAGGAGTCACTGTTGTAAGCCTTTGATGTGTTTTACGTGTTAGGAAACTGAGGCACAAAGAGATCAGGAGGCTTTCACAAAATACACAGCCCATAAGTAGTGAGCAGGGATTTGAAACTTGACCACCATCTTGCCCTTCTTCTGGGCATTAGAGACACTGAGATATGCCGCCACTGGCCCTATCAGACCCTCATTTTAATTTCAAATATTTCAGTAAGGATCCCAGCACTCTGTTTGTTTTCCTTTGTTTGCGAGTGTATCAGTGTGTGACTTTAACTTGGGAGGAAAGGAAGGATGAAGAAAAAGAAAAGGGGGCCGAAGCCTGAATTCATTAGGGAAGCCCACCATTGCTCAGACAGCAATGCCCCAGAGCCAAGCTGGAAGCCAAGAAATTTGTTTTAAAAATCTGATCTCTCCCAAGCCAGAGATTACGTCAAATATAGGGTGATATACCACCCAAAAGGCAAAACCACAGTTTGCTTGTTTAAAGGCTGTTTTAGGTTGGTTTGGCTGCCGCCAGGGGCTGCACCGCAAGCAGAGGGCCGCAGATGCTGGGCAAGGGTTGAAAAGTTGTGTGGGGAACAGAAACTGAGGCCCTCCCAGCTCAGAGGCTCTGTGCCTCCAGAGAGGTCAACCCCACCCAACTCCCCCAATCCCCAGGCTACTGGCTCTCTCCTTGCCACATCTGAGCAGTAGTGTCCACTTCTGCCTCGGGATTCTGGCACTTTAGTGACACACAGGTGACTTAACCAGAGCCATGTAAGTATTTGGGGGGAAAAGAGCTGAGGAGGCTTAGCCTGGCCACTCCCTGACTATATTCTCAACAGTATTATCTGGAACAATTAAGAACCCAGGAGGAAAGGCCGGTCCAGCTCCAGGAAGGGCTTCGGCACCCCAGTTTGGGCAGAGGGGAGCGAGAGGCCATTGGGTTCCACTGATTGGGTCTCTGCAGCAGGCTGGCTGCCCCCCAGGAAGGCCTGGTATTCCTGTCCTTTCCGTGAACCTGCTTGAAAGGGATACAGGAGTTATTGGGTAATCAGGACTTGTCAGCACCTCGGTTATGCAGGATGGTTCAATCCGATAATGTGAATGGAACCTGTAATAGTGCTGATGAAAAGCACTCCGGTTTCAAAAGGGCCTTGAATGATTTTTTGTTCATTTTCTGTTTACATGTAATGTGTTATTGATGTCATTACCTTATAATACAGCGGCTTGTTTCATAGAAAAACCAGGAATTATTCATTCTTAAAAAAAAGGTGGGGGGCAGCGAAGAAGAAGAAAGAAGGAAAGAAAGCGACCCTGTTACGTGAAGAAAATTGCATCCGAATGCTGCAAGCATATTGATTTTCTGGCACCAGACTTTTTAGATTAAAAATGCCAATACTAAATCCTTTCATGACCTATAGTTCATATGAAGTTCGCATGTCATTTACTATTATTCTGGGGGAGAAAAAGCTGAATCTTTAATGAAAACGTAGTTGGAAAGAATGTCTGCCGTTTCTTCAATTTGCATATCATTATAATAATGCCTGATTATGAGCTAAGCACGCTGCTGGTAGGGTGGGTTGAACATTTTTCTTCGTTCAAATCAAAAGCCATTTGTCAGTTTTAATTGTCTGCTTCTCTTGGCTGCATCCTTGGTGGGAGCCATGGACGTACACACTCTGATTGTCCAGGCCTGTAAAGGTCGGGCATGTGAAGGTCCACCCAACCCAACGCTAAGAGACATTCCTTCACATTCTAGGAGTGTCCGAGACTTATGTCTGGTCTTAGCCTAGAGCAGAAGACACTGATGGTACTGATTAGTTATTTTTCCCAGTTAGTTAAGAACTGTAATGTAGCCCCATAAGTTCCTGACCTCATCCTGATTTTGTTAAAGAGTTAGTTACTACCTACCTCAAAAGCCTCTCAGTCAACCCAGGGATAGCTCAGTGGCATCTCAGGTTGAAATATTTGGTTTCTTAATGGTGTGCCGTGAGCCAGGTTTGAAAGCCAAGCAAAAATATCTTTCCTAAAACTCCATTTTCTTTTACTATATTCTTCTGTATTTTCAAGCCACAATCACAAATACCTGCGGGTTTTTTCAGAGCTCTGTCTACCACTTGCTAAGCCAGGGACTTTTTGGTTTCCTTGCCTTTGGACAGAGATGAGTGGGCATTCTAACTTTTTGACCTCCGTGTCTTTATTACTAGAAAGAGGATGAGGCACTCAGAGAACAGATTTCTTGGATAAGCAGCCTCTCAAACTAGAATCGTCTTTAGCATCCACAGCGGGGGTTGGCAAGATTCACAAACCAAATCCAGCTGGACACTTAGTTTTATAAATAAAGTTTTATTGGAACACAGCCACATCCATTTGTTTTCATATTACCTATGGCTGGTTTGGCACTACAGGGCAAAGTTGAAGAGTTGTGAGAGAGACCACGTGGCCCGCAAAGCCTAAGATATTTACTATCTGGCCCTTCACAGAAAAGAATTTTGCAAATCCCTGCCCTAAGTGTTATATTCTTCCAAAATCTTCTCTTATATTATGGGGGCTAAGAATAAGGTGTGGCTACTTTTCAGAGTCGTACCACAAGCAGCTAGCTTAAGAGTAGGTGAAATCATGAATTTTAAATCATGGATTTTTTTTTTTTTTTTGAGTGAGAAGGAATCTTAATTAGAAATCACCTGGTTCTCCTTCCCAATTAACTGATGTTTGATGAGCCTCAGTGTCATTTCCAGAATTGGAAAAGCTATTTTAGAACATGCCATTCTATATTTTGATAGTTCTGTTCAGAATTCTTCCTCATATCAAGTAAAAATGTGTCCCCTCATAGGCCCTTTCTGTGGGTCACATTCCTCTGCTGTGTAGGCACACAAGCAGGTATGAAGACTCCTCAATACATAATCATTCAGGAATTGAAAGCTATCACTATTTTCTCCCTGAGTATTTTCTTCTTCACATTAAATATTCCAGTTCATTCCCTGTGTTCCTTTCACATTAGAGTATTGAGTCCTTTATCAACCAAGCCACATTTCTCTGCTTGCACTAATCCCTCACTAGGTACTAATGCAGTATTCTAAATGTGGTTCTACCAACACGGAGTTGGACAGAATCATCACCTCCAACATTCTAGAAGTAATGTTTCTGCTACTAAAAGCTAGAATTTAATTTGCCTTTGGGGAGACAGCATCTCACTGTTGATTCAGACTGTGCACGATATCAACTAAGACTTGCGTGTCTTAGCCTGTTCAGGCCACTGTAACAAAAGACCAGAGACTGGGTGGCTTAAACAGCAGTCATGTATTGCTCCCAGTTGTGGAGGCTAGGAATTCCAAGAGCTAGGGCTGGCAGATTCAGTTCCTGGTGGGGCAGTCTTCTTCCTAGTTTGTAGACAGCCGCCTTCTCACTGTGTTCTTGCGTCGTCTTACATTGTGGTTGCATGAAGAAAGACCTCTCTTCCTCTTCTAGTAAGGGCACTAATCCCCTCACGAGGATCCCACCCTCATGACCTCAGTTAAAACTAATTACCTTCCAAAGGCTTCTCCTTCGGAGTTGGGAATTAGGGTTTCACTCTTTGAATTTTGGGAAGACACAAACAGTCAGTCCATAACTTCAGCTACACGACCTTTGCTGATAAATAGTAAATTATCCTGCTGTTTTCCTACCTTTGCTTTCTTTCTGTCCCCAGTCATGCCTGGCTGAACTACATCCGTATTTTTACAATGGAGGCTGATTCCTTACCATCTCAAAATTGGTTCTTAATTGGGAAGGAATAAAACAAATGTCTGTAATTCTTCTCTTCATCCATTCATGTGAAGGGTGGCTTCTTCCAGACTGATTACTTTTTCCCAACCCACTTTACCTTCTATAAATGGAAGGGAAGTGGCTAAAAGCAAAGCTACTTTATGGGAATCACAGATGCTGCTCTGAACATATTTCTGACTCTCCTCCTTTTGACAGCCTGGTACAACTGCAAGGCCATATGACACATTCTGGCCAATGGACTGTGAATATGGAAATGATGCATGTCACTTCCAGACTAAGTGTTTAACTGCCAATTCAAAACACTTCAGAACTCTCCCTCTGGTATGGTGACCAGCAGCATTCAAGATGGTGGCTGTTTTATCAGTCTGGGTCCCAGAATAAGGTGGCATAGAGCACAGTCCCCTCCTAAGTCAGACACAAAGACTGATTGAGAAATACCCCTTTGTTTTTGTAAGTGGAGGAGATTTGGGAGTTGTTTTTGCAACGTAGCTTATCTAACCCATGCTCACATTTTCTAGTCACTGATAAATATCCCATTAGTCAGCTCTTTGTTTCATGCCTACTATGTGAAATGCACTTGGACTATCACAGCGAGCAAAATAAAAGTCTCTTTCCTTGTATAAATACAGGGTTTGGACATTTGTGGCAATGGCGCCCCCCAGACCAGACTCCTCCAAATACAATGTGACAGATGGAATGGAGCACCTTTGGGCTGTTTTCAGCTGTATGATGATCACCAAGTAGGTTAGAGAGAGGCCAGGCTGGGAGTAGGAGAGCCAGGATAAAAATGCTAGTTCTGTCACTTACCTTCCGTGTGACTTCAAGTTGACCACTTTACCCATCTGGGCCACTATTTCTTTTACCTGTTTGCACTTCTGCTTAGTTTCACGCTATACCATTTGCTGGTAGTTGTCTAGCTTCTATTTTAAGACTTTCAGAAGCAGGATGCTCACCTCTTTCCAAGGCAGTGTTATGTCTCTGAGCACCTGTGTCTACTCAACTGTTTTTCCTCTGAAGCTCTAGAATTCTGGAAATATAGTGATTTACTTTTTTTTATGAACCCCCCCTCCCAATAGTCAGAATTTGCATGTAAATAATTGTTTTTTATTTTAAAGATTTTATTTATGTATCTGAGAGAGAGAGGGAGAGCAGGAGCAGTAGAGGGAGAAGCAGACTCCCCTCTGAGCAGAGAGTCCCATGCAGGATTTGATCCCAGGACTGTGGGATCATGACCTGAGCCAAAGGCAGATGCTTTAACAACTGAGCCACCCAGGCGCCCTGCATGTAAGTAATTCTTTTACTGAGTTCCTATTCTTTGCCAACCATGGCAAAGAACGGGAATCAATTAGATAAGAGCGGCATCTAGATACCCAGGTACAACTATCGTGCTACATTGTGGGTCAGAGTCAGAGGCAAGGGAGATACAGAAGACCTGAGGGTTAATCAAGGAAGCCTTCATGGAGGGTAGTGGACTATGGTCAGCGTGGAAGGATTGTCAGTTGCAGGCAGTAGAGGCCATTGGGAAGAGGCATGTCAAACAGGGAGAACAGCTCCATGGAAGGCAAAGACAGGGTGAATGTGGTGGACTGTGAAAACAACAGTGTCCCACCTGGCAAGAACAGAGGAAGGGAGCGAGCACCAGGTTCAGACCAGCCCTGTGCGGACAATTTTTAGAATTCATGGATACAAATTTTGAAAGATAGAGTATCAGCCACCATACAGTCTGGGTGTGTAGCAAGAAAAGGTCCTAATTTCCTTTTTTATCCCCCCCAAAAAAGGCTTTGCCAACATGGGCCTTCTCCTTTGACCCCAGATTCTCCATTTGTTTACAGCTTTTATTTAATTAACAGCTACATATCAAATTATAGATGTACCTCCCTGCACATTCCTTGCGTTGATGGCCGATTTTGCAACGGCAATGTAAATGGGTCTATCGAGGGCTCGGATGGAATGCAGGGTGGGGCTTAAGCCTGTCCTTGGGCTGTAACAAGACATTTGGAGAAGGCAAATGTGGAAAGGAATACCTTTGACAAATGGGTTCCATTCTTTATATAAGTGATGGGTTTATTTTGCCTTTCAATGAGAATGGCTTTCCCTGGGGCACATATGGGACATACAGTGCAGGCTCATGATATAGACTCAAAAAACACAAGGAATGACCATGGGGGATATGGATATACACACTCGGGCTGCCTGTGCTCTCTGACTCTTTGCTGACCTAAGTCATTCCATCTCCTCACTCAAGTGAGTTTCTAGTCTCCAAGAAAAATCCAAGGGAAAACAAAACTCATTAATGTTATATTTGGTTAAAAAGGAAAAAAAAAGTAAGAAGATAGCTGAAAAAATAAATGTCGTGTTCAAAACGTGAGTCAGTTGGGGCAGATGAGTTGTTTCCCCATAGTTAAAGAGGAAGTGGTTAATGAACGTATTGAATCCAAAGCAATCATTTTTGAAATGCCAAGGAGGATGGGGGTAGAATCAGAAACAGCAGAAAAATTAATGTGTTATTTTCTATCAACGGGAAGGGGGAATTTTAGCTAATTACCTTTTAGAAAATTAAGGTTATTAAAAATAATAACCTGGCTTTTCTATGGATCTTGATAGTTTTCAAAACACATTCAGATGCATTATTTCATTTGATTCCCGTAACAACCCCAGGAGGAAGGCAGAGTGAATTTTCTTTTTAATCTACATTTTATAAATGAGAAACTATGATTTTGAAAAATTAAAGGATTCACTATAGATTACATAGTTAATAAGCAGCAAAGTCAGGGCTTTAAAACCTCAGTCCTAACTCTGATCTAGTCAAGTATAGATGAAAACCAAAGCCTATGATTTAACAGTGAGTTTTATTAAAAGTGACCCACTTTCCAGAGGTGGTATAGCCTTGTAGTTTAGTGCGCATGGGCTCACTCTGGAGCAGAAATTGCAAATATAACCCTGAAGTCATAATCTAAAAGTAGATGAGCTTGCGCAGTTATGGCCAAAACAATATTTATGGGGTTTTTTTTAATTTTCAACAAGATTTAAAAACCAGGACATTTTATAATCAAACCTAGATATCTGACCTCTCTTTTCAAACCAGCAAACCTGGTCTCACTGGCCAGTGTTGCCCCATGACCACAACTAGCAGGAGTTTAGGAGCCACTGTCTCTTTTAGATAAGCCTGAGCTCTTTAGTTTTCCATAGTGCCCGCCACTCCCTATCGTCCCCTGTCCTGGAGACCAAGGATCAGTTGATGTCTCTCAACATGTTTGTGTTGTTTTTACCCACCCATCTGCATCATTCATTGGATTTTGCCAGCGTGGGAATCTGTGTCCTCAGACCTGGAGGTAGCCTTTGGGCTCTATCAATTTCTGGCTATGTGAACATGGGCAGGTTACTTTCACCTGCAATGCTTCCATTTCTATTTCCATTCTATGAAAAGAGAATGGTAACAGCGGCACCCTACTGGATATTTGGGACTTTGCTGTTACTGGTTTTTTTTTTTTCCTGCAATATTTTCTTCCATTGGAAGTTCCCATCTTATGGGACAAGGAATCCCACATGTTTTTCAAGCATCCCTCACATCTGGGGCACAAGTGAGGGACCCTGGTCCTCCAATCAAATGGAGATGACCTAGACTTAAACTGGACAGCTTGTGACCCAAAGGAACACGTGTTCCATTTGTCTTGCAGGAGCCACATTTCATCTCTGGGGATAGCCATGGCAGGTGTGTCAGTGGTATCATTCAAAACCCTTCATTGGTATCTTGGAGTATGATGTGCGATGTGTGTGCTTATTATAGAAAGGATCTGGGCTTCCTCCAACCTCTGGTATGATGTGAGCCATTATCTCTGGTTGTGTAATTTCCAAGACTGGTTCTCTGTCCCTCCAAGAGAAGCTGTAAGCCCCTTAAGATCCAGTAGTGTGTATCTCTTGTCTGTTGGTGCTCAGATCCATTCCCCAATGCTACATGTATTACAACAAGGTGACCACTATAAGATACGTTTCCCAGGCTCCTGTGTCAGCTGGTTTATAGGACCTGAAGTTTATGCACTTTGGGGGCTCTCTTTTATAAAAATAATTTAAAACTCTAAATACAAAATTATATACAAAAGGGAATGTTTATTTTTAATGATAAAAAAATCACAACAAATCACAGATCTTAAAAATTTAGAAAGATGAAAAACAGAACAGATAAAAACTTAAAAGCTGGAAAAAGATCATATTTTTATTTGTTAATGGTTGAGATACCTCTCTGATACTTTTTTCCTAGAATTTTTGACTTTATACTCTTTGATCGTCTCTTCCTAGGAAATAATTTTTTGGAGAAAAAAGAATTATAAGTCTGTCTTTCCTCAGTATGCTGATTGGAAGTCACATTTTTTATTATTGACAACTTAGAAAAATTTCCATTATCCTTACTAATGTGGTCAGGTAAATTTTTAGGATCATTTTCAGTGGCAGGCAAGCCTCTGTCAAGTCGCTTTCATAAAAAAGCTGAAAGATTTTAAGGCAGTTGAAGTTTCTTATGTTGCAACCAACTTGTTTGTCATTAGCATCCTCTCAGCGAGGCGTCTGAGCTGAAAGGAGAAATGGCATGGGGGACACTCATGTTTGACTGTAGACCGTCCTGACATCAGGAACATTTTTTTACCTATCTGAATGTCTGGTGGGATTTTTAAAACTCATGAAAGAGGTGGAAAAATCCTCAGGAGTGTGGGACAGTCAGATGCCTGGGGTTATCTCCAGCCTTTATGTACTAAGTGGTATTAGGAACCCTCAGTCCTATGGCAGCCACATCAAACTCAATTCCATACAGATGTGAGTCACATACATATGTCCCACTAGACACTCACTAAATCAACTTCCCCTAGCCAGTCCTTAAAGATAGCCCAGGCCACTCTAACTGGAGAGGAAGCATGGAGAAGGGCTATCAGAGTCCAGATAGAGTAATCGGAGCCATGAGTTTTAATGGCGTAAATTCAGTCTCTGTATAGAACCACACACACAAGTTGCCCTGGCCCTCCTATGGCCTTCCTTCTAAGGGGTCTACCTAGTGAGAGGCCCTTAAGCTTGGGTCTTGCCAACTTCCCTCTCAACCCACTTCTAGACTGGTTTGGCCAAAAGGGGGTATTGGTAAGGCCTTTGTTAACACCTTCTCTTCCTTTTACCCCTCTAGTCCTGGGAGGGATGTGTAGTGGCTTCCTGCCTATTAACCTCTGCCTCTGCTCCATTCAATTTTCAGTTCTCATCAAACATTTGTGAAAAGTTACTCTATTAAATTCATTCTACTGGATTGCCTAGAATAGGGTTGTTTTCCTAACTGGGCCCTGATCCATATTCTTTTTCGCCTTAAAAGAACATGCTCAGAACATGTTATCTATTTCTGAATTTGGCCTGAAGATTTTGTATGAATATATGCTTGTTGTCCTCAGTAAACTTCTTATACATGGCACCTGGTTGAGCTCCCAGGTTAATCTGAGGGCCATTATATCCATATGTACTTTTTATGTTTGTATAATTTCTACTCTATTTGTTCAGAGATAGAAAGGGTCATTTTTCTCCATAACTGACAGATACATAAAAGATGACATATGGTATATTAGAAGGAAGACTTAATTGTCAGTGAGCACAGTTCAGAACCCCTACAAGCACCAGACATAGTACATATGATAGGACCAAATTACAAAAAATGGTACAAAGTGGTATCTGTAAATATTTTAAGCCGTGGAATCTAGTGGGATTAGAACTAGAAATAGAAAATGAAATTTTATTTCATTTGGAAAAGCATGCCTGGGGGAAATAATGTATAATTCAGATATATCAGTACAAGAGAACACTAGGATAGTGCTGGTACAGAAAGAGGAATGAATCGTACTGACAACAGATTTGGGGCTACACTGTAATCAGAGAGTGAGAATTTTTTAGGAGCATAAAGTGGACTGTAAATTGATGCAGGAACAGAGAATTTGATGTTGGCAGAAAATGGTAAAAACAAAAGACGCAGCAGTATGAATTGCATTACAGAGGACTAGCCAATATGACAGTGATGAGATTTTGTACTTCTTTGTCTTTTTCTGTATTGGGGACATTCTCATAACCAGGACATATTATTGTAAGGGACAGCAAAAGTTATTCAGACCCTAGACAGTGAGAAGGACC
The DNA here is from genome assembly GCF_010015895.1 of Lontra canadensis. Classification (NCBI taxonomy): domain Eukaryota; kingdom Metazoa; phylum Chordata; class Mammalia; order Carnivora; family Mustelidae; genus Lontra; species Lontra canadensis. The sequence continues at coordinate 7,976,840 of NW_022631014.1, forward strand.
CTAGAAATTCTCTGGTTGACCCTTCATTTTACAGATGAAAAAATGAGGACCAGAGAGAGAAATAGCTCCCATTGGATTAGCCACATTGGCCACACAAGGTCCCGTCTTTCCCCTCAGAATTTTAATTTTGTAGAAATTTACAACTCTATAAATGTTGACTGAGGGAAAACTCGTAACTAACTGTATTGAGGATTATAAATGGTATAAAAAATACACACACAACTTTGCATAGATAAAAAGAATAATGTAATCATTGAAAATACCTTGTTATAAGAGCAGCTACTCTGCCTTATTCCTCACTGGATCCTTCCTTAGTGCCTACCTTGTGTCTGGCACAGAGAAGGCATTAAACAGACGTTGGATATTCATTAGCTGGATCATTGGTTGATGAGTGGATAATGAGGTGGTTGGATGAATGGGAGAGAGGGAGGGTGGATGGTGGAAGGATAGAGGAGTGACCTTCAAAGAGGAAATTTAATCTGCTCTCTCATTTCCTGGAGAACAACTGACTTTGGCAATTCTGGGCCATGCTTTCTCAGAATGAACACAGCAATAAACACATGTTTTTAATAATCCTAAACAGCAAGGACTTCATATCTGGTAAAATAATATAGCCAGTCTCATTTTTAGGATCAGTAGACTTGAGAGTTCCAAGAGAGGTGCCTGAGAGTGTCAATAGCATGGATAGTAAGCATTTGCCTACAACTACAAACAAGACCTCACTATCTGTGACTAAGCGGAGGAATACCAAGTTAGCAAAGACTCTGAATTACAGAGCTTCATTTTATTGCTTTTAGATACCTACAGGCAAATGGAGTAGGCTAATAAAACACTATCTGGAAGAGATCATTAGGGGGGGAAACTCTTCATTAATTGATGAGGATGTGTAATTATCATCTCCCCTAAGTAGAAGCACACCTCCTGCCACGTTCAGGATGCTTTTAGGAAGTTCCCCATATAAAAACATTCTCCTGGCTCCTCTTTTAGGTGAGATATGGAAACTTTTCTCTTCACGCCACCCAGCCTCTGTCTGAATTTTCACAAGTTCGGAATCAGTGGGATTATTCTGAATCCGTGATGATTTCTAGGACACCGCTATTGTTGGTAACAACAGGCATCCTGTTGAATGGTGAACTGGAGATCTGGAACATGCCTTACTGAGGAAAAGTTTCATTTGAGCTTTCCTTCCCCCTGTACGGTTTGTCTGTCCCACTTATTAATTGTGTAATTATTAATCTGCTCCATTTTGTAAACTGATGAACAGAAAATTAGTCTGCCATTTATTTCCCTCTTTTCTCCTCTGTGTGTTGCTGAGTTCAGTCGCCATCAGCACTAAATTCCATTCGGAGTTCACAGCCGTCACAAAAGCTAGTGCAGTTTTAGGTTAAGCATATTTTATCCATAAATTGCTATATTTGGTTCTCGAGTTATTATTGCAGTTCCTTGGGGTACATTTAAATCCACCTTATTGTAATAGATTATGGAATATAGTGGCTAATGTGTCTAATGTAAAATAAATGACTATAATGATTTATGATGCGACACTTCAATTTTATTGAACATAAGGATCATTGTACTAAAATGGATGGTGTATTGCTGGTTTAGCATAAAATACTGAATAACATATTCAAGAAAATGAATGGTTCGGCCAGTTCATAATACTCTGCCCCTTCAGCTGAGAGGTCTTTAATAAGCAAGAGTGTCATTACACTTGAAAATGTATGTATAGGTAATCCATTATCTAGAACAATGACAGGGATCTGCTCCAGTCCTTATTAAAGAAGGAACTCTTTAGGAGAAAATGCCATTCTTTGGTCTTCCTGAAAGAATGATTTCCACCCAACCACAGGGCAACTATAACAGTGCTTAGCAGAATTGTAAGTGGCCCCCACATTTAAAAATTATTTCCTTAAGACTCTCTCGTGATCTGCAAGACAGAGGCGAGTTTCAGGAAGGTTTTGATTTTTTTCACCATTGTCCCCAGGCGATATCCTTAATGTTCTTTCTGTATCCGTTTGCCAATCTTTTGTTTTAACTCTTCCCGGGCCCTGCATTCGTAGGTACTCAACGCTGTGTCTTTCCCCTGAACTCCGTGTTTGTGTTTGAACACTGAGTAAGAAGGTAGATTTAAGAAGACCTGGGTGAGCTGTTAATTCTTATTAACTGTGATATGAAAGATAGTTTTCAGTGATATATTGAGCCAATATATTTGTGTTCTCAGGCCTGGCAGATAAGAGAAAATTCTTCTATAAAAGGTAGCAAGCTTAAATTAATTGTACAGTTCTGTCTTCCAAAAAGTACGGGGCCATGAAGAATAAAGGAAATGACATGAACAATTTCTCCCCTTTGTGATCCTCTGATTCTGCCCTCTCAGCCCCATGATTCTCCTGGGATCCAATGTGATGATGTAGACAATGCCCACCAAATAACTATATCCTCCTAGAATCTTCTTACTAGTATCCATCTCCTTCATGGGGAGGATAATTAGCCTTCCTCTTCTGGTGTGGCCGTGCTGTTCTTAGGGGTGAGGGAACCTGAATGTTTTGAACCCAACTGCAGCATTCTGGGTAGAACTCTCATAAATTCCCCCCCAGCACTCCCCCTCTGCACATTCAGAGTTGATGCCCATCCTCCCCACCTCAGCCCAGACCAGCTCATCTGACCAGCCAAAACTGAGATGTGGTCGAGTACCCCACAAGCCTATGACTGGGGGGTCTTTTCCTTGTAGACCTTGCAGAGAACTCAGGTCACCATGGTGCCAGGTGTCCAGCAGTTTTGGTTTCCTTCTCCTCAATAGCAGATTTCACCCCTGCCTGGAATGGCATGGGTCACAATGAGAAAGTAATGAGCCTGTGAAGCAAACAGTGGTGTGTGTGGGGTTAGGGAGTTTTACATTCCAGAACTGAAACATAATGTTGACGTGGATCCTGCAGCCTGTGGATTTCAGGCATTTATTTGTTCAGGATAAACTCTCAGGCCATTTATTATTATTGTCAATGTTGTTGTTGTTGTTGTTTTGGAAAAGTGACATAGCCTAGAACTATTCCCTGCAGAAAGTAACCAGGGGTATGTTGATATCCTGAGTGAATTTGGGAGGTCAAAGGCTTGTGGTAAAGCCATCTATTTCTGGAACACCATGGATTTTTTTCTCTGTAATCAACTAAAAATGAAAGTGATACGGACCATCTTTTTGCTAATGGGAATGTTGCTTTTGGATCTCTTGATACATTAATCTAGAAAAGACCATGGCCAGGGGTGCTGAGATTTTCTTCTGGCCCCAAAAGGTCTCCTGACCTCTACAACCTGCCCATCCTCTGTTCCTACACCTCAGGATTCTTTTCCATAATAAATTCTATGCTGTCATCGAACAACATTAGGATGTTTTCGTAAAGCATATTAGGGCGTCTTCTTTTGTCTTCACACCTTCACTATTTTCCCTCAAAATATTGTAGTAAATTTAAATGGTTCATAAGGTCTTACCACTGCCCCCTAAGACCTTGTTTTCTCTACATTATGCACTCACATCAGCTTCAGTTTGAATCCCTGTCTGATCATCTTTGGGAACTATTCCATAGTATTATGGCTACAGAGAAAGAGCTTACCAGGGCCAAAATACACAGTCTAAAGATTGGCCATTGAAGGGCTTTCTTGCTCTGACTGCATTACCAATGCAGCAACCCCCTACCCTGTGTTCCCCACGCCTTCTCCTTCCTGCTGCTTCCTCATACTGCGCTACCCACCCACCCCCTCTTGCTTTTGGGTGTCCATCATGGCAAATGTCTGCTTGATTCTTTCTAAATTCTCATGTCTTACTTCTAGTGGCAAGGTAATATCCAGAATCCAGGCTTCTGTTTATATGGGTCCTTGGGTAGAGTTACTGGAATTAACATGTTTTTCAAAGTGCTAAAGGAGCATTTCCTATAAACTAGGATTTACATACATCTTTTGACTGGAGGTGATATTTGGCTTCTTTCCCAGTGAATTCATCCAACTATTTCTTCTTTCAATCTTGAGTCATATATTAAGAACCCAGGTGAACCCTAGATATTCTTCACTTAATCCCTTCAAAACACTTTGATTTATAGAACAGAGGCTTTCACCTGGGAAATACTGAAGTATCTACCCATCATTGATATTTAAAGGTATTTTTTAAAGGTATTTTTTTAATCTATATCCTCCTTCAAATGATAAGCTGTATAAATCCATCAAAAGAGCTCTGGGTTTCTTTTTGGGAGCTCTGTTTTTCTAACTGTTCTAGTGTCTGTGTGGTAACCTGCCTCAGTTTAACAGGCAGACCCCATTCTTGAGTCAGAGGGCTCAATGGTATAAAGTCATAACTTCTCCCCAGAATGAGCTCTGAGTTCAAGGAGATACCTTTCAGACCAAAAAAAAAAAAAAAAAAAAAAAAAAAAAAAGTTGTTTGGGGACTTTGTGGGGACAGGCAGTTGGAGGATGGATGCTACCTTGATGTAATGATTCTTAAGCTCATCTGGAAAAGTGAAGAGATGATTAAAGTGAAAAGAAAAAAGTTTGTAAAAAGAGACAAAGACGAGAAGACCTTCTTTCCATGTAATAAATTACATTATAAGGTGTAATTTATAATTACAGTTAAAACAGTGAGCTAGTGGTGTGGGATAGCAAGATGCGTGGAAGAGCACTGAGTCTAGAGTGGTCCCAAGTACATAGTATGTGAGGTGGCCATTCAGATGGTGTATTGAGGTATTATTGAATATGTGTTGGAGGAGAAATAAAGCAAGCTTTCTACCTCATTTGTTCCACCTGAAATAAACTTTGGGTAACTCACAGAGAGTTAAATGATTGTAATGGGAAAAAAACGAAGTTCATAAGCAAAGTTCTAAAAGAAATCATGGGTGTACTTTATGCTAACAAAGGGAGGACCTTTCTGGGAGTGACAGGAAATGCAGGAGCTATAAAATAAAATATTGATATATCTGACTACAAAACAAAACTGGCCTTTCACCAAAAGTCAAAAGGTAAAAACAACAAGCTAGTATAAGATATTTACAATACATGCTTCAAAAATCTGACTTTTTTGCAGAGCAAAGCAATTCCTTTGTATATGAATATACATATGCACATAGAGACACATGCATGTATAAATACACATATTAATACACATTTTAATTTCTCCAAATAGATTCATGATATGTATGTGCTTTGGGAGGATACACACCAAATCTTTTACCATGCTTTTTGGGATAATCTTTTATTTAGTTTAATTTTGTAATCTTATTCTTCTAATAGTATAAGCAGATATTATTTTTATAAACAAAATGAAAACTGTTGTTGATACTGTGTTTAACTTTGAATGACCCATAAACCAGTGGTTCTTATTCCTTTTGGGGAGAAAGACTCCTTTAAGAATCAGATGAAAGCTATGGGTTCCATTCCATTCACTGACAGGCCACAGGAGTATGGCTACTCCAAATGTCACCTGAGTTATGACTCCCTGATCTAAGTGGTTCTCAGGATTCCATCCCACCAGTGCTTGAGCAAATCTTTTTCCTTCCTGTGGGTCATGTGGAGAAACTATAGAAAGGAGCAGAAATGGAAGTCATCCTGAAAGGGACTCCTAGACAGGCAAGATGTCCCCAATTGTCTACTGAGACAGTTGCCTGAGAGTATTTTTAATACCTGGAAGAGGCCCAAGTTTCTTTCAAAGGCAGGAAGAAAATATTCAAGATAGTATGGTTGGCGGGACTATGGTATTAAAAAAATAATGCCCTGATTTCCTGATTTCAGCCTTGCAAGTCCAGCTTTTTTTCAACAAATAGTTATATTTGTGGTCTCACCATCCTTTAGCATGTCCTTAGAGGATCAATAGCTCCTGCCGTCAATCCCTGGAGTCTCCTCTGGAAATCTGAGACAATCTGAAAGTTACAACATCCTCTAATAGAAATGAAAATACTAAATAGGTAGGCTAAATGAGAGTATCAGGACATTTTCAGAAAATGTAGAATAAAAAGACAAAAGGATTGTAACATAAGAGGGTGAAACAAAAAAGAGTTAAGTCAACCCAGAAGGTTTAACATTTGACTATTAGGAACTCCAGAAAGAGATAAGAGAACAAGTGGGTGGGAGAAATAAAAAAGGCAGTTTCCAAGATCTGAAGGACATGAAGTTTCAGACTGAAAGGATAAAACAAATGCTTAGGTACAGAAATTGGAAAATCAGTAAATACAAAGATCCATACCAAGGAACACTACTGGGATATTTCAAAATAATACATAAAACTCAGAAAGCATTCAGAAAAGGGGAAAACGCCATACTGAAAGTAAGTGGAATCAGAAAGACATCGGATTTTTTAGTAGACACATTAGAAGAAAGAAAAACTTAAAAGTAGTAATTTTTGTAATTCTGATTGGAAAAGCTTTTCAACCTAGAATTCTACACCTGCCTAAACTTTTCATCCAGTGTGAGCATAGAATAAAGACATCTTCAGATATGCACAGTCTCAGAATATTTCCCCCGCACACTATCCTAATGTGATCCTCAGGATTTGAATTTAGCCAAATGAAGCAAGTAGCTCCAAAATAGAAAGGATTCATGAAATAGTCTCCAACACAGGAAATCAGAAATATAAAGCAATACCCAGACAGCGGGAAAGATAAGGTACCAAATGACAAACTGCATCATTAGTCTAGAGATAAAGGGGTTCAAGCTGGATTGAAAGAATGAGGTTCTCTGGGAAGGAGTTCTCCAAAGAGGGACTGAAAAGGAGTTGATATATTATCTGGTCTATTTGACTATTGGAAAATAATACTTATAATGGGGCATTTAAGGGAAAATTAAGGCTATCAAATTTTTAAAAAGATGCAATTATGAACTCATTTGTAGAAGAAATGAAAAAGAATCCTAGTACACTACTTGGCTCTGCAGTAAATAATAGTACTAAAAATACTGTTGACTTCACAAAACTTTATTAGAAATCATAAATATTCCTGAAATATCATTATAAATATACACTTAAAATGGAATGAGGAGAATAATATAAAAGCTAGATCTTCATGTCTCATAAAGAATATCAATATATAGGGGTGCCTGGGTGGCTCAGTGGGTTAAAGCCTCTGCCTTCAGCTCGGGTCATGATCCCAGGGTTCTGGGATCGAGCCCCGCATTGGGTTCCCTGCTCAGCAGGGAGCCTGCTTCCTCCTCTCTCTCTGCCTGCCTCTCTGCCTACTTGTGATCTCTGTCTGTCAAATAAATTAATTAAAAAAAAAATTTAAAAAAAAAGAATATCAATATATAAAGTATAAAATTGATAGACTAAGAAATATTAATATAGGGAATTTGGCAGTCTGGACACCAGAACAAATTGCTCAAAGAAGATTTAAGGGAAAGAGATAGGAGTTCAGGGTATGGGGAAGGAGGTGTTACATGATGTTTTTCTTTTATCACTGTTTTATTTTTTTAATGTACATCGTTGTTTTAATATGTTTTAACATACTCTTTGGCAAAGAAATTAGAAGGAAACACAGAGAAGGCTATCCAACATGGATTGATTCGATTCCATTATTCAATATTATTTGTTGGTCACCTTCTTTTTTCAAATCAGTGTGAGTTGTGGACCGTGTAATGATGAGACACCACCATCTTCCTTGTAGGGGTTTCGCATAGAGGGGAGGAAGATAGGGTATTGGTGCAGTGAACGCAGAGCACCAGCTCTGAGTCTAGCCTCCACCCATACTGGGGAGCCAACTCCAAGCAACCTCTGTGCCTGTTTCCTTATCTGTATATGGGAATGGTCACAGAGCAAACCCATTGCATAGGTCTGTTGAGAGGATTAAGTGAGTGGATACAGAGAGTGCTTTGGTCCTTAGCATATAGTAAATGCCCAGTAAGCAGCAGTTATCACTGAATCTCAGCTAATAATGCATGCATCATGAAATGGTCAGTGCAGTGCTAGAAGGCCATCCAAAATACTTAGGAAACCAGGCCCATGAATTTTTAAAAAATAATTCTCTGATAAAGATAACTGTTAGCTACAGGGCCGTGATTGTGAAATGAAGAGCTTTGCAAAAGCAATCCACTACTTTGACAGGTTTCCGGAACTGAACGTGTCCATGTGTATTTGCTTGGCCTCCGTCTCCCGCATTTTGCACTACAGGCCGGGTTTGACACTTCATTACCTTCCCTTGGCTCCACTGAGTCCAACAGGGCAGTTGCCTCTTAAGGTTTCTGCCCCAGTGTAATGCTAACAGCATTCACCCCATCTTCTGGCTGTCAACTGAAAGGCCACTAAGAGTTTACTTCCTGCGAGGAGCCCTGCTGAAGAAGAGATAACCCAGCCAACTAACCAGAATCCCACATATTTACTTTTTACAAGGGCAGACAAGCAAATACTAAGCCTGTGTTTCTGAGGTCCTTATCTATATGTTCTCTGCTATATTCTTTTCTTGAACTGATTTGTCATCGAAGCAATCAGGGAACAGACCAGAGGAAAGCACCATAGAGAGTGTGACGCATCCAAATATAGAAATTTTGTTGGAGTATATAGTAAGATAGCCATTTATAAACTTTCAAGGCCAAGTCAATAAATCATTTATTTGATGATTATTTAGCCAATAAACAGATTTTTAAAACATGCCAAATGTGCTGTGACCTTAGCAGGAAAATAGGAAAGAAAATTATGTATTCCATATGATCTTATCTATGTAAGAAGAAGGGGGAAAAAAAACAACTGGAAGGAAATAAACCAAAATGTTAAGAGAGGTCATTCTGAGTTCAAAGATTATGAATAGTTTTTATTTCCTTCCTTATTTCTTTTCTTTTCTGTTTTGTTTTTATTTAGGAAGTCTATTATTTTATCAGGAAAAAAATATATATGATTTAAAAATAAGTAGTAATAGCCCCAAGATAAGTAATACAAATTTAATTCCACAAATACTTGAGTACTTATTTTCTAATATCCTGTTAGATGCTTTTAGAATTCAGTATACTATGGTAATGAAATTTATTTTGTTCACTTAGTATTTAGTTTAATGGTATCTTATTGTTGCCATTTTCCTCAGGTTTTAAACCTTTTGCAGGCAAGAACCTACTGCTAGTCTTCTCTGTAACACAAGTGCCTGGGCCAGTTCTCTTCTGACATCAAGCACTTATTAATACCCCAGCCTTGGAGAAGGACGGAAGGAGTATGATATTCCCACCAACTAAAGGTGCTTAGACCAAATTCCCAACAATGCCATGAACCATTGGAATATGGCCGCCTCTCTCATATCTTGGAACTTCACTGAACTGTTCCTAAGTTTAGTGCCAATTACCTAAAGGTTAATGTGCTGAGCAATACCAAGAGAATTAGGGTTTTCCCAAGAAATGGTCTGTGGCACATTATGTTCAGGGTGAGAGAATGTGATTGCTCACTTGGGAGCCCCAGAGTGTCCTGTGGTGCCTCTCTCCAAGTAGTGCCCTACCCCGTGAGGCTTATGGGGCAGAAATCAAAATGATAGGGGAGTCAATGAAACTGGGCAGAGTATGTACATACCCTCAGGAACTATTTGCAACTCAACATGGATGCAGTGATGAACACCCCCCCTGCCCTCGAGGAAATTACATTCTGATTGAGAAGCTCCAGTCGATCCCAGTCTGTTGGAAAGGGATACTGTTGACAAGCAAGACTGTGTTAAAAATAGAGAGCTTTGGAGCTTGGTGCTCAATGAGAAGAGGCAGGAACTGGAAATGCATATTTTGTTCTCTTTTATAGCTATTATTCAGTTTGGTTAGTCAATCACTGTCACCACCATCCCGCACCCTACTTTCCCTGACACAAAAAAAGAAAAAAATCAGAACAGGTTCACTATAGAATTATATGGGAAATCATTCCCTGTACCAACAGTAATAAATAATTGTTTTAGGAACACGATTCTCCAATTCAGGATCCTGATCACCAGCATTGTGGCCATTTTAGGAAGACTTTCATTCTTCAGAAAGAACTTACAGCCTTTATTTGAAAAGTTCTCCCAATCTGACAGAAGGCCAAATCTCAAGGGGCTTTAGCCAGGAGGAACAATCAACCTCATCTCCTTCACTTGTACCTTGTTCATTCCCCCCCCAAAAACTGGATTTCTTGATGTGACTTGGATGCATCAGGATCCTTCCCACCTCAAGGCTTTTGCTCTTATTGTACTCTGTGCCTGGAAAAGGCTTCCACTGAATAGTTACCACTCTTTCCTGGTCCCATTTTTCAGGGGCTTGTTCAGAGGCCTTCCCTGACCATGCTAGCTACGATGTCCCCAGCCACCCTTTGTCCTGCTTACTTTGTCTTTAGAGTACTTATTCTTTCCTGAAATTATAAGTATTTATTTGCTTATTTATTTAACTGGTTTTTTCCTGAGAATATAATTTCCATAAGTATAGATTTCTTGTTTGTCCTCTTTCCTGCTACATTCCCAGAACCAAAAGGAGTAGATGATGCAGTGGATACTCAATAAATATTTGTGAAATGAATAATGGATTAATTTAATTGAATTGAGTTTTCCTAGAGGTAATAACTGAAAGCTCAAGAAAATGAGGTCTAAAAACTGTAAGTTACTTCTGCAAATAATTAACAGTATATCATTCATTGAATCATAGGCTTTAAGGATAAAATCACCATTATTGAGTACCCCAAAACACACAGAAGGAAAGTACCAAAACATTAAAGTTTCCTTGGGCTTATTCGCTATATTTTGGTCATATAAGATGACATAACCTGTAATTTCCAAACCCACTCAACTCTAAGATTCAGCCTCTGTTGTAGGAGGCATCCCATGGGAGAGCTAGAGATAGCATCTAGAGGCTATGTTTACCAAGGGAATGCTCTGTTCTGAAGGTCCCCTGGCTATTGTCACACTGTTTATTTTTCCTGATTGGAATGTGTACCACTATTTGGGGGTGGGCTAGTGTCTAAATTGAATGGGTGAAGAGAAACAGAAAGACATTTTCTTTGCCACCTTTGTAGAAAGGTGGCTGGGAATATAAGCACTGAATTACCTGCTATCAATTATTGATGGCTTGTCCTGGAGTCATTTACCCTCTCTAGTTACCTTGAAGTATGGCCAAAAGACAGCTGTCAGCCTGCCTTGTTCTTCACCAACCCCTTATCCATAGGAAAGTTCTTAGGAAAAACTCAGCCAACTGAACTCACCCTTAGGAGGTGTATGGATTTCTGGAGAACTCAGGACAACCTGATTATCCCTAAGAGGATAAGTCAATCAACTATTCATTCATTGAATTTCATCCGGAAAAGTAAGGCTGACATTCAGCAGTTTGCAGCAATACATCTGTTCTGGTTATTACAATAAATATCTGTGTACCACAGGGTAAATAGCTGTTACCCTGAGCCCCCTCCCACCAGAGTCACCTGGATTTCCCTACAAGAAGCCCTCACTAGACCTTCCCCAAACCCCACTAAAAGGTGATTGCCTCACAGCAGGGAACCTTCTGGAACAGAAGGTCTGTGAGAAAATAGCTGGGGTCTATTCTGAGTAGCAGCGCCCATTACCTTTCATATGATAAATATTTAAGTATCTCCCTGCCTGACACTGTAAGCAATGAAACCTTCCTTTAAAAGTTCTGTGTCCTTGACTTCATGATAATCCAAGCATAGCTTAACAGAGATGGAGCTCACGAAATCTGAAAATAGTCAACGGTTTCAAAACATCCTAAAGGAGAGGTCTCCCAGGATCTCTTTCGGTTGCCTTGCCTTACCAAAACAAACCTCTCCCACCCTTTGCCTGATTTGAGAGCATTTCCCCCCAAAAAAGGACATTCTAGTTTTATCTGTGTACACCCAAGAGTCCGTGAGCTCTCTCTCCCTCCGTTCCTGCCTTTGCCTCCACCACTGGGATCGATGAGCATGACATTTCCAGGCACCACCGTTGCACTTGCAGAGAAGGTCTGAGGACTGGGTCCAGCTAATAACATTCATTGCGATGCTTGGCAACCTGTCTTCTGGAAAAGAGCCTCGTCCTCAGTAGTTTCCACAGAATACTGCTTGACTCTAACATGACTCTGGCAGGATTCTGTGCTGTGCTTCAGACAGTTTCTCAGAAATAAGTTAATGAGAGCCCCACTGTGGAGATGACCAGTGGCTTCAGGCATGCGGGACCTCCTGAGTATGTCTCAAGGCTCTTGCACAGGCATATGAAAAACAAGACCTCAGCCAACTAACCACCGGTAGGGAATGCATAAAGCAAGACCGAACACTTGGGACCAAATGTCACTGACATTAAAGTGCAGATACCTGCTGACATTGTTCTTCCTCCGGAGAAGAGTAAAGGGGGTGGGTGCGGATCTCCCTACTCATTAGGCTGGGCTGACTCGGAACGATTGTGAAGGGCAGATGGAAGGAAAAGCAGCTGGGATGGGTTGTGGGCGGACTTTCACTTACTGCTGTAGTTACCTCATTGCGCCATATTAGGAATATTCATTCCTTTCGGGAGTTCCTTTGGTGGGTTGCTTTCACCTCCATGGAATAAAAGTTTAACCTCCCAATTACTTGACTCCTAGATTTAACCGTCCCTCTATATAGTGTCCTGTTTTCTTCAAAACTTCAAGTCCTTTCTTCCATGCACAAGGGATAAGGCACCAGCATCAAGATCCTTTTTATAGGAAAAAGAAATGGAGATACAGGTGCATATCGGTCCTCATGCCTCCAATTTTATTTTATAAGCAACCTAGACATGTAAATCAATGTGTGCTGCTGACCAAAACAAAATATGAGTTAGAAAGCAAGAAAATGACTTTAATTTTCACATAAAGTATATATATAGCTCTTCGAAGGAGGAAAGAAATACTTTGCCTCCCTTCATCCTTCCCATACTTGGCAATCTGATTTGGTTAGACAGGTGATAAACAAACAAGATTTTAGGGGGAAGCTCTGTCTTGGGGAGAAGATACAAAAAGGAAGTAGATCAAAATCCTAGTAGGGGGCACCTAGGTGTCTCACTCAGTTAAACGTCTGACTCTTGATTTCTGCTCAGGTCATGAGATCGAGCCCCATGTGGGGGGCTCCTGCTCAGGGGGAGTCTACTTGAGATTCTCTCTCCCCTGCCCCTACCCTCTGGATGCTCCTCCCTCACTATGCAAGCATGCTCTCTGTCAAATAAATAAAATAAATCTTAAAAAACAAAACAAAAAAACCCTAGCAAGGAATTTGAGAAGAACTCTCACTTTGGGGAAGTTTTCGACCAAATGTGACACAAATGAAAACCAAGTGTCAGTTGGATCAGCAAATACTTGTGAAGATCCAACCTGACTGGAATTGCCACTTCGGTTGCAGGTTGTCTGGGTGAGTGTAACATCATTGTCATTACTCACTTAAAATCAGAATTATCATCCATCAAATCTTCTGCTGATATTCTCTCTAGAACATCAGAAGGGCTGAACTGTGAACTAAACAGGCACAGCCCTTGCCTCTCAATCTGTTTTCATTTGGAAGAACACGAGGACAACAGAAACTACCAGACTGAACACAAAAGTTTTGCCTCTACAACTCAGTTAGTTTTGTACTTGAGTGAATTAAGAGTAGGTGTTCTTGGAGATCACAGCTCTTTCCTTATTCATATAGATCCTGTAGCCTCTAGAACAGTGCCTGGCACAAAGCAGACCCTTGGTGCCTGTCTGTGGAGTGGTCAAAAGAAAGGAGTAAGTGCACGGGATATCCATAAAGCCAGGAAACATAGGTAAACATGCACAGTGTCCTCAGGAACATCTTCCATCTGTGAAAACGTGACATAACATTACGTTTTCATACTTACTGGGTATGCCATAGTCTGCAGAAGAGAGTAGAAAAAAACCATAGGACTTACTATTTATTCAGGGTATAGACAGAGGGAATTTAGCACCAGTTTTCCAATTATTCAACAAACACTTTGAGAAGCGATTTTTTAAAAAGCCCTTTGAATAAAGCAAGAGGGATTTGAAATTTTATCAAAGGAAGAGGTTTGGCAGGAAGGTGAACACAAATTGTTCACCTCTCCCTTTCAGTGTGACTGAGTCTCCCATTTACCTTTCAAATCTCTGTGTCTTGTTTAAATCAATGGGTTCTCAACTGGAGACAATTTTGCCCCTTCCCCTGTGGGGAATATTTGTCAATGTCTAGATCTATTTTTGGTTGTCACAACTGACAGAGGAGAGCCATTAACATTTACTGGGGAGAGGCCAAGGATGATGCTAGAGACCCTACAATGCATAGGACAGCCCTTCACAGCAAAAGAATCATCCAGCACAAAGGGTCAGTAGTGCCAAGGCTTAGAAACAGCAGTTTTTGCATACTTTAGGAAAGCTTCACCTGAAGAACCTATGATAACTTCCTGTGATAGCTGCACTTCACTCTTTACTTTCCTTCTGTAGTATTTATCACAGTTGTAGTTAAATACATCCTATTTGTTTCTTCCATTAAAACCCAATCCTCCCAGAAAAAGAAGTTGTGTGTATCTCATTCACCACCGCATCATAGCGTCTCTCACAATGCCGGGCACATCGTGCAACCTCAATAAACATGTGTCAAATGAGTAAATCAACAAATGGCTAATAGTAGAAAATAAGGACAATAGGCAGTCCCATTAAGTAGAGTTGTAGTTGTAGCAATCATCTGAAGTTTGTCAGGTGATTCTGGATTTCTCCTCTATTTCACTTCAAGAAAGCAATGAGTTTATCTGTGGCGTCAGGGGGAGGGAGAACAAAAATCAAACTCCTCTGGGTACACACTTTTAATTTATAGACTTACTGCAGTATTTCAGCAATTTAGCTCTTTGTCAGTAAAGGAAATGAGATATCAACCTTGACAAAAAATCTTTGGAAGTTGAACGAGAATTGATCTTGTGGCAAAGGCTCTTTACTGGCTCCCACAGTTCCCATTCAGGTTCACTCTCTCATTCTGTCTCGCAGCCATGTGACGGGGGCTTGTCAGTGGGATAAAAGGGAGATGTGTTGAGATAGAATTTCTGGAAGAGTCTTTGCTTTCCTCACGGAAGGGAGAGGAAAAACTGGCACCAGACTTCTTTCTCCTGATTGAAACAAACAGTGCAATGCCTACCCTGGGACTAATTGTTCAGTGAGAAAAGTAACCCAGCTTTGTGTAAGCCACAGTTGTCCCATTTTCTCTTACCTGCAGCTAAACACAGTCGAACCTGATGAGAGATCTTTTGCCTTGGCAGCCGATCCTTCTCCGTGGTCTTTGTAATGATCCAAGAACAGAAACAAAGATGATAGGCATCATGGTTTGGCCTTGACTTAAATCTCATCAAAAGCATGAAGTCAATAAAAGAATCTGAGGTTCTAAAGATTGTGGCATTGAAAGATGAATGGAGGAGTCCAGTCTATAGTATAGTGAGGACAGCAAAGTGGTTTAAGAGGGAAAATAATCATATGCTTATGATACAGAGTGTACCTGGCTGACTTCCCATTTTGCAAAACTTTTTGTTGTTGTTGTTGTTGTTGTGAGTGGGTGACTAGATGAGAATTTCAGATGCAGATTTAAAGGTTCTGCATGGAGAGGGAGACCTTAAGATAAATCAGCTATCCTACAAATTTTTGTGGATCCAGGCTTCCAAGTATTTACACATCTTTCTTCTCTTCTGTTTTTCTCCACTAGCCTGAGAATCTTGGCGATGGGGACCATGTCTTCTTGATCTCAGTTTCTCTGGTCCAGGAGATTGCTATGCCTATAGGCCATTCTCAGCCAATACTCTCTCAACGGAACACTTAGTTTTCTTCCCTTTGGTCTTTAAAGTGTGTAACTGTAAAATGAAAAGACAAAGTCTGGAGGAAGAGACAGAGTTCATCTTTTTTCTCGTCTCTTGTTTTTTAATTGTAAGCAATGGTTCTTATATTTTGAAGAGAAGAGTTAGGGAAAATCCTGAAGAGGAAAAATAAGTTATTCAAAAAAAGAATATTTTGAAAAGGAAATTTTCCCAAATTATATTCCTCAGAACCCAGTTCTTTAAATAACTGAGTAAATGCAATTTTTTTTTTTTTTTAGGAAATACGGAGTCTAATGCTTACTGCCTTTGATATGCCAGTGGGTGCTATGTCTTTCCAAGCAGTATGGGGTTTGCTACTGTTCAAAATCCTATTTCTATAACCCCAAAAGGGTTCCAGGACAAGAAAATCATGAAATAATGATCACCCAATCACTTGCTCACTTGTGGCAAAGTTTGGGAACTGCTGCTTTACATCATGGGGATAATAAAGGAGTGGACAGAAGAAAAGGACTAAATGAAAAGAACAGGGAAGTTCAAGCAGGGAGACAAAGATGTTATGAAAGACAAGTTTGAGTTTCATTCTTGCCATCACAGTCTCTAAATGCATAGCTTAGCATGAAGACCAAAGAAAGGATGTTGTCAGAAATTTTAAGCCAAGAATCAGGAACCTGGCAATATATTCCAGAAACTTCCGCCGAGTAACTTGGATCACCTCTCCAAATGGATCGCCTCAAGGATAATGTGATAATACAATCCTTCATTTCTTCTTTTACCTCCTCGTATTTGAAATGAAGCTCAACCTGGTGGAGAACTTTTTGTTTTAGTTAAAGAAGAACCAAATAACATAAATAAAAAGACTTGCCCCCTTGTGAAAAAGTTACATTTATTAATTTTTGTCTGAGTTTCTGCGAATCTTGGGCAAGTTTTCATGTTAACAAATCAGGAACAGTTAACTTCTGAGCCGTGTCCTGGGAGAGAGACTTGCAAGTGGTTGGGTCAACTAGCAAATAAATGAAATAACTTATCCTAGTGTGGTATGTGTAGTGAGTACCCTCGAAATAGTAAATTGAGTCAGGAATGGGCCTACCATTGTGTTTCAGAAGTATTATGTTTGATACTTGGTGGCGAATTTTAAAGTTCAAGTAAACAAGCACAGGGTTTTTCCTTTTGACTGAATTTGAAAGCTCAAAGATGGGAACCCAGAAGCCGTAAACATTTATGCAGCTTGGCAAGCTCTTCATTATGTAAATACTTAGTGAAAACAACTTTGGTCCATAAAGTATTAATGCTATTTGGTAAAAATCAGTTTTTGTTTGGTGTGTCTTGTGAAGCTAGTGTGACTCCTGGTTATTCTATATGACTGTAAAAGCTTTTTGGAATCAAATCCTAATCCCAACATGTTTTTCTTGTTCATTTAAACCTTTTATATACATGAGGGAGCCAGAGAGAGTAGAAAGCTTTTGAGGGATTAAGCTTAAATTGTTTGTCATTCTCATGCACGCTCTCTGAAAAGTATTTGCCATGTTTGTGTTTGTAAGTTCGGATATACATTTGTTTTTAAAGGATTTTCTTTCTTTTCCCCTTTATGCTTATCTTTTTTGGTTCGGAAACATAAACCATCTTTACATGGGAGAGCTGACACGCTGAAGTTTGGATGTTTGGCTTACCACCTTGTAAAAATATCTGTGGGTGTTGATTTCCGAGGTTAGCCCCTGATTCAAGCTTCCACAGAGAAAAAGTTTTCTCAACCCAAAACCAATAGTAGTCATATCCCCAGGAGCAGCAAAAGACTGAACAAACAGACCTCGCAGAAGGTCCTTGCTTGTAAGAGTCAAATTTCGCCTCTGGAATATTCTGTTGACGTTGTCTTTGTCATGAAAAAGAAGCAACTGAGGCTATTGAGCAGAAATTCATAGTACTTTCTGCCCACGTCCAGTAGCCAGAAGATTGTCAGATGGGCTTAAGCTAAATGAAATTCCATCAAAGGATTAAAATTTAAATGGACTTGGGATAAACTTATAAGATGTTTGTCTTTTGGTATAGCGACAGATTGAAGCAAATGAACAATTATTCCTCAAAAGGTGATCCTGTGTGAAATTAACTGTATCAGCTACCTTTTGCTATAAAAGGAACAGCTCCAAAACTTGTAGCTTACCAAAAAAAAAAAAAAAAAGCCAAACCACATTTATTTTGTTCGCGATTCTAGAAGTCTACATTTTGGGGTGGGCTCTGATGAATGGTTCTTCTGATTTGGGTGGGCTTGCCTGATCTTCATTAGGTTTGCTCCTGCAGCTGTGGCCAGTTGCTGGGTTAGTTGTGGATGGTCTGTTCTAGGATGGCCAAGGCCAGGATGGCTGAGGCCTCTCTCCCTAAGGTCTCTCAGCCTGGTCCTTATTCAGAAAAAAAATTTGTACTTTTTCCATTTATTTATAATCTGTCCCTGTCTCTAAATTCTTTTTCTCATGTTCTTATTCATATTAGAATATCCCCAAGGGCAACATCCTCTAGCCTGGTCACCTAAATTTTCTTGAGACAAGGACTGAAGAGAATTCTTCTGATTTATTTTCAGTAAGTTTTAGGGTTATAAGTGGGTTGTTTTGTTTGTTTGTTTGTTTGTTTCTTGGTCATTAGCCCTAAATGCTTTCAGGGAAGAGCCACAATCCAAACAAAACTAATTGATTAATTAGATGGTCAACAAAACAAAACAAAACAAAAAATCACATGGTCAAATGGTTAAAAACTGATGGCTAAATGAATTAGCATTAGTACTGAATTTATTGCTTTTTACTTCTACTTCCCATTTCCTGTATGTCTCAGAGAAGCTCACCAGTCCGTGACAACATTGCCCTTAGAAACTTCATCCCATGGCTAACATGGGACACCACTTGTAAACTCTGCAGCCACTGCAGAATGTGCCCTAGCTGTCTCTCATCAATTAATCAGGAAGCTTGAAGTGACTGATTGCAGCCTCCATCAACACAGGATGTTTTGACACAGCTGTTGGGACAAAGCTATTTGAGGCCCCCTGCAGGGCTTGCTGGCATTTGGGAGGGGACATGGACCAAGGGTCAAGGTTTGAAAGCAGTCACTCATCTCTCATCCAACAGTCAATATTCCGATGCATACTGGAGAGCACCTAGCCCATGCTAGGCCTCCAGAAGGAGACCATGGTGAGTGAAGATGATGTCGACTCTGCCCTTGTGATGTTTGAGTCAAGTTGGTGAGAGAATTTTATTAGTAATCTTCCAAAGAGGTACAAGTTGTTATGACTGTTGTGAGGAGAAAGCCTTGGAGATATAAGGTATGAGGACAGAGAGGAACATTTGAAACTGTGGTTGCTGAGTATGAAAGAACAGGTTGACAAGGAAAACATAGCAGATTACCAGGTGGTAAAACCAATGCTAGGAAGGTTCCATGGATTTCTCACAGGAGGGCTCGGCTGCCTGGGCACAGAGCATGGGAAATTAGACAGTTGGTTATGTCCATGGCCAGATGCATGCAAATTGGATCTCATGAAATTTTCAAGGTACAAGGGAGTCTAAGGCATAGGCAGGAAAATTCTGAAATGGTGAAATGTGGAATGCAAGTTCAATAATGTAAGTGAAGGATGATGGGACTCCCTCTCCCACCCCCCAGTGGCATACGCAACCAGTGATCTTAAGCCTGTGAAGAGGGAAAGAGTTGGCTCATCTGTGGAGTATAGATCCCATCTTACGTCTATCATTGCCACTCACGTGAAAATGATACTTGAGAGTGTTTTTTAAAAGTTATCAATGATAAGTAACAAAGATTATTGTCTATAGGCACACTTAGAATAAAACGTCATTTAAAAATCTAATTTTTGTTTACAAAATTCCCTTCGTTTAAACTTATTTTCCCAAGCACAGTGACAAGGGAGTCCACGTAAGCGGCCCCAAAGCAGAGGAAGATAGGGTAGTAACGGAAACCTGCAGCATGTTTAGACATCTTGTAAAATCAGCAGAAGGCCTGGAGGCCCGTGCTCTTTAAACCCACACCAGTTTCCAGGATTTGTATTTTCTGAGGAAGGGAATCTGTATGATGTTGTGAAATGGTTAATACAATGACGACTGCAGTCAATGGCATATGTTCATTCCTTGCCTGCAAGACACAGGGCAGATCCCATTAATAGCACTGGCAATGCCGCACAAGACTCTTCTAAGGCAAGGTCAGCCTCCTTTGGCTTTCCTGTCAGCTAGTCTATGAGGGCACTCTTGACCCTGTCGTCCCAGAATCCGTGCAGGTTCTCTGATCAACACAAGTCTCCAACCTAGTTCCAATCTTGTATGGCCCACCTTTATCT
Organism: Lontra canadensis; assembly: GCF_010015895.1. Taxonomy (NCBI): domain Eukaryota; kingdom Metazoa; phylum Chordata; class Mammalia; order Carnivora; family Mustelidae; genus Lontra; species Lontra canadensis. Next base: position 7,996,868 of record NW_022631014.1, read on the forward strand.
TCTGTCATGATATTCATGGGAAATCATGGGCTGAAAGACCACATTTAGGCAGTCACCAGATAACAAGTTTGTGGGATCCAACAGATGTTCCAGAGCTCAAATCTTGCTAGATTTTTTTTAAATCGAGACATAATTGGCATATAACATCATATTAGTTTCAGGTACAATATAATGATTCAATTTATGTATATAATGCAAAATCATTGCCATGGTAAGTCTAGTTATCCATTGATCACACATACCTACAACTTTTTTTTTTTTTTTTTAATTTGTGATGAGAACTTTTACGATCTACTCTCTTAGCAGCTTTCAAGTGGAGTGCTGTTAACTATTCATTGCTTCCCTAGGACTTATTTATAACTGGGAGTTTGTACCTCTTAACCACCTTCACCCATTTCGTCCACCTCCACCCCTGAATCTGGCAATGACCAGTGTGTTTTCTGTATCTGTGAGTTTAGTTTTTATTTGTTTGTTAAGACTCCCTACGCAAGTGAGATCATACGGCATTTGTCTTTAACTTATTTCATTCCGCATACTGTCTTCAAGGTCCTTTTCCCTTCGACCTTCTGATAAGTGTATGTAACTTCTTGGATCCTCAGTTTCTTCATCTATCAAATAGGGTTGATCAAGTACTGATCCGTGATAGAGAAAAGCTGTATCAAGTCTTATTTATAAAATATCTTAAATCTTAACTGGGACTATTTCTTTGTAACGATTTCTGCTCATTTTTATGGCATTGATTCTGCTAAATTTAACCATCTTTAATATTTCATATTTGTATATTACATGCAGGTACCCATATGTCACATTCCCAGTCTCTGATTATTCTAGTAGATATCTTCCCCTTATCTCGGATAAAAATATGTAACGTGGTTGTAGAATCCCCAGAACTGTGTGTGCCTGTCCACATGTTACCAAGCAATACAATTTAAAAGAGCACAACAGAGCACATCAGTATTACCCTCTCCATAGAAGCTATTTGAGACATGCCTGGCTGGCTCAGCTGGTGGAGCGTGCTACTCTTGGTTTCGGGGCTGTGAGTCTGGGCCCCACGCAGGGTGTAAAGATTGCTTAAAAATAAAATCTTAGGGGTGGGGTGCCTGGATGGCTCAGTAGGTTAAAGCCTTTGCCTTTGGCTCAGGTTATGATCCCAGGGTCCTGGGATCGAGCCCTGAATTGGGCTCTCTGCTCAGCGGGGAGCCTGCTTCCCCTTCTCGCTGGCTGCCTCTCTGCCTACTTGTGATCTCTTTCTCTGTCAAATAAATAAATAAAATCTTTTTTTTTAATTAATTAATTAAAAAATAAAATAAAAATTTAGGGTGCCTAAACTAGTCAGTTAAGCGTCTGCCTTCAGCTCAGGTCAGGATCCCAGGGTACTGGGATCGAGCCTCACATCGGGCTCCCTGCTCTGCTGGGAGTCTGCTTCTTCCTCTCCCTCTGCCTCTGTGTGCTCACTTATATTCTCTCTCTCTCTCTCTCTCTTTCCAATAAATAAGTAAATAAATAAATCTTTTTAAATAAATAAATAAATAAAATCTTAAAAAAGATTAAAGTAAAAAAGTATTTGAGACTGAGTCCTCCAAATATGTACAAGTATATACAAATGTGCTCCTGTATTAATATATTTTTATATTATCAAATCATGTAATAATGTCTGTGTTAGGAGATGATATAGGTAAAGTACACAATATCTTAAATAGTTTTATTATGTTAATTAAAATTTTGGTACCAGCTAAAATATTGTTTTAATAATATTTATGGTGGGGACAGTGTCATAGCTGGTAAAAGTGTGAGCGGATTGTAAAAATGTCAACTCTGCCCGTTTTTTTTAAATTTGCTTCTGCTTGGCGGTCTCTTTGCAGGAATCCTTGAAGCCACGTGGCCATCTGAGACAGGTTAGTGAAATTAAAATCAGGTAATATAATTTATAAATCCACCAAGGGGCCTACATAAAGAGTGATACTTTAAAATAAGCTGAAAGCAAATGAACAAGTAGGGATAATAATCTTAATTCCTTTGGGTTGTGGAAATTTCATATCATATACACTATAAGACTTAAGGGTTAACTCTGAACAGGAGAGTCAGTTGCACTTAAGGGTTAGTAAAGCTTAAGGTTTTTCCTTTTTAAATTACACATTAATATAAATAGAGGTTCTAATTTTTTTCTTTCTGAATTTCAGTACATTAGTGGTTCCCAAGCTTGAGTGTGCATCAAAAGCAACTGGAAGGCTGGTTAAAATATAGATTGTTGGGCCCCACTCCCAGAGCTTCAGATTAATTTGATCTGGGGCAAGACCCCAGAATTTGCAGTTGTAACAAATTCCCAGGTGTTGCTGATGCCGCAGTCTTAAGACCATACCTTGAGAACCACTGTAATAGATCACCTTGAAGACCCCTGGGTTGTATCCTGTCCCAGACCTTTGATATATATAATACAAATGTAGTTAAGATCAATGCTATCAAGAAGAAATGTTCGTATTACATTTCGGTTTATCCATTCATGTCCTACATTTCCCTACCACGCACGGCATCTCGTCCTTTGCCCTTCCCCCACAATGGAGGCGGAAAGGGCCCAGAGGACAAGGGAAGGATGGCGCATCCTCTCTGTGAATGCAGCTGACAGTTTGCACTACCTGGTGAATTCATGGCCTCAGCATGTTTCCCTAGGGTAAATTAATTGCTTTGCTTTTCCTTTTCCTTTGCATAAAGCCAGGCAGATTTGTCCCCTGTTTGGACAAGACCTTGTTGCTAGCACTTTCCGAGGATGGCCAGAAAGTAGCTGCTGTATGAGGTTGATAGTGTTGTCAGGAATTCCAGGGCGGGGTACTGTCACTTCAGTTGGGAAATGCTAACTGAGGTCAATTCCAGTTCAGTTTCCTACCTACAGAATTATGGCAGGACGTGAGTTTGGCCCGCGTGAGATGAATAGGTCAGCAGAAACGTATTCTTGTCTTCCTAATAGCAGACAACTCTATTTTTAAGCCTTAAGTCAGAGCATATTTTTTCCCGTATTTGAGATCCAGCCATTCATGTCCTCAAATGAGATACTTTGAAATCAAAGGCATAGACCACAAAATCAAGAAAAACCTAAACCCCCCAATTTTTTCCAAGTCAAAATTGTACATAAAAAGTTATTATGTTTAATGCCTGAAACTGAACATCACTGCTGGATAACAAAACTACCCCCAAAATCCAGTGGCTGAAACCAACAACACTTTTGTGACTTTGCTCATGGCTCTGCATGTGGTATGGTGCTCGGGAGAATAGCTCATCTCTGCTCCCCGTGGGGTCAGCTAGGGTGGCTTGAATGACCCATGACCATCTACTTCCAAGTTGACATCACTCCCCTCCATTGACAAGTCGGTGTCAGGGCTGTTGGTGGCAGGGGGCAGATTTTCCTCTTGGTGGTCTCCACATACAACAAGGCTGGCCTTCTGACAGCAGAGTAGTAGGGCTTCTTACAAGGCCCAGTGTGCAAAAGCAGAAACTACCAGACCTTCCTAAGGACTAAGCTGGGGACTGGCCCCTCTCTGCTTCTGTTACGTTCTGTTGGTTCAGGGGATCCCGGAGCCAGAACAAACTCAACAGGACAGTTACTCAGGGCTTAAACATCAAGAAGCCTTGGGTGATTGGGACCACCAAAGCGACAGTCTGCCACGCTTACAGTGACTGGATTTTCTACTCCCTAATCCTTGAGAGCTCTTTGCATTCCGTCCCACATCCAAGCTGTTCCATGTAAACAGGGAGCAGGGCATCAACCTCAGGGTGGATATCAGAGCCTCCCAATGAGAAAGAGGCTTTGGCTTTATCTGCCAGCAAGTTTTCAAAGCACAAGAATGTGTATCTGCTTTGAACAGGCATCTCTGTTTTGCTTCCTCCAAAACATCCCTCTAGTTACTCCCTTATTTACCCCATTGTCACTTTCCTTCATAACACTTCATAACACCTCCGCCTAACGCTTTATCAAGTTGTCCTTTATCTGGTTATCATCCGTATCCCCCTATATAAATGTTAATTGGACATAAAATCCCTCCCCGGGGGTGGGGAGCCAGCACCCACAACGTTGCCTAGCACGGAAAAGGCTCTGCAAACATAGTTATTGAATGAATGAATCTAGAAAGGTGGTATTTGAGAATATGCCTGTGAGGCAGAAAGGACAACAGCATGGGAAGTTGTTCTAATGCAGAGGCTGCGGCGAGGGTCTGTGTCTCCCCACTAGGGCGTGGGCTGTTCACCTCCTTGTTGCGTACTGTGTGTACCCTCTGCCAGTTCCCATGGTGTCATTGTTCAGAGGTGTCAGCGGACATCAATCATGGGTTTAGAGGGTTTTCTGTGGAGCCCAGAGCTCCTTTATTCGGCCAATTAGGCTTTGTGCTCCTGTTTCCAAATACAGAGGTGGGAGAAACATGAACCCCGCTTTATCTAATGCCATAGTTTTAAGGAATAGCTGCTGGAGCAATGCTATATTATTTCCAATTAAACCTGGGATATCCTCGTCCTTGCTCAAACTGGTTAGTGAGCATTAGCTATTCATTCCTAAAAAGAGGCTTAAGCAGATAGTTTTTCATTATGTTCTGCCTTTCACCGGGACACAGGGAGGGGTTCTCTTTCTTCCTTTCTTCCTTTCTTTCTCTCTGTTCTGCTTTCTATCAATCCGTATTTTTTTCTTTCTTCACTTGTTTTGTTTCTCCCCTTGAAAAGTTGGTGCTGTTGGTTAGAATCCTTGTTTGTGCTTATTCCCCTGTCCATTTGCTCTTTTGATTGTTTATCGATCACAGAAAAACAAATCAGATTTCCTTAATGAATTTTATGTGCTTGCATCTGATTTGCTTACAGGTCACCTATGTCTATCATTTGTGGGGACTCTCATTGGAAGGCCTAGTCTATTTCTTACCCCTTAAAGAGTCTTTATCGGAAAACTCTTCATCCTGGCCCCGTACCAGTGGTCCTCGGGCTGTGGTTTTCATCTGTTTTACCCACCCCAGAGCATTTCTGTGTTTTCTAACAAGGCTAAGAAATTGCTTTGAAAAAGCATTTTAAATGTTTCCCTTGGATTGTGTCCTGGTTATTTTCCTCCTCATCCTCTTGTTTTTCCTTGTTCTACCCCCCTCCACACCCCCCATTCCCACTCTGCTTGTACTACTGGAGTGCGTCAACTCTTTCCGTGGGACCCTCAGCCCTGTACGGTTTGCAAAGGGAGGGCATCCAGCTAAGACTCTTTTTTAGAAGCGCTAATGGGAGTGTTGTCTCTGATTACATTAACCTTACCCAAATTCTACAAGCATGCTATGGCTGCACATCAGTTTTCTGGCATTTTAGACTTTAGACCTAGAATTGCTTGAACACAATTGTGTGTTTTAAGTTCAGATAAAAGACCATTTATGTCCCGTAGCATTTGGACCCTGCATGAAACATCAGTTCATGTCACTTACCCAGACACAGATTTCAGTTAATGAATCTGGAACCGTACGATGAAACAGTCCAGTTGATCTCCTGAAAGCAAACCCAGGCAAGGCCGTGGGCATGGTGGGACCTCAGCAAAAGAGAGAATGTGATCCCCAGCTCCTTTGGAACCATCCCAGTTTCCTGCCTCTCTCCATCTGAACCCCCATCTGTCCTGATAGGGACATTTGTCTGGCTCTCCGAAAGCAGGCAAAGATCACGAGCCCAGATTCTCTTGGGTTTGGCATCAGACCCAAAAGCCTCTGATAACTAAAGTCTACCTGAAGCTAGCGTGAGATCATTTATCATCTCTCCTCACCTTTGGCAAGTAAGTCTGCCTTTAGCATTGCTCATGTGTGATTTTTGTGGGTTTAACCTGGCCCACTTTTCAAAGAACTTGATGTTTTCCTTCACTGTCTTTTTCTTTCTCTCCTGTGTGGTTCCAGGTCAGTAGCTAATTAGTTTATTTCTCATTTCTCTCAAAACTTGCCTGTTCAATGTTTGCAAGTCAAAATTACCAGACAGTTCTGAACAGGACTGAGTGAAACTTTATAAACCCTCAGCTCCCATGATTTTCTACATCAATTTCAGAAGTTTATACAAATCACTCATTACTTTCCACTTCCCTGTTGGTGTGTGTGTGTAGGGGGAGAAACATGGGACCAGGAGCTGAAAAGTCCCAAATTCTAGGTGTGGATCTGCAGTGTGTCAACTATGCTACCTTTAGATATCCACTCCCCTTCTTTAAGATGAAGCTTTTTGGGATGCCTGGGTGGCTCAGTCGGTTAGGCGGCTGCCTTCGGCTCGGGTCATGATCCCAGTGTCCTGGGATCAAGTCCCACATCGGGCTCCTTGCTCATCAGGGAGCCTGCTTCTCCCTCTGCCTCTGCCTGCCACTCCGTCTGCCTGTGCTCACTCACTCTCTCTCCCCCTCTCCCTCTGACAAATAAATAAAATCTTCAAAAAAAAAAAAAAAGATGAAGCTTTTCTCCTCTGTATAATCTAGATCACTATGACTACCCTGCCCATTCAGGAATCTTTGAACAACCAAGTAAGAAGCAACACTTTCATCTACTTAGTAAACACTAATCATGCACTTATTATGTACTAAAGGAGACAGTTAGAATACAGAAGTAGAGTGAAGACCTTTCCTGCCCTTTAGAGGTAGTGTCATTGTCATCATCGTCATCGTCGTCATCATCACCACCACCACCAACAACAACACACAGCTGCCTTTATTTAATGTTCAGACTTAAATGATATCACGGTGCCCATAGTTTGACTTTTGGTCTCATGATTCAGTTGACATCAGCAGGCAGGAAACCTGGCCCTGAATATCCATAATACTTTATTGTCACTCCTGGACAGTAGCTACTGCATCAATTTAGAATCTGCCACTTCCTAGAGCCTCAGTGGAAATTCACTGAAATTAATTAATGAGTAAGTAATGAAGGAGTGAATGAAAGATGAAATTTAACCCTGGACAATCTACGTTTGCTTCCTATGCTTGGCAATATCAGTGGGGATCCCTGTGAAAGACCTTTTTTTTTTCCTGTTTTATCTGATTCTATCTGGTTTTCAACTGGAAACTGATTCTCTCTTCTTCAACTTAACTCTAAGATTCATACTCCCTGGAGTAAAACCTTTGCTGAGATTCTTCTATCTTACCCAAGTAGATTCAGAAATATTTGAGAAAATAAGCAATCAAAACCACAATTCAGGTTATTCCTTGCCTCTCTGATAACTTTTTTTTTTAAGATTTATTTATTTATTTTAGAGGGAGGAGGGGCAGAAGGAGAGAATCTTCAAGCCAACTCCCTGCTGAGCTCGGAGGCCACCACATGGGGCTCCATACCATGACCAATGAGATCATGAACTGGGCCAAAACCAAGAGTCAGATCTTTAACCGATTGAGCCACCTAGGTGCCCGAACCTGTCTGATAACTCTTAACATTTGAGGTGAGCAACCATAGCTGCGTATTTCCATACTTCCTACCCTTACATTTCCTCCTTGGGCCAGGTGATTACCTGGAGACCAGAGAATTGCTTCAGTTTGAACAATGGTCTTTGAGCCAGTTGCAATAGTAAGCCTGGCTCTGGTAGTGCCATGCTGTCATCTTAAACTGTCCGTGGAATTCCATCAGGACTGGAATATATAACATGGTTTCTAAGGAAAGAGAGTTAAGAGATTTGAAATAAAATTCAGGGGCACCTGGGTGGCTCAGTGGGTTAAGCCTCTGCCTTCAGCTCAGGTCATGATCTCAGGGTCCTGGGATCGAGCCCCGCATCGGGCTCTCTGCTCAGCAGGGAGCTTCCTCCTCTCTCTCCTGCCTCTCTGCCTACTTGTGATCTCTGTCTGTCAAATAAATAAATAAATAAACCTTTAAAAAAAAAAAAAAAAGAAAGAAAATTCAGTATAACTCTATACCCAAGAAGTTATTCCCTTTTTTTTTTTTTTTTAAGATTTTATTTATTTGAGAGAGCGAGCAAGCATGAGCCCAGGGAGGAGCAGAGGGAAAGGGAGAGGGACAAACAGACTCCCCATGGAGCGTGGAGCCCGTGGTAGGGCTCAACGAAATGTTCAATGAGTGGCTTCTTGTGTGTGGGGCTGGATCCCAGAACCCTGAGATCATGACCTGAGCTGAGGTCAGACACTTAACCAACTGAACCACCCAGGTGCCCCTATGCCCATGCATTTTTCTGGGGGAGTATGTGTGTACTCCCCAGCTTTCTTCAAATTCTCAAAGGGATCTGTGACCCACCCTATTCCCACCACCCAAAAAAAAAAAAAGTTTAAGAATAAGTGATTGAAAGATTCTGGTCTATTTAGAGAATGTGATTTCTTCTAACTAACATATTCTCCTTTTCCCAGAACTGCTCTGTAGCAGTAATAAAATTGTAACCCTCCAAACTGCCCGGTGGTAGACTTCAAATTAGACAAGTCTGTCGTGTGACTCATGGAACTTTCTCATGCTTTTGCCTTCAATAATCAGGAAAATCCCGTGTAACTTTTTCATGCTTCTGAAGACAGTAATCAGGAAAATCCTTGAGGAGACTGTGGTTTGAAAGGATGCGAAATCAGGTTATGATCATGTGTGCACTGATACTATGCTTTTCCTCTCTGGAATTTCCTCTTGGGGGTGGTCTGTTCTTCTCATTTCCAAAACTTTTATCAACATCCTCTTGGACCCAGAAGTGTAAGCTACTAATTATTTTATTTTCTATTATTTCGTACAAAGGAGAAAAGGAACCCTCACAGGCCATGGAAAAGCTTCCCAGGGTACAAGCAAACTAAATTATTATTTCTCATCATGTGTTGTACAATGGGAAGCTAAACTTGCAAGTTTCCCCCCAATGCCTGCCTTTCAGCCCACTCAGTGTAAACTAAACCATGCATCCCAGTAGCCTACTCTGAGTTAAATGCCCCGGTTATTTTGTTTTGCCTTTGCTGGCTTTGATTTATCAGTAACAGAGCTGTACACACTTAGGGAGCATAGAGGTGTTAATACTTAAAAAACAGCCTGTGCTTTGCTACTATTCAACTGTTGAAGGATGAAGGATGTTCCCTAGGAGTTTCATGAAGTGGAAAAAATAGGAGTTTTGAATCACATAAATTCGTTTGCAATGTTTTTTCCATTTCCTTCCAGCACAGCATAGTGATGGTACACACACACTCTGGATTCAGAAGGTTGAGGTTCAAATCCCAGCTCGGCCACTTACAAACTGTACAACTTGGGGCAAGTTTTAAGACCTGTCTGTGTCTTCAGCCCTCATGAAGAGACTAGAGATACTAACGCTGTTTACCTCCTCACATTTGCAGGAAAATTAGATATTTGTCTCATACTCGTAGAGTACTCGTAGAAACTCGTAGAATACTGCCTGACGTAGGCCAGCTGCTGCACAGGTTTTTTTTGTTTGTTTGTTTGTTTTAATCAGCCTGGTTCCAAAAGGTAACACTGGGGCTTGTGTGGATGCACCCAAGCAGGAGCAGGCCTCAGAGGCCATCTGCCACCGCTGGGCCAGTTGTGGTGGTGGTGGTTTTGTTGTTGTTTCCATCTTTCCCGTCTGTCTCTTCTGAGGGCAAGGTTTTCCTTGACCAGCCAACCCATCACGCTCCAAGGGCTTTCAAACTCTGAGGTAATCTGATGGAATTCCTGTCATTTAACCCCTCTGTCACACAGCGAGATGCCTCAATCAAAGCCTCTTCAACTTTTCTTGTCAGGAGTTTCTTTGGCTAGAGGGGGTTTTGTTTGTTTGTTTTTGTCCCCCTTCTGTACCTATGGTTAACTTCTAACCACTGAGCCTCATCAGACTGGTTTATTTTAGTTATCATTATTCTACAGACAGTTTCCTTAAATCAGCTCTGAGAGGATCCATGTGTGAGTTAATCATGAGCGTCATGATTAAATAAAACCCCCGTTAGTAGGCTTGAACAGAAGAGAAAAACAAGAGGTGGATTCAAAACTTTTCAAAACCTCATAATTAACTGAAATAGTTTTTTGTTTTTTGTTTTTGTTTTGTTTTGTTTTGTTTTAAGATTTTATTTGACACAGAGAGATGACAAGTAAGCAGAGAGGCAGGCAGAGAGAAGGGGGAAGCAGGCTCCCCGCTGAGCAGAGAGCCTGATGTGGGGCTTGATCCCAGGACCCTGAGATCCTGACCCGAGCCGAAGGCAGAGGCTTAACCCACTGAGCCACCCAGGTGCCCCTAACTGAAATAGTTTTAATGTAAGAATCACAAAATTCAGTTTAGTGATGCAGATGGTATCCTAGAGTCTCGTGAAAGGCACTCAGGCCAGAACACAGAGAATAATTTTGTTTGCCTCATGATTAGGTTTATTTTTTATAGGATGCATCTATAATAGACTTAGCTATTATTAATTAGGAAAAAAATGGTAAACAGGAACTCAGAAAAAAAGACTATATTTAATCCTTACACAGAAAATGCCCAATACCATTCTTGGGAATTTCCTTTTATTTAAAAAATATATATATTCTCTATTTGCAAGTTAATAGAAAGGACTTGTAGTGAAGATGATGGACTACAAGATCTAGTTCTTACTGATATTTATCCTGATCACATATAATTTTAAAGAGAGTAAATGGTCTATTGCCAGCAATTTGAGTCATTTAATAGAGCCATTCTGGGTTTTTTGAAAAGAAGTATTTGTAGAATTTTAGAATCTTCTAGCCAAGTTTCTTTATCTTTTGGATAAGAAACTTGAGACCCACCGAGCCACTAATTACACCCAGCTAAGTGAGAGCAGAATACAAAAGCCAATTTTCAGAGACACTCTAAAAGAAGAATTTTTTTTAACTTTGCATTTTGCCTTTTGATGTATTTTCCATTTTATTTACATCAAATCTTCTTAGTGTTTTTTTTTTCTAAATACTCTCTTTTTAAAAGAGAAAATTGGTTTGCTAATGATTTGCATTAAGGAGAGAAATGAAAACAGAGCATGAATTTTAAGGCAAATGTTGAGTAAGAAGAAAAGAAAATGAACTTATTACTTTCAATCCATGTACAAGGCCTTGGCAATTGAAATATGATAGCCTAACAGAAAGGAGTTTAAACCAATATTTTTTGGAGGCAAAACAAGGGATAGAAAGCTGGATGGAACACAATTTGAGGGCTTTATTTTCCAGTAAGGAAATGAGAAAAGCATATAGAAAACTATAGTACAAAGAAATTTTCACTAGGGAAGTACAGCAAAATGTCTTAGAGGATGAGAACAGGGTTGTAGGTCACGGGGGATGGCTCTCCTTAATTTTTAAAATTGATGGCTCCCAAGCGTTTATCCCCAGCTGAACCTTCCCCTGGAATTTTGGACTCATTCAGCTGCCAACTAGACATCCCCACTTGCATATGTAATTTAGCATATCCAAAGCACAATTCCCAACCTTGCCCCCCAAAAAGTGCTCCCCTATGGATTTCCCTGTCTTGATTGATGACAACCATCCTTCCAATTGTTCGGGCTACAAACCTTGGCATCATCCTTGTCCCCTTTCTTTCTCTCTCACGCTGCATCTGACTTATGCACGGATCAAATCCCATCATTCATTGCCCAGTATCCTCCTATGCTTTCCATTTCTCTCAAAGTTGTACATGATCAATGGTGCCTCATAGCCTTACCTCCTACTCTTCTTTCATTCCCTGACTTTGCTTTAGCCAGATTGCCTTCTTCCTGTTTCTCTTCCATGCAAGATGGACTCCCAGTCAGGGCCTTTGCCCTGGTGTTCCCCCAAGCTTGAGTGCTTTCCTCCCAGCTATCCATATAGATCACTCATTAGCCACCTGTAATGCTTTGCTTAAGTGTCACCTTAATGGGACCTATTTGGAGCATTTTATTTAAAATTGAATCCCCCCCCACCAGCCTTTCTGATTCGCCTTACAGGCTGTCTTTTTTCCCCATAAAACTTAAATGTTGGCATACTCTATAATTTATATATCTGTTTTTCATTTTTCTGTTTATTATGTGATCTATTTTCTACATCCTTCTGCTTAGAATGTAAGTTCCAAGAGGATAGGATCCTTGTTTGTTTTGTTCATTGCTGTATCCCGGATGCTGGGAACAATACCTAGCACATAACAGCTCTAGATAAACATTTGTCAATAAGTGAGTAAGTGTATTCATGGGGGAATTAGGGTTATTTTGTTTAAAAAAAAAAAAAAAGGGAGGGAGGAATTGTAGTTTTTAAACAGGTTTGGATCCCAGTCCCCTCCTTCCCAGAATGATGCACATATGCAAATTTACATGAAACTTTGCACTCACTTGCAGGAAGCTTACACACACCCTGGGACTCATCCACGAACCCAAGATGAAGGACCTGTGTCCTAGGCAGAAAGAACAACATGCAAGAGGCTCAGAGATGTTAGAGGCTTAGCAGGATCCATTTGGCTTGAGTGGGTGGTAAAGTAGGAGTGTAATGTAAGATAAATTTGGGCTATACTGTATGGGGCCTGGAATACCAGAGTAAGGGGTTTTGCTACTTGATGTGGAAGGTGAGAGGGAGTCATGAGGAGCAGTGCCTGGTAATCTTGCCCTGTTATCACCTCTAACTCAATGTGGAACAACTGAAATTAATAGAATTTCTGAAAGGCTTGTACAAGCCCGCTCTGTTTATAGAAGGTGTACATAAGTACTTTATCATTTTGATAATTAAAATGCATCCATGCCCCTATTAAAACTATTTTAGTTATCAGCTTTCATTATGCTTCTGGAATATGTCTCAGTCCTGTCATTCCCCGGGTATCCAATTATTATCACTGTCATTTGATTCATTAAGAACTAAGCTTTCAATTTGATATTGCCCATCTCCTGCGGTGTTTTGATTGTTATTTGGGGAATATCTGAAGGAAGTTTCCTATCACCCAAAGGCCCTAAAAAATGCCTCTGAATGGGAGGATATGTAAAATGAAGCCATCTACGCTCCTACGCTCTGTATATCCTCTCTAAAGAAGGAAAAAAAAAAAAAAGAATCTAAATAAGCCATCTATGCTTTCTATTCCTCCAAACTGAAAGAATGTCCTATGTTTGAGTTACAACTGCTGGGTCACAAACCACCCAAAACTTAGTGGCATAAAGCATAAGCAACAAACTATACACAGCTTTGTGTTCTAAAGCAACCATTTATTCTGCTCATAGATTCTGAGTTAAGGATTTGGACAAAGTGCAACCAAGATGGCTTACCCCTACTCCACAATGTCTAGAGTCTCTGGTTACCATACCTGGAGACCAGGAATGACTGGAAGGCTGGACATTGTAATCACATAGAGGATTACTCACTCATGTGTGTAAAACCTGGGATACAATGACTTGAGGACTGGGACTGTGGACCAACATGCCTCACCTTCCATGTATTTTGGGCTTCCTCACAACATGGAGGCCTCAGGGTAATCAAACTTAGTACGTGGCAGCTCCAATGAACAAGATGGAAACAGCACAACTTTTTATGACCTTACCTTGGAAGTCCTATGGCAACACTTTTGCCATTCTTAAATATCCACAGCAGGCCTCCATTCAAAGAGAGGGAACAGAGACCCCACCTCTCTGTGGGAAAGGCGTCCCAATGAAGTATGGCCATTTGAAAAAATGTATTTATTTACGTTTCAGTGGAAGTATACTTACACACAACATGACATTAGTTGCGGGTCTACAACATAGTGACTCACCAAGTCTGCACATTATGTGCTGCTCCCCCAAGTGTAGCTCCCACCTGTAATCACGCAATGCTATTACAGAGCCCTTGACAATATTCCCTGGGTTGTACTTTCATCCCTGTGACTTATTCATTCCACAACTAGAAGCCTGTACGTCCTATTTCCCTTCACCCATTTTGTCCATCCCCCTTCCCCCACTCCCCTCTGGTAACCGTCAATTTGTTCTCTGCATTTATGGTTCTGTTTCTGCTTTTTGTTTATTTGTTGTTTTGTTTTTTAGATTCCACACGTCAATGAAATCATATGGTATTTGTCTTTCTCTGTCTGACTTATTTCACTTAGTACGTTCATCCGTGTTGTCAGAGAATGGACATAGAACATGACAAGGATTTATTCTTAGTGTGGCCATTTTTTTTTAAACACCACACCCCTAGAAATGTAAGCACCCTATGGAGAGTGTAAGGACAGATTACTTATCATGGACGTTTTCCTATGAGACACACTAAATCCACCATTAATTCAATACCTACACAAAAATGCAATTAATTTCTAATTATGTGAAGCAGATGATCAGCTTAACAGAAACAACTTATGTTGTGATAAGTTGTAGAATCTGCACAGACGGTACTAAGATCCCTGGAAAACTGTTGGAAACAGATCTTTTAAAATGGGTGGGGGGGGGAGAAGATCACTAAAAAATGAAATAATCTACAGAACACAAATTATTTGTGGTTTATGGTTTCTAAACATCTGTCAACCACTCTTTTCAGAAGTTCACCTTTGTGAGGGAACTTATCTCTCTTGAAAGTTGTTTGTTATATTGTCGGCATGGGCTGGATCTCTGCCACTGAACTCTCTGTGGGACAGAGAAAATGGGTTATTTCAAGGGTCTTGGGGGAGAGCATTTCCCAGATATTACCCTCATATCTAGAGGAGTTCACAGGCCTGAGTTTACTCAAGAAGTGAGCAGACTACTCCCAGAGTGGTGAGCACATAGTTAGGTCCAAACTTAGCCATTTTTGCCTTCTCTGTGGTAGAACCCTCAGGATTTTGGCAACAGAATGTCATTTCAAAAAAAAAAAAAAAAATGATTGAGAGAGGGGAAGGAGGGGATGACCCTAAATAGGCAGCCTGTCTGGTGCTCATTTTATGCCAGAGTTCATACTCTATCATTACCTTCTTGTCAGTCTGAACCATGAAACTAGAATTCTAAAAAGACTCTCCAGCCTTCCCTCAAGTTGGAATAACCTCCAGGAAAAGCAAATGATAGACTTGTTTATTAATGTGTATTTGAAAATTGTGTTTCCAACATTGGCATGGACCTTATTTTGGCAGAACGTTCCACACTGTGGTAGCATTTCTGCATTCTCTTTTGACACCCAGCATAATGGCATCCATCATACTTTCATAAGAATTTTCTCCCCATATTCTGGTTTTTGTCAAATACTAGCCTGGCTGAAATGGCAAAAGGGAGCACAGGAATGAACACATCTTAACTTATAGGATAGTATTTCTGCTTTAGTGTCCTTTGGTAAAGCACCTACCTGAGGCCTGAGCACATAGTCTCAGTAAATGCTGGTGGATTTGCATCAACCCCCTAGCCCAAGGAAACAGTGGCCATATTGGATTTCATAGGAGAATTTCAGAAGATTCAAATGAATATGAAAGCAGCCAAGCTGGAAAGGTGATTTTCCACCACAGGCTTGTAGGCGATCCAGTTTTCAATGCTCTTCTGTTCAACAAGAAAACATAAGAAAATATTTTTGTAAGCTTACATTTTTTTTTTTTTTATAAACCTGATTTCTTTAAGCTAAAAGACTTCCTTTGATTCTGAGAATCTCCTTCTTCCCTTTTTGAGGAGGTGGGGAGCTTAAAAATCTTTCCTTTTATGAAATGAGATGGCAGTAAATAACTTGTTTTTCTTTCTGAATTTCCTTCCTTGTCAAAATGAAAAGTTGGCAAGCTGTAACAAACCCCAAATTTGTTTATTGGTTTGTTTTTTTTAATCATTCCATGGAATGTGAGGATTGGGGAACTGGTAGACCAGGCAACTGAGAATTTTTCTCTTGCATTTAGGAGAAACTAAAGGACTCTTTGAACGGAACAATAGGCAACAAAGTAGCCATAAATAGCTCACCACCTTATGTGAGAAAAAACTTAGTGGTTATCATTCATATTTGCCATAATTAGGATGTACATCATGCTCACAAATACGGACAATTTGAGAGATGTTTGTTACAATACATTGTTTCGTTACACATACACTCTCTTTCATCTAGTTAAAGACCAAAAATATATCTGCACGCAAATGCAAAAGGCGACATTCTGCTTATGAGGAATTGTATGTGTTTTCATTGAAAACCCACATCATCTCAAGGCATTCCTGATCCTGCTGCCTAAGCCACTGACATACAGACCTGGCCTTGATAGATGAGTTCATTATCCCTTTCTAATTGCAAGCTGATTTCCAGGTGTGTTCATTACAATTTAAATGCAGTCTGCCTAATTGTACGTGGTGCTAGCCCAGGGGTCAACCAGTAGGGTCCATTACTCCTCGTCTCTCCCTGGCCTCTGTTTCTTACCTGTGAACTCTGGCAGGTGATCGGGGCCCCTATGAGTAATTCCTCACCGAGGAATCAACTGTCCGCCTGTGCTGCTTCATAAATACAAGTGTGGAAGCAGAGAGGGTTATGTGCTCTTATAAAGCCCTACTTATACATAGATTTAATTGCACATGCAAACTATTGATGGTATTTTTATGACTGGATGTGTGATATCTCCGACTGTAATTATTTTCTCTTGGATAGGGAAGTAGGTGGAGAACACAGTTCCCATGTTTTTAACTACATAGCAGTTTCTTTACTTATTCAGATTTTGATAAGCACCTAGAGGGTAATCTCAAGAGAACGGAAAAACCACACACACATACACACACACAGTCACACATGCATACATATAACTTGTATAATTTTAAAAACACACAAAATAATAATATATATCTTCTAAGATTTATGTACACAGATAAAATAGATTGGAAACATGCAAGCCATATCTTGGGAGAGAACAACACTTTTTCGGTAAGGGTAGTTAAAGGGATATGTTAATTTTATCTAGAATGCTCTTTTAAAACAAGGAGATTGTATTCATGAAATGCTCTATCATTAAAATGAATAAAATTTAGTCCTCAAAATATAGTAGCATAAAAATTAGTGTTATAGTAAAGGGAGGTATTCCAAGCTCTAGAAAATCCATAGGGGAGTAACTAGTACCATATGGTAGTAAAGTGCTTCCAGAGGTAAGTGAAAGTGAGGGACCAGGGCAATATAAATTGGGCTTTGAAATATGAGTAGGAGTTCACTAGCTTAACTCGAGTAGGAAATGGGTAGAAGAGCAGGATGGCCAAAAGGACCAGATGAAGCATAAAAGAAGAGGGAGTTTTTAGAGAACATTAAATATTCCTGTCTGACTCGAGCAGGGCTCGTGTGCCTGGGAAAAGGGACAGCATATGGAAAACAGTTTCAGAAGCTAGAGATGAGACAGGAAAAGCAGAGGACAGAACCAGGAGAACCTCAGTGACAAGTTGAGGTTCTAGATGTATACATGGTTGCAAGTACTCGTGTTCACTTCCAATGGCTGCCCTCAAGAATGACCAAAAACTTGGTGGCTTTAAACAATGGAAAGTTATTCTCTCACAGTTATGAAAGCCAGAAGTCCAAAATTCAGCAGGGTCATGCTCCTTCTGGGGTTTTCTAAGGCCAGAGAATCTTTCTTACCTCTTCCAGCTTTTGAGGCTTGTAGTTACATGGTTCCAATCTCTGCCTCCATTTACAGAATCCATCCTCTCCTCTTCTTTTCTTTTTTTTTTTTTTTTTTTTTTTTTTTTTTTTTTTTTTTTTTTTTTTAGCCTTTACTTCTTTGAGAGTGCAAGCAGAGGGAGGGGCAGAGGGGAAGGGAGAGAAAATCTCAAGCAGACTTCCCAGTAGGCAGGGAGCCTGATGCGGGGCTCAATCTCACAACCCTGAGCTCATGACCTGAGCCAAAAATCAGGAGTCAGATGCTCAACTGACAGAGCCACCCAGGCACCCCCAGAACACTCTCCTCCTTTGTCTGTGTCTCGCCCCTCTGTGTCTCTTCTAAGGACACTAGCCATTGGATTTAGGATAATCCAGGATGATTTCATCTAAGGATCCTTAATTATATCTGTAAACATTCTTTTTCCAAATAAGGTCACATTCCCCAGTTCTCTAGGATAGGATATGGACAAATCCTTTTTGGTGGTGGGGGGAGGGATTTGGTGGGGGACACCATCCAGCTCACAGCAGTGCTGATGGGCCAAATCATATGAGGAGAAGTAATATTGTCAAATCTGATTTCTGGGAAGGTGGTGCTGGCAAGCCAAGCCTGAGAAGTTTCTCAAGAACTAGAGATGTTTTTTGTCTGTTGTAAGAACAAAGGATCTTCCGTGGTTTCTGACATGCTGATTATTGAAATAATGAACAAATGGATAAATTTGCAAGACCAGTGAAGAAAAGATTGTAAACATTTAGAAATGAGAAGAGTACATATCCTGTGGGAAGTGGTCCTTAGGCGTTTTTTAAAAATGTTGGTCCTAAAGCAAAAATTATTCTTGCAGATAGATGTTCTTTAGTAGGTCACTCAAGACACAGAAAGCTTGGAAACCCTTACTATACAAACATAATCTATTCAACAAATATTTATAGAACATTTACCGTAGCTGTGAGAATATTCCCAGCTCTCCTCAGCTAATAATCAATACATAAGCAATATGTAAACCAGAAAAAAAAAATAACAAATGTAAAAATAAAATAAAATATGATGGTATGAAAGAAAGTACAGACAAAGAAAGGAAATATGATAGTATCTGAGACTGGGTGGTCAGGAAAGGTCTTGCTAAAGAGGCAACATGTGACCTTGAACCCTGTGAAAATCTGGGCGATGGACATTTCAGGTTCACAGTTTCTTCAGTAACTTGAGGAATAAGCCTGGCCTCCTTGAGGAACAGTATGAATGGGGGAAAGGATTGCATAGTAAGGGTTAGGAAGCATAGAGGGACCACATCATTTAAAGCCTTGGAGGCCATGATAGAAAGTATAGGTTTTAAATATAAGCAGAAACCATCAGAGCATTTTAAAGAGGTATATGACATGGTCTGATTTCCATTTAAATTATGGTTTCTCACCCTCAGCACTTAGCATTTGGGGCCAGACAGTTCTTTGTTTGGGGGGCCATCTTGTGCATGGGTTTTTCAACATCCCTGGCCTCTACCCCCTAGATGCCAGTAGAACCCATTCTCCCTGTTGAGGCAACCAAAAATATATCCACACATTGCCAAATGTCCCCTGGGGGACAAGATCAGCCCCAGATGAGAACCATTGACTTAAATAAATCATACTCTGACTACTCCAAGGAGAAGTGTTTGTAGGGGAGATAATAGTAGAAGCCAAAAGACCAATTAGGAGGCTTAGCATGTTCTGGGCAAGGGAAAATAGTGGTTTCTAATTTCAGAGAGAGAGAGAGAAATAAGTGAATTTGGAATATGTGTTAGAGATGGAATCATAGGACTCACTGACAAATTAGAATTGTGGGTGTAAGAGGAAGAGAAGAATCCAAGAAGGTCTATGTCCTAACCAGTGGGCTGACCAGTCGTATCTTTAACTGACATGAAGAAGAGTGACAGAAGAGCAAGATTGGGTGGAGAACACCGGGTGGGAAGGAAAGTCGCATGTTCTGGTGTGGATATGTGCATTTGGAATACTTACCACACATCCAAGGGAGATGATAACTCAAATAGGCTGTTAGATACACAAGTCTAGAGTTCAGGAGGGAGGTCAGCCTAGCAGTATAACTTTTGGAGTCTTTGGCATGGAGATGCTTTTGAAAGCCATAGTCAAGATGAGATTTCTTGAAGAGAGAGGAAAGGGGGAAGAGACAGGATGAGAAGAGAAAGAATAGGAGAAGAGTAGAGGCAAAGATGGGGCTTGAAGTTCTGTTAGAGGAAAAGCCAACATAAAAAATCAAGAGAGCGGGGGGCTGCCTGGCTCAATCAGGGAAGTATGCGACTCTTGATCTCAGGGTTGCCGTTTCAGGGCCCACACTGGACATAGAAAGAACTTAAAAATAAAATCTAAGGAAGGAAGGAAGGAAGAGAGGGCCCAGTGAATAGGAGGATCCAGAAAAATAGAGAAAACCATTAGAAGGCACATGAAAGACCTTGTACTTTTGAGATGTTGCTTTTGGGGTGCTAGAAAGAGAAGGAGTGAGAAGAAGCTGCCAGAAGTTAGAAAACACAATCCTGTTAGTGTTTAGAGATCCTACATATTTCTTCTCCTCTAATCATTTTTTCACTATAAATTCCAGTCTATAAAGAACAAACTGGGGACGCCTAGGTGGCTCAGTGGGTTAAGCCTCTGCCTTCAGCTCAGGTCATGATCGCAGGGTCCTGGGATCGAGCCCCGCATCGGGCTCTCTGCTCAGCAGGGAGCCTGCTTCCCACCCCCTCTCTGCCTGCCTCTCTGCCTATTTGTGACCTCTCTCTCTGTCAGATAAATAAATAAAATCTTAAAAAAAAAAAAAGAACTAATTGCTTCATAGTCTTAAGATCTGCATTTTGGGAGTTTAATTCTTTTCTGATGGGTCTTCAGGCTCCCTTTTCCTACCATGGCAGAGGATGGACCACAAAATGTCTCACAGTTCCTTCTAATGTGTGAGTCAGTGGTACATATCTATCGGTGACTTGAACTGTATCAGGAAAGAAAAGCCATTTTTCTTTGTCTTGGTTTGAGGTCCCACCTCAGGTGTTGGGGCACTAATAGGCAGGGAAAAAATGAGCCAGAAACCAGGGTGGTTCACAGATGAGAAGCCAGAGCAAGATATGGTTCAGGACAGTACATGGTTGGGAAACCATTCTATATGCAAAAACCCAAACCAACCAAAACACTGGAGGAGGCTCATGATGACATTAGGTCTTCAGGTGTGTTTTCATATTTCAAGCCACTAGCAAACAAAGTTACATTTGAGTTGGAATCTTCCTAAGCCTCCTGCCTTCCTAAGGGGCACAAAAAGAAGCATGGGCAGTGTGAATGGTCAGAAGAGGAAGGCTGAGTGGACATAGCTGGATGTGAAAGCCAGGGACTAGGGTCAGCATTTGAAGAGCATAGTCAGACATGAAGATGTGTTCACATAGTCACATGTGAGATTGTGCAGGAAGAAACAGTGGGCAGCAGGAAACAGGGTGCGAGGATTGGGACCAAAAGAGCAAGTCTCAGGATCATTTGTTCCAAAATAGGACTTCATATCTTCCCGGCAGAAAATGTTTTGGTTAATTAAGGAAAATATAAAGGGATGGGTCGGTTAAGGGAGGTCAACGACAGACGAAGAAGTGCTCAGGGACTAGCAACAGCGGGGCTTTGTTATTCTGCCTAGACCTGCAGGGTGAGGGGAGGACACAGTGGCCAAGTCACAGGGTGGGTAGGAGACAGCGACCTCTATAGGACCTGGGGCCTTTGTGGTAGAATGGCGCCCACCTGCTGTTCCTGGAAGGGAGCTGGGGGGTAGGCAGCTGAACCTCTGTCTCCTTTACCGGCCAATCAATCTCCAACCAGAAGCCAGAGTAGATGTTAGCTTCCGGGGACAAGAAGAGTGGGGATTTAGAGGGACATCTACAAGATGTCCCCCACAGACTTCCTCTGGGATGAATGAGTCAGCCTAATAAGTACATTGCACTCTTCAGAGTGAACAAGGGGTCTGTCTTCAGGGGTTTATGTCTCTAGCAGAAATTTAGCTACACCAAACAGTGCTAACCTTGACTTTGCCCAGGAAAGAACTACAGGACAGCATCCAGAAAAACTCCACGAGGGAGAATAGACTCTACAGTCATATTATGTTCTTGTGTGTTCCTGCGTATCTCTCCTGAAACCCATACCTTTTATTTAGGGCAGGAAGCACTGCTTATCTTCCAGGCTGAGAATAGCCTTTACTGAAAACTTAAAGTAGGGAGAAATAAACCAGGTTGTCAAAAAAAAAAAAAAAACAATAAAAAATCCTTACTCCAAAAGTGCTAGGCACCGAAACTGTTACAGGAGATCTGCCAGGGAGAAAATAAAGCCTGGAAAATTATTCTCCATCAGCATATTCCATGTCTGAAAAACCATTAGCTTCAAACTAGGGAATAAATACAGGACCCCACGCGTAGTAGGTGAGCCAGTGCCTTCACAATAATAACGATGTATCTCCACCATCCTATTGTTGGTGCCGAATTGGCTCATAATGATGATCTATTTCATGTCTAGAGAACTGTAAGTGTTGTAGGCAACATCACAGCCATCAATCCTCAACCGTGACGTTTCCTGTATGAGGTGTTGTTGCTTTAATATGAACGGTTACCACCTCACAGAGGAGCTCTGCCGTGATCTGGTGATTGTTGAGTCAAGCAAGGTGACTGGTTACTTTGGGGTCCTTGGGTTCTTGTAACTAATTGTTGGAATTGAAGAAGTACCATTTTAAAATTCTGACTGCTAAGAGGACTAAAAAGGGCTGTCACATATCAGTTAAATAATAAATACATTCATTTGAGGCAAACCTAGATCCTTTGGGGGGCTATCTTTTGTTATCTAACAGTTAATAGATGATCACCTATTGGGCGAGAAAATCCGTACAATCCTTTTCGCCGCTAAATTCTCTATGTATAAACACAGATGTATGCTGGGACACATGTACCGTGATTAAAACTGAGGTTCTGTTTGTGACCAGCTATAATCTTTTAGTCACATCTTTTTTTTTTTTTTAATAAGCATGATTAAAAGCATGGAATCCAAAGCCAGACTCACAGGATTCAAGTTTCTACCAACCATTTGCTGGCTCTGGGGCCTGGAGGACATTACTGAACCTCCCTGTGGTTCAATTTCCTCATCTGTGAAACGGGGATAATATTACACCTACCTCTTCAGGATTAATGAGGAATAAATGAGTTAATCCATGTAAAGCTCTTAAAACCATGCCTGACCCATAGGGAGTACTCCGTAAATGTTAGCTCTTAGTGTATTTTTTTTTTTTTTGGTAGGTCTCACATATTGCACTGTTTATTAAGAAAACCTCAAAGATAAGTTATTATTACTTTTGTACATAGAATCAGCCACTTAAAATGGTATTTTTCTCACTCCTCTTTGGGTACCCCCACAATATTACCATCCTACCTCCTAGTAAGCCCCTGTTAACCACCCAGCAGAGTGTCTGATGCATAGGACACCAGAGGGACTGATGTTTGTGGGATGCCCAGAGTCCAACCAGACATGCTTCCAATTTGTATCTAAGTGTCGTCTCGAGTGTAGGGAACACTGAAAGAAAGGGAAACTTTTGTCCCTGAGTGATTACCAGTCCCTGTGGTCCCGAACACAACCATGACTTCATGTCACCTCGTAATCCACACTTTAAAACTGAAGTCCTCCTGGGAAAGCCAACAATACACGTGCTGTTCCTGAGCAGTAGATTTTTTTTTATTTGGAAAGAGGTTTTGCTGACAGATGGGTAAAAGTGCACCCACCTAGACCGTTCTGTATCAGCTTGACAGCTGTGGATAGCCAGGAAACCTCACTATTTCTTTGTCTTTGGCATTAATGGACACTTGAATTTTTCTTCCCGGGTCTACCTGTGTCTGATGCTATCAGGCTGTCCCAGGACTGTTTGGTTCATTGAATCCATTTGGGTTTCCTGGTGGAAGCAATTCCAACACAAATATTGAAGACGTGCAAATCTGAGCTTTCGTTTTCTTCTGGTGGAAATGAGAACTCCCAGGCTGTCTTTAGTTAGGCATTGGTCCCATTTCCAACCCCTCCTGGTCCCCAGAGCCTACCCAATATACTGTGTGTAAAACACGGACCTGATGGGACCTGGGTGGGCTCATTTTACAATAGTGAAAAATGCCTTGTTTTTCTTCTGTGTTATCTTCTTTCAATCCATTATGTTCATGGTTTTGTTTTGGTTTTTTTTTTTCCAATGTTGTTTGAGAAATACTGAGTAAGTGATTAATAACCGTCTTGGCTTTGCTTTTGCTCTCAATGGCTTATAGAGAAATAATGTGACCTACAGATGTTTGGACAAATAGTACATTGTGTTAATGACAGATTCTGCTCAGACATGCCCCACGCAATTGAGCTTTTCAGCACCAAAAAGACAGGTATTCCTGGATCTTGTCTAATCGTCCCTTCTCTGCTTTTCTTGTTAGACTAAATACTAACCATATTGAAAAGGGGATTGGACAAAACACTGTTCAGAGCTGTGTATTGCTTTTGTCCTCCCTGAGGCAGACAGAGGGAGAAATGTGTAGATAAGCGTATGAGGAGGTCATATAAACAGTCCTAACAGAATAGAAGCATTCTTACGTGCTAGACATGGCACTGTGTGGGTTAGATACTTCTTTATTTAAATTGCCTTTTATTTTTACTTAAAGTACAGTAATAGGAAATAGGGTTTTTTAAGCAGATAAAAATTACCAGCCAGAGTTAATTAAGTCATCTTTTATAGTATGTGGTTTCATTTAAAATAAGTGATTAATGATAACTTAAACTCTCTGGGCTGGTTTATATAAAGGTTTAGCTGGGATTGTCAAGGAAAAGGAAGGACAGAATTTCCATATGGAGTCATGTTCCTTGAATAAGAAAATTCAAACAAAATTAGAGTTACCTATGAGTGAAAAATTGTTAAATTTAAAATACAAATTTTGGAGCTAGCAGGAACCTAGAGTTAAGTCGCTTAATCCAACATGCCCATTTTACAAAGGGGGAAATTGAGACCCAGAGGGTTCAGTCACATGGCCAAGGTCATATGGCTCTTCTGCAGCTAAGAAATAGCCAGAACCCACCTTTTTAGCTCAGAGTCTGCTATTTTCCCCACACTGCTGTCCAGCACCTCTTTCTAGTCATATATATACATATATGTGTGTGTGTGTGTGTGTGTGTGTGTGTGTAAGTTCAAAATATATATATTAGTTCAAAAATATTTGTTAAGCACATACCAGACACAGGCCCTAAAGTGTGGTAATTTAGATGAGAAAATAGAACGTGAGAGTTCATCACGTCGGCCATCAAAGTAATGCTTTTCATCTGCGGCACAGAGACAGCTGCAAAGCATTTGATCTTAACAATGACAATTAAAATGAGCCTTATTTGAAGTTGCAAAATCACCGCACTGCATTAGCGGAAGACTCCAGCATGCACGCACGAGGGCACTTTGCAGATGGCGTGCAGAGACTTGGTTTATGTAGGCACTTTAGGGAACAGATGGAACCCAAGGCATCCCATGGTAAATGTGGATTTATAGCACTACCGTCACGAGCCATAGTGGCTGTCTTCTACCTGAGGAAGCAGCTGAAGTGATGTGATGCCTCTGGCCTGTGCATGACGGGCACCGGAGTCCCTAAAGGAAACGTCGTCCCCAGGGGTAGCCTGGCTTCCGTTCTCTACCCGGGCAATGCATCATTAATGGGAGCTTTATGTCAATGAAAGGTCCACTTTATTTAAACTTGATAAAGGGAAAATGAGCATCCCCCAGAAGCCTAGACAATGAAGAGAGAAACCCACGTGAGGTTAGATGTTCATTGTTGTCATAAACCCAACCTAGTTGTTGTTTCCTGCAACTTCTAGATTTAGTAGGATGGTACCTACCCCTTTCCCTCATTCATCTACCCCACAAATGTTTTAAGCATGTGGGATTAAAGAATTAAAAGAAAATACCTAAAAAGCTGAGCTTTTAAAAAAAAAAAAAAAAACGAGCTTCATGAAGACTCAGCAAATGGGTAACTTCAGGGTCTTTATTCTGTAAAATACTGATAAGAACGTGTGTCCTGGTTCCTCACGAGGTAAAATTTCAGCATCTCATAAAGAAGCCATCAGAGAAGATGGCCACTTTGGACAAAACACACACACACACACCATCAAACAAAAGGGATCAATGAGACAAATGCCGAAGATATTACCAGGAATGTAGAATATCCCATGATGGCGTCTCCCCTAATTATTTAAGATCGCTTGTAAATTGATTTTATGTAAACACAACAACACTCAGCAACAGCCAGCTCCTTGGAGGCAACGTAAGTTGTTGGGGATTTATTGACCTGTCGTTCCCATGTGTGACTTTACTACCATTTAATGGCCTGTTTAGATAGTCTTGGTGTGTAGAAGCTCCCCCCGATCTACTCCTAGTGGCACACACCGACAGGGGTTTACCACAGAGCTAAAGGAAGGGACCCCCTGATCGACCACACGGAGGCACAGAAACTTTCCTCATTCTCTCCTCAAATGCAAGGGTTTTCTCAGGAACCGGAATGAGATGTGAGCCGTCCATATCTTTCTACTTTTTCTTATATCCTGAAAGTGGAAAACATAGAGAAAAGCTAGATGTGGACCTAGCTTTAGGTCCTACTTTTAACTCCTACAGGCAATGTGACCACGATTATACCATATGACATCTCTGAGCTGATCAGCTCTATGACTGGCAAAATTCTCTCCCTGCCTGGTGCCTGAATTTCTCTGGAAAATTGAAGTACAAATTGGGTGTGATGTGCTATGCAAATGCATAATCAAACACAAACTCTCTGCCTGTCTCCCTCTCTCTCTCTCTCTCTTGCTCTCTCCCTGCCCCAGTCTCTCTCAATTTAAAGCGTTTTTTGGCAAGAGAGCTTTGGAAATAGAAAAGGCTATTCTCTGCCTTGATGGTGACTTCAGAGATAAGAGACTCAGGCAGAGTCGCTTCTCGCGGAGAACTTAGAGTCAAATAGAGGAGAGTCCACATTTCACGGATTCTAAGTGTTCATTGAACATTCTAACTTCTCTGCAGTTGAGATAAATCTCGTAACCGGTGATGTATCATGGCTGAATAAGCAGACTTTTTCTTTCTTAGTGGCACAGGAAATAACAATGCCTCTTTCTAAGACTCAGTGTTGTCTTAGATGCAATGAAGTAGAGTAATACGGCCTCACAGATAATTCTCCTCTAGCATCAAGGGAGGTCTCGCGGAAGAGGGAGATGGAGCCCCAGACGACACCTTCTGAAAGACTTTGCAGGAAGAGTGACTGTGTAAACCGCAGGACCGGATGGGGCACGAGTTTGGGGGGGCAGAGATAATCAATTCTGCAAGCATTTCATTTTCAAATTCAGGAGTTTCCTCTTACATCAAAAGAGAAGTGTGTAGAAAGGAACCGGACAACTGATGGCAGGGGGTAGAGTAATAGGGGGAGGCCGCCCTCCCCCCTCAACCCACCATCCTTTGCCCCCATTTAATGGAACAGTCAGCCACCTTCTAGAGAGGTTTCTAGAGTGATGAGATGCTCCCATGCAGATGAACTGACATCATCCACGCTCTTCCCCACACTGTACCCCTTGAGTGAACCCAGCTCTTAATCTAAAACAGAATGTTCAGAGTCTCAGGCTCTGTGACTGGCCTCTGAAGCGACCCCAACTCAATCCCAGGGCAGAGCAAACAGCCTTCCTGCAGGTTTCATTTTCCTCAGGCCTTTCCTCTCAGGAATGCAGTTATGTGGCCATTTCCCTGACCCGGCCCTTGTCATAATGAATCCTTCCTTCCCACTGAATTATTTCCCCCTCTTTCCTCTCAAAGATTTATCCCACATGCCAACCTTTAGTGAAACTTCTTCTGCTCAAGAAAAAATAAACAAGCAACCAGAACTTGAGTGGCCAGAGTTGGGACAAAATCAAATGGCATTTCCTGTATTTTCAAAGATTGCAAAATATTCTAAAGATGAAGAAGAATGTTGATATAGCTTAAATGCCCAATTATAATAACTGGAGTTCAAAATCCAATTAATGGCATCTTTCATTCCCCCACCACCACCACCAATTTCCCCTCCTTGTTTCCTGCATTCCCTCCTCTTGACTGGTTCTACTCTTAGATTTTATATTCCTGTTTTTTTAGTGTGACATCGACCCAGAGTTTAACTTTTCTGTCATGCACACTTAATTTTTAGGATTTTTTTTTTCTCCTGTAGAGCCCTTATTTCCCATGTTTTATCTACCTTGACCTTTCCATCTGGTTATTTTTACCCTTTTTCCTATTGCTTTATTATTTTCTCTTTCCTGTTTACCATTTCTCTTCCTTCACTCACGTTTCCATTTTTCTTTTTGTCAAGTACTTTTACATCCTTTGAAAAATAATTATTGAGTCAAAGGGATTCCCAAATGTCAAGGTGTAGGCAAATAAGAAGCTGTGCTCTCTTACATTTACTATGTATTCAAAATAAACTTGACCAAGGCGACCCTCTAACAGTCTTGAGGCTGTTAGTATCGCATTCAGGGGAGGCTCCCAGTGGTGCTCTCTTAAAGGAAGAGATGTCCTCATCAGCCCAGGGAGGAGGACAAAGATGGAAAAGGCACGAGAGTGGGAGGTAGAGGCAATGTTGTATAGTGGTTCTAGCCTCTGGTGCCAGAATTCCTTTGTTCAAATCCTAGCCAAATGTACAACTTCTCTGAGAATTAAATGAGATAATGTATTTAAGCACTTAGACCATGTCTGTAACAGTAAAACTATGTAAGTACTATTATCATTATTTGTCTAAGTCACTTGAGTTGGTATCAGATGTAAGAAAAAGGACATTTTAGGAAATATACTTTCTCTTACATGTGGGATCAAGTTTGAAAAGTCTTAAAAGTAGAGATTCTCAAAGTGTGGTGTTTGGACCAGCAGCAGCAGCAGCAGCATCTAGCAACCTGTTAAAAATGCAAATTCTAAAAAAGGCAAATTCTCTAACCCTATCCCTGACCACCACCACCACCCCCAGCCAACTGAATCAACAACTTTGAGTGGGGCCAAGCAATTCAAACTTTAACAAGTCCTTTAAGTGATTCTGATAATACTAAAATTTGAGGACCACGGCACTATGGTGACTATCCTCTCTCTCCCAAAGGAGCATCCCCAACATAGAGTATAGCTGTATCCCACCCACCACCATCACCACCACCAACATGGTGAGCCTCTGTATGGTCCATGGTCATACTTATTGGAGCAACTTGAAGACAAGCAAGCTATAGGCACGAGGTAACTCTATTCTAACTGAGGAATGTTAGCATGATATCTTTCCTTGACATACAGTAGTGAATTGCTTATTTCTTTGGGTCCAAAAAGTGAGACCCCAAAATCATAGAGTGGGTGAGGACAAAGAATGCCCTTCATTCTCATGGAGTAGGACTAGGTAGTCCAGACATACACTCAAAGATTCTCAAAGACTAGTGCCTTTCTCCTCTCAAAATAATCAAGTTGCCTGGCAATACATAATGACCCCTGTTGGATGTTTCTAAGTTGTCCATTTAGGGGTACATTTGGGACATTTTGAAGTTGATAATATTTAGGAAAAATCACCATGTTCTCCTTCAGGAGCCTCTTGGTTGAAGTTTCCCTTTCAGGTACATGGACTATGTAGCCCCACCCACAGGTGTGACATGTGTGGCAATGCCTATGTCCTGGTGAGCCCTGAGTGATCCAACAGAAGCTCTCTGTTGAATATGAGGGAAGGTTACATTCATCTTTCTTCTTAATTGAATCAAGATTACAGATGACATCTGCTGACATCCTCAAAGAGACAGTAGCTCAGAGACTACATCCTTCACCCGTAGGCAGACTTCCCAGAAATCCTCACAAAAGAACCAGAGTGAGGAGCACCAGGGTGGCACAGTTGGTTAAATGTCCAACTCTTGATTTTGGCTCAGGTCATGATCCCAGGGTCATGATATCGAGCGCTGTTGGGTCCCACGCTCAGCGTGGAGTCTGCTCAAAATATGCTCTCCTTCTCCCCCTCCCATCCACGCTCTCTCTCTCCAAAATAAATAAATGAGTCTTTAAAAAAAAAAAAAAAAAGGTAAAAAGAAGAGGAGGAAGAACCAGAGTGAAAGCAACTGATCCAGAAGGATCATTGTCCACGCTATAGTCTCAGAGGTATAAATCCTGAAGGCAGGCTACCAATGCAGTCACGGCTCAAGTACAAATTCTTATATTTGTTTAGGATGTTATACCTTTCTATTTACTTAACCAGACAGACTGGTTTGGTTATCTCCATTTTGTAGATGCAGAACCTGAGGCTTAGAGAGGCTGTGAGGACAAATGGCACAAAATTAGTCATAGAACAGAAGTGAGAGCTCATGTCCCCTGAATCCCATTCCAGGGCACTTTCCACTTCATCATGTGGTGTCTCTCTGCCAGCCCACAACATAGGATGGCCTGTAAGTCTTCAGCATGAAAAGAACATGGATTCTTGATAGGAGGGCCCCTTTTACAATCTTAGAAATTAAAAGGTGATTTGCGTCTTGGGTGTGGCAGTCCCTGTGTTGATGGCCTCTGCTATCTGCCAAGAATTTTCCCAGACTTTGACTTGATGGAGCTAGGGGGTTTGGCAGTGCTAGAGAGGATGGCAACCAGTAGTATACAGCAATGCTTTCCAACAGA
Source organism: Lontra canadensis (assembly GCF_010015895.1). Taxonomy (NCBI): domain Eukaryota; kingdom Metazoa; phylum Chordata; class Mammalia; order Carnivora; family Mustelidae; genus Lontra; species Lontra canadensis. Next base: position 8,026,934 of record NW_022631014.1, read on the forward strand.
ACATTTGTGGTTCTAGAAATTTCTCTATCTATGCAATCCAATATAGTGACTGCTAGATGAGTAACTACATTTTTTATTTAATTTAGCTCTTTTTTAAAAAATTTATTTATTAGAGAGAGAGAAAGCAGAAGCAAGGGGAGAGGCAGTGGGAGAGGGAGAAGCAGATTCCCTGCTGAGCAGGGAGCCTGGCGCAGGGCTCCATTCCAGGACCCTGAGATCATGACCTGAGCCAAAAGCAGAAGCTTAACCCAAGGAACCACCTAGGTGCCCCTACTTTTAATTAATTTAATATAAACTTAAATAGCCACAGAACAGGTAGTGCCTACCATATTAGACCATGCACATCTGTAAGATCATTTTTTAGTTGGGTGCTGGATGGGTTCTACCTGAAGGAAATAAGAAACAAAAATATAATTTAGCCTCTATCCCCTCAACCTCTCAAACAAAATCACTTACCCCCAAATTTTCACACATCTATTTAGACACGTGCCCCTAGCAGAGCCCCCTGACTACAAAGACACTTACTAAAATATCTGGTTGTTATCTGCAGTCAGTTAAGTGGTTCTCTCTCTGTCTCTCTGTCTCTCCCTCTTCGATCAAGCTTTGTTTATTGTCATTTCTTATTAACCAACAGAGCAGGGTGAGAGCCGTGTGGAGACTAACAACGAAAGAGCCGTCCTCTGTGTTGGGCAGAGGCCTTGTATTAAGAATTAGAAACTGGACTCTCAAATCCTGCTTTTCAAGGAGAAAGGCCTCGATGGTGGTGGGCTGACATGGGCCATCTTAATTACAAATAAGGTAGGGACCAGTTCCTCAGCTGTCTTCCCCCCACACTTTAAGGCATAGGAACCCCAGCTTTGTAATCACACCCACACACAGGACGGCTCCTCTTTCTCAGCAGGGAGGCTGGCATTCCTCCTCACCTGAGACTGTCCTTTTTTGAGCAAGGAACTCGCAGTGGCAGGAGGTGGGCTGGCGTGGGATACGTTTAGCAGTGGTGAGAACCATTTAGCTCAGCCATCTCCATACTTTCGCAGTCAGAGGTCTTCAAGAAGGTCCAGCCTTCTTTATGCTTATATGGGTAGAAGACCAGCTAGTCAAATGCTGTTCATTCAGAAAGCTTAAGAGGAATAAGAAATCAGTGGTTTTCCCCATTCAATGCCCTTCTTTCCAGCATCAGCATCCTGACGATAAAACAAATTGTGAAGTGCACTTGTTCCAAATCGTTACATACTATGTAGCATCTACAATCTGTTTTGCCTTAATGCATCATAAACCTTTACCTGTGAAGTCATACGTTGAGTAGCACCCGTGACCCTCACAGGTGCCTGCCTATAGGCAGAGTGACACATACACCCTTCGCTCCATGCTTGTCCAAGATTTATCTTCCTAGCCTTGTGGCACACCACAGGTCCACGTGCGTGACATTCTAGTCACACATATCGATGAGCTATTTCTGAGTCATGCCCCCTCTTTTTTCTTACTGGGGGGACCCAGACTATTCCCTTTGTCTCCAGTGCCTTTTCCTGACTTCTCCACTTGCCCAACATTTGACTAAAGAGAACTCACATCCAGACGTTCGCTCACCTACTCAATGCCCATTTACATACGCTTGTACCCTCCGTCCCTGAGCGAGACACAGACAATGAAGATGACAGACTAGGTTTCTGGGTCCAAATCAGACTCTGTTATCCTTCTAGCTGGATGACTCTGGACATTTGACTTAATAACCCCAAGTGGAAAATTGCAAGAATGCTGCCTCCCTCTCGACGTAGGGGAGTGAGATCACAGGCCTCCACTTAATTGAATGGCTTGTGTGTGGTAAATGTTCATGGTGACCTCCATCCCTGTCAAGTTCTGCTCCATCCCACCCATTCCAAGGACACGTCCTGAACTCACCTAGTTGAAATTCATCTCTCCCTCTCCATCATGCCCGTAGCATGTTGGCTGAATGGAAGGAGCACGTATTTCTTTCTGTTTTACACCAGTTAGTCACGTCAACTTCAGCCTCCTCAATGAGATGTCACGTCTTTAGAGGAGATGGTCCAGATGTCTGTCCTCTATAACCCGTTAATTGCTTACGTTAAATTCATGTGCCAATGAATGTCTTCTGTCTTCTATGTGCCAAGCACTGTGTTCGATGGGGCCTCTGGAAACAGGTATATAACCCCATTTTCCAAATGCAAAAAAGTTACAGTATAACTAGGGAGAATGTGATGAGCATTTCTGTGTTTGTTTGCTTGGCCCCTATTCCTTCTTGCAGAAATTGTATCATCTTTCCTTCAAAAGTCATTCCTGTAGTAACTGGAATCACTGGTGCCTTATCTTCACCCCTCCTGTATCCATGCCCTTTGCCCCATGATTGTTTCAGTCCTTCCTACTAGTAAGACAGTACCCTCCTCCACACTTTGACTTTGTGCTCAGCCACATAACTTGCTTTAGCCAACAGAATAGCGTAGAATACAATGTACCACGTCTGAGCCCAGTCCTTAAGATCCACCATAGGCTTCCACTTCCCTTGGACCTCTGTGACTGCTGTAAGAAGAGTTTTCCCATTCATTCAGCCCGGTCACTAGAATGAGTCCTATTAATAGAACATGCCTGAGTTTAACTTGCCACAAGAACTATTTAGCCGGACCTGCCACTTAAAAGCAAAGCTGCCTGGTCTGTAGCAGTCTACCTCTAGCCATCCTGCAATTGCATAAAAAATAAATGCTTTTTATATTTTGCCACTGAGCTTTTGTGGTTATTGATTCATAGTAGTAGGTGATCCCTATATGGTTCCCACTCTAATCTTCTGTCCTCCTCCATGTTCTTCTCTCTACCTGAGAGCTTGAAATATCTCAATGGGATGGCCATCTTCCCATCCCCTCCAGAACCAGAGCTGCAGTCCCCAGTCTAGGGTAAGCACGTGACCCAAGGAGGAGCAATCAGGGTTCATCCAATAGACCTTTAATGTTAGAACCAGGGAATATTTGAACCTGAGCCCACACAGCACACAATTCCACTTTTCTGGTGAGAGCCAGCATATCATCAACTGAGGAAAAGGGAGAGAGACTGAGGCAGATGGAGGCAGGGAGCAGGAACAGACTCACAGTGGTCAAGGCCCTGATGCAGCATCCAGGGATCTGGGAGAATCCTCAGGTTCTGCTTTCCTCAAATTTGACCCATCAGTGTTTCCCTCAGTTTTGAGAGCTAACCCAGGATCCAGTAAATTCCTTTTTAGCTTAAGCTGATTTGAGTCAAGTTCCTATCGCTTGCAACCTTGAAAAACCAGAGACCAAATAAAGAGGCAGTTTGGTCTGGGGCAGCCATCGCAGGGGCGCAGGGGGGACTGTGGGAGCCCAAGAGAGAAGGGCAGCTTCCCCGGCTCATAGCATCAGAGAAGGCTTCTGGGGAAGGGGGCAATCACCCTACTGTCTGCAGCATGAGTGGGACATGGTCAGAAAAGGGGACAGCCTCTGAAAGAGGTGGGGGCCAGAGGCTCAAGGTGAGAAGCAAGTTTGGGAAGGTAACGAGGGCCGATGTGGGAGGACCTATAAGTTAGCCTAAAGAAGGAGGACTTCGGATGGCAAATGGGAGCCGTGGAAGAATTTTCAGCATAGTAGCCTTTTAGAAGCCCCTTTTTAATTTTTTCTGGCTGCAGGGTGGATATTGAGGTCAGAAAACCAGTTGGGAGGCTGTTAAAAGCATCCAGGCATGAGATGAAGGGCTCCTGCATTCTGGCCGAGGCCTCCGGCTTTCTAGTAGGGTTTTTTTCCCTGAGTAGTGCGCGGTATTTGTCTGTCAAATTGCGAATTGGAAAATTGAAGCCATTTTCTCCTTTGAAGGGCCTTGTGCCTCCCACTTAAGATTGCGAGGAGCCATGCTGTGATAAGGGGATGACAGCTCGGCCACTTGTTCCACAGTTCCTCTCCTCGAAGACTCTTCTGAACATGTACAACCTGGGTGTCTCCGCCCTCGGGCCGTCAACTCCTCATTGTTCAAGATGTGCTGTGTTGCACTTACCCAGAATAAAATGATTCTCATTTACTTACCTAGCAGCTGTCAAAGCCTGAAATTTCATTCTGTGGGCGTAAGCAATTTCTCCCCTGTAAATGTGGCTTCGTCTCGAGTTTGTTATCTGCCAGCAACAGAGAACGGCGGGCCACAGTCGCCTTTCCTTTCTCCTACAAGCAACAATTAAAGACCAATTCTGCCCGAGTACAAATGCATCTGTTAGCGATTGTCACTCTGGAGTCACGCGCTCAGGACCCTCACTATTTTTGCTGGAAGACCTGCAGATGGAAAAAAAAAAAAAATCGCTTGGTGATATAGAGAAAAAACCCAAAAGGAAAAGAAGAAAAAAAAAAAAAAAAACCAGTGGCTTAGCTCCTTTTGGAACTAGCAGGGAAGAATCATTTTTATTTCCTGGGCAGACAAAGGGACGCTGGTTTTGGGAGAACTCAGGATCCAACTCTCTATTGAGGAAGAGACCTGCAAATGGAAGGTATCAGGGAAAGTGCCTAGAGGAGAGAAATGGAATTTCACCCAGGTTGGCCTGATTCCTATAGCCCCTGTAGATGCAAAACACCTTGGCCGGATTATATTTCATGAACGAAGTGAGGAAAAGGCAAACAAGCAAGAAGAAGAAAATAATTGGTTTCTGGATTGTGTGGACAGGCTATCCAGTTCTCATAGAATTCTCTTTGTGATACAGTCTCTGCATTGCCCCTCACCCCCCTTCCAGGCTCAGGAGGGCATTGGCTTTGAGAGCAGGTCCCTGCGAGTGCCAAGAGGCTCACCATCAGGTCCGGTTTCCCCAAGTCTTTGGGGTTTCTGACCACACACATAATGAGGTCGCACTTCAGCAATGTCTTTGTTCGACCCCAAATGATGTTCCCACCCTCCCGACAGAGCAGCTTTTGTGTCTTCTGTCAAAATAATCACTTACCCAAAATGATGGCAAGGCTCCGAAATATCCCTGCTTTAACCTTAGGGAATATAAAAAGGAGTGTTAAATGTTTAACCTGGATTGATGAGGTTTGCTGAAACTATTGGATAAAATGAAAACTTTCTTCGGGGCATAAATCACTGGGGAGATTTTCCACCCCCCTCTCATTGATTTTTGGGCTCCGTTAATGATTCCAGCACTGAGAACAGAAGACTAGGTAGAAGTTAAAGAAATGGAAAGCCACATTAACCTCTAAATTTTACCTACATGTTGATTTTTGACAGTGAAATACTATAATTAACCCAGACTATTTTCCTAAGATTTAATTTTTTGCTGATGTCCAAAAGTATTACAGAAAAGCTGATTCCTAATTATTACATACAGCATTGCATAAATTTCTTCCTAATTAAAAAGCCTCTAAATTCTAAATAATCAATTTATGAAGACATATGGTTTTGAAAAATTGGGCATTTAATTTCTAAAGATTTATTGGTAATTTGTACCATAGCTAATTAATTATGGTTATAATACTATTGCCATCATAGTAGAGATTGATGTGATGATACAATTGCAAATTTATTTTGATATGTCTTCTTTAATATCAGAGCATTACATTATACTTACTTTTTCCAGCCCCTTCTTAATTATGCTTGAAAGCATTAGTTTAATGAAAGATAAGAGGGCTTGATAAGTGTACCATCAGAATTTATTTGAAAAACTATTTTCAACATGAAACAAACAAATTGTTTTTTGCCCTGGCAAAATGAAATTTGCAGTTGGTAATAAATTAGCAGCCAGAAATGCCTTAAAATTAAATAGTATTCGGTACAGAATTTCCCATTAACCATTGTGACAATTTGCAGAGAGCTTAGCATGAGAAAGTAGTTAAACTGTACGGAGGAAGTCTGCAGACAAAAATGAATAGAACCCAACATAAACAATGATGGCATTGTAAACACTCACAAACACATGGGCTAGGTGGGGAAGGGTTTTTCCTATTTCCTTTGTCATGTGAATTTCTAGGCATTAAAGAAAAAAAAAAAAAAAACACCTAGAAACTGTTTTGGATATGACCAGGATTTTCTTTGAAGTTGTAGGAAGAGAAGAGATTTTTTATTTACTGGTAGAAAAATGCCACTGATCCATTTTATTGAATAGAAACGTGTGACTCTGGGGAATCATGGCACAGAACCGAATTGTTGGTTGCCAGGGAAAAGGAGAGGAAGAGGGCGAAAGTAGCTTCTGAGCTGTGCTCAGAGCGCAATGTGGCAAATGCAAGTTAGCTAAAGAACCTGGTTCCCCATGGAGGGCCTTCCGGGGGGAGGCAGCAGAAACTCTTCATCTGGACATCCTCCCGATGAAACCCCAGCTACCAGAGTCAACTGCCTTCGCCTTCCTTGTTTTACATGGTAACAAAAAGGTTGGGGGGGGGGGGGGGTGGGACACATTCTGCAGCTTCTCTAGTGATCACCTTGCTTTGGATTGCTTTTGTTAACTACTGTGGCTTTTCTCAGACAGGCTCCGTTGGCTTAAAATTTCTTCCCTCTTGTTTCCACGGCACGGTTCCTCTGTCTAGCTGTGTGACTTTGAGAAAGTCACTCAGTATGTCTTTTAAGTCCCAGTTTCCTCTTCAATAAAAGCATGCTAGGGGGCGCCTGGGTGGCTCAGTGTGTTAAAGCATCTGCCTTCGGCTCAGGTCATGATCCCAGGGTCCTGGAATTGAGCCCCGCATCCGGCTCTCTGCTCAGCGGGGAGCCTGCTTCCTCCTCTCTCTCTGCCTGCCTCTCAGCCTACCTGTGATCTCTCTCCCTCTATCAAATAAATAAAATATTTAAAAGAAAAAAAAAAAAAAAGCATGCTAGTAAGAGAATCAGCAGCAGCTTTCCAGCGAGGATAAAATGTGATGCGTGCTAGTCCGCGCTGGGCAGGCCGGCAGCACGCTCAAGATCGCAGTGCGCGGAGGACAGGACCAGTTCAGGGGACCGGGTGTCTGGTCTGTGGGAGGGCTGGGCATTGTCCATGCATTCATCTTACAGATATTGATTGTCTGTCCACTCTGTTTTCAGTGGAGCTTACGTCCTATGGGTACAGAAATAAATAGAACGTACGGGTATCTGCTGTCTCAGAATCCACAATCTAATAGAAAGGAAAATTGTGTGCATAAAAATAATTAAACTACTAGTGGCTATGCATGAGTGGCATGGGGGCACAGAAGGAAGAGCCTTGGAGAGCTCCAGAAGGTCTAAAGGAGAAGATAATAAATCTCTGAGTCTTGAACAAAGGCCAAGTAGGTGGAGAAGAGTACTGAAGCAGACAGTACAGCAAGACAGAAGGTTCCATGACAGATGTTAAGGAGTTCCAAGGAACTGGTTAGAGCTTAAGAGGCAAAATGAGGCTGGTGACAGAGGAGTTTGAAGGCTTGGCAGGGCCTGGGCTGACCTATTGGATAGAGGCTCCCATGAGATACAAAAATACCAGAGGTACCTGTGTGAGGAGTAGTGGGCACACTGATTTTTCCTCTCCAAAAATATGGCACAGGTTTTAAAATACATAGTGGGAATACTCCAACACAATACTCTAAATAGAATAACCAAATGCATATCCTGATTATATTGATCAAATTTGGGCTCCGCAATAATAGTTGTCATAAAGAAAAAAGTAATGTAGTCTAAATTACTCTTTGGGGGTATTTTATCACGTGCACGATAAACTTTTAACACACATCCTTAAAGCCAACAAATATTCAGCTCTTAGTATGCGCTAGGCATCCTCCTAAGCCCTGCATGGCAATGTTAGTTGACGTTCCTAGTCCTTTGTAGTAAAACATGAATAATTTTGACAATTTTATAATAGTTTAGCTCTGTTCTTTGCTTTTTAAAAACCCAGTATTGAATTTATTCAAAAAAGTATTTACTGAGTACCCACTCTGCCCCAAGTATGCATATATATTTATTCAGTGGTGAAGTTCCACATTATAATCTTTCCCCAATTCATGCTCAGGGATTAGAATTAATTGTACAGCTGTGGATAATTCATTTAACCTCAGTGGGCCTCAATTTCTTTTCCTGTAAAATTAGTCCATCTGAAAAACGAGTGTGAGTTTTGAAAATGGGTGAGATCTTTTGATTAGGAAAAGATGTGTTTCCTTGGTAAGTCTCAAAGGCTGATATCCATATATGAACTTTAATTGGAGATTATAAAACTTCTCATATACTCTCTAACTAAAATTCAGCTGAATGCCAGCTTACATCTTTTGGGTAAAAATGCCCCTGATTTTCGATTTTGGATATCACACAATTTCATATGAAATTTGAGATCATTTGATCTCACTTAATTTATGTGTCCATGCACTAGTTTCTGCCCAGATAAAAAAAGCCAGAAAAGCTCCAAGTTTGGGGGCTAGCTAAGCGGGATAAGATCAGGCACTTTCCATTCCCCTCTGAGAGTTTAAATAACTGAGACAGGCTTCTGAACTCCAAGCCGTGGTTTCAAGGCTGGTCAATCACCATAAACTACAGAAACCACATAACCACCCCGTATGCTCCAACATAGCTCCCATTATTATCGATAAAAGTTACACTACTAGACCAAGGGGAGAGAAAGGCCACAATAAGGCTTTTAAAAAGCTATTTAATATATCAGCTTTCACAAAGATAGACGGCATCACTAAGACAAAACAAGAAAAGATGTGCCGGACTTTACAAGGTATTGGCACTGTTAATCATATTTTGAAATATTGCTGGCATATATCTTGGAAAACGCAACACGGTTGCCGTATTTCCAATGGGAGAGATGACAGTTTTAATGTTGAGATACACTGATAATTCCAAGCCCTATTCCCACCCGTCCCCCCCATATGGGATAAACCAGAGAAGATTAGGCAACCAGGTGGGTTCCAGAAGCTTAAGTACTAAAATTGAACATCATAAATTCTGCCACATTCCATTACAAAGTTATCGCAAAATTTCACTAAGCAAACAACTATATATGTGTATGTGTGCATTTTGTGTGTGTATATATACTATAATGTTATAAAATTATTTACATTAGTATTTTATTTATATATACAAAATGTTAAATTATACATTTATATGCATATATAAATATGGATGAACTTATAAAAAGGTTATTGAAACAATTAGCTAGTTTCCATTTATACTTCTCCATTTCAATTTTTAAATACCTCTTGAGAGCTGAGGTACTCAGGTCAGTATAGATTTTACAGCCTTTCCACATTCGTTATTTTGGTCATCCCAATTCTGTAAAGTGGGTAAGACATACGTGTTTATGGCCGTTTTACTGATAAAGAATATGATGCTTATATCTTGCCCAAGATCCCCTAGATTGTATGTGGCAAAAGCAGGATGTGATGCCTGTTCTTCTGCTTCTGAATTCAGGGCTCTTCTCACCCTCCCATCATGGCTGTGTAGCATGAGATCATTTACAGGTAAGAGCTACAAAGACCTGATCCAGGAGGACCTGGATTCCTTGCTCAAGCCCCATGTATCACTGTGATGTTCACCAAGAAATATGGCCTACTGGGCATGTTGATGTTTGATGATGTTCTCTCCTCTCGCTTCAGTTAGGACTTTATTAATTATGGCAAACACTTTGGATTGCTGTTGTCCTTTCTTCCTTGGTCAGAGAATCTTGATTTCTTTCAGTATAGCAATGGTACCCACGTAAAATATCCCATCTCCCACGAATATAGGGTAGCCATGTGACATAGTCCTGGCCAGCTAGATGTGGAGAAAGTCCCTGGTTGGGGCTTCTGGGAAAACTATTTAAATGGGAACAGAACTGTTGGTTTTACTCTTTATCTTATCCTCTTCTTCTTCCTGCCTGAAATACAAACACAATGCTGAAGGGGTAGCAGCCAGCTTACAAGCTTGAGGATGAAAGTGACATATTTAATTAACAGAGTAGAAAGGTAGGAAGAGCTTGGATCCCTCAGAGCATTACGGAGCCATATCAGAAACCTAACTGCCTACCTTCAGACTTCTTATTATGTGGGAAAAAAATGTAGGCCTTTAGCTCATTAAGCCACTCGAGCTGCTGTGACTGAACTTAGTCCTCATTGATAGAGTAAAAGGAATTAAAAATGGGAAGGAGAAAATGTTAGATGGAACCAGAAGAAAACTCAAGGCAAGGATTGTTGTACACAATCCGCAGGTCTTCCACCAACAGTCCACCCAACTATCCATGGCTAGAGGCTATCGCCAAGAATACCTCATGCTCGGACCAAGGTACACCACCAGCAATGCTTTGAGTTAGGGTCTCAGCTGCTATTTCCAGAGAAGTGAGCCGCAGGGTTGAGTTTTTGTACCATTGCCACTTTATGCCTCTGTTTCTTTACTGACAAAATGGGGATGATAATACCACCTACCTCTTAGGATTGTTCTAAAGATTGAATGAGAGAATATATGTAATGTGCTTAGAATAATGCCAAGCATACTGGAAGCATTTAGTAAATGTCCTCCTAAGATCTAAGAATCAGTAATGATTCTGAGTAAGCAAGAGCTAACTTCCAGAGACCCAGTGACACCAATTCTCCTTTTTCTATAGACACAACCCTGGAAAAAGGGTCGATTCCTTCTCCCCATTCTTTCCCATACAGAAGATACTGGAAGTATGAAAGTCTGTCCAGGGAGTGATCATAATTTTAAAAAGATGGGGCGCCTGGGTGGCTCAGTGGGTTAAAAGCCTCTGCCTTCGGCTCAGGTCATGATCCAGGGTCCTGGGATCGAGCCCCGCATCGGGGTCTCTGCTCAGCAGGAAACCTGCTTCCTCCTCTCTCTCTGCCTGCCTCTCTGCCCACTTGTGATCTCTGTCTATCAAATAAATAAATAAATAAATAAATAAATAAATAAAAATCTTTTTAAAAAAATAAAAAAGAAAAATCCTAAAATATATATTGGGTGATTGGGAGGTTACAGCATAAGCATCAAACCTTCTCTTAAAAAGAACACACAATCTGATGTAGGGGAGGGAATAGGGACAGTTTATTAACTCAGGCTTTGTGGAATGTTGCTCTGCCAGGTGCTGATAATAAATAGCACAATGTTTCAGAGAAAGAAGATCTCAACATTTGCCTGACTCTTGACAAAAGTTTATTGGTGGTCTTGAACTAAACATTAAAAATGAGCAAAAAAGAAGGATCAGATGATTGGAAAGGAATGAAGTATACCTTAGAAAAAGTCTGATAGGATGTGAACACCCCCAGGATAAGGGTATTATCTTACTCATTTTAAAACCCCAGTGTAAGTACACATAGAATGAATTTCCCCTGTTGGGTTTTTTATCGTTTTCTGCCTCTGGGATTTTGTTTTTGCAAAAACCACAGTTATTCAACACTTCTATATAGGGGGTTGGTGAAGTAGCTTATAGCAGATCAATGGTCCCAGTGAGAATAACTAGAAATATCAGAGAAAACAAAAACAAAAATCTTTTTGAAGGCATCAGAGATCTACTAAATCATCCAAGACCTGAGGGACCAAGCCCTCTGAGAAAGGAAGGCCCCAAATTCTTTCCTCCTCAGTAATTTTCTCATTCTCAATTGCATAAGGCAAGGAGTCAAAAAGCCAAGCAAATGAAAACTTCTAAAAAGCAGAGTGGAATTTTTAGAATCTCATGATGCCTGAAAGATTAAAAACTAGAATTCAGGAGGACAGGCTTTTGTAAATATCCCAGGCTCCTCTTGGGATCCCTATAAGACAACACCATAGGAGAAGGTGAAACCACAGTAGACCCACCCTGAGGAAGGTAAAACTTTCTCTCTGCTCAGCTGAGCCCTTAATTTGATCGAGGTAAACTTCCCCAACTCTAGATATCTAGGCTTACCTATAGCATTCATAGAGGGTAAATACTTTCTGAAGGAATATAATGTCATCCAAAGCCTCCAAAATTTTTCATGTGCAACAGCTCTCATTTCTGTCAAAACTTAGCAGACATATTGAGAAACAGGACCAAGAAGTAATAGATATCAGAAACAGACCCGTGGATGATCAGGTATTTTCCTTCTCTTTAAAATGAGTGTGACTAGTACATTCAAGACATAAATGACAAGATGGAGAATTTCAGCAGAAAACTAGACTGTACTAAGAAAAATGAAATAGAAATTCTGGAATGAAAAATGCATTAGCTGAAACGAAGATGAAGATCTCAGTAAAAAAAATGTAATAGCCGACTGGATGCAACTGAAGAGTTGATAAGTGCCCTGTAAGATAGGTCAAGAAGAGGTATTCAGACTGCAGCACCGAGGAGTGCTAAATGGATAGAAAATACAGGAAAGAGACACAGGAGAGACACTGAAAAGTTTGAACATATACATTTGGATTCCCAGAAGGAAAGACAGAGATAATGGAACAGCCGCAACTTCCAGGAGAAAAAGGCCATGAATTTTTCAAAATTGGTGGAAGATACAACTACCGGTTAAAGAACATGATTTGAACCCTAAGCTAAATAAAACCTAATTACATAAGTCTAGTCTCATTCAACACTATTGATTTGTTCATGGTTTAGAAGTAAAAATCTTGTGAAGCTTCATTGAGTACATGTGATTTCAGCAGGAGAATAAGATACTAGTGTTGAATTTGACCTTGACTTTGCCTTTAAACCAGAATAAACCTAGGAAGATTGGGCTAGGATAAAGTTACTCTGGCTTAACTTTAGAACCAGAACAAAAATACAAATTTCAGCCCTGTGATTTTATTTGTTTTAATATGTTCTGAAGTAAGAGGAGACAGTGTCCCAAACTCTGCTGCCACACTAATAACTTTCTCAGCTTTTTCTTTTTCCCCCAATAAGTTCTGATATTTGCCTGGAAAAATCTTGTCATTTTGACATTTGAGTGTTGGTATTTAGCACTTTTATTTCCATTTCTTTCTCTTTTATAAAATCAGCCATCATCTTTTTTTTTTTTTTTTAAATGTGCCAAGTTTTACAAGCTGTGAATTCTTTTTCAGGAAAAAAAAAAAAAAGAAGAAGAGAAAAAAAAAAAAAAAACACCTAGGTCTTTTTTTCCCCCCGCAGAAGCTTATAGTTGAAGGGCAAATCCTCCCTAATATCTTTTTACTGATTCAGTTCAAGCTTTCTTCTTTTCCTGGACAGAATCCACCTGGAGTCTTTCAGAGACTGTTGATAAGGCAAGGAAGAGCCCAATCTTGGACTAGGAAAACTCTATTTAGAAATTACTCAGGCTTTCCCTGCTTGATTCTGTTTTGAGGAAAGCAGGGAGGAGTGATATTTGTCAACATGTCATTGGATTCTCAGATTGTTTCACACTTTCTTCAGTGATCTTTGTTACTTCATTTTTTCCAGAAGACTCTTCTCACTGATGAGTAGTCCTGGCAAAGCCCTGATGGTTTCCTTCCACATTCACAAGGTGTTGGCTGCACTCTGTTTAACATTCCAACAGGGTTAGCTTAGCTGGCCTGGAGTGTTGCATAGCCAACAGTAACATGCTCCCTGGTAGAAAGCTGACTCGTGAATGCTTATCCCTCTTTAACTCTCCAGAGGCACTGGTTTTTTTTCCAAGAGTTACTGATTATTAGACCAAAGGAAGACCAGATGGCTGACTTAGTATCCTCCATTTTTAGAAAGGAGATGGTCCTAAGGAATGGAGAATTGACCCAATGTACAGAAAGTAAGCATAAATTTCCCTTGACTTTCCCCTCCTTTTCATTCCCCAGCAGACATCATTTAAGCACATATTATTGGGAAGGGCCCTAAAGTAGGGGAACAGAGAAGGGGACTATGAATTAGGCATGACCTCTGTATTTCAGGGGTGACCCACAAAGAGAAAGACCCTCTTTGGTGATAGATCAATGTTACAGTTACAGTTACATAAAATAAGTGAAGTTTTTCAAAGTTTCTATCCTGGAAGACCTCCCCTCATTCTTCTCTCACTTCTACTCTCCAGTCGTTGATTGCTTCTCAAAGAACATAATTTTCTGGCTGCGTTTTGTCAAGGATCCTAACATGTTTCATGCCCTATCAGCATTTATTCTGTGTATATATATATTTCAATCTCAAGAAAAAGAATATCGATTCCATAGGATCTAGGAAAAAATACTAGGAGTCTAATCTTACATCCCTTCAGGCAAACTACAGGTCTGCCTAAATGGAATTTTCATTCACCTGTCTGCCTATTTCATGAGACCTGAGCCCTTAGAGGCTAAGGCTATATTTTAACCATGTCTTAATTCCCAGAGATTGCAGCAAAGACCTGGCATCCAGTGGAACTCATGAAAGCCATTCAAAGTTGATTCTTTTGAGCCACAAGATTGATTAGTAATTTGTATCAGTGATCAAAGAAAATGGCAACCAAAATATGTTCACAAACACATTAAAAAGTATTACTAAGTTTATTGTGGGAATGAATAATTAAGAGAGAACCCTACTTTCACCTGGCTTGAGAGAGTATTGCAGGAAAACTGAGACATGTGCAGAAATACCCACTACCCACGATGGTATGGGTATGAGATGAGGCCAGGAGTGGCACAGTGAGTACTCTAGATCTGTGTTGTCAAACATGTTAGCCACTAGTGACATGTGGCTATTTAAATTTAAAATAAATAAAAAGAGATGAAATTTTAAATTATGTCCCTCAGTCACACTAGGTACCTTTTAAGTTCTCAGTATCCACATGTGGCTAATGACCACAGTACTATAGAGCACGATACATTTCCAACATCACAGAAAGTTCTATTGGACTGTGTTGCTGTAGAAGTTCAGAGAGATGAGAAAGCAGTTCTATTAGGTCAGTCATGGGAGGCTTCATAGCATATTGGCACAGGCAGCAGCTTTTGGTGGAGGAGTGGGTCACTGATGAGAAAAGGGAAGATCTTCCAGAAGAATGGTATAAGCCAAGGGAATTGTTAAAGCATGTTTGGTGGTAGCATTCATAGCAATAATATCATAGTCACTCTCCTGACCGTATATTCCTTTTCCTCCTGCTTTGGTTGGCTCCCACTAGCCTAACAATGAGGAATGCATAAGATGTGTGGTATTCTCTCTTTTTTCTTGATAATCTTTTTCATGGGATTGCACCAGTTTCCATGACTCTAACCTTTAGCAACATGTTTAGGCATCCTTCCTTATCCTGAGCTGGCCACACTCAGATCACAGATACACAAATACACATACCTGTTGTATGAGTTCAAACCTTCTTTGGAGATTCCAGTAGAAGGAACACAGTGAGTCAGAAGAGCTGTCCTCTATGTGGGAAGATAAGCTCTGAGGAAGAACACAGTGATCCTCCAGAATTGTAGTTTACTAGGGCTACCATAACAAAGCACCACAGAGGGGTGGCTTAATCAACAGAAATATATTGTCTCACACAACTGGAATCTAGAAGTCTGAAATCAAGGTGACCACAGGGTTGGTTTCTCCTGAGGCCTCACTCTTTGGCTTAAAAATGGCCACCATCTTGCTGCCTCTTCACACAGCCATTCCTGCTGCACACACACCCTTGGTGTCACCCTAACAACCTCACTTTAACTCATTTACTTCTTTAAAGACCTTCTCTTCAAATATGGTTACACTCTGAGGCACTGGGGGTTGGGACTTCAACCTGTGAATTTTGCAAGGATACAGTTCAGCCCATAATAGCAATAAAGCAAGACAGGGCTCAGCTGCCTCACAGCCCAATCAGCAACAGCACTGAGCAGAGTGACAGAGGCCACAGCCACCACCGTCACACAGGACTTTTATGCTCAAATATTTTGCATTGCCTCCACTCACAGCAACAACTGAGTTTGTCATTCCTGCCGAGTTGTGGTGACAGCTGCTACTTATCCCACCACCCCCTTGTCTTAATGTCTCTGAGTTATCTTGGTCTTCCTCACCCTGTCTTTATGGTGGAGCAGTTGACCAATCCTGTGAGATTTTCTGGAGTTAACACTGTCTTTCTCAAATCTCTCTTTTTCTTTCTTGTACCATCCAGTTTGATAGTTACCTAACTGGCTGCCTCCACCACCATCTTTTCAAGACCTTTTTGCAGCTGTGTCAGGGGGCTCTCTCTTTCATCTGCCTTCATTGCTTCCCTGCTGTTAGTGGTCCAATACCTGAGATGGTTCCCAGTAGAGACCAACTTCGTAATATCTGCTGCAGACCTCACGAAAGATGAATAAGCCAGCTTCCAGGTAGTGGGGTGACCAAAAGAACACAGTCTTTAAAATGAAAACAGACTTGGATTCAAATTCCGGTTGCTCGCTGGCATTTGAGACATATCAAGTGACACACAGGTCCCTCGTCTATCACATGAAAGTAATAATACCTTGGATGCTGCTGGAGAAGATACTTTATAATAGATACAAGGTGCCTGCTTGTCTGTAGTATGTTCTCAGCTAAAGGCGCAATGATGATGATCACTCCTGACTCTACTTTGGGTATCTTCTTTCTGTACCTTTGAGCATACTACTCCGCCTGCTGCCCGTGACTGCTCTCCTTTTCATGCCTATCTTAGTCCTATTCTTCAAGGTCCGCCTCTTTTTTATATCCATGTGTGCATGCACACACGTACACACACACACACATGCATGCACGCAGTTGCAGAACACGAGCAGAGCCCTGTTTGTATCCTTCCACCCTCCCTTCTGCACACCAGAGGCTGCTGATGTGAATATCTGCAGTGGTCTGCCTGAAGGCATTTTTTTCCTGGCCATGAGAACATTCTTGGCTCTTGTGTGGTACAAGCTAGAAGTGGTAGAAAATTAAACAGCCCTCTGCAAAAAAACAGATGGGAATTTGGTGGATAAATCCTTGAGCCTTCTTGCTCTTTTGGGAGGAAAGCTCTCAAGTGCGTTCTACACTCTCCCAAGATGCTAGGATAGATTGAACTCCATTTGCCCACAATGGTCCCCTCTCAGTAACACGCCCTATAGCTATCTGTCCCTTCACGGCTTCCTGGGATCTCTCAAGTATACTGTGTGCACTGGAAACCTTATCTCAGTATGTCTCTGGAAGAACCCAACCTAAGACCCAACCATGGCAGCTGTCCCCTTTCATCTTGTCCCCTCCCTTCCTGACTCCACAGTAGTATCTCACTTTACGGGCTGCAAACAACTGGGGCTCACTCCCGACGGTCGCCACAAGGAAGTTGGAATTCATGCATCCCCAGCATTACCAGAAGTTCTTTTCCCATTAGGGAATTGTTCAGAGAAGACCTCCTGGGTCCACAGAGCAGGCGAAGCAAGAGATGACACTGTAAATGTCACCATGGCATATAAAATACTACAACAGAAACTATGATGCTGTTAAGTGTTCCTGAACAAGAGCGCTGGAGCAGCAGTTTCTTTGTGATTCTGATGACCCCATACCCTCTGGCCTCAGCCCACTGCCATGAGCTCACTCTCCCTTGTTCCTTGAGACTAGCGGAAAAAAATGTGTAGCTCACACATATCTTCTACTGACACGACAAAAAAAAAAAAGTTTTACCTTTATTTTCTTATTGTTTTCCTGAGAGGCCATACAACTGACTTGGCTTTTGTCATTGAGCATCTGCTAGTGAAGGTTCTGTGAACCTTCTTCCCCCTCATCAGATCACACACCATCTGCCATTATCTGCTGGGGTTGCACATTTTCCCGGTTGACAGTCACCGTAAACTTCCGCATGTCTGGAACACATTCATCATAAACTCAAGACATTATTCACAATCGTGTTAACTTTCTAGTGCTACGGGGTAGAAGGACCTTTTCCGATCACCTTGAATATTCAGGATTCGTCTATGCGAAACCCCACAGCCGTGTCTCTTTTAACATTGGCCATCAGGATCTCTAAATTGGGACTGTGCTTGAAGTTTCTGAATCTTCGAAAGCACTAAAAAGATATAAAGACTGTAGACAGTACAAAATTTTGCTTTCTTTATTACAAAGGATTTTGTGATGGTGTCCTCTCTGATCATAAGCAGACTTTAAAGTAGCCAGTAGAACCTGGGGTCTACATCCAAGCCTGCTGAGCAATTCCCCATGTCTGTTCTCCAGAAATTTCACTGTTCATATCCCTTTGCATATAGAAAATACTACAATACCTTTTATACTATGGGGCCTTACTTTCACGTCCCAGAAAATCTTTGGTGTTCTTTGTCAGGAGTTGCAGAAACAATGGAAGGAATGCTAATTGGGGTCCTAGACAAATTCTAAACCAGACATGCATGTGTTTACACTGGGCCGTTTCCCGTCGCTGCCGATCTTGATCACTTTTTCATGTTGGAGCACCGTTTACACCAATCCAGTTCTTGTTATCATCCATTCTGTTAGCCCATAATCCATCCACCATTCTCTCCTGGTGAGATTTTGTACTCTGGCCAAAACCACCTGGATACCCCAGTCCTGAAATTAACCGGTAACAGGACTCGTGAAATTAACCGATAACAGGACACCTGAACGTGGGTTATCTCACTGCTCACAGTAGGCTGCCCTTCTTTTGATCAGGAAGCATCCGTTTACAAGCAAAGGTACAACCGAGTAGGCCTCGTGTGCAGCCCATGCATTTCCATTGCCTGGCTAATTAAATGATGCTTTCCAGGTGCTGCCCTTGAACGGTTTCACAAATGTGTTTCCAGTGTTTTCTTTCAAACCAGCAGCAGAATAAATGCTAGGAACATATTGCAGTGTCCCCTAGTTGTCATCTGAACAAGCTATTTCTTTTTATCCTGGAATCTCAACTGATTGCTGCTGATTTTACAAAGAATTGTTTAACTCATGCTTGGCTTTTTTTCTTTTGATTCTTGGAGCAGTGAACTCTAGAGGTATCTGTTGTTACCCATGTCAGGTGTGACTTATTTGTTTCACTTATTTATTTATTTATTTATTTATTTTTGCTTGATTTACTTCATGCGCCCCCAAGCCTTGTTAGAGAGAATGTAGAAAAAATCAGGTGGTATCTACGCAGAAATTTGATTACTAATGGGTAATGGGGTCCTCTTACTCGTAAAAGTTCGTAGGCGCTGATTCTTGGTGTCTTTACCCATCTCTGTGCCCAGTGATGTTATATTAGATGATTCTTGAAACTGGCTATGGTCAGAGTATTTACACCATGGAAATCAGCAAACGCAGCAAATCAAGGCTTCTCCCCCACTGAGAGCCAGTTGTTAAATATTTACTAGCTCACCACTGGGCAAAGGTCAGCCTATATTTGGCACAAAGAGCCAAGATTTTATAGAAACATTTGAAAATGTTTCAGAGGGAAGTGGAGCTGTTTCTCTAAATCCGTGGATCAGACCCAGTGTCTCCTTTATATAGTAAATATCTTATAACACTTCCTATACCATTCTGAAATAATATACTCTGCACAACACTTTTTTTTTCTTTACAAAAACAGCATACTAGTCGATGATAATATAAATGAAAAAAGTTATTTGTAATAGATTAATTTATAGTTTAACAAGTAAATGTTTGGGCATGACTATACTGGAAAACAAGATGAGGTAACAAATGCTCATACCCTTATGTAGAACCAGGATGAAAGCATGAGCTACAATGCAGACCAATAGAAGCGTGGTTTTGGTGAGTCAAAACGATTTTCTGTAATGAACTCTTGGCAAAATTCTTTGCAGTACAAAATATAATCCCTCAGTGCACAAAGTTCTTGCATCTTGGAAGATGCAGTCCCTTTTGAAACCATGCAAAGAAACGGTTTGCTTTCGTGTATAGGAAAGAATTCATTTCTAGGTTCAGGTTATTTACTTTTATGAATTACCTGCATTTTAAAGTCAGAGTGGTGGGGGGGATGCCTGGGTGGCTCAGTTGGTTAAGCATCTGCCTTTGGCTCAGTTCATGAACCTGGAGTCCCAGGATCAAGTCCCATATCAGGCTCCCTGCTCAGTGGAGAGGGTGCTTCTCCTTCGGCTCCTCATCCCACTGTTGTGCTCTCTCTCACTCTCTCTCTCTTTCCATTAAAAAAAATAAAATCTTAAATAATAAATAAAGTTGTGTGGGGTGTAGGTAATTCTTCATTGCACAGACAGCTGACATTTTAGTACCATCCACAAATGCGAGCGGTACCCCCCGTCATAAAGGCAAGCAAAAATATCTCCCAAAGACTCGCAAAGGGACCAAAGAATAGTACTGCTTGGTCTGGGAACCAGTACTCTAAACCAAGGCTAAAAATTGCCCTCCAGGGCCTTGCCTGTACCCCTTTGTCTTGACGGGTTGCTATCAAAAGGGAAAATTTACTGGCTGAAAAGATGGTGATCTCTGGGCATCCAGAGAGGAGATCCCAAGGTATCCAAACTCAACAGGTCGAACAGGTGCAGAGATTACTGGGAGAGATAACTGGTGGTGTGTTGGGCGGAGGGGGATGAGGGAGTAGGGGGGTGGGAGGGTGGGGCAGGGAGCTCTAAGGAACAGGGACAATACAGAAAATACTCTGGTCCAGCAGGGGCAGTGCAGCATGAGCCCAGGAGCTCTGGGACACTCAGTGAAGAAGAGGGTGGGAGCAGCTAGCTGACTTTGACTTTGGGGAAATGATAAGCACCAAGTGGAAGAGCCAGTTCTGGCCTTAGAAAGTGTGTATTAGTGAGGAATTGTAGGTAGCCTGAGAAGCAGTCAGTATGGGGCATTCCAGAGCTGGGGACTCCTTGGAAATGACTGTAAATTATCCAATGGCTCTTGGCTTCTAGTAAACCATTGTGGTCAAGGTACATTTTAGTGGGGAATTGATAGCAGTTACCTAGGAGAAAATTAATATTTGCTTTTTCTTTTATCCTCTATGTCTTATTCCCTTTTTTCTCCCACACTTCATTTCTCAGATATTTATTTAAAAGATAAAAATTAAGCGCTGATATATTAAGGTTTTGGTATTTCTTCATTTGGTGTTGCTAGTAATAAAGGGACCTAGTTATATAGATGTTGACATGTTTTCATCAAAATGCTCTTTGTACTTTATAGTTAAATATTCAAGGCTAGTTCTTTAGTGACTACTTGCCTCCCCTTTTCCTCTTACCCCAGCGTTTGACCTGCTTAGGATACAAACTCCTTACCTTCTCAAGATTGTTGACTGGAGTAGTTGTTCTCAAACTTCTTCAATACAAGGACCAATGAAGAGGATTTTTATTTAAAAATTCTGTGAGTCATATGTCCCATCCACTCAATTTTTTTAGGTAGACATTTTTATTACAACATACACAGATGAGCATAAATCATTAAGTATGCAGTATGATGGGTTTTTTTGTTTTGTTTTGTTTTGTTTTTACAACTGAACATTTAACCAGTACCCAGGTCAAGAAACAGAATGTGACCAGAATACCAA
Source organism: Lontra canadensis (assembly GCF_010015895.1). Taxonomy (NCBI): domain Eukaryota; kingdom Metazoa; phylum Chordata; class Mammalia; order Carnivora; family Mustelidae; genus Lontra; species Lontra canadensis. The sequence goes on from NW_022631014.1 coordinate 8,048,119, forward strand.
AAGCCATTTTGTACCGTCCTTTATTCACCAATCCTGACTCAACGGTAACAGGTGTCTTAACTTCTAAGAGCAGATAGATTAACAAGGCCTATTTTTGATGTTTATATAAATAGAGTCATAGAGTTGTATTTGTGTGTGTGTCTGGCTTTTCCCCACTCAATATTATATTGTGGCATTTATCCACACTTGACTACAATGAACTTCATTCCTTCTCATGGCTGGATAGAACTCTATTGTATGGAAACATCATATTTTATTTATTCACGCTACCATTGCTATATACTTGAGTAGTTTTCTGTTTGGGACTATTATAATTAGTGCTGCTATGACCATTTTGTATACGTGGCTTTTATATAAACATATGGATATGTTTCTATTGAGTATACACATACAGATGGAGTCACCATGTCCTGGAGTTCAAGGAATGTCAGATTTCAGTAGATATTAACAAATGCTTTTCCATACTAGTAACACAAATTGCCATTCCCTTGGGCCTTGTATGAAAATCCAGATTTCTTCATATCTTGCATACTCTCGGTATCATTGCTTGTTTGTTGGTTTTGATTTTAGCCATGCTGATGGGTACGTGGTGCTATTTCACTGTGGTCGTAAACTTTGTTTCCCAGAAAACCGTGAACACCTTTGTGACTGCAGCTGGTTGGTGTTCAGTTACAATACACTGGCATGGCCAACGTCGTCCCTGTGGATTAATGTCTGTACTATCCTGATTGTTAAATATTTTGTTAAATACTGTTTTCTATGACAGCTTTATTGAGGTATAATTGACATTAAACTTCGTATATTCAAAGTGTAAAATTCGGTAAGTTTTGACATAGGTATGTACCTGTGAAACCATCATTATAATCAGAGTGATGAATATACCCAGCAAAGGAAGCCACCAACAAAATGAAAATGCAGTGTACTAAAGGGGAGAAAATATTTGCAAGTCATGTATCTACTATGGGGTCAATATCCAAAATATATAAAGAACTCATTCAATGCAATAGCAATAAACAAACAAACAAACAAACAATCCAATTTAAAAATAGCAGGTGTGACTAGAGCTTTTTCCATAGAAGAAATACAGATGGCCAACAGGTACATGAAAAGGCTCAACATCACCAGTCATCACGGAAATGCAAATCAAAACCACAGTGAGGGAGAGGCCTGGGTGGCTCAGTTGGTTAAGCTGCTGACCTCGGCTCAGGTCATGATCCCAGGGTCCTGGGATTGAGCCCCACATTAGGCTCCTTACTCAGCAGGGAGCCTGTTTCTCCCTCTCCCACTCTCCCTGCCTGTGTTCCCCCTCTCTCTCTGTCAAATAAATAAAATATTAAAAAAAAAAAAAAAAAAACCACACACACAGTGAGGTATCACCTCATACCTGTTAGAATGGCCACTATAAAAAAGACAAGAGGGGCACCTGGGTGGCTCAGTGGGTTAAGCCTCTGCCTTCGGCCCAGGTCATGATCCCAAGGTCCTGCGATTGAGCCCCACATTGGACTCTCTGCTCAGCAGGGAGCCTGCTTCCCTGTGCTCTCTTCCCTGCCTTTCTGCCTACTTGTGATCTCTCTCTCTCTGTCAAATAAATAAAGATAAAATCTTAAAAAAAAAAAAAAAAGGACAAGAGAAAGTGTTGGAGGAGATGTGGAAAAAAGGGAACACTTGTGCACCGTTGGTGGGAATATAAACTGGTGCAACCACCATGGAAAAATGTAGAAGATTCCTCAAAAAATTAAAAATACAGCTACCACATGATCCAGCCATTCTACTTGTGGGTATTTATCCAAAGAAAAAGAAAAACACTAACTTGAAAAAAAACAAAAACTTGAAATTGAAAATGTACCTATACCCCTATGTTTACTGCAGCATTATTTCAGTAGCCAAGACATGGAAGAAATTAAGTGTTCATCAGCAGATGAATGGATAAAGAGGAGGTGGAATATAAACACAGTAGAGTATTACTCAGCCATAAAAAAGGAAATCTTGCCATTTGCAACAACACGGGTAGCTCTTGAAGGCATTATGCTAAGTGAAACAAGTGAGACAGAAAAAGACAAATACAATATGATCTCATTTACATGTGAAATATAAAAACCAAAAACTGAGCTCATAGATAAAGAGAACAGACTGGTGGGTGCTAGAGGCAGGGTGTGATGGGTGGAAGAGATAGGTGAAGGTTATCTTCACCTATCTTCCAGCTGTAAAGTAAGTCCTGGATATGTAACATATAGACTGGTGAATATAGTTACTAATACTGTATTTTTATATTTGAAAGTTGTTAAGAGAATAGATCTTAAAAGTTCTCATCACAGGGCGCCTGGGTGGCTCAGTGGTTGAGTCCTCTGCCTTCGGCTCGGGTCATGATCTTGGGGTCCTGGGATCGAGTCCCGCATCGGGCTCTCTGCTCGGTGGGGAGCCTGCCTCCTCCTCCTGTCTCTCTCTGCCTGCCTCTCTGCCTACTTGTGATCTGTCAAATAAATTTTAAAAAATCTTAAAAAAAAAAAAGTTCTCATCACAAGAAAAAAAAATGTGTGTGTGTGTGATTATGAATCTTTTTTTTTTTTTAAGATTTTATTTAAGAAAGAGAGAGAGCACGGAGGTGGGGGCAGTAAAGGGAGGGAGAGGGAGAAGCAGCTCCTCCCTGAGCAAGGAGCCTGATGTGAAGCTTGATCCCAGAACCTTGGAATCATGACCTGAGCCAAATGCAGACTCTTAACCATCTGAGCCACCCAGGTGCCCCCTGTGATGATGAATCTTAAGTAAATGTGTTGTAGTCATCATTTCACAATATATACATAAATTGTATCATTACGTTGTACACCTGAAACTAATGGTATGTATCAATTATATTTCAATTTAAAAAAATGAACATAAATAAAATCTTTTTAAAAAAATGGACATATCCACCACCACCCCTAGAAGTTTCCCCATGTGTTGTTTTTTGGTTTTTTTTTAATCCTATCCTCCTGCCCATCTCTATTTTCCTAAACCCTGTCTTTAGGGAACCACAGGTTTTTTTTGTCTGCTCCTATATATTAGTTTGAATTTTTTAGGATATCCTTATATAAATGGAACCATACACTAAATGCAATTTTGTGTCTGTCTTCTTTCCCTCAACATAATTATTTAAGGATTTTATTTATTTATTTGATAGAGATCACAAGTAGGCAGAGAGGCAGGCAGAGAGAGAGGAGGAAGCAGGCCCCCTGCTGAGCAGAGAGCCCAACACGGGGCTCAATCCCAGGACCCAAGATCATGACCTGAGCCGAAGGCAGAGGATTAACCCACTGAGCCACCCAGGCGCCCCATCCTCAACATAATTATTTAAAAATTCATTCTAGGTTGTCACATGTATCAGTAGTTTGTTTTTCTTTATTGCCAAGAGTTTTCTATTATATGGGTATACAATAGTTGATCAATTCACCTGTTTGGGGGCAGTTGGATTGTTTCCAGTTTGGGGCTGGGAAAAATGGTTGTATGGTTTTACATTTTTAATACTAGATGAGTGTTTCTGTTTCTCTACAGCCACAGCAACATTTGATGTGGTAGCCTTTTTCATTTTAGTGACTACAATAGATGCATTGTGGTATCTCACTGTGGTTTGAATTTGCATTTCCCTGATAACGAATAATATTGATGCCTTTTCATGTGTTTATTTGCCATCCATATATTTGATGACATTTTTGTTCAAATTGCTCACTCAACTTGGGACGAGGATAAGGGGTTTGCTTTGTTATATCTGATTTTGAGCTGTTTTATTCTGTATAGAACTTCATTATCTCATATATGTTTTGCATAGTTTCCTCCTAGTTTTTGATTCATCTTCTCATTCTTTTAGCAGAATCTTTCCATAAATAGAAGTGTTTTGTTCTGTCTTTTTTTTTAAAGTAGTCTCTGTGCCCAACATGGGGCTTGAACACATGACCCCAGGATCAAGAGTCACATGCTGTACCAGTTGAGCCAGCCAGGCACCCCTCAAAAAACAGAGATTTTTAATTGTGATAAGATCCACATTACTAATTTCATTATTATAGCACATTTTGGTGTCACTTCTAAGAAATTCTCCTATCTTTTCTTTTTCTTCTAAAAGTTTATATAAACCTCCTCGTTTTACACTTAGTCCCATGATCCATGTTGAGTTAATTTTTATTTATAGTGTCGGCTGTGCATCAAATCAATTTGTTTTGTATGTTGGCTTTGCTTTACAGTGGCTAACTAAGTGTGTTTGCTCTATTTTTTAAAAAGATTTCTGGTCTGTATATATGGGTTAAACTTCTTTATCAGTGAATTAAAAGCACAAGGCTTATGCCACAGATTTCATTTTTTAAATGATACGATTTGATTATTAGTCCTAATTTTGTTTTGCTGATAGCAGGGCCATCCTAATTGCTTTGAAACCATAGATCATAGTTGGTGCCAATTTTAAATTTTTATACCAAGTTTCATGTGATTCTACTAAGCAGTGTCTGCCAAGAGGGCCTATTTGTTCGTTCACTCGTTTATTCTTTGACAAACATTTGTTGAAGGATTACTATGTGTCGTGTAATGTTCTTATTATTAGGGTCATTGCAATGAATTTGATAGAGTTGCTGCCCTCAAGGAGATTACTTTCCATTATGGGAGATACACAATAAAGAATAAGTGTTTGCCAGGGGGTAATAAAGGCTATAAATTTTAAAATAGAGGATCAAGGGACAGAAAGTCATGGACATGACCTAGGGGCCTTGGTTTTTAGGATCATTGGTGTCTCAGTTAAGGCAACATATTCAGAAAGACCTAAAGAAAGGGATGGAATAAGTCATGTTTATATCTAAACGAGACATTCCAGGCAGAGCAAAGATAAACTCAAAGACACTGAAGAGGTCTCTTTAGCATGTTTTATTTTTTTTTTTTAAAGATCTTATTTATTTGACAGAGAGCGAAAGAGCACAAGCAGGGGGAGCAGCAGAGGGAGAGAGAGAAGCAGACTCCCCGCTGAGCAGGGAGCCAAACTCAGGGCTCCATCTTGGGCCCCTGAGATTATGACCTGAGCCAAAGGCAAGCACTTAAAAACTGAGCCACCCAGGCGCATGGTTCTTAGGTATTTAAATTAAGAATCTCAGACAGTGAGGAAACCCTCAGTACTCTCCAGTTCTAAATTACCAGTAGATTTCATCTCCAAGGCCCTGTTCAACTAGATCGGTAGTGAAAGCGTGGAGCTGCACTTGCCCAGTTTTTTCTGTAAAGGTCCAGATCATAATAAATATTTTTAGCTTTGTGAGACACAATGTTTCACTCAACAGCCATAGACAGTACATAAACAAACACATGTAAGGGTGCTGTGCTCCAATCCAACTTTTTTATTCTACAACAGAAGGTAGCATGCACTGGACCCTTGGAGGCTGCCAGCTTCTGGGCTGATGTGGCGTTGAGCCGCCTTGCTGGGACCTTTCTGAGAAATGCACCTTAGCAAATCTGCCATGGGCTTATGGGGGGCACTCGAGCCATTTACTTGCCACTGGGAGTTACAACAGCCTCCTCACGTTGCTGATTACACTGGACAAGTTCTCAGAAGCTGTTGGTGGACGGTTGGATCTCTGGCTTCCCGGCTCAGTTTTGTTACACTAGCCTGCCTTACCCCTTCAGATTTGCCATGAATTACTCCACATACAGGACAGTGTTAGACTCCTGAGGGTTACCTCCCTGTCCAAGCGCAGCCCAGATGGCTAGAACCAGCCGCACCCGAATGGTGGTATGCCCCGGGAAGCTGTGGGTAATGTCCAGAGTTAGAAATGGAAGCTTCTGCGGAGCTAGCTCACATTCTGTCTGTGCCACAGAAATGCAAATGAAAAACTCTGTCGTTTGTCTCAGCATCTGGAGCACGGAGGGCAGTGGAAATCAGTCGTGTTTTCCTGCCACTGACCAGTCCACACAGTGGGAAAGGAGAGAGGAGCCTGGCCCCACTAGAAGAAAGGCAGGTCTTTAACACGAGTCACATCTCAAAGGGGTTGGGCAATTAATTGCATAAGGGAGTACCAAGATGATCCTTTCTTCTATTTTCAATTTTAAACACATCAAACGTGATTCGATTAATTAGAATATAGACCAAACTTGATTTTAAAAGACACCCAAAACTATCACAGCATACATGTGATAGAAGTTTATTTTTTCTCTCATGTAACTGTCTAAAGATAAGAAATCCTGGCTGGTAGGGAGGCAATGGGCAGTCAGGGTCTCCAGTTTCTTCTGTCTGATGGTTTTGCCTTTCCCTGTACTGCTGTCCTCATCTGTACGGTCCACACAGGGTCCCATGGCATTCCAGTTGGCATAGAAAGGTGGAAATAGCAAGTGGAGATAGGAAGTTACTTTTTGAGGAAGTGACGAAGAACTAGGGCACAGCACTTCTGATCACATTTTGTTGCTGAGAACGTGAGAGCCACGGTGAGCTGGAAAGGACGCTGGGCAATATGTCCTCTCTCTGTATAGCCTTGTACTCAGCTGCTTATCTGTGGATTTTTTTTTTTTTAAGATTTTATTTATTTGTCAGAAAGAGGGGATGGGCAGGCAGAGGGAGAAGCAGGCTCCCTGCTGAGCAAGGAACCCAGTGTGGGACTCCATCCCGGGACACTGGGGTCATAACCTGAGCCAAAGGCAGACACTTAACCGACTGAGCCACCCAGGCATCCCTAAATCTGTGGATTTTTAAAGGGGTTATGAATTAGATGGGAGGCTAGAGTTAGCAGTTTTCCACAGAGTTTATCAAAGAGCGGATAATATTTTTTTTGTCTATTTTCACCTAATATGTGACTAGTAATGCCAAATGTTCCATCACACTTTAGAGATCTAGAATTTTCCTCATATGTTATTTCACTTCATTCTTTAACCTTAGCTTCCTTTCAACGAGACATTATCATCGGAAGTAGACATTATCTTCATATACAAGAAGAGTAAGCATGGCTCAGAAAGATGATGAGATTAACCCAAAGTCATACATCTGCAGAGGACAGAGCCAAGACTTTAGTCCAGACTCAGAGCCCTACCATTTCCAGTCCTTGCAGTCTTTCTTAACACCTAATCCTCTGTAGGGTCTCCTGTTTATTGGCATTCACCAAACGGAATGTACCATCATAGCAGAAGTCTGACACTTTAGCGTGCCGGGTAAGTACCTAAGGACCTTGATTAAAATGCCAATTATTTTACCAGACCTTGGGAAATTTTCATTAGGTAGCTCTAGGTGTGAAGCCCTAGGATTGCAATGCTTTGGGAATCACTGCCGTGGTCTTGCCTTTTATCATTGCATTTGCTGGAACAGAGAGAGGAGATATTTCATATTTCTGTCTATTTTTCCCTTTGCTTGCCCTCCTGTGCTTATATGCATTCCCTTAAATTTCCCTTAAATTCCCTTCTGAAATATCTTTGCTAATCTCTTTTGAAACATCTCTAACTCAAAATGAAAAAGCAAACAATGACAAAATGTAAAAAATTAATTTAGGAAGCCACCATGGTATCCTCTCAAACAGAAGTTTTCAAAGCCCTTGGTTGAGGTAGATGTTCAGAAAGTGGCTTTATACCCTGCAGTTTGAAAGGAGAGAGAGAGAAAATTATTTTTTCATCAAAAATATTTATAATGTGTTCATACTGTGTGTGTGTGTGTGTGTGTGTGTGTAATGTACATATATACATATCCTTATTTCCCCAATAGAAATTTCACAGAGATTTCTACTTGACTTTATGTTACCCTCAATTCCCATTAAATCACATTGGGCTTTTTATTTGCCTTTTTCTCTGTCAGACACCAGGATGAATTTAAACTCCAGTCCCTCTCCAATAGCCTCTCTGATGTATTTGCTACTTTTTACATTCCCTTTCCCTGTAGAATCTGATGGAAATTCCTTTCGAGCCTTTAGCTTTCCCTCCGAGTCAAAAACTTTTGTGTTGCTAATAGAACTCAGCTTCATTAGCATTTCAAATCCTAAGACGTTCTTAGAAATCAGTGTGTTAGATCTGAGGGGCTCCCCAGCCACAGCCTGATTTATCAAACTTGTTTAACTAAAATCTCCAGTGGCCTGTGCCTTTGACCTTATTTCTGCCCGCACATCTCATCAGGAAATCCTTTTCAAGGAGTCTAGAGAAAGACATATGCATAATCTGAGAAGCTTTACTTTTGTCCCTCTTTCTACTCTGTATGTTGCCTGTTTGAAAAGCCATACTTCCTTCATCACTTTTGATCATTGGATCATGGGTAGGTGATGGTCAGAGCATGGATAAATGGGTAGATGGGTGAGTAGATGGATAGATAGACAAGTAGTTGGGAAATAACTACTTGGCAGACGGATTGGGCAGTTAGATGAATGAGTAAGAAGATGGGATGGTTGAGGTAGATGGGACGAGGGAAGATTTAAAGTGTTAACAGAACCCAAATGAACAGAGATGGATGGATGGAGGGTGGATGGATGGATGGATGGATGGGTGGATGGATGGGTGGAAAGATAAGATAAATAACGTGAGTCTTCTGTCCTTGTCATTTAATTAACCATAATTGGCCTTGGTGCTTCTGAGACAGAATACCATTCCTGCAGAAAACAGCAAGTCCTGTGATATATGTCCTGCTCCCAAGAGGAGAGAACAGGGTGGGGCTAGCAAGAGAATTCATTGCCATTCTGATTCAGTGTCTGATTTGTAAAATAAAAGAAACCATTCTCTTTTATACAAATATATAAAAATGCTTCAATGTAATGCTACTTACCCAGACCTATATAGCAAAAGCTCTCGAGGGATCTTGTCCTAATTGCATCTGCCTGAACCCCAGACCTGTGCATCCTGATTGAAAATTGACTTCCCAGACAGAATAGTCTGTGCCTCGTAGCAATGGTATTGGAGCTATGTGTCCCCGACTTCATTTTCTTCTTGCAGACATTCCACTAACACTCTGTAAGTACTTATTACATCTCAGGCAATGTTGCTGGTGCTTTCTACTTGTATTACCTCATTTAATCTTTACCACAGCCATTTAATGTATTTATCATTAATATCTCCATTTTACTGGTGAGGGAATTAAGGCATGAAGAGGTTAGGTAATTTGCCCAAGGTCATGCAGCTCGTGAGAGGCATATGGTGGGTTCTAACACAGTCAGTGGATGTCCAGAATCTATGGCACCACCCACCATGCCCCTCTCTGATCACTAAGCCCAGCTTTCAGAGCACTGTGGCCTAATAGAACTTTTTGTGGTGGCTAAGATGCTCTGTATCTGTGCTGTCTGTCCCATGAACACGGTCGCCACTAGCCACATGAAGCTTTGGAGCCCTTGAAATATGGCTAGTGTTACCGAGGAACTAAGTTCTTATTGTACTGACTTTTAATAATTTAAACAGCACAGTTTAAGAGCCAACCAATAGCCTCTCTTCATACGTATGATCTCAAAAAATAAAGCGCTGAATTAGGTTTTAAGGTAGGCATCCAGTTATAGACATTCTCCTTCATTAATAATATTAATGTGAAATAATTACAAAGCACTCTTAGAATATTTTGTGCTTCTTCCCATCATGGAAAAGTGTCTTGCTGTTCTTTTAAGCCCTCTGCCAACGAGGTGGCACATCTACTCTTAGCTCATTGGAAGAGGTATTGACATGAGACAGACGAAGTAGTTCTGGCAGAGTAATACAGGGACGTCAAGGGCAAGTTGTAGCGTGGTGATGCCATTGGCATTTTCTCTCAGGAGTCATTGTTATATTTTCCATCTCCTCAATACTGCCATCATATATTGGGGGGAGGAAATGTTGGTGGAAGTAATGGGCTTTAAAGCACGGTTTGGTGGTGGAGAAAAGAAAGTCCGGGGGCATCTGGGCTCATTTGAAGGGGATATGCAATCCTATAGGACCCCTTCTCAAGGACTGAAAAGAGTGAAGTAGGAAAGTGGGCAAGAACGAGCCAAGAGAGAAGATGAGAGGATTCTGGATGAAGTAATAGAATAAAAGAACCATGTCATTCTTCGTGTGGTAATCAAGTTGAGACTGGGTAAACCATTTAAAAACGAGGGAAGATTTAAAGTGTTAACAGAACCCAAATGAACAGAGATGGGTATTAAAGAGAGAGAGACAAGGCAATATAAAATTCAGTGAAATGGTTAAAAAATGGTTTAGAACAGAAGCGGACAAACCACGGCCCATGGGTCAACGCCAGTCCACTGCTGGTTTTTGTAAATAAAGTTTTATTGAATATATATATATATATGTATATATATATACACACACACACATATATACACCTATATATATATAGACATATATGTGCATATATATATGGGTGTGTTCAATAAAACTTTATATGTATGTTTATATATGTGCATATATATATATGGCTCCTTTTTATATTACTACAGCAGAACTGAGCTGTTGCAACAGAAACTGTATAGCTTACAAAACGTAAAATATTTCCTATGGCCCTAAAAAGAAAAAAGTTTGCTGGCCCCTATTTTAGAACAAAAGGGGAATATATATTAACACAACCATTCTGGCATACAAATTTGTGTGGTCATGCACATATCTTTGACATGGCAGTACTTCTAGCAGAATTTTATCCAGCAGACGTTTTGGTACCCATACCCTGAGGGCTTCTTAAACACTGAAAACCTGGAAAAATCTAAGTATTCAATAGGTGAGCACTAGCCAAATGAATTACAGTGTATGAATATAAAGAGATACTATTCAGATTCTTTGTTTTTGTTTTTTTATTTTACTTAATTTTTTTTTATTTTAAAGATTTATTTATTTGAAAGAGAGAGCGAGCATGCATGTGCATGTGGGGGGCGGGGGGATGGGGGGGAAAGGGAAAGAATCCTCAAGCAGATTCCCCACTGACAGTGGAGCCCAACTCAGGGCTCTATCCCAGGACCTTGAGATCGTGACCTCAGCCAAAATCAAGAGTCTGATGCTCAACCCACGGAGCCACCCAGGTGTCTCTTGTTTTTATTTTTTAGTGAGAGTCCTACATGCACTGTTTATTAGGAAGGGATTTCAAGAAATATTGCTAAACAGACAAATGTTACAGAACAGCATGTAGTATTTTATCATATCTGTGAAAAGCAACAACCCCCCCAAAAGATATACAGATACATACCCAGCAACTTTTTTTCATACAGCTTCTAGACCAGACTATGAGTTTTTATGAAGGTGTATTACTTTCTTTTTTTATTTTATTTCCAGTGTAGCTAACATCAGTGTTATATTAGTTTCAGGTGTACAATATAGTGATTCAATAAGTCCATATATTACTCAGTGCTTATCAAGCTAAGTGTACTCTTAATCCCCATCACCTATTTCCTCCATCCCCTCCCCGCACCCTCTGGTAAACATCTGTTTGTTTTCTATAGTTAAGAGTCTAGTTTTTTGGTTTGTCTCTTTTTTCTTTTTTCCCTTCGTTCATTTGTTTTGTTTCTTAGGTTCCATGTTCGAGTGAAATCATATGGTATTTATCTTTCTCTGCCTTATTTTACTTAGCATTATACTCTCAAGATCCATCCATGTTGTTGCAGAACGTATAGTACTTAAAAAAAAAAAAAAAGGCAAAGTCTAAATTTAAAAAGTGGAAAATAAGAGGGGAAAAAAAACAAAAATCGGTTTCTCCCAAACTGAGGGACTCAATACTGAGACATTCAGGAGGGCAAGTCTTTAAGCTTCAAGCTGGGACCAACAGAAGCTGTTGGACTTGAAGAGATGTCTTTACGAGTCATGAGTCATGCCCAGCAAAAGCAGAGAAGTGCTAGAGAAAACAAGTCAAGGGCAGAAAGGGAGAAGTGTGCCCCTTGTTTTGGGGAATGGTGTTTGTAAGTACCCAGGTGGGAAGACTTGATTGTGGACACTGGAAAAAACAGGAAGCTGGGGAGAAAGGAACCAAATGAAAGAAGGACACCGTGGCCAACGCTGAAGATGGAGAAACATTTTTGAGGAAGAACATATGTTCCTTGGGATTCTGAGAAGACCCAGTCTCTACACAGATGTGTAGAGTCACTCTCTGAATCCCTGTTTGCAGAGCGTTTTGGTGTCTTCTGGTGTAAGATCTGTGGCCATCAATAGTCCTGGTACATTAGCAGGTGTTCAGATGGAAGGGCCAGAAGCAGTTTCCATGTGTTGATGAGTGTTAGAACTTCTCCCGGCCACCAGCACAGCAAGCCGCTCTGCCTGGGTGGAAGCCCCCGGAACAGCCTCAACACTGGCCATGTGCTGGTAGCCCATCCCTGCCTTGGCTTCCAGGCCGAAACACACACATCACTCAGGGCTAGTCATCTATTTTTCTGGCAAAACTGTGGCAGAGGGGTTTAGATGAGATTAACGGTTACAAAACAAACAGATAAATAAAAATGAAGCAAACTGAGGCAGGTGTGTCTTTTAAAATGATTCGTGTCTACCTCCCTCCACCCCACCCCCATGTCTGCCTGCACTTGGCATGACTTGTGCCTCGGGTGGATATGTCTACGCCTGTGAGAATCTTTTTATTTAGACATCACAAAGCATGTGACCAATTTTGAACACAGCCGGCTTCAGTCCTGGTACACAGAGACGCCTGCTCTTTCTTCACAAAACTCTCCAGTTCAAACATGCTTGCAGACCATGATTCATGGTGTTTCCTTCTGGATTGTCCAGTAGGTAATTGCTATACGAAAACCAGAGAAACAGATGTAGACCCTGAACCTTGGCTATAAATTTTTGTTTTATGATTATGGGTTTCAAATGTGCTGTGTCACATTGACAAATATACAGTTACTCCGAAACAAAATGGATTTTGGTCTCAAACTTTTGCTTTTTTGTTTGTGGTTGGAACTACTTTTATTAGAGTTTCTTTTATCATTCATCAAACACAAAACGGAGGAGAGGACACATATAAGAATGTTATCTTATGTCGTACCTAAGAGACTATTTGGGAAAGGTTTCTTCCAACTGTTGGATCATGTTTAAAATAGGCGTCAATACTTTAAACTTCATTTATCCCCGAATTAACTAGGCCATTTTTTTTTTACCTTCTACCTACTCATTAATCTTTATGGTACATGGATACGCTATTTAAAGAAGTGTGGCTTATTTGTAGATCTTCCCTAAATTTTATTTAAGATGAAGAATTTGAAGGAAGACCGGTTTTCCAGAAGTATACGAATTAGATTTCCTGATGAAGAAATGATAAGAAACATGTGGCTAAATTTGGGGGCTGCTTTATAAATTAATACTTAGATCAAATAATAGCTCTAATAGTTGCCATCAGCATAATTAACTCATGATGAGAAATGATGAATAGACTAGCGAGTGCTGTTGCACTGGAAGAATCCCATAATATTCTATTCACACAGATTGAAATAGAAGATCAGCATTCAAAAGCCCAAGTTTATTCCCCTACAGTTAAGAGAACCCCAAGGTGATTATAAATTTAAAATTTTTTTCATGCAAAGAAAGAAAACACCCAATCTCCTACCCCCTCCGCACCCTACCCCCAGCATACTTTATGATTGTTTTTTGTGCCATGATATAATATTGAGGGTAGAAATTAGGGAGCAGTCATTTCTCTTCCTAGATGAGGCTGATCCTCTAGCTTAAGAAATGAGAGGAAACAGAATTTGGGAGACGCCATGCCCATCTTCATCTCCTTGTGATGAGTGCACCCTACCCTTTGGAAAGATGTTTGGACAGGCAGTGCCATGCCCTCCCCTGGGGAGCAGATACCTCAGTTTCTCCTCTCTTGATGCTTCCTGCTGTGCTTCAAATGTAGCTGCTTCCTCTGTTCTCAGATACCTTTTCAGTCCCCTCCTTTATCACACACAGGATGAGTCCAGTTTCCAAGGGACTCTTAAGGACCATAAGTAAGCATTTGGAGTTGTTAGTGCCCATACGCAGAGGCTGGTACGTAATGTGGTGCCTTGTGTATCTTTACAACTATCTTAATGACAGTGTGTTAAATGTTTTGTAAATTCCTCTGTGTTCCTTGCTTAAGAGGTGTGTTGTCTTTGTAGTTAAAGGGTTTCTTTATAAACCTCTGCTACAAAATAATGGCCACTTGAAAAAGAGAGAGAGAGAGAATAACAAACATAGTTTCAGCAAGATCTCACCCCACCTTCGCCCTGGACTTCTCAATAGCAAGAACTGAGCTTGCTGGGCTGAAAATTGTTTTAATGTACCTTCATAAAAGGATCTTTGACTTGGAAAGTGTGTGTGATGCATACTTTTCATGTCACACCACAAGTGCCACTTAGCAACTCCTGGAGACAGAGCAGTCGTTCAGCATGGGGCAGGGTGCCCCCTGACAGGCTTCCAAAAGGCCTGGATGCCAATGAACATTCCAGCATTATCCAGAGAAAGGAGACCGGGGCAGCGTTCTTCCCCACAAGGGGCAAGGACACTGTCCCTCAAGCCCACCCACTTGCCTGCCCTGTTTTGTGGAAGAATTACAAGTAAAGACTGGAGAGTTGGTAGAGGTGGGAGGGTGTTTTCATTCTTCCGCAGTTTCCTTGCTTGGATGTACTTTGCATCCTGAAGCAAGTCGTGCAAAATGGCTGCAACGCGGATTGTGGATTGGCTCTCCCTTTGAAAGCTCTCTGCCTGGGTTTATTGGTAAATTTTGCATCTGTCCTGCTCCATGTTTTAAGACCTGCGAAAAGGTTTCTCTGTCTTCTAGGCTGGGTCAATATGGGAAGTATAAAAAAGAATCTCTTTCTCGTAAAATTATTCTAATAAATAACCAAGATTGGGCTGGGGCTAATATTGGTGTAAACAGGCCTTTGGAAATATAAAACCTTCATACTTAACCAGTTTTCAAAATATGTGCTTAATTATATGGTGTTGTGTGTGTGTGTGTGTGTGTGTGTGTTGTGTGTATGTGCGTGAGATGACAAAGGTCACCAACATGCTATTTGGGGTGCAAGGCTGTGGGAACCGCAAAATAATTTTCACAGTGGCTGGAATCCCAGGGAGTTGGGTGCAAGTCATGGTTCTGAGCTTTGAAGCCTCAGACAGGTCTCAGCCTCCCCTCGCAGGGCTTCTTTCCCTCAGTGAAAAATAAGAGGATGAAATGAGACTTAGTACTTGTTGGAGGATACATACTAAGTGCCATATAAGCACTTTGCGGGGAGGGAGGGATGCTCACAGCAACCCACTGAAGTGGGAAGTAATATATCCCCATTCTACGGATAAGAACGCTGAGGCTCAGAGAGGTTAAATACTCATTCTGGATTACACAGCGGGTAAGAAGTTGGAGACCTATCCCAGTTTGAGTCCCACATCCACTCTTGGCTGCTGTGTTTTCTACCATCAGGACCTGAAATCAAATCCTATATATCCGTGTCATTCTGTGTGTGTGTGTGTGTGTGTGTGTGTGTTTGGGAGCAGAAGCCACTAATTCTTAACTGCTGCATATAGACTTGAGAGAATGTTGTAAAAGTAAATGAATCCAGAAAGCTGGATTTTATTTATTTATTTATTTATTTATTTAACTCCAGAGCAAGTGTAATCCCTTTGGGCAGGGCTTTGCAAGAGGGAGGGGAGGGGAAAGAAGAAAAAAAAAAAAAAAAAACTATCAAATGGAAAGTTTCTCAACCCCAGGCTTCCCCGAGGACTAGCTCTCCTCTGCTCTACAGTTTAGGGCTTGCATGTGCTTTTTCGGGAGTGGAAAAATACCTAAGTTACAAGGAATTTAACAGACAGGCGGGCGTACAGAGGAATTTACAGGGTGGGCTGGGGGCGCGGGGGTGGGCAGGAGGCGAGCGGGGACCCGCGCTTCCCAGCTGAGCCGCCGCGAATGAAGAGGCGGAAAGGGAGCGAAGTTGGCGCTCAACGCGAGCCGGGAGCGGTGTCCCGGCTCCTCCCCTGCCCGTTTTAAAAGCACTTCTTGCATTGTTTTTCAGGTGAGAAATGGGAAAGAAAGAGGCGGCTCGCACGCTCGCCCGCTGCCTGCCTCTCTGGCTGTCTGCTTTTGCAGGGCTGCTGGGAGTTTTTAAGCTCTGTGAGAATCCTGGGAGTTGGTGATGTCAGACTCGTTGGGTCATTTGAAGGTTAGCAGCCCGGGAAGGGTTCACCGAAAGTTCACTCGCATATATTAGGCAATTCAATCTTTCATTCTGTGTGACAGAAGTAGTAGGAAGTGAGCTGTTCAGAGGCAGGAGGGTCTATTCTTTGCCAAAGGGGGGACCAGAATTCCCCCATGCGAGCTGTTTGAGGACTGGGATGCCGAGGACGCGAGCGAGCCGGGCAGGGTTTGTCTGGGCACCGTCGGGGTAGGATCCGGACCGCATTCGGAAGGCTTTTTGCAGGCATTTGCTTGGAAGGAGAACTTGGGATCTTTCTGGGAACCCCCGCCCCGGCTGGATTGGCCGAGCAAGCCTGGAAAATGGTAAATGATCATTTGGATCAATTACAGGCTTTTAGCTGGCTTGTCTGTCATAATTCATGATTCGGGGCTGGGAAAAAGACCAACAGCCTACGTGCCAAAAAAGGGGCAGAGTTTGATGGAGTTGGGTGGACTTTTCTATGCCATTTGCCTCCACACCTAGAGGATAAGCACTTTTGCAGACATTCGGTGCAGGGGAGATCATGTTTGACTGTATGGATGTTCTGTCAGTGAGTCCTGGGCAAATCCTGGATTTCTACACTGCGAGTCCGTCTTCCTGCATGCTCCAGGAGAAAGCTCTCAAAGCATGCTTCAGTGGATTGACTCAAACCGAATGGCAGCATCGGCACACTGCTCAATGTAGGTTTATTTTTTTCCCTTCTTCTACCAAGAAAAAAAAAAATGAATTGTCTCTTGCATGCAATGAAGACGTTGGAAACAAACTGCATTGGTAGCAAGACAAAGGATTTAATGATTTAATGCTGAAAGGGTGTGATATGCTGGCGTACATATTGATTCCCTCTGCTGAAAATTTCCTGTTAGATGTTTTCTTCCCAGACAACCCCTCCCGACCCCCGCTCCTCTCCTTACCAGCCTTACAGTCTCTTGAAAACAGTTTTAAAAATATGCATGGAGGGGGGGAAAGTAGAGTGTGACCACAGGACTTTGAAACATTCTTCAAGTAAGGCAATTTGACACATTGTGCAGTTTTTACTAAAATGTATGCAGAGGGGAATTTAACTTTGCTGTTCTTTGGATTAGCTGCTAGTTGTATATATTCCCCCCTTGTGTGTTTCAACAGTCCAAAGTAATTAAAATATGACATTGTCCTTGCAAGGAATTTAGCCTAATTAGGGTGGCTGCTGCTCCTGAAGTTCATAAACCACCAGTTAAAGCTGCTGCTTCCAATGTTTTCCTTGCTAAGGAAAGGCAATATTTCTTAGCATTGACCCTGCTGCCACCTTTCCAAGTCACTTTGTTGCTCTAAGAAGTTGCTGTTTTGCTAGAAAACTACTGGCAATGAACACCCCTTGGGCTGAGCCATCCATTATTTCCATATCTTGCAGTTCATCCCAGAACCTGGACATCAGTTAAAGGAGAGGAAATATAAGTGGAGTAGCCCGGTTTTTTTTTTGGTTTTTTTTTTTTTTTTAATATTGACTATGTGGTTATCTGATGCTGACACAATGCCGAGGCACGCATCTGGTCAACAGTAGTGTGGCTGCAGGCTTGAGAAATGACCAGAAGTCCCAGAAAATCCCACCTTCGGGTGGCTGTGGTGGGAGCCTGCAGGATGCGTGGCTGCCCTGACAGTGATTTAGATAAATGGCTCAGCTATCTATCAAAATGTTTTTAGTACTTTATTTGACAATTCATTGGAGTATTAGCCTGAAAATGACATTTTAAATCTTTGTTTTCAAAGAGGTCAAAGTTTAACTGGAAGAAATTGAGTTTTCCTAATAACATGGTGGCTTTATGTAAAGAGGGAGAAGAAAAGGGAGAGAGAGGGGACGGTGACTAGATTTAAATTGCCCTCTCTGAAACTTTGTCTTAGCGATAAAGACTTGCTTCTTGGGCCAGGAAATCAACAGGTTTGTAGCTGAAAAATCAATAACCATTTGATGCCAACAGTCTGGCTGTCTGACTTAATATTTCGTAGAGCCATAACCAGGGCAAAAAGAATATAGTTTTCAGAAGGCGTCTTCATCTTCAGCTGCTCCCCAAATGCCTTTTGTTTCCTAATGCCTGTTTTCTTTCTGGAGAATTCAAAGAAACCGAGTGTTACAAAATAATTTTGCAACCCACTAACAGATCTTTTAGACCTGTCCTTGTTTGTAGCAGTTAAAAGAGTGTGAACAGTTTCATTTGGAATCTCAGGGAAGGGGGGGGGGGGGCTCTGCAGAACTTTTTCTTCTAAAAGAAAGTTCTATGAAATATATTTTTTTAACGAAGAGAAAAAAAAATGGCTCAGGACCCTTGGCGGAAAGCTATTAGACCTAATAGAGCCTTTACAAGTAGACATTCTCCCTTTTGTAATTAACCCTCCAAACATGCCTATTAAGTTGTAGGAGTAGGGGGAAAAGCTTTGTTTGTTCTTGAACAAGTTAAACAAGGGATTTGCCTTATCTAGGGAGAGCTAGTGGTGAATGTGTCATTCGCCTAGGACCAGCCGATAAGCAAGAAGTGTTGATAACAGCAAAGTTCAGCTAATCAAAGAAACTTGCATTAGAAAAAGTAAATAAAGGCATTTGACAAAGGGATTTCAGAAATTCCAGTGTCTTATTTTTGTAAGCAGGGCAATTAGTGCTTATTGTGGTCAATTTCACAAGGGTTCTAAATCCCACACCCCCAGCTCTAGGTTAAATGAATAAATTGTAAAAATTGGGTATGTCCCCGCAGGGTTGCTTATCCTCCATAAATCCCTTTATGACGGTCAGTTTAGTTGTTCAAGAGATTAAGTTTTTAAGCATAAATAAAGATTCTAACAAATGTCTGCCACATGGTGTTTGGTTCAGGGTGGCATGGGTAGTTAGGACTTTTGAAATAAAAGCATATGAGGGCTTCACTTGGATAAGTAAGAACATAAAAACCACAACCTTTTCCATTTTATTTAATGACTGTTTTGACGAGAAGCAGATCTGTTTGTGCCCTTAACACAGAGGAAACAGTGGGCAAGGGGGAAAAAATAGTTGTAAATTCTGACTAAAAGTATTTTCTGCTTGGAGATTCTATTTTTTGCAGAGTATGTATGTGTGTGTTTGTGTATGTGTAGTAATTAGAGAAAACCCTTTGATTGGAAGACACACCAGAAGCTGTCTTTGAAAGCTGTTAGAATATTCTTTTTATTTTCTTTTTAAAATTTTAATGACAGAAAAATGACACGCAAACCAGCTACGGGTTGGAGTAGGGCCTGCGGATTGCTTGTTATAAAAATTCGAAGTCAGGATTAGTGGGCTATAAGGGAATGTGGTATAAATAATACGATTCAAGACTGCCCCTGGAAGGTATCATAGTCACAAAGTTTCTATTCATATGCCTCCTGGATTATCTTGGTTTTAGGGCTGCTCCAGATGTTTTCAGCATTAATTGCTCAGTGGGCATAGGATAAATCCTAATATTTGTGGTCTAAATATAGTTGCTTTCTGTGAAATCATGAGTGTGACAACTTCTTGGCCCGCTTCCCTGTTGTCTCCGTGCTCAGCCCATCAAAAGAAAAAAGGAAATTTTTTTTTTTTCTTTTTGAAATAGTATTTTGCCCATTAATGAGAAATAATCTGTTTTAAAAACAAACAGTGATGTGTGATTAAGGAAGAAAAGTCCCCTACTCAAAACCCTGGGACCTGAATTTTAAGTATTACACAGTATCCAAATCCTCTCCTAGTGAGATATAAATTGGGGTCAAAGTGGCAAAATCAAAGATACTCTCTGAAAGAGAGACTAAATAAAGACTGACAGCCACCGTATGAATTGAATGGGGTTTTGAATAAATATTTCGATGAAAAGGCTCAATTGTTTTTCTAAAGTAGGACATAATTTTCTGCTTCTCGGCCACATGACAGTGGTAACTAATACCATCAGAAAGAAGAAAGAAAAGGGACTTTTGCTTACATCTCTGAGTGCAGGATAGAGTGCAGGGTATGGTTATTTGAAAAAATGCTGAAGATTCACAAAGTTATCCTTCCCTGTAGGAAAAAAAAACAACTAGAATTTTGTCAGCATGCTGATAACATGGTACTTTGGGTAGGGAATTGTTGATGTGTAACCTAGAGGGAAAAAAAAAAAACCACATGAGTTTAAATTTTATCACCATACAATGTAGATTCCAAAAACTAAAATGGGAGAGGTACAACTCTGTCCGCTTAAACATAAGCTGTGGAATTGATCTGTAAATTCCAGTTAGAATTTGACTTGCCAGCCCAAGTGCAAAGGCTTTGCTCTAAAATAGGCCTTAAAAAAAAAAAATTATTTATTTGCCTTATTAGATAAATGACAAGAATGGCCATTTCTGATAGGTTAACAGACCTGAATCAGAAGTTTTCTTCTCATTTCTGGAAGCCTGGCTCTGACCATATATAACCAGTCAGTATTGTCATGAACTTTTCTTTAAAACATAAAAGTAAAAGAAAGTTCTTCTGCCTCTCAGATGCTTGTAATTTACCTTCAGCATGTTAAACCCCTGAGATGTAATGAAAATTTTGAAATGAAAATGAATGAAAAGGGGAGAAAATCTTAACCGTTGTCCCCTTTGTGCATTCTACAAGCTTCAATAAACGATCTCAGAAAGGAATACATGAGAAATGATAGAGATTATAAATTCTGCTCTCACAGAATTTATAATCTTTAAAATTAGATTTTTTTCTCTTTTCTTTTTTTCTTTACAAAAGGCCAGGAATTTTTAAATGAGAAAGTTACTCTCTAGGAAGAAAATGGAGATGTGAAACCAAGACGCAAAATATACAACTCTCTTCAAGTCACACCAGTCTTATTAAACAATAAACGCTGTATCCATTTTAGAACATCTTAAAAAGAATCGTCTATAGAGTTTGAGTTACATGTAAGTGCCAATAAATTTATCTTTAAATGACATTTTTATACTTAAAATGTTCCACTATAGATTTAGTTAACTATCAGTTAAATACATTCTTTCGGAAATAGGAGCTTTTGATGAGGGTTAATCAGAAAAATCTTGGCTAAAAACGTTTCCAAAAGATATTAATGTTAGAATCTTGCCTTTCGGATTATAGGGTAGTTAGGGCAATCGTACATCTCTGATTTTCTAGAATAACCCACTTTCAGATATATTGCCACAATTCCCACATAAATCATGGAAATATGCCAGATATTTCAATATTACGACATTTCTGAGGCTGCCCCTTGAACCCAGGAGTGGCACAGAAAGTCTTTGTTTGGATTCTATGGTCAGTATAGCTGGAGTGCTCCCAGCTTCATTTTTTCGTTATGACTGAAGATGCCTTGTGCTTCTGGGTCATTCTTCTGAACATGAATTCCTTTTGTGGCAAACGGTAGATCTGTAAATAGAAAGCACCCCTGCAGAATGGATTAAGTATTATGACTGGTTTTGATTCCAGCACACGTGTGCATTGGGGGTGGGGGAGGGGTAGACTTATTAAATTGAATCACTCTGACCAAATCTGTATCCGTTCTTGGCCCACTCCTTCTTAGAAAGTTGAAATGGGTGGTGATGGAGAATGGAGAGTGGCGTTAACTCAGGTTCCAGATTTATCAGTATCCTGTCTGTAAGTGGCTTGGCCTAAGTATGTCTTGTTAAATAGGAGATGAGATAACCTTCCCTATCCGTAAGGTCTAATAACACAACCTCATCAGTCAATATGTTGTCCTGAAGTCTCCTCTTTTCCTTTCTGGCTTCCTTACTTCATCTCTAAGAAGTATGATTCCTGTGTCATGCCACACCTCTAAACCCCTTTAAATGAATAAAAAATAAAGTTACTGAAGTTATCTCCCCCTAGGAAGTAGTAAGGGTGAGTCTACAGGTACTATATTATTTGTCTTGAGTTTTCCGAGCTTCTTAGATGAGAATTCAAGCAGGCAGTGGAACTGCTGACTTGCTTTTTCTCTGGACTTGCAGGGTGGGGAGCTGAAAGGGGGGCCATTCAGTAAGATAAGACTCTTGGTCCCCTGCACGATAAGGCGAGGATAACAGGAACTGACGTCAGCCAGGCGACCCAGCCTGGCCAAGCATTTCCTCTCGTCAGGGCACATGGATTCCAGGAGTCTCCAGGCCTCCCCCACTGCTGATGAACTGAGCCAGCTGGGAGTGGGGGGCACGAAGAAAGCCTGGGCGGAAGGGACTGATTGTACGAAAAGCCGATTCTGAGACTATAATGGCAATTTTACGTTGTTCTAGAAGAGCTGTTTGTTTCCCCTCTGTCCACAGTTTTCCTCTGATGCGTCTTGAGCAGGTCTATCCAGCAGTCACCAAATCCTATCACCCATGAGCCCAGCCAGCTCTCCGCTTCTAACAAAATGGGAGGGAATTCGCATTGTCAGAGTTAATCCTTGGTACTCCTATTTACTTTTCTAAGTACCAAGTTCCCACCCCCATCCGCATCGTGTGACAGCCCTGCTAAAACCATTTCATTTGCCACCAGCCCTGACAGCAACCCGCAGTTTTTGCTTTCCTCTTTCCCGTCTTCCTAGTTCTCTTAAACGCAGATTATTTTTGCCTTCACAAGTATCTGCTGTTTGAGATCTGGAGAAGAAACTCAAATGAAAGCCTGTATTATTTTTTTCCAGTTCATAAGTTCTCCTGAGTCTACTCCTTTCTTAAAGATTGCTCTGTCGTTGTTGTTGTTTGCAAGTTTAAGTACCAAGTAAGGGGTGACTCTCCTAATTTGACTCAGAGAAAAATGTTTGTTTCTGTTATTATTGATCAATTAATGTTCGCCACAGATCGCATTTTACCAGGTCAGGAAAAACCAACTAGCTGATTCCAAAATACTCGGGTAGCAGTAATGCAGACGAGACCCAGTAACACGAGAGCATCCGTTAACTGGGAGAAGAACATTTGGATCACATTTATCTCAATTTTTCTCTAATTTCCAGAGCAAATGAAGACCTCATCTACTAAATGCCTCTTCTCAAAAATGTTAAAGCTTTTGGGGCTACAGTACCTATGTCTTGTTATCAAAGTCCGTGATTATAAAAAGGCTGATGATCTGAAGGTTGTTTCAGCTTCAAAAGATTTTTTAGGGTCTGGTCTATTGGAAAGCTTGGGGGTATAATTAACTAAAATGGAAATGGAGGCAAGCGAAATTTAGTTCCTGATGTTTTAATTTAGCTCAGTACTGCCATGTGTTATTGAAGAGAATTCTTAAAGGCAAACATAATTATTTCATTATGGTCCTCAGAATGCTTTCATTGGCTTTAATGACAAGAAGCTGTATAAAAAGGCATACATTTTAATTAGCCCTTCTTATATTTACATCAGATAAATAACAAATAATTGATGAAAAACAAGTCTTTGGAATGGATGATTTCACATAGTGCGCTGGTTACAGTTTAATGATGAAACATTTCTCTGTTGCTTTGCATTTTAATTATCCAGACATTACAGTAGTGGTGCCATGGAGCTAAAATACCGTTGTTGGCATTTTATTACCCAAAAAAAAAAAAAAAAAAAAATCACAATTAATGCCTATGAATCAGAAGCCGAAAAAGGTAGCCAGAAGCGCATCTCAGAGGAAGGAAATTGCCAGTCCCATTAATTTTACTATGTTTGTTAGCGCCCGTTTTGATCACTTTTTATCTTTTATGCTTTATCTTTTTGGATTAAGACTGTCAGGGGTTTCACATGCGTTTTTATGGCCACATCTTCTCCTAAATACCTTTCTTTCTCTCTCGCTGCCTGTGTGGGAGACTTGCCTGAAAGTCCCTTGCCAAGTGTGTGCTGGAAATTCAGAGAGCCTTTTTCCATGGTGCAGGCTGCCTTACCTTTGATTTTATATGAAAACCCATTTCACATGATTCATCCGTTTTGGTGTACAGAACACTAATTGTTATTATTGATTTTAAATTCCGTGACCATTACAAGTAACCCAGATGACTGGCAGATAAAGGGTAATAATCCATGGAGTTCTGGAACTGTTTCATGTTTGTCTGGAGTACTTTATGTGATCAATATTAACTGCCCCATTGAAACTAACTGCTGTATCAAATAACAGTCAATCAAATGAATGTGCTTAGAGATTATTTATTGAAAGCTTTAATTGTTCACTGGGGCCCTGCTTATCAGAGGGAACAATAGGAATTAGAGATAGGATGAACAGGTTTGGATTTGCAGAGAAAGTTGTAGGATGCAGATGAACAGGGCATCTCTCTGCTACTTGGGCAAGAGTTTCCAGAAACCCATGTTGGGCTTCTAGAGTAGAGAAGTTGCATGTACTCTTGTTGCAAAGGTTATCCTATCACCTGTCCCTCTAGAGCTCTCTGGAGAAGAAGGTATAATGATTTTCTTGCCGAGAGGCTGTGAAAAGTTGTCACTCTCTGGGAGTTTTAACGCTTCCCTTCTGTGTGTCCCCTTGCATCACCACCCTCCAATGCATCTCTCTACCTGTATTCCCACAGCCTGCTGGTCTGAGGTCATGGGAGGAGCTAACTTGATACAGGATTGATTTCTACAGCCGGGAAATGGGAACAATAATGTCTACGTTGATTTGCAGAAAGATCAGAGATCCTGTAAATGAGGATTCTATTCCCACCCAGAAAACGTACAGAAGCCACCGAGGAGACAGACCTCCTTCTGCTCAGATTCCAGCGTGACACCTGTGGCTCATGTGTCTTTGCTCATAGTGAACATATTGTTTCAGTTGGTATTTCTTGTCCTCAGTAAGATGGTTCCCCTGTCTGTGGCTCATAACCTAGGTCCCAGTACTTCCTGTTTGTCACAATTTGGGTAGCAGTGGCCCTGAGTCAGTGACATGCATTTACCAGACCCCCAGATTTAGTACAAATGGTTGATTTTCACAGGTGAGCATTGTCACAATACAGCTTCATCCAAAGATGTGTCAGGGGTGCAGTCCATTGTATCGCTCACTGATGGATTAGCTCTTGCATTGTCTCTCTACAAACACCTGTTGGGTGTCTGCCATGTTCCAGGTGCTCTGGTATGTTCTGTTCTGTGGGCAACACCAAGATAAGTCCTACTTTGTCCCTTCTCTCTCTGGACTCTTAAGGTATGGGAGAAATTGTATACACAAGTCACCGTGACATACCCCCTTATAACACAAATCCAAGTATCTCCCCGGGACTTTGCACATGACTTTGATTAGGGAAAGGACTAAAAGCCACTGGAACCACAGCTGGTGCAGCAGGAGAGGGATCAGGTGCAGGCCAAGGCTTTCCCATGTGGAGGCTTCATTGGTAATTTCTAAAGGTGGTGTACCTGGTTGCGTTTTAAACTTCCCTTGAGCAGTGGAGTAAGTGCATACCATCTAAATTTGCTTCGTGAAGACTCTCGTGGATACTTCCAGAACATCTGTTAAATAATGTTCTTTTGGGGTGTGCCTCAGAGTAGCTTTTAAAAAAATCTCTCCTTCCTTTATGATTGTTTCTATGACTTCTTGCTATGGAACAAGCCGCCCCCAGACTTCGTGGCCTAACAATTTATGATTTCATTAGCCTGCGGATGGACTGGGCTCAGCTGGGCAGGTCTTCCGCTCCACGGGATGTCGGCTGAGGCGGCGCGGGCTGCCAGTCCCGGAAGGCTCACTCCCATGGCTGGCAGTCGACGTCGGTCGTTGGCAGAGAGCTCAGCGAGGGCCGTCAACTGGAGGAGCTGCGTGTGGCCGGTGCTTCTCCCGGCATGGCAGCAGCATCCTGGAAGAGAAGGAGGAAGCGGAAGCAGAAGCGTCCCGTCCTCCGAAGGGCTGGATGCAGAGCGGGCGTGGAGTCACGGGCACTGCCCTCTGTCGGTGAAGCAGCTCCGGGGCCAGCCCAGATCCAAAAAAATAAAAAAATCCACCTCTCAATGCAGATTGGCAAAGCAAGGGCAGCCATCCCTAGTGCCCGCCCCCGCCCCCCCAAGTCATCACGCGTGCACCTGCTCGGAGGAGGAAATGACTGTCTCCTGCAGCAGAGACTGAACGGAAGGAC
Source organism: Lontra canadensis (assembly GCF_010015895.1). NCBI lineage: Eukaryota > Metazoa > Chordata > Mammalia > Carnivora > Mustelidae > Lontra > Lontra canadensis. The sequence continues at coordinate 8,074,097 of NW_022631014.1, forward strand.
TGTGGTGGGCTGTGAGTTGGTTGTTGTTTGGCGGCTGACCTATTTTACAAAATTCTACTCTGGTGACTGTGGGTCCGTTGTCCTCTGTTCATCCCCACAGACAATCCTGGGTGGAAGGTGCGAGTCTCCCCATTTTACGGGGTGGGGGGCAGCTGTGACTCAGACGAGGGGTGAGGGGGCAAGTGTGTCTGAAGTCACGCGGACGGCGAGGCGCAGAGCTGGGGCTGACATCCCGGGGAGGCTGAGAAGCCACCCTCCGTGTGGAGTTCCTCACTTCCAGTTTAAGTCTGTCTTCTCCGTCGCCTGCGGGAAGAATTCCTGGAAAATTCCTTAATGCCCTGATCATGCCTGGAAAGGACCACGGCGTGTGTTGGTTTGGGGGAAACGTGGAAAAGAGCGAAGTAAGGAGCCGTCACTCACATTGGTCCCTCTGACGACATTATTTTCTCGAATACAAGACGCAGCTCTCGAAAGGGTAGAAGAAACCCTGAGGCCGTTTTATCTTCTTTTGTGTTTGTTTTCCATCCTGTTGGTGGCTGAAGTCTGCATGGGCCTCATCCCTCCAGGCTCACAGGAGTCGGGGTCAGGATGAGTCTTGTATTAACGGAGGAATCACAGGAAGGTGAGGGGAATGAGGTTTCTCGGGTTATTCCGGCTCACTGGTGACCCTCATGTAGAGATGGCTGCTCACGATTCCTCTAGTGAGAACCTCCTCGTGAAGCACCACTATTGCACCTTCTGAAACTTTAAAAAGAGGGGCGGGGGGGGGGGGCTTCCTAAGAGAGGATGAAGTTATGTTGCCCATTGGGGATTTGCCACCTGTTTTAAGTATCTCTTTTTTCTTTAGAGGGTCCCAAACCTAAAAAAACTATTACTCCTTAATGAAATTTGCATAAATAATCATGATTATTGGTCTCGCCCATAATACTCTTATTTCAGTGATTTCCAATAGATTTGAAAGGCAGTGTCGTGCTCTGTGTTTTGGATTTTTATATGCCATGTCCTACCTGGGGTTTTGTTTGTTAACCTGTTTGAAATGGTTGCTGAATTATCTATTTTGGGGAAATACAGGCAGATGGATGCAGTGAGGTAACTTACTAGAGGGCATATAGTAGGTTCTGAAGGGAAGTCAATCGAAATCTTTGAGATGCTGCCATGTGTTACAGGGTTGCAGCATGGTCCTGTGCCCCTGGGCCACTGTGTGATACAGGGCAGGTGGCTATTCTTCATGCACTGCCTCTGCTGGGGGAGCTAGAGCTCCAGGTTCCCTCAGTTGTTCCTATATGTAAAATGGGTCCATGACACTTACCTTGCAAGCTTGCCATAAACTTAAATAAGAGTGTATTTAAAGACCCTGATATGTATGGTACTCCGTAAATGGACCTTTACCCCCACATTTAATTTTGAAAATATTTTTGAAATATTTTCAGAAAGCCAAAAAGTTTTACAGCTAATACCTGGATACTCACCATCAATATGTACCATTAAAGTTACCAGGTTTGTTTTCTGTGTTTCTACCCACTTTTCCTGCTGGTATATGTGTTTCTGTTTTGTATCATTGACTGGGTTCCCTTTCGAACCTGGGGAGTTTTTGAGGTCCAATACTGTGTCCTTCTGTTTTCCAGTCCTAGGATAGTACTGAGTGCTTGGTCAGTACTGAATTAACTGTGGTTAAGTCAGTGGATATGTTCAAGCACAGCACCGCTTGGTGGACTAGTGCTGTCCAAGTGCTGTCCAATAGAACATTCTCCAGTGATGGAAATGATCTATAATGCTGCGCTGTCCATTATGTAGCTGCTTGCCCTGCGTGGCACTGGAAATGTGGCTAATATGTCTGAGGAACTGAATTTTTTATTTCACTTTAATCTATTAAGGTTTCAGTAGCTGCACATGGCTGGTGGTGACTGTATTGAACAATGCAGCTTTCCTCCAGCTACTAATATTTTTTCAATATTTGTTCCTTCTCTTGAGTTCCCTTTCCCTTTCGCCATTCTTCTTTCCTATTGCTATTAAGGAGCTCTAATTATCTCTTTATGTAGATGGTGAATAGGCTGTTGGAGGATGTAAACAGAGTAAGTAGGGTGGTGATTTCAGTCATTGTTTAACTTGTTTTCCTTCTGGGTGGAACTAGTTTTCCTGGGGCCTGGCAAATGCATAGCAGCACTTGACTAACATTTCACAGAACTAAACCAAGATTTTCCCAGCATCCCAGTGGGCTGGACTCCAGTTCTATTTCTTGTAGCAATCATATCCCGTGGCATCAAATTCTATTCCTGTGCTGCCTGCCCTCTTGGCTTTCAAATGCACACACAGTATATCTTCCTACATTTTCAAGCTACATTCAACTCATTCGAAATATCTTCAGCTTCAGGGAGGCAGAGAGGAACAAGCCACACTGTAGGGAAGGCTCCCTGGGTGTTCTAGAAAATGCCATGCTGTCTCTCCCAGAGGCCACTTCTTCTGCTCACGTATGTGTGCTCTGCTTTGTAACCCAGTGCCCGGGCACAGTAGGTGCTCAAGAAACACAATGTGGATAGTTCAGTAATAACGAACTTAAAATTCAGAACGTCTCAAGTGGTCTCTGATTTATTTATATGTTTTTGGGTCCCTCCGAACACCTGAAGGAAACTTGGAAGGAGTTGTCAAAACTTGGGAAGTTCAGGTTGGCTGTTATGGCAAGCCCTTATCCATGGGTTAGCCGGAACACTGGCCTGCATGGGTGTGGGAGGTTTCCTTGGACTTCTCGTACTTGTTTTGATATCCTAGGAATGGATTTTCTGATGATTCTTCCTGTTACCCAAAACATGGTCATTCCTCCCCCTTTTTTTATTGTCCATCCCAAGAAATGGTGTAAAGAAGGTAAGTAGAAATAAGACCAAATTAACAATCAAGAGAAACTTTTGAACAAGGTTTGTTCTCCCTGCCTGGGCCCCAGATGATTTCAAGTTGTGATTGGTTTTCATTAGAATGCAAAACCACCATCATCATAATTAATATTTATTAAGTGCATATTATCTGCCAAGTGCACCAAATGAATTATGTCATTTGGGGAAGGCCGTGTTATTGCTCGGTTGTACAGATGAGAGTTCCCAGGCACAGGCAGGTTCTGGTACCCAATTCAGGTCTCCCAGGTAGGAGTAAGCAGTTGGAAGTTCCTGTCCCAGCTTTGAATAATGTGGGTAGCCTTCCCTCTGCCAACTATGTGAGGTAAACTCCTATTTGCTTTGTTCAGAGGGGGAAATAAGAAAGTTGGAAGCCTCAGAACCCACAGAATAATAAAAGGGTTTCCAAGTGAAAGCTGGAAACAATACATTTTTAACAAAATGGGCAGTTACTCTAATTGCTGTGCCCCTACTGTTCAATTCCTTTTTATGTCCTAATTCATTAAATTATGTGCACACACAGGCTTATTATTTACAGATGTATGCACGTTTAACTGGCTCATATGAACCAGATGTTTCACGAAAGGTAACGGAGAGCAAGTGATCTAAACCCTCCTTTAGTGGGTATCAAGTGAGTATTATAGCCCATTACCTGCAGGTCTTTTGCTATTATTTTGAACTGCAATGTCCAGTGTGGGGAGAAGAATTCAGTCTGTCCCCTGGAGGAACAAATAAAAATACAACGACCCTATAAGCAGACATCTGCATCTCAAAATAAAAGAGGGTGTGTACAGGTGATAGGCAGGTGGTGTTCACATGTGGGCTCAGGTGGATATGAATGAGTTTTATAAGCAATTTGAGGGGAAAAAAAAAAAGGCCCATTGCATTCCAGTCGACTTTAAAAAAAAATTTTAAGGGCCTTATTCTATGTTATTTTAATCATGACTCTCTTGGAATTTATAGCTGAGCAATTATCATACTCCTTTTCATGCAGAATTTCTTAATAATTTTTAGATGGAATTATTCCAATTGCTCTTGGGCCTGACAAGAATGCATGCAAAGCGTACAATACATGAGATGCCAAATTATCATCTATCAGATTCTAAAAGAGTTGAAGTGAGCCCTTTCTACAGGTTCTTTATGGCTCCACCAAAATAATCTTTAATTAATGATTATGGAACTATTTCACTTATTGCTATTTAACAAACCAACTCAATACTTAGTAGCTTGAAACACAATTTATCATTAACTTTCGAGGTTCTGTCTCACTTGGGCTCTTCCACTTGGGTGTAGTTGCAAGTGACCGGGGCTGGACTCACCTTTGGGTTTGACCTAGCTAGATGTTCAAGAAGGCTTGTCACGTGTCCAATTCCCCAGCTGAGGTTGCTGAAACAGCCAGAGACTGCCATAGCATCTTTCTCTCCTCGTGGCCTCCTCTTAGGACACGGGCTTCCTTAAGGCATAGTGGTCACAGGGCCCTGTACATGGTTCCCAGAAACCCAGATAGAAGCTGCAAGGCTTCTTAGGACCTAGCCTCATGTGTCACACAGCATTACTCTTGCCATATTCTATTGATCAGCTGGAAGTCACAGTAGCAGCTCAGGTTCAAGAGGAAGGACCTTACACATTGGCGTGGATTCCTGAAGGTGTGGTTCATTGACCAGACAGACCATCTGTGGAAACCACTTACCATACAAATAGCTGTAAAAATAAATGTATACCTCTTTGTCAAGGCAAGGTAACACGGCCTAATTAAAAATAAGCATGACCAGTTCACATTGCAATGAACTGGGTGGTGTGTGTCAGTGGACAATCCTTTCAATACCTCCTCAGAATATTGGGGAGTGATAATAGTCACCCCTCAGAGTCCACAGTGAGATTTATTGTTTACGAGTTGTCCGCTGTCTAAACAATAAAAAAAATCAGAGCAAAAAGATGGCTGAAAAATATGTCATTTTGCACACTGAAAGCTGGAAACCGTCACAACTGAAATATAAAATGGGACATGAAATATTAAGTGGCATATTAGGTTTATTGCATATATGACCATGAGAGTGCATTTTATTTTGTCTTATGGAGCTCTAAAAAAAATCCATGTAATGGATTAAAGGTATTAAAACTCCCATATTCTGCCTGGCTCTGGGCCAGGGAACAAGGCACGATAAATAATCCCAATAGACAGAATATGTAGGAAGGAATTTTAAAATGTATTTATGATAGACATATTGACCTCCCTAACTAATAAAAATGTGTCCATGAGGTTAGTTTTGAAGGAAATGTGCAGACCTTACACATTTATAGTGCATATAAATACTATATGCACTATAGTGTTAGCATCCTTAAAATACTTCCCACATCTCTGTGACATATGGCTGTCATGGTCTATCTTTACCCTGGAAGCAAAGAAAAGCATGGATTTTATAGGAACATGTCCAGTTACTATAAGAAGGGATAGTTTTAATTTCCTTTATCTTAAAGCAGGGGTCAAGAAACTAAGCCAAATCTGGCTTGCAGTATGTTTTTATAAATAATGTTTTATTGGAACATGCCACGCCTGTTCATTTCTGTCTTGTCTAGTGCTGCTTTCTTCTTCCAGTGGCAGAGTTGAATCGCTGTGACAGAGACCATATGGCCCACAAGACTGGAAATATTTACTATGTGGCCCTTATCAGAAAAAGTTTGCTGACCTTGTCCTAAGACATGAACGAATTAATAAGATGTTTTAGAATAGAAATGAGCGCTTTAGTTTCTCATTGATAATAACCCTGTATGTGGATTCTGGAAGCCTGTTCTAGATTAAGCCATTTCCTTTGTGACCTTCACCAAGTCTTGTAGCTTCTCTGTGTAGCTTCACACTTTAATGGAGATTAAAAAACTGATAATGATCGGACGTATGGGTGGCCCAGTTGGTTAAGTGGCTGCCTTCAGCTCAGGTCACGATTCCGGGGTCCTGGGATCGAGTCCTGCATCGGGCTCATTGCTCGGCAGGGAGCCTGCTTCTCCCTCTGCCTGCCGCTCCCCCTGCTTGTTCTCTCTCTACCATATAAATCAATTCTTTAAAAAATAATAAAAATTTTAAAAACTGATAATGATAATAATCCCTGCTCTTCTTCACACTCTTGTCATAAATGAGCAAATGGGGTGATGTGAGAGCAAACACATGGAGAGTTTGAGTCTTTGTCTGCCAGGTAATATGTGCTGTTGGTAGATCCCACTGACCTGGCCACAATGTCTCCTTTATATGATATCCCATATGAGAATTTCTTTTTTTTTTTTTTTTTAAGATTTTATTTATTTATTTGACAGACAGAGATCACAAGCAGGCAGAGAGGCAGGCAGAGAGAGAGGAGGAAGCAGGCTCCCCGCCGAGCACAGAGCCCAATGAGGGGCTAGATCCCAGGACTCTGGGATCATGACCTGAGCCGAAGGCAGAGGCTTTAACCCATTGAACCACCCAGGCACCCCACATATGAGAATTTCTATGCAGATTTTTTTCTTTCACTCACAGAGGTTTTCAGCTACCATGAATTGAGCCCCACCTGTGTACCAGGCATTCTTTTAAGCACTGAGTAGTGCCTCAGGAGGTGTTCAGAGAAGCTGTTTTTGAGGGTGCTGTGCACATGGAATGAGGATGGGCCAGGAAAGCCCATGAAGAGAGGACTGTAGTAGCACTTTGGCTTAATGCCTGACTGGCTGAGAAGGAAGGGACTGTTGAGAGAGATCATAAGGAGGCAAAGCTGACACATACTGCTTTACTTGTGTTGGCTTGTAACGAATCTCTTCTGTAAGCATGGCCGCTATTTGGGGAAGGAAAATGCAAGTGAGGGTCAGCAAATCAAGACATGAGTCTAAAGTGTAGGAGAAAGATGGGAAGGGTGGGGTGCCATCTGGCTCAGTCAGTGGAGCGTACCACTCTTGATCTTGGGGTTGAGAGTTCAAGCCCCATGTTGGGTGTAGAGATGACTTAAAAATAAAATCATAAAAAAAAAAGATCGGAAGGTGAATGACATTGAGATTCAGCAAGCACAAGTGTGATCCTCGATACCTTAACGATGGTAACTCTGCTTGTGTGACACTGCTATGGGACAGGCATTGTGCTCCTGCTCGTCACTGTGTCCCTTTACAGTGATTTATCATTTAATGCTCACAATGACCTAATGCGGGATACACTCTCATGCTATACAAGGAAAAACTGAAGCTCAGAGAAGTTAAGTGTCTTGCTCACAGTCACACAGTAAGTAGGGGAATTGGGATTTGAACACAGACCAGTGGGCTTCAGAATTCACACTTCCAACCACAAGCCTCCACTTACCTGTAAAGATGGGAAGTTCCCTGAAAGAAGGAATATCCAAAAAAGACCCAAGCTTGGGGACTCCTCCCAGTTGGAAGACTGGTGACCCTTTCTCTGAGTTAATTTTTCAAGTTTTCTTTGGCAATGTCTTTTTAAAGAACTACAATTAAAACACTTTGAAACTGTCATTCTTCTCGAGAAATACTGAAAAATCACTGTTATGAAAGAAAAACACAACCGTGATAGCCTCTCCATAAACTTCATTCCATATGGAAACTTCAGAATTTTGTCAGTGTCCCCACGTGCATCGTGTTGACCTGATATGCTATGCTCTCATCTCCAGCACTAACAAAGTCTCCTTCTTAGTCAACTAGAAGGTGCAGGGAGGATGTTCACTATTGTCCTGCTTCTAGTGCCTCTTCCACCCATTCCCGGTCTCCTGGGAAGAGAGTAGTGCAGCCCCTCATTTGGAGCTTTCCAGATCTATAGGCGTGACCCAGGAGCATGGCACAGCTTTCAAATTCTGGATGTTGCTTTCATTCTTGCCAATTAAGCTTTGGTTAAAGGAGTGTATACATGGCACACTGGCAAGAGAGGGAAAACTAGCTTATGCGTGGGGCTTCCAGAGCTGTCCCCCTGTCTCCCTCCCCTCACCCCAAAACCTGGCAGTTGTGCAGAACACATTTGGCCCGAGGTACTGCCCTGACAGTGTGTAGTCACACGCCCTTGGAGCACTGCCAAAGGCCTCTGGAACCTTGGTTTTAGCAGCTGCCATTCTGCCTATTGGGGGTTGGTTGCTCGTCAGGGCAGGGAAGATATGGGAGGGGCTTGTGGGTGTGTGTGGGTGTGTCCGCGCCTTCTAATTCCTGTGTTTGCTTCTGGGGGACTTTCCTACTTTATTGCTCTGACTGGAAAGAAAAGAGGGCATTATTTCTGAATGCTTAGTTTCTTTTTTACTTTCCCAGTTTTATTTTTGGTCCTTATGCTGGGATAACTGTGTGTGTGTGTGTGTGTGTGTGTGTGTCCATCTTAGGTGTAGCCTATATATTCTCAGACTTGCTGGCAGGGACTATGCCATCCTCTTGCCCAAGAAGTTCCGTGTGGTACGAACGATGTCATTGTCTTCTGCCAACGCCTGGGGCAATCTCCTTCTTATGAACCCCAGACCATTTGCATTCCCATCCCTGCCCATTCTGTCCGTGTGGCCTTGAACAGAACCACTGTGCCCCCAGTCTCTTGTCTGTAAGAACAAAACAGGAAGACTACCTATCTCCTGGAGTCATTATGGAGGCCAAATGGATTAATCAGTGGAACATGCTTAGAACAGAAGGGAGTAGTAGCTCAGCCACAGCACACGTTCCACAAAGGTTAACTGTTAATATAGTTGCACTGTTTCATTTGACTAGACTCTAGAGATTGTTTCTGTCACCTTCTCAGGGAATAATATTAGTCATGTTAAGATAGGATTTACCCACCTTTCCCCAAGTACTCTAATTATGAAGTGGTAGCTATTATTTTTATGTATTTTTTATGGAGTTCACAAAGTGTCAAGCCTACCACGTAGTAAGTGTGCTTGCCATCTCCACTCTTCAGGTTGGGGACGTGGAAGCTCTGGAAGCTAAAGTGACTGCTGGTATTTGGCAGAGTTAGGAACCTAGTTTCCGCCTTCGGTCTGCTAGGATGCCAGGCCCACCTCTCTGGTGCTGCAGGAAATCATCTTATTTGCTGTCCCACTGCTTTGTCCTAAAGTCTCCACACAAGTAGCATCTTTACCCTGATTAGCGTTTTCAACCTCAGCACTATTTACAATTTGGGTCAGATAATTCATTTGGGGTGAAGGGGAGAGCAGAGCTGTCTTGTCCTTTGTGTTATGTTTCAAAGCATCCCAGCTCTCTGCCCACTAAATGCCAGTAGCAGCCCCCAATTATGACAGCCACAATGTCTCCAGACATTGTAGAATGTCCCTTGGTGGGGGGGGGGCGGCAAAATCAATGCTGGTTAAGAACTGCTCCCCTAGATCAAGGAAGATAGAAGGGAAATGTTGGGCAGAGGGTGTGGAGGTAAGGGTTGGCTATTACTTATTAAGCACTTACTGTGTGCCAGGGAAGTTGCAAATATTGTCTCTGTTTCACCAACAGGAATTTTTTTAGGATTAGCTGCATTTTTCTGAAAGAAATACTAGGGCTGAAAGAAGTAAAGAAAACTGTATCGTCATTAAATTAGTAAGTGGCAGAAGAAGGATCCAAATCCAGGTTCATCTGGCAGGAAAGCCCACGCCCTTCCCATCACTTCCTACGTATCGTTTTCTGCAGGCTTATGGTGTTTTAGTTCTTTTTAGAAACCAAGAAAACCCACACAGTGAGGATTAAATGGGCTCAAAGTTATTTTGACACCACTCATGAGTGTATACATTTAAAAACCAAACAAAACCAAAAAACTTCTTTGCAGCCCACTTACTTACACCAATGTGATGCTCTCCATCATATTGGTGAGAAAGGTCATTTGGGCTCAATTTCAGTGTCACCACACTTGAACTTTCTCACCTCTTGGAATATAGCAAGGATCCCCATATGACAAAGCCTGATTTCATTGTCCTCTTCCTTAAATATAGTATTCTGGCAGGTTTCTCCTCATAACTTTTCTGTTAGGCTGGTATCACCATGGTTTTTAATAGATATTAGCAGTGCATAAGCAAAGAATTTTGTATCTGAGATGATATATATTTTAGTGCTCCGGTTTTAATCAACTTTATGTGCAGGAAATTTGAACAGATAGTAGAATGTCATTTATTAGTGCAATAATTGCTTTTTTTAGAAATTATGGGAATCCTGATTAGAAGTGGAATATTGAACTGAATCATTTGGTGTTGAGATAAACTCTTCAGGGGGACCTTAATATTGCGATGCAATTAGCTTCATCTATACGTGGCTCCCGAGACCAGTTCCAGCATTTGCTCAGTTAATGCAGCTCCATTTCTGATGCCTCTCAGTTCACATCATTAATAAGTAGTTAGATGTGTCGGCCTGTTAAGTGATTTTAAGGGAGAATTTATTTGAATCCTGTCATAAGCTATCTTAGTATGTCCTAGAAAATAGTGATATAAAGCATCATCTGTTAAAAACGTCACCCAAAACAACCTATGAGATAATTTTCGACTATGTTCCTTGAAGCAAGAAAGCGTATTATCAAAATGAAATGTAGGTGTTGAACGTGTCATGGTCCCTTATGAAAATATGACAGCACTTCCCATGGTAGAAGTCAGTCCCAGGAATAATTTCTCTTGCTGGCCGTGAGCCCAGGCAGGTGTAGCAGTAATACAGAGTGATTAGTGGATGCTGAACTACTCTCTTTCTCTCTCTCTTCTTAAAACCCGAGCTATCTTGTCAAATTTAACCATGTCTGGAATCAGTGTCTGGAAAATTATAACCATGAATGAAAGAAAGGGAGGTACACACTCCTACTTTTCTCAAATTGGAATAAACTCACCTGACCAGACTGGACCCAGTGACGTTTCTAGCAAAGAAGATAAATGAGGGAGTTGGAAAAAGAGAAGGCAAAAGCTGTGGGTTTTCATAGAATAATAGCGATGTCTATGAAGCCATTTCAGTCTCTTTTGTAAAGGCTGAGAGTGGGGTTGTGTTTTTAAATTCCCGATTCTAAGGCCTAATTCTAATTCCTAATTCTAAGGGTTCCTGGTTCCGCGCCTCCCCCTGGTTTGGGGGGAGGAGTTAAATGAGGTAATCCATATTAAGCGAGGAGCACAGGCCCTGGCTCCTAGGAAGGGTTCAGTAACTAGCAGATACTAATAGTTCAGGCTCTTCCCCTGCAACTTTGAACCCGCTGCCAGCGACAATCCGCTGCCAAAATTCCGTGGGAGAGAACGAAGGCTTCTGGCTTCTGGTGAGCGTAAACACACACACAGCCCGAAGTTCTCAAGGTATTAAGTACTTAACAAGGTGGAGTATCTAGTAAGGACCTATGCAAAGGGGAAGCTGATGGAGTTCCCATGCCAACTTGACTCAGCAGAATGTTTGGGATTTTCAGGAAGTTAGGGCAGTAGCAAGACATTTTTAAGTCACGGTGTCTCAAACGTTGCTAACATGCATAGGAATTCTCGGGGGTTTTAAGATGCCTATCTTGATTCTGCAAGCCTCTCTCGGGTGGAGCTGAGAGCCTGACTTTTAACCAGTTCCCAGGTGATGCTGATGCTGCCGGTCCGGGGACCAAACTGTGGAAAAGCAAAGCTTTCTTTAAGGACTGCAAAATCAAAGTCTTCCCCTGGCCCCTGCTTTTGTCCCCTGCCTGTGTTCAGCACCTGTTGCATGTGTGGTCAGAATAGCGGGGATTCTCATAACCCAGCTCCAGCCCTCGGCCAGGATCCCGGGTGACCCGGGCAAACACACACTCCTTCAGGGTCACGGGCAGGTTACTGAGTCAAGACTGCCAGAGCCCCGCGTTGATGTTTTCCTTCTCCCCCCCCCCCCCCCCCCGACCTTCTTTGCCTGCCCCAAACCCCGGACTAATCTTGGAGCTGCTTAATAATAAGAAATCCAGCAGCAGAGTGAGGTAAGACAATTTCAAAGCAAAGGTTTTCTTGTTTGGCAATTACCTAACTTCACAATGCGATTTACAGATTTGCAAATTCCATGTGTGTGTAGAAACAAACTGCTTCTCCTGAAAGATGATTAAAAGCTGACCTTCCCTACCGCTCCCCCCCACAAGCTCCCACCCTGCCTGCCATCAGGCGACAGAAAAATTAAATGAGCGACAGTTTGGAGGGTTTTTTTTTTTTCTTTTCTCCCCCCATTCTAACGTTTTGAGACATGTAAATTATATTTTAATAAAACGTCTATATCCGTGCTCGCACGCGCATGCGGACACGCAGGCAGCGGTGAATCTGGTTCTAATTACTTGTACTTTAGTTGAACTTTGGCGTTTCCTTTGACTTTCTCCCTAATGTATGTGAGCTGTGGGCCTTGCAATCCTGCAGTGAGTCCACAGAAAAAGGGGGAAAAAATCCAGACCGGCTCTCTTTGGTGCCAACAAAAATGAAGTCCCACTGAATGTTTTGACCAAATGCAACACTTTGCTATTCTCCCTTAATTAGCTGAAATTACTCCCTCCCACCGGGTCCGGGAGCTCTGGGCTCAAAATTCCCCCGGGGCCATGCAGGAAATGCCTTTTGCTTTACAACTCCTTTTTCTTTTAAGGCTCAGCTGCCCAGAGAGTGCATTAAAATACTGTCTTAATCATGGAAGGTTCTAGTAAAAAGACAGGGCTTTCATAACGTTTGATGCCTGCCTGCCGCTAATCAGGCCCAACATAAAATCCCGAAATCTGTCAACATGGTTTAGGCAGCACTAAATTAGTTCTCACAAAGGAAAAAAAATAGTATACTGTGCTCTCTCTTAAAAATGTTATCTGCTACTTAATCTAACCTTTAGAAAAATGCCAAGCATGTTAGGAATCGTGAAGGGAGCTATTGTTGGAGACTTTCCGTGTGTTTAAATGACACTCAGGTGTGTTGTAACAACAAGGACATTTATACTGTGTTTTCTCAGGTGAGTTGAGTTCGTGAGTGCCAAGTCCTCTTAAATAGGCAACAGCGTTAATTCTTTCTTTCTTCCTTTCTTCTTCTTCTTCTTCTTCTTTTTTTTTTTTTTTTTTTTTTTTGTTTTTTTTTTTTTT